>NC_141696.1:820387092-820989592 GCF_964263255.1 Lissotriton vulgaris | reverse complement strand
AGTGAATATTTTACACCGACCAAGCCTTGTCTGAGCCTGCAAAGTTATACATGTTGCACAAGATTCGCTAGAGAATCTTTTTGGAGGGTTGTCTCTGTTTTTGGCAGTATAGTTTTGTACTAAAAAACAGAGTAGAGGTACCAAAGAGTAAATATTTTCATCTGAGCCAAATCAATTTCTATTTAAAGTAGTCTGACAGTTCTTCTGCAGCAAGTTAAGCACCTCTAATGCATCGAATGAAGTATTTAATCAAAAGCATACACCAAGGATTTAAAAATCTCCAGTGTTGCAATCTTGCAGATTTATAGACAGCACCAGCAACTGAACACAATAGCCAGGAATGAATAGGACAGGGAACCAAAATATAGATATATGAATTGACCGAACAGATGGTTTTGACATTTTAGGTAATCATTAACTAGCTTTTGTTTGCAGACCTGCTTTTAAAGACTGTCACATTGGCTTACCTCTTGGTTATCTGAGATGGATCCTGCAGAGTTGGATCGAGTTCAAAAACCTCATTATCTAGCAGCCTCCGAAGAGTGACGTCTGCCAGCTGCTCCATGACCTGGTAGACCTCATCGATATTGAGGAACATGGAAAAGTCCCGCTCCTTACCACGGGCAGTGATGCGGATTATGTCTGTCATCAAAACATTTGTGGTTCTCTCCAAATTTTGGACATCCACCCATGGAATCACAAGCTTCACTGCAATTGAATAGAAAGAAGTACATTAATGCATCAACCTTTCTTTTTGCAAAGATTTCAGCAACATGCATATAAGGCACTATATTTCCTAATCAGAACTTTAAAAGGAAAGAAATTACCAATACAGAAAAGAGAAAATGAATACATCATTGTGACTTTAACCTCCTAGTCCATGAACAAACTCTCTTGGAGCCAACCTCGTTTAGGGGCTTTGTGATGAAAGGTGATCCTTTCAAAGCTAATACTTCACTCACTCATGCTGATAAGAGCTGGATTTCACACTGGCATGACTGACCCAATGGCGTGTGGTCTGTTAGGTGATAATAAACTGAATGCTATTGGCCACAGATTGCAAATATAATTTAAGTTATGTCTGATCTCAACTGGACATGCCCTTCTAACCATCAACACGCAAGTTAAATCTGCGAAGGAAGAGGAACCAGTCTTAGGCCTTGATTGAGAGTTTGATGGATTATTAGAGGGCTTTTAACCCACCTGGTGAGATAAATAGCACCTATTTTGCGATTTGGGGTCTAACATGGATTTTGGTGCATAAAGCACCAAATCCTGCATGCTACAGTACATACTGTACCATTTTCCCCAGTCAAATTCCATCAGGCTTGGCCTGTTGAAATTTAACGGCGACTGAGGTATTTAATGTACCCGGTTCACAGAGCTTCACTCATTTGTCATGCATCCTGAGAGCATACAGTAAAGGACAGACGATGGACTAACCAATTAGACCCAGTCATTCAGAGAATGAAGAACTGACTCCTGCGATGACAACCTGAGGGAAAACTGACCGTGAGATTAGCAGAGCAGCATCTCATGAGTGGGAAAATTGAGAACTATGTAACATAGGACATCCCAAAGAGTCCTCCAGGGAATCACACTTTCCAGCTTTACATGTCGGAGACCCCAGAGAGTTGAGGCTTCCAGAGGATGTGTTGCCGTCCCCTTTCCAAAGAAAAATACACACCATAGGTGCTTTGTATTAAGGAAGGGCATAAAAAAAATGCCATAATTCTTTCTCCTTAACCTCTTCGGTGTTGGAAACATCCACCCTCTGCATGGACGCTCAGGTGCGGCGGACGGCTCCAGCACATACTAGCACTAACCAAAGGGGGAATCGCTGGTGTCCACGTGTGGGCACCCCACCCACATGTCGCCCCGAGGGTGGAAGCAGAAGCACTTATGCTACCACCCATGTCCACTTCTCCGGCACAATGACATTTGTGCTCTCACAGCGCCTCAACATCTTCATAAACAGCTGGGGAGGAGCTGGAAGCATGGCCCGGCAAGAGGGCTTGTGTTGGTAACTCCTGTGCTGAGGGAGGGACTGAGATGGAAGGGACACACAGGGAGAGTAAATAGTTTTTACTCCCCCCCCCCCCAATATATCTCTTCAGTGTATTGCCCACACATGTTTTTATTTTCTCCGTCCCACTAGGGAAAGATCACGCTTTTATTTAAGGCCAATCAGCCTGGCTGCTAGTGTTAAGGTTACTCCGCTCTGGGGTGTCAAGTTTTTGCTTCAGATTTATACCTCACTCATGGGGACAGACTGGATATTTGGGATGCCGATCGGCCACCAGGGGCAGACTTTATTGTGTTTTATAGTGTCAACTGTTTTATTTCTTGCCATCATTTGCATTTGTGAAATGTATGTTTTATTTCTCCTTTTTAGCTTTGTAGTGCAAAGCTTTTGATTTCCAGGGTGGTGACTCCTGCTTGCAGTTTTGGCATTGGTAGATCTGCAGTTTGCTTATTTGCATGCGTTTCATAAGGAAATGGTTTTTGTTAATGCTCACTTCAGATGAGCATTATTGCCTTGCTTGAATGTGTATTTATAATTTTTGTATTCACTGTAGCATATTTAGCGTATGTTTTATTGTGTTTGAAATTCACGTTTGGATCTGTATTGTGCTGTTTGGTGTGTATTTATTTTTGTTTTTCCTTTCTAGTGGGATATCTTTGGTTCTTGCTGTGTCTGTGTAAAGTAGGTGCAGTTTATCCTTAGCCTAGCTGTGTGTGGCAAGTGAGAGGTATTGTTTTGGAGAATAAAGTTATTTCTGTGGTTTGTATTGATAGTTTTTTCCAGATCATTATATGTCAATAGCTGTATTTATTGTTTGAGACAGCCACAGATTGTTGAGTTCTAATGTGACTGAGTGTTTTTTTATTGTTGTCTTGTCTGTTGATAGTAGTTTTATTAGTAAGCATTATGGTTGCCACAGACAGACCACCCAGCAGGTTGTTTGCTTCTTTTTGAACATGGCTCAGAGACTGACTCTGCATCTGAGGCAGAGGACCAAGTTGAAGATTCTGGTAGTGGATTACCATCTCAAGTCCTTTATGGGAGTCATTGATGTAAAAACGCGTCAATTTTTGTTCAATCAATTTCCACAAATTCCATCTATATACATGTTGCCTAAAGTGCACAAAAACAGAGAAAACCCACCATTTCGCCCCATTGAGGCGGGGTGCGGCTCGATACACGAAGCACTAGGGCATTATCACGATCATCATTTACAACCACTCGTCCAAGCGTGGTCTACTTATGTAAGGGACACCACAGATTGTTTACAAAAACTAGAGACAATTAAGGAGAGCTTTCATGAAGACATACTTTTATGTAACATTGATGTAGTGGCGTTGTATCCGTCCATAGCCAATGGAGAGGGACTAGAAGCAACAGAATGGAGGTTATTGGCATCAGATCTCACAGAAGACAAATGTGTGTTTCTACTAGAACTTTTACATTTTGCTCTGTGTCATTCCTACTTTCGTTGGCAAGACCATTTATATGTACAGAGAACAGGTACCTCTATGGGCTTTCCGGGGGCACCTACGTATGCTAATACATACATGGCATACTTTGAACATCGATTCATTTTGAATCACCCTATGTAGCAAGAACATGTAATCTTACTTCTACGATATATCAATGACATTCTTGTCATCTGGAGAGGTTCAAGACAACAACTGGAAGACTGTGTAGCAGAACTCAATACATTTAACAGTAGGATACAATTCACATCGGAGATTGACAGCGAAAGGATACATTTCTTGGATATTGAAATCTTAAATACTGAAAGAGGTCTTGAAACACAAGTTTACAGAAAGCCCACTGATGTAAATTGTGCATTACATTTTTCAAGTGCGCATCCTCTATCACTGAAGCAGCACTTACCGGTCTCACAAATGATGAGAATTAAGAGGATAACTTCGGATGAGAACACATGTCAACAGGAGATTGAAGCACAAGAAAGACAGTACAGGAGGAGGAGGTAACCCAGAGAGTACACTGAGTGAAGCAAAAAGGACAGTGTCCACTAAACGAAGGGAAGACCTTTTGAAAAAACAAACAAAGGACACATCTAAAAGAGAAGTGTATGTGTTAAAACACTCGGTACAAGCCCCGAAGATTAAGGCTATTATCCTGAAAAGGTGGGAGCTGATAGAAAATGAACCTGATTTTCAGAATATTTTCACTCAACCTCCTTTATTTGCACATACTCGCGTGCAAAATTTATGAGAACTTTTGAAAAAGTCTTCAATTCAACAACATCCTAAGGTTTTCAAGGGCATGAGAAAATGCCACAATTGTGGACAGTGTGGGAATGTCATCATAGGGAAAGATTTTCAACATCCTAGAACTGGGAAATCAATACCTTTGAAACACACATCTGATTGCACGACTGAAAACGTCATCTATGCAATAAAATGTCCATGTGGGTTAGTCTACATTGGCAGGACCAGTAGAAAAATTAAAACTAGGATAGTTGAGCATAAAAGCTGCATTAGGAACAAGAATTTAAATTCATCACTGGCAGTACATTGGGTGAATGCTGCACACACCATTCCTCAACTTCGCTTTACTATCCTAGAGCACATCACATTACATCCAGGCATGGACATCAAGACCACATTAGCTAGGAAAGAGACCGAATGGATAAAAAAAACTGGAAACCATAATCCCGGGGGGTCTGAATGACCATTATGAACTCTTATGCTATTTGTGATTAAGATATGTACTTTAGACTGTAAGGGGGAACATTGCATTCTTTTGTAATATTATATTATTATTATTTTTTTTAAATCTTTCGTGGTCATTTATTTAATTTCTACTTCTATTTCTAATTCTGTTGTAACTAATTCATCGATCTTTAGCACTCCTTTACGTTTCTTTCAAAAAACACAGGTTAGTTTTGAAACTTTGTTCGCACTGCAGATTTGCTCGATGGATGAGCGCCATCTTTAAATAGTAAGATGGGGAGTAGTCCTCTTTTGATGTCTTTTGTCAACGCGCATGCATTCAAGTTCATACATTTAGGGGAGGAGCTTCGCGGGCAACCAAGATGGCCGCGTGAGCTCGGAGCTCCGAAGACCCTGCGATCCTCCGTATTAATCCTGTCGCATATCCTTATCTAAAGGTGAACCGACGCTGACACGGGACCCGTTGTCCGATCTCAAATCTGACGTTCCTTGGCGCAGTTACACCGTGTGGAAGTTCGCGGACTGCAGTGGGACCAGGACCCGGGACGGAGCTGGCGGATGCGACATAGCCAGACGGGGGTGACGAGACGCATGACTGGCTGTTCCGGCCCACAGCGGAGCTGGCGTAGTGAGCACGTACCAGACGGAGTGCGGGGCAGCTAATCCCTGACATCGGTGGGCCGGTGAGGCCCGGTGTATGGAGGGAAGAGGTGGCCGGTGACTAACCATGGCTGGCAAAGGAGACCCAGATAGATCAAAGCCTCGGGTCAGCAGAAAGTGTACGTACTCGCAGTCCAACAACATGGACCGATACGCTCAGCCGAAGGGCTCGCCTGGTGTCTCTGCGAGACCCAAAGACCTACATCGGGAAATGTCGCCTGAGACTCAAGACCCCACGCTCCGCGACATAATGGGCGCCATTTAAGGCATAAAGGCCGAGATGCACCAGCAGCACGAGGTGATGGCGCACAAGGTGGACACCCTGGCAATTGAAGTTAACCTGATTAGAGCGGACTTGGGCAAAACAAAAGAGCGAGTCAAGTCGCTCGACATCAAGACCTCGAGCCTCACCACGGACGTCTCGGACCTGCAAACCGAGGTCCGGAACTTGAAGTCGGCCAACGACCTTTTTGCGAGGAGGCTTGAGGATTATGAGGGTCGGGCCAGGCGGCAGAACGTTCGCATTATCGGTGTGCAGGAGGGGGCCGAGGATTCGGCTGTGGACCTTTTCGTCGAGGACCTGGTCCAGAACCATCTAGCCCCTAAGGGACTTAGCAAGTTCTTCTCCGTGGAACAGGCGCACAGGATGCCTGGGGGCCGGCCGACTTAGCAAGTTCTTCTCCGTGGAACAGGCACACAGGATGCCTGGGGGCCGGCCGAAGGAGGGTGCCCCTCCGAGACCCATCATCGCCCGAGTGTTCAATTTTAGGGACCGTGACTCCATTTTACAGGCCTCAAGGAGCGGTGGGCCTTTGAAGTTCCAGAACGCTGCCATTAACTTCTTTCCGGACTTCGCTCAGTCCGTGCAGAGACGGAGACAAAGCTTCATGGGAGTGAAACGGCGCTTGCGGGCATGGGCATGAAATATGCTATGCTGTTTCCTGCAAAATTGAGGATCGAACATGGCGGCCGGGCTCTGTTCTTTGACTTGCCGGAGGTGGTGTTGGACTGGCTCGACACCTTACCCCAGCGGCGTGAAGACGACGAGGGGCGGTCGGAAGAAGCTATAGGCGGCCACGACCGGCAGGAGTGATGAATGGCTACAGGACTTTTTGGACAATGGGTCTACCCTCAGCAGTTTGGTTTGGTAATCCTGTACTCATGGGGGGGCTTTCCCTGTACTTTTCTATTTGGAGGATGGGGGGGGGGGGGGGGATAGGGTCACCTCCTTTCTCCTCGGGGGCTTCTCGTAGATTCGTTTTTTCTAGGGGCGACAGGCACACTGCGAGTTGGGTGGGCTTTTTAGTCTAATGCAGGGGTGCAGGGTGGGGGGTGGACGGGTTCCTTGTTTTCGTTCTTGGGTTGTTCCTTTTTTTTCTTCGTTCCCTTTTTGGCAAGGTAATTGGTGGTTTGATTCTGATCATGTAGTGGCTGTGCCCGCCGAGGGTGGGATGGGTGTGGATTTCGATGATGGGGGGTAGGAAATTGAATGTTTTAAGCTGGAATGTCAATGGGCTGGGGGACCGTATTAAGAGGGGTATTGTACTACAAATGTTCAAGAGGTGTGTGCCAGATGTAATACTGTTGCAGGAAACGCATTTGGTAGGGAACACGTGCCACGCACTTAACAGAAAGGGCTTCAAAATGGTGGCACACTCGGGGTTCTCTTCGGGGTCCCGGGGGGTGGGTATTATGGTGCGCTCGACCCTCCCCTTGGAGATTGACTCAAGAGTGGTCGATGAGCGAGGACGTTACGTCGCCGTCACGGGGAGGTGGGAGGGGCGTACCCTGGCTCTAGTTTCGATCTATGTCCCCCCTGGGCTACAGACGGACACCTTCAAGGACCTTGGGGGCGCCATTTTAGGTCTTCCCGAGGGGCTGCTTCTTATGGGAGGCGACTTCAAAGCAGTAGGTTCAGGGACGTTAGATCGATACCCATCCAGAGGCCTCCGAGGTGCGCAGACCTGGCTTCCCGACTTTCTGGACACCCTGGGACTTGTTGACTGCTGGAGGCTTCTGCATCCAACCCAGCGCCAATACTCGTTTCCCTCAGGGGCTCACGGTAGCCTCTCCAGAATTGATTATGTCCTGACATTGGCGGCCCACGCATCGGCGATCTCTGAGGCCAGATTGATGGCGAGGGGCATCTCGGACCACTCTCCGGTCTGGGTGTCCTTCGACTTTGATATTGGGGTAACTGAGAGGGTGGCGCCGATTAACCCGTGGTACTTTCGTGATCCCAAGACTCGTGGACTCCTGGCCAAAGCCATGGGGCTCTACTTCTCCGAAAACACAGGCTCGGTTACATCCGCTGTCTCCTTGTGGGAGGCCTTTAAGACCTTCCTGAGGGGGGAGGCGTTCTCCCTAATAGCCGAGGTGCGGAGACGCAGAGACGTGGACGTGGTGACAATCGAGTCCGACATAGCGGAGATAGACTCTCAGTTGGAGGTCGGACCTCCTACATGCTCTCTCACTCAAACAGTCGGAGTACCGAGCTACTGTTACGGAGGCGGCGAAGGCCATGGGTAGGGAGCAGCAGGGGCGAATCTATGAGGTTGGGGACAAGGCCGGTAAGCTCATTGCCTGGCTGGATAAGAAGGAAAGAGCCAGCCGCGTGGTCCCGGAGGTGCTGGGGGGGATGGCACGGTTGTCACCGACCCCAGCGCTATTGCTCTGGCCTTCGCTGACTATTTTGCATCCGTTTATGCCTCGTCCTCCTAGATGTCGGAGGAAGACTCTGGCGTCTTGCTGCGAGACATAGAGGTACCGTGTTTGTCAGAGACTGAAAAAGAGGACATGGATAGGGGCATCGCGGTGGACGAGATCGCTCTGGCAATACGCTCCCTGCGATCTGGCAAGGCTCACGGCCCCAACGGTATCCCAGTGGAGCTGTATAAGATTAAACCGGATCTCGTTGCTTCGCCACTGCGAGCCATGTTTCTTGAGGCGCGGGAGGTGGGTACACTTCCCCCCGACCAGTGGCTGGCCACCATTGTGGTCATTCATAAGAAAGGGAAGCCTAGAGATTTGTGTCTGTCGTATCGTCCTATCTCGTTACTGAACGTCGAGCCGAAGATATTGGCTAAATTGCTCGCCAACCGACTGGTTGGAGCGATTGGCGACTTGGTGCACCCGGACCAGTCTGGCTTTATCCCACATCGTAACACCGCCCTCAATTTGAGAAGACTTCACGGAGCCCTCGCGAGGGTTCGCACCCTCCAGGAGCCGGCCATCTTGGCGTCTTTGGATGCCACGATGGCCTTTGACTCCCTTGAGTGGCCATACTTGTGGGCGGTACTGGAGAAGTTTGGGTTTGGTCCGGGGTTCATAGGATGGATCAAGCTCCTATATGCCAGCCCAATTGCCAACGTGGCGGTCAACGGCCGCGCATCGGCTCCATTTGCCCTCGGCAGGGGTACCAGACAGGGATGCCCCCTGTCGCCCCTTTTGTTCGCACTGGCACTGGAACCACTGGCGGCGTGGCTGAGAGGGCATCCGGACATCAGGGGGATCAAGTGGTCCCCGGGCTTTGAGGATAGGGTGTCCCTGTACGCAGATGACATCCTCCTGTACCTCACCTCGCCGTGTATGTCCCTTATTGCTGTATGTGATGTACTCCGCACCTTCGTTAGACATTCTGGCCACGTCATTAATTGGTCGAAGTCCCACCTGTATGTCCTGAGGGGTGAGGTCCCGAGACTCCCGCGGGACTGTAACATACAGGTCGCGAGGCAGGGGTTTTAAATACCTGGGTATCTACATTTCTGCTGATCCCAATGTACGTTACGCGAACAATTTGCTTCCCCCTCTTGCGCGCCTTCGGCGTGATGTGGAGGGGTGGCGGAAGTTACCGCTTTCCCTGCTTGGACGGGCGGCCTTGTTCAAGATGATGTCCCTGCCCCGGTTTCTATACGTGCTTCAGAACACCCAGGATCTGGTCCCGTCTAGATATTTTAGAGAGGTCGAGGGCCTACAGCGGACCCTGCTCTGGGATGGTAGGCCGCGCATTGCCATTACTAAACTGACCCTTCCGTGGTACGACCGAGGGATTGCGCTGCCTGACATCGTAGGTATTATTGGGCGTCTCAACTGGCGGCCCTTAATCACGGCTTCTATGGTCCGGCCATAAATCCGGGCTTTGCCATGGATCGGTGGCTCCTGGGTGATGGGAAATACTACAGGGCTCTGTACTCAAAGTTTCTGGATGGAAGAATGACAGTTCCCACTAAGACATCGGTCCACATCTGGAGAGCGGTGACGAAGGCACAGGGATGGAAAGGCAGACTCACGATGATGACTCCACTCTATGACTCTGATCTGTTGGGCAACTTATGGCACACCAAGGGGTTTGACCGCTGGGACTTGATAGGCATCTCTAGGGTGGAAGACATGATTGCTAAGGGACAGGTCAAACCCTTCGAGGTGCTGCAGAGAGAGTTTCAGTTGGGGGAAAGGGAGTTCTTCAGATACGCCCAGTTAAAACACGCCCTTCTGGCAGTTATGCCGGAGGGTGAAAAGATCCCTGACTCTTCCCCGTTGGAGGATAGGTTGCTGGACGGCTACATGCCCGACAGCGCCATCTCACTGACCTACAAGAAACTGATTGACGTCCGTACGGACCTTCTTCTGGGGGTGCGAGATCAGTGGACCCGTGATGGAATTGAATTGGACGACGAGGATTGGCAGTGTGCGGTCTCGTCTCCAAAGGAGGTGGCAATTCCGGCCAGACTGAGGCTAGTACAATTGAAAATCCTACAAAGGGTTTATGTCACTGGCCCCCGACTGATTCACATGAGCCACTCGGAGGATGGTCTCTGTCGACGAGGGTGTGGTTCCCTAGCAACCTTCATGCACATTATATAGGAATGTAGGGCGGTGGCTGCATACTGGAGGCGTATACACGTAGTGATGGGTGAAGTGACTGGAGTTGACTTGCTGGCTGAAGCCCGGCGCTGTCTGTAAAATGTGTGGGGCCCCACGGATTATACCAGTTCACAGACTCAGTGGGTCACTCTAGGCAATATGGTGGCAAAAAGGGACATTGCACAGAAATGGGGAGCGGCTCTGCCCCCCACAGTAGAGATGTGGATGGCTAACGTGGACTGGTGCATGTTCCGGGAGAAGACGGTGTATGTTGCCAGAGGTAGGCCCAAAAAATGGAACAAGATTTGGGGGCCCTGGAATGAGTAAAGGGGTGATATCTGCCTCCCGCCGGACACAGCGCCCTCGGAGGAGCGACTGTCCCCTTAACCCTTGGCTCCGGCTGAATTACTGGTATACAATGTCCTGTCTCCCTTCCCCCCCCCCCCCCCGATATCCATGCATGTGACCTGTTCACGTATCTTATCCCGCATATAGGCCAATCCTTCCCCTAAAGTGGGGCGATGCCGCATTCATGTTCCCTTGCCTTGCCTTCTTGCACCGTTGTAGGTGCCTTTCCTTTATTGCACTGTTTTTCCTTTTTTCATAAAATAAAATAAACCTCATACGATTTTGTACCGTATTCTGTGTGCACCACTTATGCTACATAACGACTTGCTGCCTAGCCTCCGGGATGTATGGCTAAATAGCTGTGTACTACTGTGTCATAAATAAAGGTTTTCCAAAAAAAAAAAAAAAGTTCATACATTTAAATTTAGTGATTGTTAGGGCACAGCTTTACTCCGACAGCGAGATCCGGTGCACGTAACCAGATACTACTTGACAGGTACGGGGCTTTCATTAGTTTGTGAGGATACATTTCGTGATCATTAGGGGATAGTTAATCCTTTGCAGGCTTGATTTTGACACGGAAGAAGGATGGAATAAGCGGGACTTAATAGTGTGGAAGACTCAGGTTTTCATCTTTTTCTTTGGGGTAAGAAGGAGACCACGGTCCCTATTTAATGTTTGTAATTTATGTGTCACGAACCGGTCCTAACCGGTGGTGTTGGTCTACACTTTTGAATAGGCATGGAACCTACATGTTGGCATTTTCTGTGACATTGGGATAATCTCATGAATACCTCATGAGATAGAACAGTATGTAGACTTTTAATCACAGGTGCTAGGAAATTAGGGAGTTTGGCTCACAAAAGGGAATTAGTTTTTGATTTACTTATTTATTTATTTACTCGCAGATTTTGTCAGAATAACTTGAGAGGTACTATCAACCTACTTTATCTAGTGGACACGATACGGTATATACTTTTTCCTGCTCTAGCATGCTCTCATTCTTCAAGAATATGCGGGTTCCACTTAATTATTCTCTTCAAATCTCAATCACACTATGGTCTTAATCAAAATACTTTGTGGCTTAGGGACTTACTCTTTTTTTCACTCGCTCGATTTTCAATTTTTCACACTATATGGATGTGTTCTAAGGTGTACTTGACTTTCTACTCATTATATTCTCATATTTCTATAAGCACCTTATTTTTATTATTTCTTAACTGATCTTTTGAAGGCTTTGACTTCTTTTTCATCATTTTGGATATTCTGGAGAATGCAAACCCTGAGGTCAAGGTGAATGTGGTCAAAAATAAAAGATATGCAATGTATATATTTAATTCTGAATTCTATATATATTCTGTTGTAGATACGTTACCTGAACCCACCCAGTGGATTTGAACTTTGAACTTTTTGAACCTTTGAAAATTTATTATAACCCCTGAGGAAGGGTCATGAGGGACCCGAAATGCATTGGGTTGCTTGAAACTTTAATTTTAATTTCTCGAAGATTGTTATTGGTTTGACATAATTGAATCAGACTTGTATTAATGTACTTATGAACATGAGTTTTTTACTAAGTCATGATTTGATGATGAGTCTTTAAGAATGTATTAGACAATTGAAAATTTCAAACTCTAGGTGTTTAAAATAAATAAATGTTTGTTGAAAATGCATTTACAAATGTTTGAGGCATAATTGCCAGATTGCTGTGCGCTGCAAAGTCCTTGGTTTCGATTGAAAGAATGCCACTATCCTGAATGCATTCCTACAGCACCAAAAAAATACTTTCCTTGCCGGAGATGTAGAGTCTGTGTCCGAAGAGGAGTACGAAAGGAGAGCCGTAAGTGCCCAAATTGTCTTCATCCTGGCCTACATGTACCCACATCTTTTAAATCATGTTGAACGCAACTCAAATATATGAAGCAGCCATGAGATTAAAAG
The DNA here is from genome assembly GCF_964263255.1 of Lissotriton vulgaris. Classification (NCBI taxonomy): domain Eukaryota; kingdom Metazoa; phylum Chordata; class Amphibia; order Caudata; family Salamandridae; genus Lissotriton; species Lissotriton vulgaris. The sequence goes on along the minus strand of NC_141696.1, from coordinate 820,977,073 downwards.
GGAACTGAATGTGGTCAGTATTGCTATATATTTTCTATTTCATTTATTAGTCCTCAATGGTACACACAGCAGGCATACTGGAAGCTGGTCTAGGACGTTGAGAATGCGCTTGCCCGAGGCCACGCAGTGGCCATAAAGAGGGCGGGCTCCTAGTCTCAGAGGGCTGCCCGCCCCTGTATGATGACCAGCTTTCTCCTCCCCTCCGGTTGGAGGAGGCTGGCGGTGTCGCACGTCCGGGGCGGCTGGGAGGGGCCTCCAGGGGTACTTATGTTCCCTGACCCTGTTGGAGGGCCTCTTTGCCGCTCCGGACGCCATCGCGCGGGCTCATCGGGACACTCTTTTCGTCGGGATACCCTACGGTGAGCATGGCCTTCGGGCCTTACCCCCCCCCCCTCCGCCTACTCCCTCCCTTTGGAGGCGTGAGCCATGGCCAGGCGGCCCGCTTAGCGTCGGGCGGCTGTGGAGGGGGGGTTTCCGACTTCCCGGTATTCCTTGTCCTCCCTTCGGGTTGCGGGTGGGTCAGGGGGGCCCCACGCTTTGCTCTTCTGGGGGTCTTCGTAATGCGCAGCCTGTTGCCGCCTTTCCGGCCCCGGTCCGACACTGGCCCCCGTGCGTCCGTTTCCCGCCTCCGGCCTGCTTGGTGAAGTCCGCATGGCCGGGGGGACGTTTTCGGTTCCGATCCTTGCACAGGCTGCCCCCCCCCCCCACCCCCAGCCCCAGCCCCTGGTGCTCTCTGTCCGACATGGGCCCCGAGCCGGGCGTTCGTCAGTCGCCTGCTCGGGTTGGGTAATAAGTTTTCTTAGGAACCGCTGGCGAGCTCGTTTCCTATAACCCCCCCGGGCCCCCCCTCCCTTTTGGTCGCCATGGGTCCATGCGAGCGCTAAGAGCATTGTTGCTATTGTCTTTGCACTAAGTGTCGATTATGCGGGGTATATCATTTCGATTTCTGTTCTTGCCATTGATCATGTTATATGTCGCCTTAGGAAGTGTTTATCGTGCGGGGCGGGGGGTAGCGATATTTGTAGCCAAAATTGAATACGGTTACGGGGTCGGTGACCGGTCCACGTGGGCTTAAGGACCCAACGAGTGTAATAAATGACTGCTATTAGGCTTGTGATGACTATACGAAATTTGTGCCGTTTATTGTACAGCAGTGCCATTCTAAGAATTACAATACGTTTAATTGTGCAAATTTTCCTTTTCGTGCTGTGTTGCGAGACTTGGTGTTCCTAGCGGGGGGTTCAGGTCTGGCCTTCGGCGGGATCGCACGTGGGTACACGCCTTATTCACTTCCTCCGGGTCGAGTTACGACCGATTTACAATAGCAGCGTGCAGGCTACTTCTGTAGTGCTGTAAGCTTCTTTTGAACCGATATAGGCTATGCATGCGTGTGGAATGGCTTTGGGGGGGTTTGGTATTTTTCATTGGTATATGTGCGAGGGGGTGGCTCAACTCATAATTGTTCTGGCTAGGGAGCTGGAAAACAGGGTTCGATCCTCACGGGTAATTCAGTTAAGCATATGACCATGGACGCCTTTGTCTGCTAACAGAGCAGCCCTGGAACGTTTACATTTGACCTGCACACATGCCCCCGCCCCCCCCACCTCCGCTTTGGCCTTCATTCCTGCTTCAAGCCCCGCAACTTGCGCGTCTTTTGCCGCCCTCCCCCCCCTTGTCCTGTTTCCCTCACCCCGCCTGCTCCAGCTCAGCGATCTCGATGCTGTGTCTGTGTGCCAGTGGGAGCATGGTGTCCACCTGTGATTATGTAAGGGCTTTGCGCAGACCATGGTAGAGCTCCGGCATACGGCAGGCGGTGGGGGAACCCGGTAATCACCTTCCAGGTTGTTTCTGGGGGTTATGGAAGGAAGGGGGGGTGCTTCCGGTGCCTCGCGGCCGCCATGTTGGTTAGTAGGCGGTCTTCGGCCTGTAGTGGGGGATCTCGCGGATCCATTGCCTCTAGGCCCAGACAGGGGGACGTTGTTACTTAGCGCTGCGCTGGGATTGGGTGCAGGCAGTTGGTGCGGCGGGGCCCTGTGTCCGACCGGCAGCCTTGCAGTGTTCCGTGGCTCCTTCTCCTATGCCCGCATCTCGAGTTTGAAACGTCGAGGTTATCCTCGTGGCTTGCGTTTGGCCAGGCGCCTGTATGACTCCTCGCCAGTGTCGTGTGCATCTGTTGTGACTACGAAAGATCTGCATACCTGTATTTATTGAGCCTACGTTCTACGCAGCACGTGTGTTTTGCCCTAACCGAATGTTACCATGCTTTGTTTTTCAGACGACAATTCATTCACTCGATCGTTTTGCGCACCCTCGGCACTGTGTGGGCAGGCCCCCCCTCCCTTCTAGCACTAGTTGCAAGGTATGTATGAGGGGGATTAGGTGGGCGCGGTGAGGAAGGGGCCTCACTCGGTACTTTTGTTTAACGTACTGCCTACTGCTTCTGGCAGGGGCACGGGCACGCTTCGGGGGGTTAGCTTCCGCTTTCCTCGGCAGCGGGACTTTAGTAGTATTGGATATTCTGGTTACCGGTTCCGGCCGGCAGCGGGTGCTGCAATGTGAGGCTAATTTCTCCTTTTATCCTACACAGCTTTCGCTCGTTGGCATCAGCATCCTCGGGGTGCGCCCCATACTTCCGGCTTCCCCCTTAGCCCTTGGCGTCAAACTCTGCGAGGTATGTACAGCAAGGGTGATGGGACTGTGGGCCTGAGCTTGTGGGGTGCTGGACGTTTCCCAGCCCCCCCCCCCTTTTTGGTTTTTTAGGTCTCGGCGTCAACGCGCGGAAGCGCGTCTCCGCCGAGATCTTTTGTCAGCGACTATGCTTCCCAGGAGACAGTCCCGGCTGCGCGCATCCTTCGAGGCGATTTGTAACTGGAACGCGCGCTGTGGCCAGGCGCTGTCTCCTGGGAAGCGCAAGCACCACACACGCATGCGCATACACACACACACACACACAAGCGCCCATGCACGCACGCACATACATACATACAGAGACACCACCCCTGACACATACACACACGCGCGCACACACACAAGTGCACCGAGGCCCCCCCTCCCGCCGTCACCGTCGCACACATACATACACACACACACACGAGCATACACACACACACACACACGTGCACCAATCCCGCTCCAGCCTTTTGGAACTTACCTTACCTCAGCACGCGGCGCCCAACCTCCTGCTGGCGCGGCCCCGGGGCTCTACACCGCTCACAGGAGCCCCGGGCCGCGAGACGCAACGACTCCGCCTGCCTCCTCTTCCGGTCTGAACGTGGCCCCGCCCACGTCACAGGCGACCGTGCCTGACTTCCGGGGCGGCCGCGATACTAAGAGACTGCTGGGGACAAAGTGTGGTCTGTGGAGTTACAATGGCTGCAAGCGGGGGGTGAGTGTGAAAGTGCCGACCTTATTTATGTTAAATGATAAAAACAAGGTTAAACTTAAAAATCTGAGTATCTATCACACAGAGAAGATGGGATGAGCAGATCTACAGCACAAAACTCCTAAAATGCAAACGTGTTAAAGAAGACCCATAGAAAGCAACAGGCTGTTCACATACACTGAACATCTGCCTGTGATAAATGCAATATAAACTGTTGAGCGAAAACGCTGATGCAGTGATTTATCTGAGCCCTTTGTCACACCCGAGAGGCCTTTCTCGCTCTCGGGGTGTGCAGTGTGTACAGCGGTGATGGTCACAGGCGCGGCTCCGCCAGGGGGCGTCGTGCGGCGCAGCCAGCTGTAGCATTTGATTAGTGCCTAAACAATAGCGATGCGGGCCACGAGCGGTTATTTCGCAGAACAAAGATGCATTGCAGATTGCTTTATGTCGCGTCCATTGGCGCTTATTATGAGAAGTGTACGGGCCTGACGGAAAGTAATTGCTTTCCGCCGGTGTTTTGGTTGGCTGCCGTACATCAGGTCGCCTGTGTTCTCTTTGTATTCACGGGCGGCTTGTACAAGAGAATGGGCTGATTTCCCACAAGGGCATTCACGCTAATTAATTTAGTTATCTCAAGAGCTTAACAAGTTGGAGCCCATGCTGGCCGAGTAGCGGCGTTCTTCCACAGTACAATCACTTCATGGTATTTAAGATTAAGCGATGTTCCTTCCCCATGCGAACGAGCTCACGTGGTCATCTCTGGGCGCGTCTTCGCTTCCCTCGGATTCTAACAGGGAGGTGTCCGCTTTCTGTATTTTTAGTGGTGAGTGGTGAGGGCAGAGTGGTGAGTGGTGAGTGCAGAGTGGTGAGTGCAGAGTGGTGAGTGCAGAGTGGTGAGTGCAGAGTGGTGAGTGCAGAGTGGTGAGTGCAGAGTGGTGAGTGCAGAGTGGTGAGTGCAGAGTGGTGAGTGCAGAGTGGTGAGTGCAGAGTGGTGAGGGCAGAGTGGTGAGGGCAGAGTGGTGAGGGCAGAGTGGTGAGTGCAAAGTGGTGAGTGGTGAGGGCAGAGTGGTGAGGGCAGAGTGGTGAGGGCAGAGTGGTGAGTGCAGAGTGGTGAGTGCAGAGTGGTGAGTGCAGAGTGGTGAGTGCAGAGTGGTGAGTGCAGAGTGGTGAGTGCAGAGTGGTGAGTGCAGAGTGGTGAGTGCAGAGTGGTGAGTGTGCAGAGTGGTGAGTGTGCAGAGTGGTGAGTGTGCAGAGTGGTGAGTGTGCAGAGTGGTGAGTGTGCAGAGTGGTGAGTGTGCAGAGTGGTGAGTGTGCAGAGTAGTGAGTGTGCAGAGTAGTGAGTGTGCAGAGTAGTGAGTGTGCAGAGTGAGTGTGCAGAGTGAGTGTGCAGAGCAGTGAGTGCAGAGCAAGTGTGCAGAGCATTGTGTGCTGGTCAGTGCAGAGTGCTGTGTATTGGCAATGTTAATGACAATGCCCATTTATTTTTGATTTAAAGAAAAAAAATGTCATGAGCAATGCCAATAGCTCTACCTTTAATGATGCCGAGACCATTGCATTGCAAATGCTTGTTCATTCTTTTGCAGGTACAGTGCTCGTTTCTACCCCCCCCCCCCCCCCCCACCTCCCACCATTCAGTGGCATGTAAGTGCTCGGGGGGGGCTTTTTGGTTACCTGAGTTTGAGTTGGGGGGTTCTTCATTGTATGCACGGACAAGCGCACCCCCGGGGCCCGACATAGTCTTTGTCTCGAGGTGACATCATGTGTCTTAGGCCCCGCAGTGGTAGGTCTCCGTTTGCCCTTGGCAGGGAAGGTTATTGGAGCTTTTCTTTGAATGTTTAGTCGTGTTGGCTCATGGTTATCTTTCTTTCAGGATAAGAACAAACGGCACCATGGAGAGTCAGGGGTCCCCTTCGCTATTCACGCAGATGTCGCAAGTCGAGGATTCGGGTATAGGACCTTCCCAGGACCCACAGATGAAAGCTTAGTTGGATTTGATCAAGTCAAATGGGGTGGCATGGGCCAGTGAACTCTTGATGGCAACCCCCCCAAAGCCCCCGAGGCGGTCCCCGCCCCCCTGGTAACTGATATAGACATAGCTGAGGACCCGGCCACTGTGAGGCCTAAGCGCACTAGGAAGCAGACCGTGAAGGACTTCCCAGCGGAACCCCCCCCCCCCCCCCCCGCCCCCCCGCCCCTCCCCCAAGACCAGGGCGGCTGATCCTGTCAGGAATGTCATTGTGCACGCCCCGGCTTCCCCGCCGGCGGTGATTCGGGTTTGCCCCCCTCACCCCCGCGCCCGGTGGTGTCCAGTTCTGAATTCGCCACCCGGGAAGATCTGGGTAAGCTTACGGACTCGTTGGCTGTGTTAATGTCCGAGATCAGAGCGGGTTTGCGCGCCGCCCCGGTGCAGTCTTCCAATTTGGTGCATTCCCAGGTGGTGGTGCCGGCAGCCGCGGCCCCCCTTCCCGGCTCTGGGGAGGTGGATGTGGCTCGAGTTTGGGGTGGGCTTTCTGTTCTAGGGGGGGATACTGTCAGCCCCCTGTCGGATGTGGCTGCCCTGCCGGGTAGCACGCTACAAAGTGTTGTTTCTCATCCGCTTCCTGCCCCTGTGACGCTCTGGCTCCAATTGTACTTTAGGATGCCCCGGCGCTCGCAGCTGCCCCGGCGCAGTCCCAGGCGGTGGTTCCGGCTCCTCCTATACCCCTTGCGGTTCCTGCATCTTTGGGAGCGGCCTCTCCGGCCACAGTGGTGGCCCCTTCAGCGCCCACAGTGTTGATGACCATGGCGCCGCTTTTATCAGGCAAATGCTCCTTAGCCTGGCAGGTCCCGCAGGCGGCGAAGGAGGGCATCTGGCGCAGAGAATTTATTGACATTTTTTTCCCTCTTAATGTTGGGTGCTGATGGGGTGGACGTGAGAAAAATGGGTTCAAAAGATGAGGAGAAGAAAGCACATTTTCAGTCCTGGCCAGAGAAAACGATCAAGAACTGGCGACAGGCTTTTTCCATTCTGGCAGCAGTAATCACTGAGCGCTTCCCAGACCAGGCGCAAGGTTTATTCCTGTATAGCAGTGTCATAACTAATGAAGCGGAAGCGTCGTCCGGCATGGGGTGGTACTTGTACGACTGTGAGTTCCGAAAGAAAATGTCTGTCTGCCCTGAATTGGATTGGGACCAGGTAGAGGTTAGACTGTGGATGAAGCATATGGGTAAAGGAAAGTCTGAAAGCGGGGGTAAAATGACTGTTCAGGTTAAGAAGGCTGAAAATGACAAAGTGTTCACTCAGAAGAAGGGTAATTACAGGCAGTCCCTTCGAGTGGGACGAGGTGGGGGGAGTTTCAACAGACAGTTCTCCAAGAAAAATGTCTCTGCTACATGCAGGTTGTTCAATGCAGGTAATTGCACCTGGGGGAAGGCGTGTAGGTTCCCTCACGTCTGCAGCAAATGTGGTGGTTCCCATCCCGAGTCAGCTTGCGATAAACGGAATTCCACCGCCAGCGCAGCCAGTAAGGACAAATAAAACCTTTCTGATCACAACCCCGCTCTTTGTCTCCCCGGCAGCGCCCCGCCCTTCTCCCTTACCCACTGCCTTGCCTGCCTTAGAGGACCTCCATCACACTGTTTTGCCCAGCAGGGACCCCCCTCCTCTCTATTCAAAAGGCCCGTCCCCAGTCATCATCCCCAGCCTGCTGGCCCTCCTGCGAGTTTATCCCAATGAGAAAGATAGGGATGTCCTGACCTTAGGTTTCCTTGAAGGTTTCAAGATCCCATATCAGGGTCCGAAGGTCAGCAGGGATGCAGAGAATCAGAAATCTGTTAGGGAGCTCCCTGAGGTTGTGGACAAGAAAATCTGTAAGGAAGTTGCCTTGGGGAGGGTGGCGGGCCCGTTCCTGTCCCCCCCCCTCCCTGACTTTGTGGTGTCTCCTTTGGGTGTAGTCCCCAAAAAGAGAACCTGGGGCTTTTAGGCTGATTCATAACCTGTCCTTCCCAGAGGGTAACTCCGTCAACTCCTGATTACCAGAAGGGGCCTGTCTGTCTCCTACTGTTCCCTTGATATGGCCATCGACTTAGTGAGGAGAGCAGGGGAGGGGGCCTGGCTTGCTAAAGCAGACATTGAGGCAGGCTTCCGCTTGTTGCCTGTACACCGGGACAGCCAGCACTTGCTGGGCTTCAAGTGGAAAGGGGGGTACTATTTTGACAAATGTATGCCAATGGGTTGCGCTGTATCTTGCGCCTTTTTTGAGGCATTCAGCACCTTCTTACAATGGGCCCTCACAGCGAAGTATGGAGTGTCAGCTGTGTCTCATTTCCTGGACGACTTCCTCTTCATCGGGAGGGAGGGCACTCAGGAATGTCAGGAGGGCCTGGATTGTTTCATTGACTTGGCTAGTCACTTAGGAGTGCCTTTGGCGCCGGGCAAGACTGAAGGTCCGGCTCAAGTCTTGACCTTCTTGGGCATAGAGCTTGATACACTTCAGGGGGTGTCGCGAATCCCGGCGGAGAAGGTACTTGGTCTGAAGAAGGACATTCAGGACTTGCTGGGTAGAGATAAGGCACCACTGGGGGTCATCCAGAGTCTCCTAGGCAAACTGAACTTCGCCGCCAGGGTCATCCCGGTGGGGAGGGTTTTCGCGAGGCGCCTAGCCAGGGCTACTGCCAAGGTCCACAAGCGTTACCACTTTGTCAAATTGTCCTCGGGCCTCAAGAAAGATCTGCAAATGTGGGCTGAATTCCTCTCTGATTTTAATGGTACTGTCATTTGGAGGTCCCCGTGGGTGAAGAGCCCAGAGTTGAGTATGTTCACTGACGCCTCTGGTCGGGAGGGCTTTGGGGCAATTCTGGGAGAGCTGTGGTGCGCGCAGGAATGGCCCAATGCTTGGCGCAAGCGCGTTATTACCTCTAACATAACTGTCCTTGAACTTTTTCCTATTGTGGTTTCATTACATCTCTGGCCAGGTACACTGTCTAACAGGAAGGTTTTGTTTTGGTCAGACAATATGGCAGTGGTGCAGGCAATCAATGGTCAAACTGCTAGTTGCCCGCTAGTACTGTCCCTACTCCGAGAATTGGCCAGCAGGAGCCTGCGCTGCAATGTGGAATTTAGAGCTAGGCACATTGCGGGGGTCACTAATGTCGCAGCTGACGCTCTTTCTCGTTTTCAGTGGGACCGTTTCCGGGCGGCATGCCCACAGGCGAGAGAGGAGATGACCCCCTTTGCACCAGGACTTTGGCGCATCTTGAAGTGGAGCAGGAATTGAGAGAATTAGGGGAGAAATCCTTAGCGCCGGGTACAAGGAGACGCTATGCGAGTCATCGATCCACTTTCCATAAAGCCATTTCTGACTTAGGTTTACAAGCTTTGCCACTGGAGGGCAGAGTCCAGGCATTTGTTGTGTGGGCAAAGAAACAGAAGAAATCCCACTCCTGGGTTTGCGGCCACCTAGCGGCCATTAGCCATGAGGCGAGGTTGTGTGGGGGGAGTGATCTAGCCAAGTCCTTTGTGATTAGGGTCGCCTTGAAAGGTTGGGCTTGGGAAGAATCTAGGATCCCGGATGACAGGTCCCCCATTGACTTTCCCTCACTACAGGCAATGTTATTGGTTGTGCGGGCGGTTGTGCACTCTCAGTATGAAGCGGCCCTATTTTCGGCAGCCTTCATCTTAGCATTCTTCGGGGCTTTCCGGAGTAGTGAGCTGGTGGCTCGCTCAAAGACAGATGTTTCTGGGGACGCTCTGGGAGTGGAGGATATCTCTTTTGGGGAGGGTTTGTCCATCACGCTCAGGCGGTCCAAGACTGATCAAACTGGCAAAGGGTCTGTCATCAGGCTCTCCCCCCTTGGGGATCCTCGCTTCTGCCCGGTGTCGGCCTTACAGGCCTTCCTGGCTATTCGGCCTGCTGGGCCGGGTTACCTCTTCGTCCATGCTGACCTCAGCCCCTTGACCAAATATCAGATGGACAAAATTATGCTCGCCTGCCTGGACAGGGCTGGTTTGTTATCAAAGGGGAAGAAGTTTTCCAGTTATTCTTTACTCATAGGGGCGGCCACATCTGCTTTCCGAGCGGGAATGCAGCCAGATAAGGTTCAATTAGTAGGGCGCTGGGAGTCGTCTTGCTATAAACGTTACATTAGACCCTGATCGTTTTCCCATTCATGTACTTTTGTGTGCTTTGTTTGCTGTGTTGTGATGTGGCGATTTTGCCGTTTTTCTTGTGATTTGACCCAATAAACACCCTTGAATATATTGCGTCTTTCTTTCTTTATTTCTTTATTTATTTATTTATTTATGGGTTTCTATAGCGCTGGAATCGACTCCAACCGGAGTATCTCTGCGCTGTGATACCAAATAGAATTTCAATATGTATGCAGATGAAGGGGCAGGGACTAGATTTTGTCAGTGAACAGCAGAGTTTTCAGTTGTTTCCTGAATTTTAAATGATCTGTGCAGAGCTTAAGGGCCAGAGGAAGTTTGTTCCACAGTGTGGGCCCTGCAACAGATAAAGCTTTTCCTCCGTGTTTTACACGAGGTACTGCCAACAGAAAATTTTCGCTAGATCTCAAAGATCTGGAGGGAGTGTAGGGGGTGAATTTCTGCTCCAGGTATGTGGGGCCATGTCCGTTTAAGCATTTATGGATAATGCAACATATCTTAAACTTGGCCCTTTGTCGAATACTCAACCAATGTAGTTTCTGTAGTAGAGGTTTTGATGCTGTTCTAGGGGGGGCGTTTAGGACAAGGCGAGCTGCCGTATTCTGGACCACCTGGAGCCTGTCCAGAACTCCTTCATTAGCGGAGAGGAGCAATCCGTTGCAGTAGTCGATGCAACTCAATATAAGGGCTTGCACTAGGGTTTTTCTGAAAGAATCCGGTAACAGGGGAAAAATTCTGCGCATCATGCTGATGGTGTGAAAGCATGAGCCAGCTACCATGTTACTGTGCTGTTTGAGGGAAAGGTCATGATCAAGGCGAATCCCCAGATTTTTGACGATCTGTTTGGGCTCCGGAACAGTACCAAGATCAGATGGCCACCAGTCTGGGGTCCACAGTAATTTGGCATCTCCAAACATCATTACTTCCGTCTTGTTGACATTGCACTGTAGGAAGTTGGTGGACATCCACTGTGCGACGGCTTTCATGCCAGCGGAGAAGGAGTTTCTTATTTCCGTGGTGAGACTTTGAAAGGGAAAGAGGAGCTGCGTGTCATCCGCATATGACACGGGGATGAAACCAAATTTGCGCATCACTCTTGCCAGGGGTGCCACGTAGATGTTAGAGTGTTGGGCTCAAACAGGAGCCCTGTGGCACCCCTTTCGTGATCTCTACCTCAGTTGATCGATATTCACCCATGGTGACAGTCTGGGTGCGATCGGTAAGAAAACTCCTTAGCCAAGCAAGGGCCTTGTTCTTAATCCCTACGTTCGACAACCGGTCAATAAGGATGTTGTGTGACACGGTGTCGAACGCTGCTGACAGGTCTAATAACACCAAAATTACTGAGTAGCCTTTGTCCTGAAACATATGCAGGTCGTCAGTAACAGACAGGAGGGTGGACTCTGTACTGTGTTTCGGCCTAAACCCAGATTGGGAGTAGTCTAGGCCGCCAGCTTTCTCAATGTAGCTGGATAAATGACGATTAACATATTTCTCAGTGAGCTTTCCCAGGAATGGTAGCAACGAGATAGGTCTGAGATTTGATAGATCAGTCCACGGAGTTGTGGTATTCTTCCTGATTGGCCTAACTAAGGCCTGTTTCCACTGTTTGGGGAAAGAGCCTGTACAGAGGGATAAGTTGACAAGTTTTTCGATGGTGGAAGATAAAATTCCGAGCAAGGTGGGCATGAGTCTTGCCGGGATGATGTTATCAGGACTTCCACTTTTAATCTGCATCGTGAGCAGAGACACCTCTTTAGGAGTAATAGGGGGGAAGAGGTCTAAGGTATGGGGGCCGCTATCAAGCTCTGAATCCTGAAAGATAGAGACTGCATTGGTAGTCAACTTGTTGTTAGAGTTGACTATTTTCGCATAGATGTGATCTATTTTGTTAGAGAAAAATTGAGATATATTATCACAAAGTAGTTGTGAAGAAGTGTCTGGACTCTCACATGCTGTAGGATTAGTAAAGTAGTGCAGGACCTGGTATAATACTCTGGGGGAGTTGTCTGCAGCCGTAATAAGGGTGGTAATATGGGTTTTTCGCGCCGTTCTAATAGCTTTATGATATATACTTAAAGCGTCCCAGTAATGTCTCCTATCTGTTACAAGATGGGTAGATCTCCAAATCTTTTCTAATTTCCTGGCTGTTTTCTTTAGATTCCTGAGCTCTTCAGAGAACCAGATCTCTTGTTTTTTGGCTGGTCGGGGTCTGAATTGTTTTAAGGGGGCTATCTCATCTATGAATGTTTTAGTGGCTTTGCTGAACATATCAATAGCTTTGTTGATATCTTCAGGAATCATATGGAAGGGTTGAACAAATTTCTCTGCAAAGCAGGTCTCATTAACTTTGTGCCATTGCCGCCGTACTTTAGGGATGTTGGTAGATTTGAGGATAGTGGTTACAGGATAGGGAGTATTAAACTCAAGGATAAAATGGTCAGTCCAGCTGACTTGTGTAGGGGGAAGGCATGTAACACTGGGGAAGTTGGTGATTATAAGGTCTAGGGTGTGTCCGGCCACGTGAGTTGGGCCCACATTGTGTGGTTCGAGACCTAGCAGTGAGAGATCATTGAGAAATGCTTGTGCTTCTTTGCAATTTGTGAGTTCACTGTGGAGGTTGAAGTCACCTATTAGCAGGAATTCTTTGTCTTTTTGAACATATGGCGCAAGATTTTCCAGCAGTATGTTGACAAAGTTAAAGCTTGGTCCAGGGGGACAATAAACCAGGGCACCTAATCTGGTTTGTTTGGTGGAATGAATTGTTTTAAAAATCAGCAATTCAATGTCCGGAGTGCAGAGTTCTGCCAAAACAGAGCAGTTGATATGATTTTTATGAGCAATAGCAATTCCTCCACCTATTTTCTTAGGTCTGTCTAACCTGATCATTTTATATCCCGAAGGAATGGCCAATGTAATGGAGGGAGTGGAATAGGGTTTAAGCCAAGTTTCAGTCATGAAACAGTAGTCCGGCTCATTCGTGGAGATAAGGTCCCATATTTCAGAGGTATGCTTAGGTAGAGAGCGTACATTGCAGAGGATGTTTTTGTGACCAGCAATTTTGGATGTTTTGTAAAAGGGTGTATGGGTTTTCACACATCTTTCAGGACTTTCTCCCTTCAGAGTAGTGAACTGGGATTTGCAATATAGGCATGTGAAAGGCCCTTCTACTACAAGGTTAGAGTCTCCATGACAATCGACTGTCTGTAGATCCCTAATTACCTGAGCTGAATAGGTAATCCTGGCAGGGAGCGGGACAAGCAGGGAATTTGGTGAGACCGCCATGGCCCCTGGCCGCGTCCTGGCGCGGACGGGCGCAGACGGGCAGGTCTTTGGCTTGTCTTCGGCGCGTCAAAGGCGCCTCCCTGCGCGCAATCGCTGCGCGGTTGTTCCCGACGAGTGGCTAAATAGCCCCAGTTGCAGCAAGGCTAGAGCGCTAACCGCTCGGTGCTACAGCGGGAAAGCGGAAGTGTGTCACTCAGGCTCGTACCTGTCCCGCCCTGCGCTCAACGGTATTGGATACCGAGTCGGACCAGGGCGGGCAGGCTGTAACACAGAGCGCTGTGTGTTCACGTAAGTTTTAACCCCTGGCAACGCCTAGAGAGAGCGTCTAAGCCCTGAAGGAATGTATTATAATTATAGGTCAACTATAACACAGTTAAAATTAAACAATTCTGTCAGCTTTTAAAATCAGCGTTTTTAAAATGTTTCTATAGGGCTTAGCGTTTCAGCAACACAGCATCAGCAGAATATTTCCACTTTACCTGGCATCAAGCGGGGTCGGCAGACACTGCCACTGTCAGCCTTACCGCACTTTGCCTCGCCTCCTCGCCGCCTAAATAGCCCCAGTTGCAGCAAGGCTAGAGCGCTAACCGCTCGGTGCTACAGCGGGAAAGCGGAAGTGTGTCACTCAGGCTCGTACCTGTCCCGCCCTCCGCTCAACGGTATTGGATACCGAGTCGGACCAGGGCGGGCAGGCTGTAACACAGAGCGCTGTGTGTACACGTAAGTTTTAACCCCTGGCAACGCCTAGGGAGAGCGTCTAAGCCCTGAAGGAATGTATTATAATTATAGGTCAACTATAACACAGTTAAAATTAAACAATTCTGTCAGCTTTTAAAATCAGCGTTTTTAAAATGTTTCTATAGGGCTCAGCGTTTCAGCAACACAGCATCAGCAGAATATTTCCACTTTACCTGGCATCAAGCGGGGTCGGCAGACACTGCCACGGTCAGCCTTTGATAGGTTCGAGAGTGTGGGTCGTGGGGCACTCCATGGTCGACAGACTGGGCCGGTGGGCAGCGATCAGGCAGTGGACTAGTGGCTTTACGAGCATGAACTGTGTGTGGTTGGGTTTCCCTGGCATGCGCTGGAATAGCTTGCTTTATCGGCTCCGGGAAGCCCTTGCCTTGGCTGGTCTCCCTCCCCAGCACTTGATAATCCACTTGGGTGATAATGACATTACAAACCTGGGGAGATCTACCTTGTTGCATAAGATGAAGACTGACTTGGGGATCATCTGTGGGCTTATGCGTGAATGCGAGGTCTGGTGGTCCGAAATTGTGCCCAGGAGATCCTGGAGGGGTGCTAAGTCAAGCGAGGCAATTGAGAAGTCTAGGAGGCGGATCAATGCGGCCATGTAAAGGTTCACCCAGCGTAGAGGTCTCGGCTTTATCAAACATGACATGATTCAAGATAAAGTTAAAGGTTATTTTGAGGCAGATGGGGTTCACCTTACGCCCGTTGGCTTAGACCTCTTTCTCCTTGATTTGAAAGAAGCACTCATGAACAAGGGTTGCAGGTAGCAATGGTGGGGGGCCCGTGCGGCAGCGGGTACCACCGCACTGGCTGTGGCGGAGTTACTGGGCGATCCGGAAGAAGGGAGGTGCAAACGATGTACTTCAGCGGGCACATAGGGGTGCCAGAGCCTAACCTGTAACCTCATGGGAGGTGCAGGAATTCGTGTTGGCGCCCCAGTAGTCCTTCGGGCGGTTGTGGGCCTGTGCAACCGGGGGTTTGCCAAGTCACGCCCCGCAATTGGGCGTGTCAGTATATATTATGGTAGTTCTGCAGCAGTTGGGTGGTTCGCCACTGTGCTGTTTGGCTCAACAGGCGGGCAGGTGGCGAGAATGCGGCCTGCCCTTGGATCGCCCGTAAGTTAACCCACCATCATTACATATGCTGTATGTAATAAACCTGCAGCAATTTTTCCCAAACCTAACACTTGTGTTTGTGTATTATTTGCGGGTTTGGGCAGGGATATCTGGTGGCCCTGATGTGACTAATGTCCACACACGAAAGTGTGATAAAGAGCATCGACTGGAGTGCTCTCTCACAGATGCGATTCAACGCGGATATCGAATCCCACTGGGGACTAATAAATTGGAACGTATTCACCTTTCCCTGCCTCCCATGGCCAGGACGGAAGTACAACCGGCACAGAGGTTTATCGACTATTATTCGCGTCAATGCAGCCCTGAGGAAGTCGTGGGTTAGTCCCGGATGACAAAACACAGTGTGGGCTGGATCAAAGAATGGAAATTAAAACAGAAGACATTTTAGCAGACTAATATTGTGCATGGTCCTGTCTTAATAAATGCAAGTGATAAATATTGTATGTGTGATCGGGCATGCGTGTAACTACGCTTAGCTTGAGCTCACACGCTTTACCGCTTTGCGATCTGCAGCACCCAGCCAGACAATCCTCACTAATGTTACATCCAGCTCGACATCTACCCTCTCCCGTCTGGTATGTGTCTACTTCCCCATTCTTGGTGGTGAGCTAGGCAACAGGCAGTGGAAGAGCCGCAAGCAAGAAGGCACAAATTTCACGTGAATGTCATCAAGAGTTGCAAAGTCAGTTTTGAACTGCGTGAAAAAATGAGGTGGGGCAAATAAGAGGTACAGTAGTTGCTCAAACGATGAGAAACAGGAAATCATACTGAACAGTGAAATTTGACAAAAACTGAACTGTGGTGTCACTGCCTGGGTTTAATGGTGGGATGGATCTGTCATCATCTACTATGAGGGCCAGGTGAGAAAACAGAGACCAACATCTGCCTCACTTTCGACATCAAGGCTGCAGATTGAAAAGCACTGACTAGAAGTGAGTAAAAGGTTACGTAATGCAGATGCCAAGAGACAGGTGCGAAAATTAATTTCCGTTGCACAATCCTCATTAAACCGCATTAAGAAGGTTTCTCTCAATTGTCGACGGACACTCCAGTATAATCTGTCAGGACACTAAGAGCCCATGATGCTTCCATTCCCCAGCAACTACCACTGAGCCCAGGAGCAGGGGCTCCAATGTTTCAGCGCGCTCCTAAGCACAAAGGAGACCCTGGACGCGCGCAGGTAGCACCCAGATGTGTGGCTGGAAGAAGATTGGGCCAAGAGAAAGCAAGTCTGCACCCGTCTGAGCCTGGAAGAGGCTGAGCTGGGCCACCACCTTGCATTTAACATGGGATAGGCAGGAACTTACTTTGTTCTATTATTAGGAGTAAGAGGAAGGCCCCAGAGGTAAAAACAGGAGGGGCTAAATGATCAGCACCAGCGGATTCTATGTCAGGACCGGAGGCTTCGGATTATGCTATATCTTCCTTCGCTTTATTAACATAAAGAAACCACAGCAGCTTAGGAAAAGATATAATAAGAACAAAAATGCTTTAAACATAAAGCATTGACGTAATGTTCAACAAAAAATCGACAACAACTCCCAAGAGTCTCTTTGCTTATAATAATAGTCCATAGTCCTTTGTCTCTGTCCATCATCACTATATAACCGGACTTCTCGTCATCTTCCTCCTCTTTCTTCGCTGCTCCCGCAGCCAGATAAGTGCTTTTCTATTTTTGTCTTCTTTTATTGTGATTGATTATCTTGTGTGCGGTCTTTGGGGACTCCTTGCATGGTTTATTCCCTTTCAGAGTCCCCGGTTGCGGGAACGTTCTATCGTTCCTACGCGACTTTATTCCCACTTGTGTGCGGTGTGTACATAGACCGCAAGGGGGCGGCCTGTCGTCTCGCCGACCCTCCGGCGCGCCTCCGCAGTGTGAGGAGCCACGCCGTGGGGTCTGCTTGCGCAGGGGCCGACCCTCGCGTACCCCTCTGACACCTGGTGATCCGGGTCTGTACTTTACCAATTTTGACGCCCTCTGGGGTCTGTATAGCGGTTCTGACCGCGTGAATCGCCTTCGGGCGAGACCTGTGCACCTCTTTACCCGTGTGTGGCCTAGCGCGCTTGAGGGGTACGTAGACCCGGTCCCGGCGTGGAGGGTCTGCGCGCTTGGGGGTTGGTGCAGCCCACCTGCCACGTCAGCTGGCCCAAAACGTGATCGCAGCCGCTGGGCCTGCCCACATTCGAGAACTTTCTCGGTTGCCGCCCTCTTGGGTGCCCCGCATTTGCCCCTTGGTTCCGAGATGGAAGGGGGGTACGACGAGGAGGCCTGCCCCTATCTGCAGGATGATGAGTTTTATCAGGCGGTGGACAACTCCATCTATCGTTGCGTGACGGAGGTGGTAGGGCCCATGGAGGACCGCCTTTCTGCCCGCATCGTGGAGGAGTGTGCGAAGCTGGCAGCGGCGCAGGTGCCTCCGTCCCCCGAACTCCCGGGGACGTCCGGCGGGTTACCGCCCGCTCCGAAGAGACCCCGTGGTGAGGGACCTTCATCGGAGGCCCAGGGCGTGGACAAGGGCGCTTTCGAGCGACTTCGCGACGCCTTCCTGGCCAAGGCGACGGCGGTGCCTCCGGCGCCCTTGGTGGACCCTGGCACTTCGGGCGACGTGTCTACGGCGCCCGCCTCCCCGATCTACGACTCTCCGGACACGGATGACGACGGGGAGTCGACCCGTTCTTGGCTCCCGACACCTTCAGCGAAGGAGATGCCCCGAGACGAGTCGGGCATGCTGGACCCGGACGAGATCGTCCACCCCCGATCCGCGGCCTGGGCCCCGGGGGAGACGGTGGCGAAGTTTGTCGCGGGCAGGCTGCGCAAGCCCCTGGAGAAGGAGGCGAGGGATTGCCTGCGCGGGGAATGCCCTCGGCCTACTCTGGAAGGGAAAGTGGCTATGACACCAGAATCGGACCCCAAGATGGCCACCTTCCTGGCGAAATTCATGAAGGACCCCAGGAAGGGGATCGACTGGTCCTGGCGGGCCTGCCAGGACAAGCTGTTGGATGCGGTCGGGCCCGCCACGAAGATCCTTGATATGGCGGAGGAGGCTCGAGCGAATGGCACCGCCATTTCACCGGAGGTGCTCTCCAACTGGGCCCAGAGGGTGATCGTATTTTTGGGCAACGCCAACTGTGCCCTGTCCACGGAGAGGCGGCGTTCGCTCCTTATCAAGCTGGATCCGAAGCTGGGGGACCTGGCCTCGTCGGAGGCAGGTGCCGTGGCCCAGGGTGGCCTCTTCGGTGAGCCTTTCATCCGCGAGCTGGGAAAGTTCGTGAATACGTTCACGTCGCTGGACAAGGCCCAGTCCAGCATCAAGAGGGTGTTCCACCAGCGTTTTTCTGGAGGGGCCGGTCGCGGCAGGGGCCGCGCGATCGGCCGTGGTCAGCAGACCAACAACCGTGGACAAGGCTCCGGAAGAGGTCAGTACCAGACCTCGGCCAACTACACCAACTTCTACCCCACGAGGGTACAACGCTATGGTGGCAGAGGGTTCAAGAAGAACTCCGGACAAGGAAATGCCCCCGGTAAGTGTACTTTGCTTGGATCAAGTGCCGATTGGGGGGCGGCTGGCAAGCTTTTACGGGGAGTGGGAATTGCTCACTGCCGATGCTTGGGTTTTGCAAACTGTGAGAGGTTTCCATATAGAGTTTTACGACCAACCGACTCAGGTGAGGCCCCGCGCCCTATGGTTTTTGCAGATTCCGACGCGCGATTGATAGACGAAGAGGTCTCAGACTTGCTGCGCAAGGGAGCCATCCGTCGATCAACGCGCCACCCACATGGGTTCCTCAGCAACGTCTTCTTGGTAGACAAGACAGATGGGGGCAAGAGGCCTGTGATCAATCTCAAGGAGTTCAATGGGTGGTTGGTCTACCGTCACTTCAAGATGGAGGGGATCCACCTCCTTCGAGACGTGCTCCTCCCTCGGGATTGGATTGGTGCGACTGGATCTCAAGGATGCCTACTTGGTCGTTCCCATCCACCCCCCTCATCGTCGCTTCCTGCAATTCCTGTGGGACGACAAGGTGTTCGAATTCACCGCCCTGCCGTTCGGTCTTTCTTCGGCCCCGTGGTGCTTCACGAAGGTCCTCCACCCGGTAGTGGAGTTTCTCAGAAGTCAGGGGGTCCGTATGCTTGTATACTTGGACGACATTCTCCTCATGGGGCAGTGCCCAGAGGTACTGGCAGGCCAGCTGCGACAGGCTGTCGGCCTGCTTCAGAGACTGGGGTTCGTCATCAACGGCTCCAAGTCGGTTTTGGTTCCCACTCAGCAGATCACCTTTTTAGGTTTCGTGGTGGACTCGGTGCAGGCGGTCTTGAGCCTGCCAGGTCGGAAGGTCGCAAAGATACGACACCTGCTTCGGCAGACGATCGCAAGGGATCGTACGTCACTGCGCCATGTCGCCAAGGTGGTGGGTCTTCTATCGTCCTCCATCCAGGCGATTTTCCCAGGCCCACTACACTACAGGGGTCTTCAGCGCCTGAAGGCGCAGCATTTGCGCCGTGGGATGTGTTACGATCAGTGGGTCCCCCTCACGGACGAAGTGAAGGAGGAGATGTCATGGTGGCTGTCTCACATGGAGGCATGGAATGGGCGGGCGATCTTCGGGTCGGCCCCGGACTTGATCATAGAGTCCGACGCCAGCAGGTCGGGCTGGGGCGCCCGGTGCGGGGATTTTTCCACCGGCGGCGCCTGGTCGTCAGAAGAACAACAATTGCATATCAATTGTTTGGAGCTCCTTGCGGGCTCCTTCGCTGTTCGCTGTTGGACCAAAGATTCGGTCAAAGCTTGTGTCCTGCTGCGGATGGACAATATTTCGGCGGTCCGGTATGTGAACCACCTAGGAGGTCCTCGGTCCCGCGCCTTGGCGGACTTAGCGAAGGACTTCTGGGATTATTGCCTGTCTCGTCACATTGCGGTGACGGCGGAGTATCTGCCAGGCCAATGCAATCAGGTAGCGGATTGGCACTCTCGGCATCTCAGGGACGCCAGCCAGTGGAAACTGGATCCGGAGGTCTTCCGGTGGCTGCACTCCCTCTGGGGCCCCTTCTCGGTGGACCTCTTTGCGTCCCGTCTCGACCACCAGCTGCCGCGGTTTTACAGCTGGAGGCCGGACCCTCTAGCGGAGGCCACGGACGCGTTCTTGCAGGATTGGAGTCGGGAACAGCCGTTTGCGTTTCCCCCGTTCTCCATGATCATGCGAACGGCGGCTCAAATACGCCGCCAGGGTGCGGAACTGGTGTTGGTTACACCGCTGTGGAGGTCTCAAGTATGGTTTCCGGTTCTTCTGGAACTTTCCTGGGATTTTCCAATCCTACTCCCCCTGTTTCCTCTGCTCCTGACGAACCCGGATCAGGAACCTCACCCTCTCGTCATGCAGAACACTCTCCGCCTCGTGGCGTGGAGGCTCTCAGGAGACGCTGGGCGCTCCCGGGCCTTTCGGGGTCGGCTGAGCACTTGCTCTCCAAAGCATGGGCCGATAGTACGACGAAGCGTTACAGATCCGCTTGGCTTAAGTGGATGCGTTGGTGTTTACGAAGGGATTTGGATCCCATGGTCGCAGGCCTTGTTCCCGTGCTGAATTTCCTGGCGCATTTGGCCGACAAGGGTCTAGCGTATAGGACGATCAATGCCATTCGGTCGGCGATTTCTGCGGGCCATGATAACATCGATGGCCATCCGGTAGGGGAACATCCTTTTGTGTGTCGGCTTCTGCGAGCTGTTCGTCTCGCGCTGCCGCCTGAACCCAGGTACTCCGTCCTTTGGGACGTCAATTTGGTTCTGAATTTGTTCCTGTCGTGGCCGGCCAACTCTTATCTGTCTCTTAAGGAGCTGTCGGCGAAGTTAGCCATGTTGTTATGTCTGGTTTCTTGTAGGCGCGTCTCGGACGTGCGCGCGCTGGATGTTTCTGCACGCATTTTTTCCCCGGATGGGGTTACTTTTACCGTGGGCCGGCGTACTAAGACGTCGTCGCGTTCCATTTCTTATCCAGCCTTTACTGACACTCCTAAGTTGTGTGTCGTGCAATGCCTCAAAGCATATGAGGACCTGACCTTGGATCTGCGCCCTCCGGGCGAGCGTCAGTTGTTGATTGCCCTGCGGAAGCCACACAAAGCTGTCTCCTCCCCTACTATTGCTCGGTGGGTGCGATGGGTCATGCAAGAAGCGGGCATCAATACTTCTCTCTTTGGAGCACACTCCGCCAGGGGGGCCATGGCCTCTAAGGCATTCTCGGTGGGTGCTCGTCTGGAGGACCTTATGCGAGCGGCGGACTGGTCCTCGGATTCCACCTTCAAGAGGTTTTATTTTAAGCCGGTGGTGGATTTGGCTCAGTTGGTGGTAAGTAAGCTTTGAACTAGCATAATCTGAAGCCTCCGGTCCTGACATAGAATCGAAATTTGCCTAGCTTACGTAACGGTAAGTTTCAATTCTATTAAGGACACGGAGGCGAGGATTATCCCACCCGGACTACAGTGGTGTCTCTACCCACCCGTATGGCAGTAAGTAAAGCGTTTTCCTTTACGTTGTCAGTACTGTGTTGTTCACTGAATGCTCCTCGCCTTGTTGTCGCATTTTCCTGGGCCACCTCGCTGATGCTGTTCCTTTTTTGGCAGGCAACGACGGTGCTAAACAGGACCAATGAGGCTTAAGCGTGATCTGCGCGAAGAAAGAGGAGGAAGATGACGAGAAGTCCGGTTATATAGTGATGATGGACAGAGACAAAGGACTATGGACTGTTATTATAAGCAAAGAGACTCTTGGGAGTTGTCGATTTTTTGTTGAACATTACGTCAATGCTTTATGTTTAAAGCATTTTTGTTCTTATTATATCTTTTCCTAAGCTGCTGTGGTTTCTTTATGTTAATAAAGCGAAGGAAGATATAGCATAATCCTCGCCTCCGTGTCCTTAATAGAATTGAAACTTACCGTTACGGAAGCTAGGCAAATTTCGATTCTATAGTATCTCAATGAGTGTGTTAACTTCAGAAATCTAAAGGGTCTAAGAGCGGCTTTCTACTGTGCACAGACAATTAAACGAGGGCCTATCTAACGGGGACAAGCGGGAACTACAAATAGATGCTCTAGAAATGATTCCCCTGCCTTGACAGATGCTAGCAATACTGGGGGAAAAGATCAGTACATGAAAGATCAGAATCCATGTATTTTGAGAAAGTCACAAATATATATTGAGGAAATAGAGTCCCTAGTGGCCACAACTCTAAAATCCCCCCACCCACTTAAGACGAAAAGAAAAGAGGAAACAAAGGGTGGGTCAGGAGAAAAACTACTACAGATCATGGAGTTATTGGGATATCCAGAGACTTGGAGAATTCTCCTGTTACTAGAATTGATTCCCTGGATTTGAACAAGCGGGAATAAAGCATAAAAAGTTTCCTTATGCTATAATTTCAGAAATTCGAGTCTTTATGAAGGAATGTTTTGTCTCACCTAGCTGATAAACAGTTATACCAGAGCTCGAATCAAAAGAAACCATGGCAAGCTTCAATGTGTGGAAGAACAGCCAATGAACCTACTAACGATCCATCACCCCGGGAGGCATCCCTAGTGCAATGATCACTTCAAGGCGATGCCACTGCCACCTGGTAATGGAAACATTCCTCAGCTATCACAATGCAGGCAGAAGTCCTCCAGGCTTCACCTGGCCATGTCTCTGGCCAGGTCTCGATGGCCCAAAAATCAATAAGGCAAACACGTTATCTAAGATTCCTTGCAGAGAAAGGAGACCAATACCTTCCCATTACAACCCCGCCCCCTAAAATGCATATCTTGTGTGGTGGTTTTGGAAAATGTTCTAGTTATTCCAAGAGATCGGCATGAAGGATAGGAGGAGTTGAGAAGTAAAGAAGCACGCTGTCTCAAACAGAATTCTGGGTGGCATAAAGATCTTTGCGAAGATATAATCATAGTAAGAAGGACCTCTGAGGTGTATAGCTCATAAGGTATCCCAGAAGATTGCGTAGTTATTAATTTAAAAAATCCATTGGTGGTGGAAAGGCTATTGTGCGGTCCACACTCAAGTGATCTAACGCAAGGAAAAATCAGAACTATACAACTAGGTTATTTTTACAAGCCACTATGAAGATTTCAACCTTTGCTCATAAAGGAGGATGGTTTGCACCAGAAACCTTACTTACAGCATATCATTTTAATGTCCCAGTTAGAAATATATATGGCCCACTTCAAGGTCTGAAGGATACTGACTAACGCCTCATAGTGACACAAGTATATAGGTTAAATTCATCATTGCTGTCACACCTAATCAAACTCACGATAACGATAATTGCCGATCAGTGGTTCAACATTCATTAGGTGTTTCTGAGGCCAACTGGTTGATCCATGTGACATCATAGAATATAGCCAGTATACCTACAAAACTGAAGAAACAAGATTGGATTTTGTACACCTAGCCTGGCACTGCGTTGGAGTAGAGAGATATTGGGCATGGGTTGTCCCTGAAATACATAGGGCAGTACACATCACCTCTGATTCCACTCCGGCTTCCTGCCTCCTCTGTAATATTGTCTGGCCAAAGGGCAAAACAACGTCCTGTAAATTCTTGCAGTTGGTTTTGGTGCAGGTAGCTATCACCTGGCTAGGAGTACTACTACTGGAAGCTAAAAGGGGCCATGGCTCCATCGAAGTGGTCAGAGCATTGGAGGGTGATATAGAGGAACTACGAAAGGGTAATGATAATTCCGAAGATGACTCAGTCCCAAGTGGAGATGAGGATATAGTTGCACAACAGTCACCAGCAGAGTAACACACTTGAGGGGCTCACTTGCTACTGTTTGGGGTCTCCTAGAATGCTGCAGATGCGCACCTTCTCCCCCCAAAGAGAAAGCAGGTCCACAACAGGAACCCAGACAGCAGTGGGCCCACACCAGCACCATGTTTGCCCTCGGCTTTGCACTCTCGCTTGCATTTACACATGCACATAAGTATTTGCCACTCCAGCCAGCCTGGATTGGAAGGGATGGGTTAGAGGGAGGGAGGGTTGATCATTGCAGTCTTTCTGGATCACTGGTCCTCCATTTCGAAGGAGCAGCTGTTGTGGAAAGGGTATATATCATAAGTGCACCAGGGCTGCATTTATTATTAGAGGTTGGCGCCCTCCCAATTACCACTGATGCTGTACAGCATTGTTTATGAAAATGTCAATAAAAGAACATGCTACTTACCAGTATGCATCTATTCTTGGCATGTAGAGCTGTAGAGTTACACACTGTGCATAGATCGCCACCTAGTGCTGGGCCCGGATGTTTGCAGTTTGTTGTTGTCCTGAAATGTTCTTTGGAAGTCACGAGATAGGTGACTCCTCCTTTGGACCACATTGCACATGGGCATCTGCTCCATCCTCAGATTGTTTTTCGCCATTAGGGAAATGATGGAGCTTTGAAAGAAAAGGAAGGATGTCCATGTAAGCTGTATCTAATTAAGATAATACTGGAACAGACAAGGGTAGCCGGGGAGGCGGGTGGGCATGTGCAACTCTGCAGCTTTACATGCCAAGAACAGATGCATACTGGTAAGTAGCATTTTCCGTTCGAGGCATATGAGCTGCAGATTACACACTGTGCATAAATTGTATAGCAGTACCCACTCTTAGCGGCGACCACCCCTATCTGTTGCAGCAGTTTGAAATAATGTTTTGAGAACAGCCTGGCCCACATAAGCTTGTTGTTTGGTTTGCACATCTACACAATAGTGTTTTGTAAATGTGCGCAGTGTAGACCATGTAGCTGCTCTGCAGATGTCATCTAGGGGAATATTCCCTTAAAATGCCATTGAAGCCCCTATTTTTCTTGTAGAATGGGCTTTAGGAGGAACAGATAACGTACGTTTAGCTTTGTGGTAACAAATCTGTATGCATTTTACAATCCATCTAGCTATCCCAGGTTTTGAAAAGGGATTACCCTTGTGCGGTGGTGAGAAAGACACAAAAAGTTGTTTTGTCTTACGAAAGGGTTGTGTTCTCTCGATATAATATAGCAGTGCTCTTTTGACATCTAGGGTATGAAGAGCTCTTTCTGCTACTGTGTGTGGCTGTGAGAAGAAAACGGGCAGTTCCACAGATTGATTGAGGTGGAAGGGAGAAATAACTTTGGGCAGGAATTCTGAATTGGCACGTAGAACAACCTTATTAAGATGCATTTGCAAAAAGGGTTCTTGAATTGTTAGCGCTTGTAGTTCACTAACTCTTTGCAGAGAAGTAATAGCTCCTTGGAACGTAACCTTCCATGTTAAAAATTATAGTTCACATTTATGTAATCGTTCGAAGGGAGGTCCAATTGGCCGTGTGAGAACAATGTTTAAATTCCACACAGGTGAAGGTGGCACTCTGGGAGGAATTATTCTTTTAAGACCTTCCATAAAGGCCTTAATAGCAGCCACTCTGAACAGAGAAAGATGCTGTCTGTTTTGCAGATATGCTGCTATTGCAGCAAGATGCTGTCTAATAGACATGTAGGCTAAGTTACATCTTTGGAGGTGCAGTAGGTATCCTATGATGTGTTGAATAGACATGTCTAAGGGGTTAATATTATTGTTGTGACAATATATTACAAAGCGTTTCCACTTGGCTGCATACCATGCTCTAGTGGTCGGGCGTCCAGCTTCTTTTATGACATTCATGCAGTCTGGAGGAAGGTTCAGATATCCAAATTCTAAGATTTCAGGAGCCAAATCGCAAAGTTGAGCTGAGCTGGGCCCGGGTGCCTGATCTCTCCATGGTTCTATGTTAAAAGGTGTGGAGACAGGTATATGTTTTGGTGTGGTACCACAGACAGTTGTAGCAGTGTTGTGTACCACGGTTGTCTGGCCCACATTGGAGCAACTAGGATGAGGGTTAGAGAATGCTGCTGTAGTTTGCGTCCTACTAGTGGCATGAGTGGTAGAGGTGGAAAAGCGTACGCAAATCTGTTTGACCAGTTCACCCATATCGCATGAGGCTGCCGGCTGCGAGCACGATATACCCCGGATGGTCACTGACAGACAAGGTATCGGAATTGCGACTTGCCATAGCTCCGTATTTTTTGTAGATTAAGTTCTTACTAATTATTTCATTTATCTTAGTTCTTGCATTGCCTTTTCTGTCGTCCCGTAGGACAGTGCATTTCTGGCAATGAGGAACTGCTGACGAAGCATTAACTTTACTCACAACGTGTCCCTTGTCTTACGCGACCAGGTATCAGAACTCTACACATGACCTATGACTATTCAGAGTTTATGTTTTTATACCTTTAGAACATATTCATTGTTTAACGATTGTCTAAATGTTTATCTTTAGCCTCTGCAGACATGTGTGGTAACCCATCTGCCATTGTTTATCTTTAGCCACCGCATGCGTTTCACATCAGCAATAATCTATGGTTCTTTTCAGTTTTACGAGTGGCAGTGTTGTACTCGTTCTTCTTTTGCTAAGTTAAGGCCTCATCGTTCGTTCGTTCGGTATTTTTCCAATTTCTGCTACCAGCTCTTTCACGGGGCCCTTGTAATAATATACTGCTTTTCCCTTTCATTTTAGGAGGTTACTTTATTTACTTCACTAGATGGTTTATCCTTGTGTCTTCATTCATTAGACTGCGGGAGCCGATTTTTTTGAATCCATACCTTCACATATCTAAGGTACCATAACAGTACAGTCTGTTTTTTAATTTGCATCTGGTCAACCTGTATGTTATGCGAGGACCATCTGTTATGTTTTTTCAGTTTTTCTATTCCTTTCAACTTCGGTATCCTCTCTACTTACCTCATCAGCAGTCCTCTGGGGAATTGACAGCCGGCATTTTTCTTTCTTTCTTACATTTTAGGAACAGAATACTGGGTGCTCCGCTGTTCGGTGCATCGGTTTTTTCATCAGGAGAATGCGGAGATAAAATTGGAATCCACTAACCTCATCCCTTATAGGTACTTCATTTTGACTACCACACTTTGCAATCTCTATATAAGTCTACAGAGTGGTTATCCCCTCGAATTTGGTCCCCATATGTGAGGCACATCTTTCTCAAACAGCAGCACCAATTCAGGTTTTTCTGTTAGTATATAATCTCATTTTTTCCAACAGATTTCAGCATCTCTGCTCACAGACTACTATCAACTGGAGCAATTTTTTGACCTTAAGTGATTTCCTAACCCTGGTCAGACTCAATTTAACTAGGTGTGTATTGACCACCGTTACTATACATAGGTGTTCTTCCAGATTTTTCATAATCTTATGCATTGTGTACAGTCTCCTGAGGTGTGTTTAGACCGCCGTTACAACACATAGGTGTATCCCTAGATTTATCACAGCTTTATTAATTGTCATTTAGGGACTCTCCATCCCCTCGTTTCAGTTTCTTTTATTGCCTGTTTATTCCCATCTTCTCCTCTCTACACCTGGTTGAATGATGTTAACACTTATATTGTCATTGTGTTTTTTGCATACTGCCTTGTTCCTTTCTTGTGACTTGGAATCATAGCTTTCATATATTTTTCTTTTCCTCTTTCAACCACAGATATGCTCTGTCAGCCCAAGATTGAAATCATCTACTGATTCTGACAATAATGGTGTGCAATTAAATTTGGATCGCACCAGACCGCCAAGATTCACCGATAAAATACATGCGCCCTGATGAAGGAATCTCTTGAATAATTTTTAGTTTCCGAAACGCGCGTCGGCGCTTTTTCTTCTACTGTATGCTGTTTTTGATGTGGTTTTGAGTGTGTATACATGGTTTGTCTGATAGAGAGAGTGGAAATGAATGATAGAATGACTGAACGGTGTGTCATGTTTTACTGTCGTATTTGCACTTGTGCGGATGTTGCTTCATGACTCTACAATTCAATGTACTTTTATACACTTAGAAGCTGACTTTTTTCAATGATGGACTAAATGATTTTATTAAAAACGATCAACTGAAAATACATTTTCTTAAAATAACTTAGCTGTTCTGTGGGTGTTTCTGGCACATTTTCAGTGATTTATTCTCTCTCCTTGGGGAAGCTCCCTTTCATGTTTATATAAGCATCCATATCGCATTGCCTTTGGATAATGGGTGTGGCTATCTGGCGGCGAAACTTGGGCATTTGGCGTTTTCGTGAGTGGCAAAACGATCTATCTGAGGTTGTCCCCACATCTGAAAGAATGGTTGAAGAACTTGCATATGAAGTTCCCACTCATGGGTTTGTTGTGTCGGACGACTTAACAGATCTGCTATGGTGTTTTGTACTCCTGGAACATGTTGGGCTAGGAGGAATATGTAACTTTTGTTGTGGTGTCCACCTACCTTGCATGGTGTGTTGCAGCAGGTAGCCTCCCCAGCCGGAGAGCGATGCCTCCGCTGTCGAGACTATTTTGGGAACTGGCTCTAGGAACGGTCGCCCTTTGGAAAGGTTTTTGGTGTTCCACCACTACAGAGAGCGAGGAGTCGGACCGTCTACCAACACTAGGTCTGTTAATTGACCCTGAGCCTGGTTCCATTGACGTGATAGGCACTCTTGTAGAGGACACATTTGAAGTCTTGCATGGGGCACTATGAAAATGCAAGAGGCCATCATCCCTATGAGTTTCATGAACACTTGTGCTGGAAGGGAGTGTTGTGGCTGAAACTTTGTGAGAAGGGTTTGCATGCTGGCTATCCTTTATGGAGTGGGATAAGCTAGCGCTGTTGAGGTGTTTATTGTAGCACCGAGGTACTGTTGTACTTTGGATGGTTGCAGATGAGACTTGGTGTGATTTATTGTGAACCCCAAGTAGTGGAGCAGTTGGATTGTGGCCTGAGTGTGTTCCATACACTGGTTGTATGAGCTGGCTTTTATGAGCCAGTCGTCGAGGTACGGGAAGACATGTATGTGCTGTCTTTGCAAATGTGCTGCCACTACTGCTAGGCACTTGGTGAATACTCTTGGCGCTGTTGTGACTCCGAATGGGAGTACTTTGAATTGAAAGTGCGGCCCGTCTATTAAAAATCTGAGATACCTCCTGTGAGCCTTGTCAATGGGAATGTGGAAGTATGCGTCCTTGAGATCTAGAGTAGCAAAGGAAGTTGTTTTGTAACAGGAGAGGAAGGACTTGTTGGAGTGTGACTATGTGAAAATGGTCTGACAGTATGTATGTTTAGCGGGCTGAGGTCTAGAATAGGCCTTAGAGAGCCGTCCTTTTTTGGTGTAAGAAAATATAGGGAGTAAACCCCCTTGTTTTGTTGGTGCAGAGGAACTGGTTCTATTGCACTTTTCTCTAGCAGAGACATTACTTCTTACTTTAACAGTGACAGATGTTCTTGTGACATTGGACGCTGTTTGGGTGGTATGTTTGGGGGGGGGGGGGGGTAGATATAAGTTCTAGACAGTAACCTGACTGAATAATTTGTCGCACCCACCTGTCTGATGTGATGTTGATCCAGGCAGGAAGGAATTGCTGTAGTCTTCCCCCACAGAAGTGGAATGTTGGGGGGAAGGGGAGGAAAGTCATTGGGTAGGGGTGGAGGCAGAGAGGGAGTTATTGGTTTTGCCTCTGCCTTTGTTGTTGTTACCCCTGTAACCTCCTCTTTGGTAGCCTTTAGTGTATGCGGATTGACTAGGGGTTTTGTAGGAAGTGGAGGGGCTTTCAGAGGAGTAGCATCTAGTGTTGCCTCTGTATGATGAGCGACGAAAAGAACGCTTGGGAGATTGCAGCTGCAAGGCTCCCATAGATTTTGCTGTGTCAGTGTCTTTTGTCATCTTTTCTAAAGACACATCAACATTAGGGCCAAATAAATGTGTCTCATCAAATGGCTGATTGAGGATGGAATTTTGTATCTCGGGTTTAAAACTTGAAATACGTAGCCAGGCATGTCTCCGCAAAAGGGTACTGGTATTGATTGCCCTTGAGGCAGTATCTGCAGCATCTAGGGCACAACAAATGCAAGTATTAGTAATATTTTTACCTTCCTGTATGAGTTCATTGGCCCTATTTTTATATTTGTCTAGTAGATGCAGCATTATGGACTCCAGCTCATCAAAATGTGCCCTGTCATATCTTGCCAACAACGCTTGGGTATTGGCAATGCGCCAAATATTATCTGCCTGTGACGCTGTTCGTTTACCAGAGGCGACAAGGAGCTTAGATTCTTTATCTGGTGGTGAGGCCTCGCCTGATGTTTGTGAATTAGCACGTTTACATGCATTAGACACTTCTAAAGAATCTAGTGGTGGTGGACCTTTGATGTTATATAAGTGAAACCAGAGAACCTCTGGTATCATCCCTTATCGGCACTCACTGATATCGTGTCTCCTTGGTGGAAGAAAACACTTTCAAACCATTTTCGTTGTATACTTCATTTATTTCATAATTTTCATTTTTGTTTATGTAGTTTCTTGTCACATCTCATCATGATTGTAATTATTCATAAATCAGGCATTATCAAAAAGCATATCCAATGCATTTCGGGCATTGAGGTGGCATGCCCTTCATCAGGGAATTGACACTAGGAAATAATGATATACACGGACATTAGGATCAACGGTATTGCATGGTATTTACATCATTTAACATGGTAGACAATATCATATCGATTTATGCTCCCAAGGTTATCAAGTCATTATAACATGCGTGTCATGCATATTGGTGTGAATAATAATATGGGGAGGTGAGTTAGGGATCGTGGTCGGGGTAAAACAAAAAAGTATGCCGTTCACTTACAAGTCTGTTGTGAACCTTGTCGAGGTAATCTGAATGGAGGTAAAAAAATGGTAAACACTCGTCAACGGAATACGATCCATATTGTTAGCGCTCACGAATAGCTGTGCGCTATGTTCGGTACTAAGGTGAGCATGGAGACTAACCTGAGGGTTATGTGACTCGCGTCTTGTCCGGAGCTCGTCTTTTGAATTCGCCGGTGAAACGAAGCAGTTTCCGGCGTTCTTAAGGTCAACAAAGGTTCCCGCGGTCATGTGACCGGTCACATGGTAATAAAGACCGAAGAAAGACTACCGAGTAATGATCGTATCATGTTCATAGATCATTAAAGAGTGTATATGGTGAATCGAAAAGGGTATATAAATGACCTTACATATTAAAGAGATAGGAGGTCGAAAAATGCGAAATAAAAATTCCCGTTCAAAAATACACGTGGGTGAAAAAAGTGTGATCCACTGGATCGAACTGCCATGGGGGGGATCTGTTATTGTTTAGTGGATAGTGCTATCACGGACTTGGTAACATCAGGTAACAAGTTGGGTTATTAGGTGTCAACAATATTGGGAGCATGCACATTAACAGCAAGGTCAATTTACAGAGCAATTCTATAATAGGTAACAAGAAAATTCTATTCTTTCATTCAACCCGGTGGGTTTCTGGGTAGATAGCTTATGGATCCAGTAGTTCTCCCGTCTTAACAATAATTTGTTATTGTTAACCCCTTCATATTTAGGAACAGTCTCTAGAACAATAAACTTAACTTGGGACACATTATGTTGTAGTTCTGTGAAGTGCGCCGAAAGTGCTGACTTTGAGTTCTTCAGTCTTATATTAGATTTATGTTCATTCATGCGCACCTTGATGCGTCTCTCTGTTTTCCCGACGTAGGTTTTTCCGCACGGGCATTTAATCCCGTATATTAGATTGCTAGAGTCACAGGTGGCATTGACTCTTAGTTTTATTGGGTAACCCTTTGTTGGATGGTTGAAAATGTTTCCTCTAATAATGCAATTGCAATTGCCGCAATTTAGGCAGGGTCTTGTTCCAAGATATGTGATGGGATCATTGGACTTGCTTTGTAGCATTTCACCTAGATTCTTGGCTCTGGTGTAGGCAAATAGCGGAGGTTGACTGAAGGCTCTATTGAAATCTGGTTCAAGGTTAAGAATGGTCCAATGTTTCATTATAATCTGTTTGAACTTTCTGCTATTGGTTGAAAATTTAGAAACCACTACTGTTTGGTTTTGTTCAGATTTCAAGGTTGGTGTCAAGAGTTTGGTTCTGTCCAATTTCTCCATTTTCATTTTGGTTTCTTCCATTAGGCTCTTGGGATAACCTCTTTGCAAGAATTTGTTTGCCATCTCTTCTAATCTTATATTGAGAGTGGTTTGATCTGAATCTGAAATTTGTGTTTTTATATCCTCAAGGGTCTTGTTCAATTCATCCTCAGTCATCATTTTTGATAGTTCCGTGGCTGTTTCTTGAATTTCAGCGGAGATTTCCTCCAAGATGGTAGATAGTTCTTGAATAATGAGAATTATTAAATCCAATGAGCACTTGTTAAGTATCTCGTACCATCGTTCCTGAAACTTTTTGGAGTGTTTACATAGGGATGGTTTAAGTGCAATTCTTAACCCACGGGGTATACGGTGGTTCCTGTGGTACTTAATGAGGGTGCTCGCGTGTAGTTGTTGGTTTGTTTTCCTCTTGGATAGGTATAACAGTTGTTTTATGTTTTGCTCCTTTGATCGACTTGTTGTTTCATGTGCTAGCTCCTCCCTGATTAGGGAGTAGATTTGATCCACATCCTTTTCCTCATATGCAAAGGTGGAGGCTCTGGCCTCTGTGCTTTTGGATATTTCCTCGTAGTTTGCCATGGTTGGTTTCAGTTACTAATGTACTAAGGCAGTAAACTTTCTGGATGTGAGAGTCACCATAACACAAAATGGATTTATCACCGACCTCTTTGTTAAACCTACGGACAGGAACAACATGCTATTGCATTCCAGCTTTCACAAACCAAATCTGATTAGAAATTTACCATACTCACAAATGGCAAGGGTTAAAAGAATTGTTTCAGATCAAACCACTCTCAATATAAGATTAGAAGAGATGGCAAACAAATTCTTGCAAAGAGGTTATCCCAAGAGCCTAATGGAAGAAACCAAAATGAAAATGGAGAAATTGGACAGAACCAAACTCTTGACACCAACCTTGAAATCTGAACAAAACCAAACAGTAGTGGTTTCTAAATTTTCAACCAATAGCAGAAAGTTCAAACAGATTATAATGAAACATTGGACCATTCTTAACCTTGAACCAGATTTCAATAGAGCCTTCAGTCAACCTCCGCTATTTGCCTACACCAGAGCCAAGAATCTAGGTGAAATGCTACAAAGCAAGTCCAATGATCCCATCACATATCTTGGAACAAGACCCTGCCTAAATTGCGGCAATTGCAATTGCATTATTAGAGGAAACATTTTCAACCATCCAACAAAGGGTTACCCAATAAAACTAAGAGTCAATGCCACCTGTGACTCTAGCAATCTAATATACGGGATTAAATGCCCGTGCGGAAAAACCTACGTCGGGAAAACAGAGAGACGCATCAAGGTGCGCATGAATGAACATAAATCTAATATAAGACTGAAGAACTCAAAGTCAGCACTTTCGGCGCACTTCACAGAACTACAACATAATGTGTCCCAAGTTAAGTTTATTGTTCTAGAGACTGTTCCTAAATATGAAGGGGTTAACAATAACAAATTATTGTTAAGACGGGAGAACTACTGGATCCATAAGCTATCTACCCAGAAACCCACCGGGTTGAATGAAAGAATAGAATTTTCTTGTTACCTATAATAGAATTGCTCTGTAAATTGACCTTGCTGTTAATGTGCATGCTCCCAATATTGTTGACACCTAATAACCCAACTTGTTACCTGATGTTACCAAGTCCGTGATAGCACTATCCACTAAACAATAACAGATCCCCCCCATGGCAGTTCGATCCAGTGGATCACACTTTTTTCACCCACGTGTATTTTTGAACGGGAATTTTTATTTCGCATTTTTCGACCTCCTATCTCTTTAATATGTAAGGTCATTTATATACCCTTTTCGATTCACCATATACACTCTTTAATGATCTATGAACATGATACGATCATTACTCGGTAGTCTTTCTTCGGTCTTTATTACCATGTGACCGGTCACATGACCGCGGGAACCTTTGTTGACCTTAAGAACGCCGGAAACTGCTTCGTTTCACCGGCGAATTCAAAAGACGAGCTCCGGACAAGACGCGAGTCACATAACCCTCAGGTTAGTCTCCATGCTCACCTTAGTACCGAACATAGCGCACAGCTATTCGTGAGCGCTAACAATATGGATCGTATTCCGTTGACGAGTGTTTACCATTTTTTTACCTCCATTCAGATTACCTCGACAAGGTTCACAACAGACTTGTAAGTGAACGGCATACTTTTTTGTTTTACCCCGACCACGATCCCTAACTCACCTCCCCATATTATTATTCACACCAATATGCATGACACGCATGTTATAATGACTTGATAACCTTGGGAGCATAAATCGATATGATATTGTCTACCATGTTAAATGATGTAAATACCATGCAATACCGTTGATCCTAATGTCCGTGTATATCATTATTTCCTAGTGTCAATTCCCTGATGAAGGGCATGCCACCTCAATGCCCGAAATGCATTGGATATGCTTTTTGATAATGCCTGATTTATGAATAATTACAATCATGATGAGATGTGACAAGAAACTACATAAACAAAAATGAAAATTATGAAATAAATGAAGTATACAACGAAAATGGTTTGAAAGTGTTTTCTTCCACCAAGGAGACACGATATCAGTGAGTGCCGATAAGGGATGATACCAGAGGTTCTCTGGTTTCACTTATATAACTTGTTATCCAGACGTCGAGGGCCCTCGACGCCTCCTCATTGAGCACCTCCAAATTGAATCAATTACAACAAAACAAAGATAAAACGCAAAGAATTCAAGCAACCAAGCTGTGCATCTTCCTAAACTTTATCAATTTGGACCTTTGATGTTAACAGGGTCTGTAGGGGCAGCTTTATATTTTTCCTCAATGCGAGTGTTGAGGACCCGAGCCCTAACAGGATCTTTAAAAACCTCTGTTGCATGCTTAATATCGCTTTTAAGCATTGGCAAAATGGCAGTAGATCTTTGTGTGTTCTCAAAAGTGTCTAAAAGAAAATCTTCCTCCACAGCATCAGTGTGCATGTCAACCTCATGGTACTGGGCAGCTCCTTGGACTAGTAGGTTAAAACCTATAGTGTCCTCTGGTGGGGAAGGTCTGAAAGGGTATACATCATCTTGTGGGACGTAAGGCACATCAGGGGTGTTATAATCATCCCAAGGATTAGGTGACTGAGGGGGACTATTGGTCCCTGCTGGGTCATGTGCACCCCCACCTGTGTCATCAGAGTCTGTATCTACATCATCATCTGGATTAGTGGATGGTGTAGGAGAATGATGTGGTGGAGGAGGTGTAGGAGGAGGAACAGTATGGGGAGGTGGTGGAGAAGTGACCCTTAATGGAGAGGTTGCAATGCCAGTCTTAGGGTCTTTAAGAAGAGTTTTTTAGTGAGGATCTGGTGTAAAAAGTTCTTGTGTATAGGGCAGATCCTTAGACATCGAAGTTTTTGGTTCCTGAGTTTTTTCGCCACAGAGTCTGTAGATGGTCTAGAGTCTTTTGGTTTAGAAGTGTGACATGTTTTTTCGGTTCCGGGCATTTCTTCGGCTCCGAAGTGTGAGAGTCGGGGTCTTTGGGTGGTTTTTTACTCAGCTGCGAGTGAGATTTCGGCATGGATGAGCCGCTGCCAGTCTTCGGCGCCGAGTGCTTAGGTGTTGGAGCAACGGTTGGCGTGGTTGAGTAAGATGGCTTCTTCTTTGGTGTCGGATCAGCACCGGGAATAGGCTGGCTCGAGCCCGAGCCCCCTGAAGGCTTAGTAGGCTTCTTTGCAGGGCCCGAAGGCAGGGCGTGGGAAGCAGTCTCTCGGTGTGCACCAGGGCCCGAAGCCTTTTTTGAAGGTGTCGGAGAAGGGTTGGGTTGATGGTCTTACTTAGCACACGTTGAACTGGAGTGATGTCCTCGACGTCTGAGTCTTTGGCATCAGAAGAGCTGGAGCTTTCTTCGGTGTGCTGGTGTTCTGGCACGTCGACGCCCTCTCCAAAGATGTCGTCTGGGATCGAAGCTGACAAGCGAGCCATTGTTCTTCGAGCTCGTCGGACCCGAATCGTCTTCTTGGGGCGGAAAGAGGCAAAAGTGGAACAGTCTTTGGCCTCGTGCTCCGGTGAGAGGCAAGGGTTGCGCACCTCATGTAGATCGGTGTGGGGAAACTTCGACCCACATTGAGGACACTTCTTGAATGGCGTTTTTTCCATGAGCCAGAAGATGAGGCCTAAGTAGGCCCGAAGGCCTTCGTCGATGACCGGAATCCAAGAGTTCGAAGTTGTTGAAGAATCACGTCGATGTGGATCGCGATCGAGTCAATACCGTCGAACCGGGTGAGGATTGCGCGTCGAAAGAAATTCGCTTCCAAACCAGAGCGTAGGAAACACATCCGAGCCTGATGGTGGAAAAAAACAATCTGAGGATGGAGCCGATACCCATGCGCAATGTGGTCTAAAGAAGGAGTCACCTTTCTCGTGACTACCAAAGAAATTTTCAAGACAACAACAAACTACAAACATCCGGGCCCAACACTAGGTAATGATCTATGCACAGTGTGTAATCTGCAGCTCATATGCCTCGAACATATGTTTCCAAAAAAAAACAATCTTCCTTGACAAAATTGCAAAGAATGCCTAGAAAGTCTTCCAAGAACTGGTCCTGGATGCATGGCCTGCTAAGATGTCCACCTAGATTCGCTTTGCAGTGGCTCTGGTAGAGCCTAGCCAAATGTGGCAAATATCACGAAACAAGTTCCCCATCTGCCTACCTACCAAATGCCCAGATCTCCTGCTCTATACATGGCAATTGGTGCTTTAGCATTTTTTGTGGGCGTGTTCAGACTGTTCAAGTTTAGAGATGTCACGCGCATCGTGATAGTCTAAGCATACATGTACAACACAAAATTTCACCAGGTGCTATTTCATCTCACCGCAAGATGATTTCTTCTCCAGTTCCCCTTGACACAGGAAAATAACAATGTGACAAAAAATACACTGAAAAATGTAAACGCATACATCAGTAATTGTGGCTGTCCTGCATTTAACAGGCTGCATCGGTTTCTGAGTTAATATGTTGCTGGATAAAGTTATTTTCCATTCCTTATCGGTAGTCTATTGTAAAGAAAAGAAAGCTTATCTCAACTGCAACCCACCCACCAGTCTACATCATTAAACTTGCAGATGTCTGCTATTCCTGCTTATAGGGGATGGGTACACCTTATATCGATAGTGATTCAACTTTCAACCCGTAAAGCTATTTCAAGTAAGAAGCTCGTGGTAAAATGATGCAAGACCACTGAAAAATTGTTCAGCTTGCAAAGTGTCAATTTCAGTGTCAACCCTTCCTTTCCTTTGTTCTTTACCCCTGTTGGCCTTGATGTTTGCTCCTTTCTTGCATTCAGGTAGTTAATTATTTCCATCCGGATTCTGTAAAGCAAGTTTTGTTTCTCCATGAGTTGCTGAAGGACTGGACGGAACTGCTGCTGCTTTGATAAGAATATGGCTGAGAGACCCTAATGGAGGGAGACATTACCATCCAAAAACTGAAGCAAGACTTGCACTGCTTCTTTTAAGATCCTTCTACTTTATGGGGAAAGATGATTTGTATTGAGGGTAGAACCCACTATCCTCGAGGCTGAGCACTCTTTTTACAAAGAAAACAAGTTTCTACTCCAAGTTTTTCTTTTCAAGTTCATCTGTTTTATTTGCATGATTCAAATTATGATCGTTGATACGTTGTATATTTATAAGCAAAGATTCATAGCGAACATAATTCCATTCTTATGTCGTCAAACTGATTCTCAAAGATGTTTCAGTTCACCCAATGCATTTCGGGTCCACAACAACATGACCCTTCGTCAGGGGTCTGAAAATTAAGCGCAAACAGGACCAAATTAGTCACTCTTACGGTATGATACAACATTAAACATTACACTTTGTCACAACGTGATATCTAGAACTCATCAAGTGATAAATCCGTGAAATTTAAACCATGAATCACAAGCTTTTAAAGTTAACTGACGGCTACATTAAGCTCTAACAACTGGAACTAAAGGTTACATCTTAAAAACTCTAAATCAAACTCTTTATCACTTACGAGTAATGGGACGCGGCAGCGTCTTCACGGTTGGGATTCAAATTCCGCGTGTGTGAACGGAAGTACTGGTGTGAAGTAACAAAGGACCCCCTGATACGGATTGAATTCCTGGGTCAGGGCATAGAACAAATGTGAGAAAAATTACCCAGGCAAATTTCCTGAACCAACTACCACATGAAGAAATAAATCAGTACATATTTAAAGAAAGATACTACACCATTGCATGTACATATAAAGATACAAATTTAATAACATGATATTGGATAAAATTGATTCCTAATTATACAAAAAAAGATAAAAAGATTAGTGGCATATAACAATATGCATATCTTCAATCAGATGAATAGTTCATTGGGTATAAAAGACAGATGGTTTCCTGTTTTTTGTCGACGCGTTTCGACACTTATGTGCCTTCCTCAGGACTGTACCATCACACTATTATAAGCAAACGAACATATTTGATGCGAAGAAAACAATAATCAATTTGCCATCTAGGTCAGTATGCGGATTGATGGAGAACCTGATTATTAACCGGAGCTTAGGCTTGATAGAATACTTAGATAAGTAGCTCGGATAATTTCATTCATAGACTGGGCTGCTTCTACTCGCCTCGCCCGTATTTGCAGGTGGTTCTCGTGCGCTTTGATTTCTAAGCCGTGTGTATAATTACACTATATGCCTGGTTATGGGTCGCCCATCTATTAGTGGTCCGATATACTTTGCTGGCGACTTCCGATAATAACGTTAAGGTAATAGTTTCAGAGGTTATAGCAGTATGGCGGTTCTTATAGTCAGAAAAAAGGTTTTTCCCATCAAAGTCCCGCTTTGGTAATTACTGCTAGAGGTCACACAGGTCGGGCAGTCTGCGTTATT
Source organism: Lissotriton vulgaris (assembly GCF_964263255.1). Taxonomy (NCBI): domain Eukaryota; kingdom Metazoa; phylum Chordata; class Amphibia; order Caudata; family Salamandridae; genus Lissotriton; species Lissotriton vulgaris. The sequence goes on along the minus strand of NC_141696.1, from coordinate 820,938,485 downwards.
ACTCGCTTACACGGACCGTACACCACGGCGTTTTCACGTTTTCTGTCTGGTTTTTTTCGAGGATACTGAACCGAGTCAAATACCAGAACAATGGGATCATGAGTTTAAACCGCCCAGTATGTTTTGTGCGCCAACAACTCACAAAACCATTGAAGCATTTGAAAGGGCTGTATCATCTGACATACAGAAACTTGTTTTTGCCAAACCTAAGAAAAACAATTTGACCACCAAAGAATGGAACACACTGAAAAATCTCACTCAAGATAAAAGCCTCGTTTTTCAAAAAGCTGATAAGGGCGGTGCCCTTATCGTGATGGACAGAGAATTTTACCAAACGAGTGTTGACAATCACGTTCACAATCAAGACATTTATTTACCACTAGCTGGAGATCCAACTCAAGAGTATCAAAAAGTGTTACAACAAATCTTAGAACATGCACTCACTATGAAATGGATCAGTCAAAAAACATATGCGTTTTTTCAATTGCAACACCCTAGAAGGCCAAAACTGTATATGTTGCCTAAAATACATAAGGATCCTGTTAAACCGCCATTTAGACCCATTGTCTCGGCCTGCGGGTCAATCTCGGAACCTTTAGGGAAATTTGTAGACAAATTTCTGCAACCTCGAGTTCAACAGGGTGAGACATACATTAAAGACACAACGGCTTTCTTAAACATGCTCAACCAAGTCAAACTGAACCTTGAAGAAACTTATCTGTTATGCACCATAGACGTGGTTGCGTTATACACTTCTATCCCACATAAAGATGGCATTGAAGCGTTGGAGTGGAGTTTGCTCAATAGCGATCTAGAAGAGCACCAACAAATTTTGATCTTGCAATTGATGCAATTTGCATTATATCAAAGCTATTTCGAGTGGAATGGTCAATTTTTCAATCAATCAAATGGAACCTCGTTTGTTTTTGGGGGAGCACCCTCCTATGCAAACATTTTCATGCACAAATTCGAGAATGATCACATTCTGAGCAATCAAACCTGGACAGATGGCTTGATTTTATTCAAGCGTTTCATCGACGATATCTTTTTGATATGGCATGGGTCTAAAGAATCTCTGGAGTCAAACATCATCAAACAACACTTACAATGAAAGGATCAAGTTCACCCACACAATTTCAAACGCAACCATAGCCTTTCTGGATGTTCAAATCACTTTGAATAACAACGTCATCAGTACCAAAGTCTTCCATAAATCTACAGATAGAAACGCCAGTCTGCTATTTACGAGCTTTCATCCTGAACCCTTAAAGAAACATCTGTCCACCTCCCAATACATCAGATTGAAAAGAATCAATTCAGATGAACAGGAATCAAAGATGGCAATACAGAAACAAACAGAAAAGTATAAGCTGAGAGGTTATCCTGTTGATATTTTGGAAAAAGCATCAACCAAAGTTGAGAAAATGAAGAGAAGTGATCTATTGGTTACCAAGATCAAACAACAACAACGGAAAACTATTTGCGTTTTAAAATATTCCTCAGATTCTCGCAAAATTCAAAACATTCTAAACAAACATTGGCATTTGATCCAAACTGAACCGGATCTCAATAACTTGTTCGACAAGAAAATCACGTTCGCCTTTCAAAGATCTAAAAACCTGAAAGAACTGTTGAACACTCCGATCAAACCCAAAATAGCTTGGAAAGGCATATCTAAATGTTTCAACTGCATTCATTGCAATAATGTTATCACTGGAAGGACAATCAGTCATCCGACAAAGGGTTTTCCAATCAATTTGCATCACTCAAGTACATGTGATACCGCCAACTTTATTTACCTAATCAAATGCCCATGCGGAAAAATCTACATTGGCCAAACTGAGCGTAAGATCAAGGTCCGCATCACGGAGCATAAAAGCAATATCAGATTGAGCAACGTGAAATCAGCGTTGGCAAGCCATTGGAAAGAAATGGGTCACCAAATTTCTCAATTAAAATTCATGGTTATCGAGAGCATCCAGCAACGCCCAGACATGGATCCTGTGAAACAGAGACTAAGGGCAGAATTTTATTGGATAAAAAAACTGAATTCAATCCAGCCCTTCGGGCTAAATGACCGGCTTGAACATGCATGTTTTTTATGATTTGGAACTTTAGCGTTGACTTTTGACATTTTCTGATCCCCGTACCTTTTTCCAATATCTCGATGGTTGAATTGTCTGTTTATTACAGCAAGTATTTCAGTTATCGTCCAGCATAACACAATGTGATATATATAAAGTTTTGAGATTCAAATTCTGAACTTTCTTTCAACATATGGCTCGGAAAACGGAAAAGGTTTCTCACATGATCGGTGTCACTGGGCTGCCATTGGCCGCGGGCCCGATCAGGTGATTTAAATCTCGTGACCAGTACTTCCGTTCACACACGCGGAATTTGAATCCCAACCGTGAAGACGCTGCCGCGTCCCGTTACTCGTAAGTGATAAAGAGTTTGATTTAGAGTTTTTAAGATGTAACCTTTAGTTCCAGTTGTCAGAGCTTAATGTAGCCGTCAGTTAACTTTAAAAGCTTGTGATTCATGGTTTAAATTTCACGGATTTATCACTTGATGAGTTCTAGATATCACGTTGTGACAAAGTGTAATGTTTAATGTTGTATCATACCGTAAGAGTGACTAATTTGGTCCTGTTTGCGCTTAATTTTCAGACCCCTGACGAAGGGTCATGTTGTTGTGGACCCGAAATGCATTGGGTGAACTGAAACATCTTTGAGAATCAGTTTATGACGACATAAGAATGGAATTATGTTCGCTATGAATCTTTGCTTATAAATATACAACGTATCAACGATCATAATTTGAATCATGCAAATAAAACAGATGAACTTGAAAAGAAAAACTTGGAGTAGAAACTTGTTTTCTTTGTAAAAAGAGTGCTCAGCCTCGAGGATAGTGGGTTCTACCCTCAATAATTGTTGACATTTGAAAGGCACGTTCAGACTACGTGTGACGACTTGAGCACCGCCTTAAGAGTCAATTAACTGTGTTCAAAGCACATCAAAAAACGAGTGCACCGGGATAATATTCTTTTTGAAAGATGATTTGTAACCAGGTCTATTTCTTTGGTAATTTGTTCATCTTACATTCCACTTCCCCACAAAACGCAACTTTTGAAACTGGATGTCTTGAAAACTCACTATTGGTGAAAGAATTGTCCCAGGCCATGTCTCAGTGGGGCTGAGAATGGGACAGTTTTTCCAGCCTGACTAGTCAATCGTCTCGCGATCTCATCCAGACTATAATAATTATTTTAATGTCCATTTCTTCATCCATATTCCCTGCGTTCTAAGACTTTCAAGACTCTGCCAACATTAAATATCGTAAATGTCTGTACAGCAATTGAAATGGGAAGGGATAATCCTTCCACAATGGGTGACAGAAGTAGATCTTGAACAATAATTCAATGAACCACATATGCTTGGTTCACATAGGCAGAAAATACAGCTCTACTTTGGGTCCAGCTGCATCCGAGCCTAACAATGATGGCCTTTGAATGCAAACCAATAACAAGTTTGAAGAACTTTGACAGCCAGCTAGCACGAGGTCGGCAGAGCGAAGAAGCATAATATGAGCAACCGTGCTGTTGCTTATTGCTAAATAGTTAATCTGCAAATCATTGTCATACACAGCATGGCACCCTAAGCTTCAGCTCATATTTATTAAGGGTATGAGGAATACCCACAAGTCTGTCTGCCTCTACATGTGTCACTCTGCCATGCAGAAGGTGGCAAGGAGAAAGGAATAGTCTAACATACAATCACAAAGATCCATGGCCAGACACAATAACTGGGAGAAACTAGTGTCAAATTGTTGGAACATTCAAGAGATGACATTGGTCAAAACTACCCTTCTTTGTGTGGGGCCAAAGGGATACATATAGGAATCCTTGGGGGAGGTTATGCTATTAAGGGTGGGAGGGGTTAGATAGATAGGGGTATACGGGCCTAGGGTATTACTAGGGGGATGACCTTTGATCTGTTGGGATTGTCGCAATAAAGAATCTGTAGACTACAATGTAAGGTGGGATGCACATGTACAACCGAATAGTGAATGCTGTAATGCTGCACATTATCACTGACATTGGTTTAGTAAAAAAAAGGCTAAAAAAAAAAACTACTCTTCTTTGGAGAACTAGTAGAAATCATTTAAATATCATGTAATCTGCTTTCAATTTAAATTGTTATGAGGTTGTAATTTGACTTATCCAGTCTTCTCTTGTGCACAGGCTTTAAAGTACAAGGAAGGGTACAGTGTATTCCAGCTGAACTCTGGTAAGTGGATTGCGGTGGTTGCCAAAGTGACTGGTACGCTCAGATGTACTCCTTTTAGTAGGCTCTATTCTAAGCCCGGAACAGCAGGAACACTTAGAAGATGGGGACAAACCGCAGTTTTTGGTCCAATGCAACAACAGTTGAATTTGCAAGGAATCTGATAACCATCTGCAACGCAGATGGTCATCCAGTAGTTGTCTTCTGGATGAAAGGGCTGGACTGACTGTTCTGCCAGTGGTTTCATCAACCTTCTCTGGATATTGAAATATTGTCCCATTTTGTGATCAAAACAATTCTAACGTATTGGAACTTCTGAATCTGCTTTATACACACTTTTGGTGGGAAACTGTATTTACAACACAGGCTGAGCCATGGATGCCATTTCAAAGCAAGCGGAACAAAGCTTGCCTGAACCACACATATGTCTTAACCACACGTATGTGTGGATGGGCAGGGAGAGGAACAGGAAGGATCAGGAGAAGAAGGGGACCGGGACGTGGTGTGCTAAGTGGGGATGTGGTTGGATTTTGGGATGTAGGGTAGTTTTTAGGGCTTGGGGCCGGTTTAGGGCTCAGTGCGGATGGGGGGGGAGGGGGGGGGCAGTTTTCATGGCTGGAGGTCAGTTTTAGGACTTAGGGCGGGGAACTGTCGGGGTCGTTTTTTGGGCAGGGGGCGGGTTTTAGGGCTCAGGGTGGGGAGTCAAGGTAGTTTTTAGTGTTAGGGTAGAGTGGATTGCAGGGCTGGGGTATCAGGTTTTAGGGCGAGGGGTCTGGGATGTGATCTTTACCATGCATATCAGTTTACCAATCATGCCTTTGAAAAAAAATGTGTTGTAATGGCATACATGGTAAAGATGCGAACGTGGTTCAGACCGCGTTGTTTAGGCGTGCCTGGTTTAGGCATGCACTGATGTATCATAAAACCAGTTGGTTCACTAAGTTTCCAGAGAGTGGAGTATGTCTAGAGGTAGGTGGATGCTGCTCATTGCGAAGTCACTAGCTTGCTGAACCTGGTGTTCATGTATGGGTAATTCAAGGTTAGTGTCTGCAGACATATCTCTGATGAACATTTTAGGAATACTTGGACTCTTTTTGTGATAGAAAAGTCTGTGACTCTTTTTCGCAGCATAGCAAGTGAACCTTGCATCCTGGCAGTGGATAATGTGCAACCAGTGGTATTATATAACCATCCTGGATTTTTATAGGGGTAGCATTATTCTGTAAAAATTTAGGTAAGGTCGCAGATCACCAGTCCACTCGTCTTTCTTAAGGAAGTACTGGTGAAAAAAAGCCTGGACGCCGGACACGTGAAAAACTAGTGTAACAGTCGGATGACTCCGGAGATGCCATACCTCAGCGAGGCGTGTGTTCATCTGATGCTTTCAGATGAGAACAGAAACAAAAATGAAATTAGATTGTAACCAAAATGAATGTCTGGCATCCACAAGGCGGTGCGGTCCTGCTGCTCTGTTTAAGGACCTGATACCCCTTTTAGTTCAAAAACATTGGAAGTACTCCCATTAGAGATATATGTGGTCTCTGGAAACCACCAGATGTGGACTGCAACTAATTCTGAAAAAAAAGACGCCAATGCTAATATTTACTCTTGGAACTGCATTAAAAAAAAAGAACGTTCTTCATCAGAAGAGATCAGTTAAATTTCCCAGGTCCCATTTGTAAAGTAGTTAGGGTCTACTGAAGGGAGTTTGGGATAGAGTGGTTACAATGGAGGCCACCAAACTGAGGAAATTGCACTCATAAGCGGTGTACACTCTGGGAAGCTGCCATCTGCCTGTTTCTGTATTAGCACACTTACATTCTAATGCCTGGCTGAGCTGTAGATTTTCCAGAGGCCATTTTGGTGGCATGAGTGCGCTACAGGGCATCTATGTGCTCAACACAATTCTAACAATACATCAAGGCCTCAATGACCTAGCTGGATTAGACCAGAAGCATTTGTCAAAAATAATGCGACTTTAAAAAGTTAAATAAACACCTGTCATTGTGGCTGCCTGGAACCGCAGATTAGGGGAAAGCTTTTCGATTGTGTTACACTTGTCAAACATTTGCCATGCTTTACCGTTTGCACATGTCCCACTGCCACCCTTGGCCATCTCTCAAGCACCGTCTTTCAGCAAAGCTCAAGCTACACCGCATCCCCAAAGTGGAATCTTGTGAGATACACTACTGTGATTAAACACATACATCTAAGACGCGCCCAAACATGTCTTGTTTTCCCGCTTTGTTGTTTTCGTTCCTTTCAAGTTTGACCAAGATTCTTTTTTATCTTTGCCAAATGAAACTATTGTATATGTGGACTATGAGGGAATTGCTAGCACGATAGGGGTGAAAAACGAACTAAAGGTTTAACACGTTCTAACAAATCATTTACAACAAACTAAATCTAACCCTTTACAGACAGGTGCGCCGAAAGACACTAAATACAACCATGCCAATGCCTTTAGGTTGCATAAACCGCCCGCTTTCAAGACTAAACCCTGCCAGAAGCACCTAGCAATATAGAAATCAACAAGCTCAATGCAATATAGTGGAAGATAAACAACCTAAGGTCCAGCCAAACGTAGGTATACAAATAATTTAAAAACATATAAACTAGCAATAAAGGGTTCAGGAAAAAAACTAGGAGAGCGTTTCAAAGAAAACTTGAAGTCATTTGGGTAGGCCCTTTTTTTGAGGAAATACTTATGTCTAGCGCATCAAAATAGTCCAAATAGAATAACAATTCTTGTGCAGTTTCTCAAAGTATCTATATTACTTCCATGTTCTTCCAGTGGCTTAAATTCTCTAAAAATGGTATAATACAGTCATCTTTATGCAGTCAGAGGCCTACAGTATAACCAGAGATAGTAAACTGGACTGAGGTTAGCATCTTTCTGGTTATCTTTATTGTTGTGCTTCGCTCTCTTTCATGCAAATCAACTAGAAGGCAGAAAAATCAATCTAAAGTTGGCGCAGACCACTGTGCCACAGTCAACGAGCGAGTATTCCCACTGTCAACTCCAACAGCGCCTAAAGATTTCCGCAGAAAACGTAACAGCACTAAGTAAGTAAGTAAGTAAAAAATTTATTTGTATATGATTAATTAAAATCTTTACAAAATTGAAAAGTATCCGTAGTAATTTTTGCTTTAACGTACAAACAAAAACAAAAAATAAGGTGCATATAATTACAGTGATGTTAACAGTTATATGGTTAGCATCATAGGATTAAAAGTTCATATGGCATGGTTAAGTCTCTTTCTTATTAGATCAAAGAACTTCACAACTTGACAGTTCAATTTAGTGTCGCTAGTAGAAAAGCACAATATGGCTGCCTGTCTGCAGGTCCGGACGGCATAAAAGTTAAAAAAAGGACGTAAGAGATTGAACCTCAGGTCCTTTATGCTAGGGCAGATGCAAATCACATGAATTATGTCTTCCTTGCCGGTTTTGCACATGCGACACTGTTGTGACGGGTTATTTCTCTCCCACGGTGGAAGATGTGGAAGTATGGGAATTACACCAAGTCGTAATTTTAGGAATTTTTCTTTAACATTTATTTTCATGCCAATACTGAAGTACGCTTGTGGCCGCAGTTTTTCATAAGCTCCCACCGTTAGCCATCCATGTGCTCGGTTTGCTAGGTCTTTCTTGTCTTCTATCGCTGAGATGATGCTAGCTGATTTTTTAGCTACTTTTTTAAAGGACAAGAGATCCAATGATGTTTCCCAGGTTTCAGTCAGGCCTAGAACTTTGAGAGATTCATATAAGTAGGCTCTCGGCGCGAGATTGCGGTGCCGAAGTAATTCTTCCCATAGGTTTGCACATAGAGATCCAGCATCTGCGTTGCGAATTTTATGCCAGTTTGTTGCATACACGCTCCGCCTCTCTAGAGTTTGTTTCAAGATACCGAATTCTAGTCGTATCTGAGCCGGGGAAACGTACTTGGGAAGATTGAAAATAGCCCTGTATGAATTGGCAATAAGAGTGTCCAGTAACGCCGCGTCCTTACCATGGTGTGATTCACTCCCATATGTGAGAGTCGGTTTTAATTTACGTGACAGCACTACAAGCACACAAGAAACCTATTTTCAGCTGCTTTTCTTTTACTCTTACCAGGTGTAATATCAGATGATTAGGGGGCAATCACTGAAAGAGGAACAGACCTGCTTGCTGAAATCCTGGTTAAAGGCTTTGGTAGAACCCTACAATTTAGTTCACTTGAGCACAGGAAGGTGAACCATCCTACTTCTTCACATGACATTGTCAGTCGACTGGCTTAGAACTCGCATATTAAACAGAGTAAAATATGAATTCAAATAGTCAAATAAGATGTCTTTTCAGTTTAGGGATACATTTTTTCTCATGTCAAATAAAACTGCACTTTCGTTGGTAACAATAGGTAAAAAAAAAAAAGTTGTTCTTTCACTCGTGCACGAGTACTTCTTGATCAGCAGGGACATATTTTGCTCTGGCATGTAAACCTGCGAAGCTTTTCAAGGCATGTGCTTTAGGTCTATTGTAAATATACAATGCAAAACTCAGTCATATACATGCATCCAGGCATGTTATCATCTTGTGCTTGATAAAAGAAGTCTCGGTCCATCTAGGGCACCCTCAAAATAAAATATAATGTCCAAAGAAGTCTGTCAATACCAGAACAAGTTTCAATTGCTTCTGTTTATTGCTCCACCACACTTCCTTTGCGTACGTTCTAATAGCCAACCCCCAAAACTTGGATACGGGATTTTTGGGATATATGAACAAGAATTCTCACCAGCAAGTTTCATCCTTCAGTCAACAGACTATCAGATTCATCAGTCCCCAGATCTATCAAATCTGCTCCCTCTTCGATCGTTACAGCAAGGTGCTCTGAGATAAAGTGGTATGTACCATTTTATGAAAACACTAATAAATGAAATAGTTACCATTGGCTGCGGTTCACAATCGTAAACTAGGCGCTGATGTCGTTTTGGTTAGTTGATGGTTATTGTGATGGACTGTTGTCACCACATACCCTGTGGCTTGCTCAACAGGCATTAACAGTGGGACCTGCCAGGTAAATAACAAGACCTAGGGCTTCATTATTACCAATGGGACCAGTAAATGAAGACACAGGCAGGCCCCACTGGAATACCAATTTCTGCTGAAACTCTGTGGTCCTGGTGCATTTCACCTGAAAGCTCCATCTGCAGGTGAAGTCTCCAGATGAGATCCTAGGAAGGAATTAAGATTACCTAGGGAATGGTGACCAGATTACCAATTCCCTACCCAATACCTAATTTTCAAGAAAACCCTAATGTCCCTAAATGTCACTAAAGTGATCAGACAGAAACTACATCCCATCAGAGTTACTGGGACTCCCTATGTTGATGACTCCTGAGCACAGTTCGTGACAGATTTCCCAGAGCACGCGAAAGAAAGCAACAGAACAATTCCATCCTGAACTCGGTGCCTCCAGGCACACAACCGCATAGCAGTTATGGAAAATATATGCCAAGACACATTTAGACTAATAATCTTCAAAAAGAAGCATTTAGCGAGTCTGCTAGTATTTACCTTTGATGGGAGTTGTAGGGTGTGCACTCATCTACCTGTAGATCAGACGCCAAATTTCAAAACTAGATGCCATTAAAACTATTACCAAAAAACAGGCAGATCTGTAAGGACGACCATTCAGCAGATCCACCATGAGTGGATAGAGAGGAAGTGAAAAGCTTAAAGAAAAATGCAGTATAACACCAGGTTAAGCACCAACACAACAGCATCTTGCATCCCAAGCCAGCAAAAGGCAACATAGTACTATTCCACAGAAGAACACGGAAAAGTCCTTGGGAGCACAGTGCTGCCTCAGTTTGAACTCAACCCCATGCTGCAAGACAGTTATCAACATTTTTGGCATGAAAACAAAATACCTGCAGAAGGCCAGAGATTTAGCATGGCTGATAAAATACTGAAACGTCTAATGTATACAGAGATCTCCCTAAGAACTTTATAAAAAGAGTGCACAGCAATTTACAGAATAAATGCAAGCCTTAAAACAATTTACTGGCAGGCAGAGTTATGTTAAATAATCCTAGGAAGCAATTTGCTAACGGACAGTCAATGTTTTACAACTGTCACCTGATTTTCATGAGTTCAGTAGCGAACACATTCTATATGTTGACAAGTGTCTTCAGTGAACCTGAAAATGAAAACCGAATCTGATGCTTAGTGCGGAGGGTAAAACCCCAAGTAAAGGCAGGGGACAAATAGAAATATGGAAACATACTAGCATGGAGGTGAGTTTTCTAGACTTGGGGTTCTGGGCTGCGAGTGTGGCCAGTCGGAGACGTAAAACTCGGACTGTAAGCATCTGCTCAGACACTATGACAATGTGTGACCCTTAAAATCTAAATCACTAGTTTCTCCTTTTGCCTCGTTTACTAATGCACAAGCTTGGAAGGATAGTTTGTCATATTCAATTTGATGGCAATTGGTGATCATTAATTTAACATTACTACCCCCACCAGCATCCTCTCAAAATAGGGCACAACCTCCCCATGATACAGGTACATGTTTCATAACCCAGCCAGAATACTCTGCGATCTACTTACGTTCTTTGCCCAGGAAGAAGGAGTAGAAGCAGAAATGGTTGATGCTCAGGTACAGCGACCCTTGGCGGGGGACGCGCCCCTTCCAGCAGCAGCAGGAGTAGTTTGCAATGAGCTTTTCTGCTTCGGGGAAGTTAAATCTGCTCTCAAATCTCACCAGCGCCTCCCGGAATTTCTCCGGCTCTTCTTCTTGCTCAGCCAGCTTACTACTGCTCTCCTGTGCAATCAGCCCCTGTCAGGAGGGAGGAGAAGGGAACTTTAGGCAGGGACCAGGTATTATGCAGCAACAGAGGACCAAATCAGGGGGCAAAATTCACCGTGCTAGTATTATTTCACTATTTTGTCTTTTTAACACACATTTGTACTGTGGGGCAAAAGTTTCACCCCATTAATACCAGTCTAACAACTGAATACGCCAATTGTGTAAACATAAAACGTGTGGATGTGGTTATTTGAAATGTGTCCTCTCTCTGAAGTTAATGTCATAAAATGGTCGATGGCAAGGGCAGCTCCCCCGCTATAGCGGAGGAGCTTATACACTGCGGCTACCAAGATTATTTTATTATCATTTTCTTGTTAGTCGTTGCCTCTGCTGGGTAGACTAGTTGCGGGCGGGCCGGGCCGGGCCATCCTCCCGAGCTTCAGGAAGCAGAGTTGTGGGCACTACTAAGTGCACATGGCCGTTTGGCCGGCTGTCTTCGGCCGGCCAAACCGCCATGCGCACTTAGCATTTCTTCACCTGGCTGGGTTGTACAGCCGGGTGGAGAAAAGCCACAGGCTCCCAGGCACTGTCTGTGCGGAAATGCAGGCCGCTAAGGCCAATCCCAGCACTGCTCTCATGCTGGGAATAGCCTGCGCAGTGTGCGCCAGTCGAAGATCGGGAGAGGAGGAAGACAGATAGGACGCAAAGTCAGGTCATTTTTTTTTGTAATACATATTTTATTTAATGTATTTATGCCCCCCCCCGCGCTGCACTATCTAGTCGCATCAGGCACAGCCGCCACTGAAGATGGAGGGAATTGAGTAGGCAAGACACAGAGACGCAGCCATGGAAACCCTTGTATACAGGCATGGAGAAAGAGTTTCAAGAAAGAGGCAGGGAGGCAGGATCCAAGAGGGATGTGGAGCAACAGATATCACTCTTACAGGGGGCAATGCAGCAGATACCATGCATTTGCTAATTTCTGCAAAGTCCTTGCTTAAATTAATCGGCCGCCATTGTCCGCAGTTGAATAGGTTTTCGCATCTCAGTAAAGCCAAGAAAAGACTACGTCGCTTCCTGTGCGATTTCTTCTTATTGCTTCACCAATAAAATTGAGACAAGTCTTATGCCAATTGTGCAATGGCAAACCACCATCCGTCTTTAAAGACTGTTTATAATCAACCAGTGGCTCATGAAGGCATGAATGGCTCAATCAACCAACAATTGCTGAGCTCAAAATACTAAAAACAACAGGACGCCCCTCTGAATATAAATTACAAGAGATGTGATTGAATATGCAAAACAGCTAAAGCCCTTGTAAAGATACACATACAACGCATCTTCAAAGGGAAGAAGGTGTATTTAAGCGGCTTCTTTCACCTCAGCCGCCTCTCTTCAGCTGCTCTCCTTCTTAACGCCTTTTACCATTTGAATCATTCCATTCCACACAGGGAACTTCTAGATAGAATAAAGAACATGCAACAGCAAAGGTTCTGCATACTATGCTCAGAATACCACAGCTCTCTCTGACAGATCTAAAGTTATTTTCCCATTCTGCCATCTGTATGTTCAAAATCAATATCAAACCGACAGTGCCATTAATAGGCACCGTAGAACTTTCGCTTTTGGCTTTTGCTATAAAAAAAGTTATATAGTATAACTTTTTTTTTGTTGCTAAAACTGAATTTTAATTTGGGAGCGTCCAAAACGTGTGAAGATGGGCAGAGGAGGGCACCGAGTTCAGAATGGGTCACTCCTGCCAAGGGGCAACAGGAAAATCCAGATATCAAAGCGTTACATTCTTGTTCTCCCAGTGGCCCAGAACCCTGCAGCAAGATTGTTAACCAGGAAGCAGTCCTGGGATTCAATTTTCTGAAACTCGAAATCAGAGAAATAGCTTTTCTTCAACACACAAGTCCCTTTCAAGAACTTTTCTCAACTACAAATGCTTGGAAGGAGTGCAAACAATATCTAAGCGAAACCCAAAGTGCTACACACCAGTGAACTGCCTTAGCTCTTATGTCAAGAGCAGAGCTTTAAGTGGGATGAAAAAAATAGAGAGGTTTCCAAAGTGGGAATGTCCTATGTAATTACAGGCGTGGCCTAAAGAACTAGATTTCTGTGACTCCCAAGCTTTCTGTTATTGTATTCAGATGTATAACACACTGACTGACACATCTAATACCAGCAAGATCTACTGGTTTGCCAGTGGTTGTTAGCTGTTTAAGATAAATGAACAACAATGATTTTGTTGTAAACTTACTATTAAAAATGTTTCAATGCTGAAATTGTGAGACTGTGAATTAAACAATACTGCGGCCTGTGGAAGGTTAGTGGTCTTCTGCGTGTTTCGATCACTCCCTTAATGTTCACTCTGTTAGAAGGGTCACCATTTTTCTCCCCACAGCCTGTACATCTGCATGTCTTGCACCTCATCTCTTTCCTCTTCACCATTCTTTTCACTTACTCCTGAATGCACTTCCTTGCATCTCCTTTACTTCACCACCCTCAAACACACAACATACCCACTCACTGTCGCCTTGTCAATACTTTGGCAACTGTATCCTTCCTTCATACACATTTGCAAAGAATCACAATTGCAACTGGAATACATGACCACTGCTCTGCAGAGAGGCTAAGAATTGGATGACCAGGTATTCTGACCCACTGACAAGCACTGTGAGAAACTCTGCCTTGATTATCTTAACGTGTTTTACATTGATTGTTCAGAAACCGATCAGTGCTTTTGCCATTAACGATACGGGACATGAAATGTAGGTCCCAACAGGGACCAGCTTCAATGTACGTTTTAAGTACTACCCTGTCTGAAACCTGAAAGGACCCTGCCCATTTAAAGCCCTGGTCAAGAGCCTTCTTCAGGTCACCTAAACAGGCTGCAGCTTCAAATGTGGTAGTCGTCTTACAGTACAGGAACTGCTTTATAATGTCTCACCACCTTCAGCCATCTGTGCCTAAGTCACCCACTTCAGCCTCACAACAGAAAACCGAAACAATGCTGGATAGACAGCACAGTTGTCTGCTTACCTATTGCTGTCAATTCCTTTCAAGAAAAGCATGGCGTTTTGTTTCACCAAGAGGAATATTCTCTCTCACCTCATGCTCCTTTTTTTGGTGTATAATTACGCCCTTTCGGAATTGCTTCCAGTAAAATAGAAGAGGGACTATTTCATATGTGAAAAGAACACTCAATCACCAAATTGTTGGGCACATTCAACGGTTTACTTCCTACAGACTTTCTATAAAGAAAACACAAATACGTGTTCTATTTTTTCCCAGCATTAGCTAATCCCATAGGGCGGCTTTAATGTGATAAACAGCAAATTCCAATGTTTAAGTGCATTGGCACATTAAAGCCCGGACTACTGGACAATGCATGTTTCATTTAGTCATTTTGCTCTACAAATAGATATGCGTAAGTGACTAATGAAGCAGAAATAAAAATGGGCATGTCGAGAAGCAGATCTAGAACGTTTCATCTTGGTACAATTTAGAATTTTATTTGCGCAATTGCATTTTCTTCATTGAAAACTATAATTTATCATATTTTCACTGGAAAACGCTATTGGACTTCAATGAAAACTTCACAAATTATTTGCCATTTTTATGATCTTGCATATTTTCTTTTGAAACACCGCAAGACTTAACCGTGACACTCACCCTAACCTTAAACCTAGGTGCAAAAAGTATCCCTGATCTATTCCAAATCTTTGACATACACCTCAGTGTCACACTCCCATGAACCTAAAATGTATCCTAATCCTTTTCCTAAGTATCACACAACTCCAACCCTGATCAAAACATCATCACAAATTGTTATCCTTCAAACCGCCTGGACCCTCCTTCAGTCCGGTTGCTCCTCCACGCTTCTGTCTGCTTTCACGCTGGTATCGTTTTGATCTCCTACCCTGCATTTGTAAAGCCCTCTGAACGCCTAGCGCTGCACGCATCTATTTATTTATTTAACTACAGCGCTGCTCTGCCGATCCATTAATTTACTCGCGCTGCACTGTTGAACAATTATTTATTAATTTTGTAGCGCGTCCTCGCCGAGTCTGTTACATTGATTGCCGCTACACTGATATTGATTAGTGCGCTTTAGGCTCTATTACTACTCGCTTTGCATTTTCTGCCCCTGGTTGCGCTCGCCTTTGACCCTCCATTTTGTGTTGTTGTTGTTGTTTGGCCCCTGGTCAGCCCCTCCTCCCGCCACCGCCTCCCAGCTGCTGCCCCTCCCACGCTCCGCCCCCCCCACCATCCATTTATGGCCAAATGCCCCCACGCGCAGCGTCCACGCGCTTCGGCCACGCCGAAGGTGCGCCAAAGGTAAGCCCGTCTACGCCCGTCTGCGCCTGGACCGCGCCCAGCGCCAGACCCCCTGGCCCCCGTCCCACCCAGCCCTCCCGCATTACCTACGACGCGCCACCCTCCTAGCCCTTAACCCTGGTCGAGCCCCCAACTGCGTCCAAGCCGCTCCTGGACACACCCATGGACCTTTCTCCTGCTACTCCTGCAAATTCAGCGGCACCGACTACATCTCCGCTACGACCACACCACAGATTCCCGACCCCAACCACCTACAATGCATCCTTCTCAACACCCGCTCGGTTCACAGACACGCCATTGACCTATGGAATCTACTAGACACCATCTCTCCAGACATCGCCTTCCTAACGGAAACATGGATGAACGCTTCCTCCGCCCCAGACATCACCATTGCCATCCCTGAAGACTATAAGATCACTCGCAAAGACCGTACCGACCACACAGGAGGAGGAATCGCTATCGTCCATAAGAAATCAATCCGCATCTCAACCAGCTCTGACACCAACCTCGCCAACTCCGAACACCTTCACTTCCAGATCCACATCGACCCCAAGACCACACTCAGAGGCACCCTCCTCTACAGACCACCAGGACCCCGCGCAAAATTCAGTGAAGACATCACGGACTTAATCACTCCACACGCGCTCCCCTCCAAAGACTACATCCTTCTGGGAGACCTCAACTTTC
Source organism: Lissotriton vulgaris (assembly GCF_964263255.1). Lineage (NCBI taxonomy): Eukaryota > Metazoa > Chordata > Amphibia > Caudata > Salamandridae > Lissotriton > Lissotriton vulgaris. The sequence continues at coordinate 820,922,369 of NC_141696.1, read as the reverse complement.
ACCTTGAAAAGATCAACGACCGCAACACCACCACCCTCTTGGACAACCTCGCCAACCTCGGACTTAAACAACTGGTCACTTCCCCCACCCACATCGCAGGTCACACACTCGACCCCATCTTCACCTCCAGCAATCATGTCTCCTTCAGCCACACTACGGATCTCCTCTGGACTGACCACAGCTGCGTTCACTTCACCTACAACAAGCCGAAACCCATCAACCACCCCCAACCAACTCTGCAAAGAAACTGGAACAAAATTACCACCGACCAGATCTCCTCATCGCTCCTTCTAAACACCCCAGCCCACTCTTCTAACCCAGACCAAGCCGCCGCCAACTTCACCCTATGGTTATCCAACACCGCCGACACCTTAGCACCACTGAAAAAACGTCAAAGCAAACCTGGCAACAAGAAGGCCTCATGGTTCAACGATGATCTTAAGAAGTCCAAGAAACTCTGCCGCTCCCTTGAAAAGGCCTGGAAAAAAGACCCAACCACTAGCACCAAGGACGCCTTCAAAAAAGCCGCCCGCACTCACCACCAACTAATCCGAAAGGCCAAGAAAACAGCATTCAAGGATCGACTTGACAACAACGCCCACAACAGCAAGGAACTTTTCAACATCGTCAAGGAATTTTCCAATCCCTCGGCCAACTCCAACGACATCACACCCTCTCAAGCCCTCTGCGACTCCCTAGCCTCATTCTTCCACAACAAGATTGCAGACATCCACAACAGTTTCGACAACCAACCCGGAGACCTACCCACCCAACCATATGCTGAACATTCTCCCCCCGTGAACACCCTTGACGACTGGAACCCAATCTCCACTGAGGACACCATCCGCCTGATGAACTCCATCCACTCAGGATCACCCACAGACCCATGTCCTCACCACATCTTCAACAAAGCAGACTCCGTCATAGCACCGCACCTCCGAGACGTCATCAACTGCTCCTTCAACTCCGCCACCTTCCCGGAAAACTGGAAACACGCTGAACTCACCGCCCTTCTGAAAAAACCCACAGCGGACCCCACCGAACTCAAAAATTACCGCCCCATTTCGCTCCTTCTATATCCCGGCCAAAGTAATCGAGAAAGCTGTCAACAACCAGCTCGCCGCTTTTCTCGAAGCCAACAAATCCCTCGACTTCTCACAATCTGGCTTCCGAGCAAAACACAGCACTGAGACCGCCCTCATCGCAGCAACAGACGACATTCGAACTCTACTGGACAATGGAGACACAGTCGCCCTCATCCTCCTCGACCTCTCTGCAGCATTCACACAGTCTGCCACAGCACCCTTTTACAACGCCTCAGAAACATCGGAATACAAGGAAAAGCACTTGAATGGATCACATCGTTCCTCACCGGAAGAACCCAGAGAGTCCGCCTTCCACCATTCAAGTCCGAGGCCTCTGAAGTCATCTGTGGCGTACCACAAGGATCCTCACTCAGCCCCACCCTCTTCAACGTATACATGAGCCCCCTCGCGGCCATCGCCCGCCAACACAACCTCAACATCATCTCTTACGCGGATGACACCCAACTGATCCTTTCTCTCACCAATGACCCCAGCACCGCCAAAACTAACCTACACGCAGGAATGAAAGAAGTTGCCGAATGGATGAAACACAGCCGTCTGAAACTGAACTCAGATAAAACAGAAGTCCTCATCTTAGGTACATCCCCCTCTGCATGGGACGACTCTTGGTGGCCGGAAGCCCTTGGAAAAGCACCCATCCCGACAGACCACGCACGGAACCTAGGCGTCATCCTGGATTCTTCACTCTCAATGAACAGACAAGTCAACGCCGTCTCTTCATCCTGCTTCAACATTCTTCGCATGCTCAAAAAAACATTTCGCTGGATCCCCACCGAAACCAGGAAAACAGTCACCCATGCTCTGGTCACGAGCCGACTGGACTACGGAAACACCCTCTACGCAGGTATTACCGCTAAACTCCAGAAGAAACTCCAACGAATCCAAAACGCCTCAGCCAGGATCATATTAGACATCCCGCGCAACGAACACATCTCTGGTCACCTGAGAGACCTCCACTGGCTACCCGTCAATAAGAGAATCACTTTCCGACTGCTAACCCACGCTCACAAATCACTCTACGACATCGGACCAGAATGCCTCAACTCACGACTGTCCTACTACACCCCCTCCCGCCAACTACGTTCTTCCAGCCAAGCCCTCGCCACTGTACCCCGCATCAACAAGACCACCATGGGAGGCAGATCCTTCTCATACCTGGCTGCTAAAACTTGGAACTCACTCCCCACTTACCTTCGCCTTACCCAGAACCACCTAGCATTCAGAAAGCAACTTAAAACGTGGATATTTGACAAGTAATCCTCCTCCCCTTCCTAAGCGCCTTGAGACCCTCTGGGTATGTAGTGCGCTATATAAATTACTTGACTTGACTTGAAACATGAACTGATATGCTACTCAGTATTTCTTAAATGAATTTCAATGATATCCCTAGCCTTAGGTCTATGTTAGCATTTACCACATTCATCTGATTTTCACTATTAAGACGGAATGCATGTGTAGCATCATGACACTACCATGTTACTTTTGAGTCCAGACTATATACTGGATCTTGGAGTTACGAGTGTTCTGTGGGTTACAGAAGCAGCAAAGTATTTTCCTCAGGCCTCTGAGTATGATGTCTCATCCATCCAGTGAGTGGGGATATGAAAACTTCATAGTTGCCTGTGTGGTACCCATCGGCTGGATGACCGGCTTCACTGGATCTTGCTCACAGTCATGAATATCCATCATTGTTGTTCGTGGAGGTAGTGCAGGAGGGTAAGCCCTTTGAAGTTTAGCCTAGTGGGCATGCTTAGAAAGGAGAATCCCCTTTCCAGCCTCTGTTACTGTTGAGGTTATTCTGTGGTCTTCTAGAAGGCGACCAGGTTATCGATATGGACTCCTGATAACTAAATCTAGTGCGCTCACAATGCTCCGGATAGATTTGGAGCACTCAAGTAGAAATGGATGGGTTGTATCAGATCCCTTGAAGACGCAGAATAGAGAGAGGCCAGGTTGGAGCTCCAGGAAAATGTATATTTTAACCCGCATAAAACGATTCAATTGAAATACCTGCATGCCACACAATCTACATCTCAAGAGCTATGGCATGCGGGTAGGTTCTCACCCCCTTTCTGCTTCCGTTGCACAGATCCAAATGTTGACTTTTAACATGTCACTTGGATATATCCTAAAATTGGGTACTAGCAAAACAGATAGAATTAACATCAAAAGTAGCCCTCTTGGGGGCAGTAGAGGAGGACACGTTCTGATGGCACAATAATTGCCAAGAGGGACATTTCAAGAAAATGGAAATATTGATAACCTCCCACACTGATTGAATGGCGAGCAGCAATCACTTGACAACAATGACGCGCTCCCTCCCCCACTCCCCACTCCCCCCTCCACCCCCACCACCCCCTACACTCACACAAACACACTGCTGCTAGAAAGCTGGAAAAATAAAATGGTAATAAAAATTATTTTATTACAATTTTACTTTTACAGCTTTCTGCAGAACGGTGTGCGCGTGTGTGTGTGTGTGGGGGGGGGGGGCGTCATTGTTGTCAAGTGATTGGCAGCAATGAGGAGTGGCCTTTCAGTGTGAATTGCCCATGTAGGTTTGGGCGGCTACCATGCTACGGCCAAACCGACATGCGCAATTCAAACTCTCCAACCCAGCTGGAGAGTAGGCCCAGGGCTCCAGTGCCTTTTGGAGCGCTGAGGCACCCTGCTCCAGCCAATGCAGACGCTGCTCTGAGCAGCGTCTGGATTGGATAAGGTGTAGTTTGCCTTCTTAAGTCACCTTGCCCTCAGAGGAGTCAGAGCCCCGGACTGGAGAGCGTGCTGTTAGGTAAGTGAAACATTTATGTATTTTGGCTTCTTAATTCGGTGTGTGATGGACTGCGTGTCTTTGTGTGGGTGTGTCTATGATTGTGACTGTATGGGTGTGTATGTTTGTGAGCTTGTCTGTGTGCCCCTCCATTTTTTTATGTGACCAAGCATCCCGGTAATCCGACCTGGTTTAAGAAATTGTCCTGCTACACTCAGTACAAATCTGGCACATAGCACAATGGAAATTGGGCTGGGCTAACACTCTGACTATGGCGACCCAGTTATGGGCTTCTGAAAGACTAGGTAGCCTGAGCAGCACAAAAGGGTTCCGCAACGGGGACCTGATCGGGATCTCCCACATAAAAGACCTATGGGGTGCAAGGGTGTTGTTTCCTTCGCTTCCCTCCATCGCACATATGAGCTTGCACAAACAGAACATTACCGATACCTGCAGGTCCGACACTCCCTCCAAACCAACATTCCCCCTGGGACTCTTCCCCCAGCCTAATCCCTCCTAGAGGACAGACTGATGGATGGCCACCTGCCCGAACATGCCATCTCCCTCACATATAAAAAAATGATCAACAACTCCCCAGATGTATTACAATCTCTTAAAGGAAAGTGGGAGTCCGATGGGTTGGAAATTGACGAGGAAGAGTGGAGGAGTGCGCTAGCGTCTCCTAAGGAAGTAGCCATATCAGCCAGAAATCACTTGATTCAGCTGAAAATTCTCCATCGGGTTTATATCTCAGGGACAAGATTGCAACTGATGGGCCGTAGTGCGGACGGATTTTGCCGGCAGGGCTGTGGTGAGGTAGGGACTTTTTTCCACATTATATGGGAGTGCCCACTGCTCCAGGCTTATTGGCAACGGTTACACCACTGCATGAGGGAGGTGTGGGAGGTGGAACTCCAGGTTGAGGCAAAGAGGGGTCTATTGAATATATGGGAGCCCACTGATCCATCAACCCGTGGGAGGACCTGGGCCACACTGGGTTTCGCAATTGGGAAACGGAACATTGCTAGATTGTGGGGGGTTGCGGAGCCTCCGACACTTGGTACCTGGAAAACGGACATGGACTGGTGCATGCTCCAAGAGAAGAGTTTATGTGGCCAGGGGATGCCCACAGAAGTGGATCGGCATATGGTCCAGATGGAATGAATATAGGGGCCACATTTACAAACCCCCCCAGATTTCCCGGGCTGACGAACCACTCGCATTGTTGAATATCTGATGACGAACTGTATTGAGTAATACCATATGTATGTAACCTCCTTTCTTCTGCTTTGAATTTCCCACGGTACAATTGTATGGTTTTAAATGTATGACTGTGATGTGCACCACTGTTTTCTGCACAGTTAATAAAAAGTTTAATAAAGAAATTGTCCTGCTGGCAGTTCATAAGCTCATGTCAGCTCTTGAACTGTTATACGTTTTCCAGGATCAAATAAGATCCTATGTATTTTAACATCCTCTTTTTTTCCAGCCTTTTTCCAGTAGGTTGCAATCTCGCTCTTGTTCCGGAACCCGAGAGATGACCAGTAATAATTATGGGAAAGTACGTGGTTGCCTTGGCCAACCTGCTCAGGCATCTGTGGCAGGCCAGCAATGCCAAGCCACTCCTAGTAGAAGAGACAAACCACAGCCAACTCTTAGGGCTCAAAAGCATAGATAATATTCCCTCTGCTGGGGTGTCTACCAGGACATACCAGGCCCCTTGTGGGTTCATATTTAAGAATCATCTCACCATCTATTGCAGTTGTGTGGGTGCATTGAGAGGATCATAATCAGGAACTCCAAGTCCAATCTTTGATATTGGTAGTCTGAGCTTCTGCATGTTCACCTTACACCCATGCAAGCTCAATTCCCTCTCGGTCAGTTCACCGCACAATTTGTTGTTCTGCCTAACAAACCCCTATGATTCTCCAAACGTCACATTATCAGGCACACTCAGTAAAAATCACATTTGGCATTCTGTCGCGTGTAAAAAAAAAAAAAAAAAGCTTTGTGGCACTGGTGTAATGCACTCTGAAAATGCTCTGGTTTTCAGGGAATTTCAATAAACCCTGCACGCTCGAGACTCTAACTGCCCCATAAGCATTTTGAGGGCAACACAAGAGGCTGTAGAATACGAATCCCAGTTTATATTATTTTTCTGGTTTACAATCCATCCTAGTACAGGATATGTCAAAGAATAGGTGATTATTAGATCTACATTTAAAGCAATACATGTTAAACATTGACAAAGCAGTGAGGAGAAAAATATTTCTAAATTATGGTTTCTCTCTAGCGATCTATACGTGTTAATTATCGTGCATGCACTATACACCGATTAGTACCTTATAAGTTAAACCAATCTCCTACCTTTATTTTTCCCTTGACAAAATTTGCAATGTCTTCCGTGTTATCGAAGACTGACAATGATTGGAGTAGATTCTGTTCCAGCCATTCCCAGTGCTGATCGATTTCCTCCACAGTGGCACCTAGAAAAGCAGATGTCACAAATATATAATACACCTGCTGCAATGAAATAGACTAATGACCTATCATCCTACGTTTTCATATTATTTACATTCCATTCGATCCCCTGCCTTCTTGTGGTAGGGCCTAAAACCATTTTTATCAGCAAAGCTTTAGGCACTGACAAGATGATCACATTGTATCATTGTAGTATTTATAGATTAGCTTGGCTTAACGGGGATTGCTACTACAGTTTTTGATATTTGGTTGTTATGCAAGCAACAACTTTTACTATTACTCATTTAACAACATGACAAGCCTGTGGGGTCACCATGCATGGGTAGGGTTCCTAAAATGGAAAAACTGCAGTGGGCAAAGAAGGCATAAGACTGGGGCCGGGGGGGGGGGTCCTTGTGGGGTTGTACAGCCATGAGATCCAGTGAAAGTCCCAATCATACAACTAAACCAAAGATCTACAGGAGAATGTCCTTCGTTAAAAGGCATGCATGTGGTGGTTCTGTTAAACCCCACACACGCCTGTGCGAAGTTGCTTGGAAACTATTGATAGGTTATGGAGCATTTAACGAAAAATGACAAAAACGAAGATGACGTTTATGAACATCATTAAGCGAAACAAACAAATAGACAAGAATGGGCATCCAGCAAGTACAAATTCCAGGAGACACTTTAAGCAGACCATGTTAAAGCCCTGATTATTTTTCAAAGTAGACATTCTTGTTTTTTACATTTGATGCATAATGCGGCGGTGTATCATGAAATGGGCATAGGAACTATGCAAGTGTTTAATTATGGCATCCTTATTCACCACGTCCAGCCACCATGGAAAAGCGCACCGAAATGAGACGCCACTGATCAATTTAGGCAAAACAGTACCTATTGTATATCATCGCAGGTCAGCACCCAATAGTGAACACTGGCCAGGTTGATATACTTTATCAAAATTGACACATCTTGAACGTTGAACCCAAATGCTGGCATGACTCCAGTCACTCGCCCACCACGGCTATGCGTGTACTTGATAGGAGCTCTACTCAGACGTATAAGGGTAGTATTTGTAGGAAGAGTGGCAGACAATCCCACTGTGCCAGGGCTATTCTGACTACAGGTGGAAAGAGGAAACTCTGGGCATGCAGCAAGGGCATGGGCAACTTCCCAATTCTGTCCCCGCCCCCCACCCACAACACTACATGAGGTTCATCTCCTCTCATTTATATTCACCCCATTAGAATCAGTGGGATAAATCCACAGCTCTTAGGGTTAAGAATTTCTTAGAAGTGAGAACTAGTTAGCATGACATCACAGGAAGTGCCATCACCAAACTGTTGACATTAAGGTTACATCAGTGACATAAATACCATTTAAACAAATGTAAAATGATTAAAATAACACATTCCTCGCTAAAGTTTGGCAGTACCTTAAACAAGTAGTCAATCAGCACTCGCATGTGTCCAAAGCAGTTGTTCCCAACTAAACTAAACAGACTCCCTGTGCACTGGGATAGGTTTGTGAAGCCTCTTTAACTTCAAATAACCCCTCTACACAGGGTAGGGCTCTAACAGATCCAAATTAAGGGTTCAAGTTATAATTCTTCTCACCATGTGTGACATTTGGCCTACCATGAGTGACAGCATAAGCTGACCTTTAAATCTGTAAGCCTCACTCGCAATGAGTGAGACTTGAGGTCTTTGAATTGCCATAGAATGAGGATTATGCAGTTTTAGTTTGAGAATGCAAACATTTTGTTTAAACACAGCTGTAGTGTTGAAGACATACAAACTGTCAAATAAAGTTTTCCCCTTTGGGTGAACTTAAAAGTAAACCACAGTTTTATGCAAAACATACACCAAGACACAGTAAGGAGCAGTAAATGATAAACAGTCATACCAAGAAATTGTACATTTTATTGAGGTAAATTAAAAACAGTTTTAAAAAACACAGTACATAATTACATAAAAATGGGACAATTCATAAGGAAAATTATTCCAATTTAAAAAGGGGAAGAATGAGGACACCAGTTTTGAGAGTCTTGTAGTGATTACTCCAAGTTGTATTTCAATTTCCACAATTAATGGAGTTTTTTATCTCTGTCCCTCGGTGCTTCTCCACCATAAAAAGCATCGACGTGTTTCGGTTATGGCAAATATGTACTCAAAGCCAAAAACCTTCATCAGGAGTAAAACAATAATATCCCACTTAAACACAATATCTGAAAATAAAAATACACATTACTGCTCCTTACTGTGTCTTGGTGTATGTTTTGCATAAAACTGTGGTTTACTTTTAAGTTCACCCAAAGGGGAAAACTTTATTTGACAGTTTGTCTTCTGGTACCCTACCCCTTTGGTCTTCTGGGTCCCTCTCTTTTATTAGAGAAGACATACAAACTACATGCAGGACTTCGCAACTACGCCGGCATTCAGAAAAGCCTCCAACTGAACAACTGCAGTACTCCATGTTGATAGTTTTGTGTTCTTGTGTGGGTGGAATGGGGGACATGGAAACCATGCATTACTGCAAGCTATAATGTGTGCATTTAGGGACGCTTGTAAAAATATTCCCACTCTAAAAATGTAAAAATGATTGGCTTCGTCAGTGCTTATTCGGAATGCCACAGATGACTGGAACGATAGGAATGCTCAGTACAATTATCTGATCAGTCCTTTGCACTATTGACATAACTCAAATCTACATTGTATGCATTCCTTATTTTTGCTTCAAAATACGTTTATAAAGTAAAGTAGATGAAAAATATTTCTCTACTCATAGACTTTGCTCATTTGCTACCCGTCTTGTTCTGGAAGGCTATTTATGATCTGTAGCTTAACTCTTCTAAAAACAAAAGTCTGCGACATCTACTCAGGGAGTCTGCAACTGCTTTGAAAACTAAATATTTACAGATTAATAAAGTGTATATAAATAAATACGCAAAATGTTAAAACATTATGCAAATATGAGGGAGTTTTCAAACTGAAGGCTTAATATTAAGTTGTTATCCTCTAAATGATTTGTGCGAGCAGTGCAAGTGCATCAAACAATGTAGTATGAACTGAAAAAGATATATATACCCTTCCCATTGAAATCAATATAGTTTATTTTTATATTTGTTGTTGAATTAAATAAAATGTTTAATCATTTGTGACTGAGTCACGAATACTTGTTTCAGTATTTGTATCTATTACTGTTCAAGTCATCAAAATTGCTTAGGCCGGGTGCCCAGTTTCCAGCAATGGTTCAGAGGGGGTCCCTGGATTCCAGTAATGATAAAGTGAGGGTCTGCAGAAATCAAAAGGTTAATAACCATTACTCTAAGACACTAAAGCACAAACATCTAGGTATGTCACGCTGAACACGTGTAGTCCCAGGGATATTTTCATAAAGAGTTTCTGAGCAAGTAAGGATTTTCAGAAATGTTGGTGTTCGATTTCTGGCTAGGGCGTCGTCTGTTTTTAGCATTGTCTGGGTTCGCCTTTTATGCGGTTCACTGTTGAGTGTGCTTCGGGTAAGGGGTAGGAAATTCCTTGAGTTTTCGTATATATATATATATATATATATATATATATATATATATATATATATATATATATATATATATATATATAAATAAAAGAAACCTTACTCTGCTAGTGACAGTAGTCTGATAAGAGGAGTCCTCTGATGTCAGTTACACGAATCAGTGAGGAGATCTGACTATGCAGAGCGTGTCGCGGGCAGGACAAAGCTATTTGAGAAAATAGTGCTCGGAGGGTGTAATTAAAGGCTACGAGTAACAACACTCGTAACAGGGGGTGTCGCCATGGGAGGTTACAAAATGAGACAAGGCAGGACTAAAGAGGGACTACTAAGCCTTTTGACCAAAGAACTTCCGTAGTTTACAATGGACAATGACGCAAGCCAATGAAAAATATGGGCGGAGCTTCAAGTCCATACCTCAAAATACCATGCCTTGCAGAGTAGCGCATGCGCTGCCCAGGCTCGACCAAAAAAAGGCCCCAAAACTGTAGGAGATCAAAGGGAAGCATTTGGCCCCACTACAGAACTGCAGATGAACTAGCAGGATGTCCAGGGTTCCTGCGGGAAGGATGGTGTAGATTTCTTTCTGACTGACCCTCATGTAGGTAGGAATGTAATAAGTCTTTAGGGTTAGATGGGTTAACTCCAAGAAATAGTATATTACAAAGAGGGTTTTGTGGCATTCCTTCTTGCCTGACATTTAGAATTTATGTATAGCTTAATTTGAAAGTCTGTATACAAAATAACAGATTCAAAACCCAGTTAATCACTGCCCTGTTAAAAGAGCAATAGAAAACTAGTTTTATTTGTATTGCTCTTAAAGACGGAGCAGATAAGAACCAGTTTGATGTCAGTGCTTAGGTGGAGACTAATCTGCCCACTCTTCAGAGTCTTTTTAGAGATTCTGAAAGAGAGGTTGGAAGGGCAGGTGATGATCCACGATCTCTCCTGCCTTCCTCTACGTTCATCAGATCTATGCAGACCCAAGGAAGGTGGCAGATGCCCTGGTGTCACCAGCCTCCGCCTCACATGCCAATCGCAGGTCTTGGCATACGCAAGGCAGGTGACAACATCTTCACTATACTGAGAGTGGCTCAGTCGGAGTCGCTGCCATTCCAGCTCTTGAGTCCGGACGTCTCAATGGGAGAGGAGAGAACAGCACTCAGGGTGGGAGAGTGAGGAAGTGCACAGAGGGTTGTTGGGAGGGTGCCTTAAAATACAGAGGTGAAAAAAAGGACCGCCTGGGGGGGGGGCAGGGTGGCTGGATGCAAGCAAGTCATGTTTGTAATTAATCTGAGGGCACACAGGCTGGTGTGCAGCTAGGATACTATTACTTTCATTAAAACATTTATTTCTGGAAGGAAGCGAAACAGGTCAAATGCAAGTGGGGGAGGATGGCAAAGTGCAAGAGTATGAAATGAGAGAGTGAGGAAGGCAGAAGAGGGTCCAGAAGACCATGGTGTCAATGGCTTGTCCCCATCTCCTCTCCAGCTTCACCAAAAGGCAATGGGATCAGCTTAGATGGGGGTGGCAATACACAGCATAAATATCATTATACCTGGATAGATGTCTGCAATAGGGAGTTTTCCATGCTGCAGGTCGAAGTGACATTATCCATTACTTGAATTTTGTTCTTATAAATGATTGTCAATTGGGATCCCTTGGTGAAATACAAACCCCTTATTGACAACTTCCAATATATAATTCTATATAATTTTATTTCACTCCCAAGAAGGAAAAAAGTTTTAATTTTTGAAAATGCTATATTGACCAAATAGCATATGGTGTTAAAGGGAGACAAATTTAAATACGTACAATGTATAGTGATTCCAACACACATTGCTGATAAGAGGGACAGGAAAGTGGTTTAGGGGCAGTTCATAAGCCGACATAGCTATTGACTTGAGCATTGTCTTTCAGATGCACCATACATATACAAATATAGTCAGATACTGAAGGTGTGCAAAACCGGTTAGGGGAGAGATTTGTTTTTATTTGATGCAATATGTAGCTGGTGAAATGAGGAAGACGTGCATAGGTAGTGCTTCGGGGAACCAATTGAAGTGACACTCTGAGGGAATACAATTTGCTGACTTTATGGTTTCTTGAAATAAACCATAGACACTGAGTGGGCGATCTTATTTCTGTGCATTCCAAATATACAGTATCTGTGCACTTCACCCGTGTCTAACTATGTGAGGCGAAAGCACTTATGAGAACGAGTTAATAGTTACATCTGGTGCACACTTTGCTTAGAAACTGTTAACATAAGCATTTTCTTCGGTGAGCGACCAGTTGACCTGTCACCTGAAAATTGGGGCGCTTATCCCAATGTCGGTATGAGCTGGCAAATAGAGCTCACGGTGAGCTATTCAGATTGGTACTGCACAATCATGCTTTTTATTTGTGGTCAATGTAAGGAGAAGGAAAATCTTTGATCCATCCAATTTCCTTGGGTTAACGCTAATTGTCAAGGGGACGTCTTATCATTGTGTGAATACATTCCATATGTGAATGGTTAAAAACATTAACAATTTGCCAAAACTAGCTTGCCACTGCTCCTACTTCAGGTAACCACTTACTCTTGCCTAGCAATCACCAACTCAAATGTGTGGAACAACTCGAGTGCATGAGGGTTCTTTTACCAAGGGACGCAACGAATACAGAGTAATCCGGGTTCAGCAGGACAAGTGATCCACCCCCTTCTTGATAATTAACTGCACAATCATGTGCAAGGAAGACTACCTTGTCAGTGTGTTGTGGTCTAAACTATTGTAAGGCTGTCTGCACAGAAATAGGTGCTAATCACTTTCCTTTCTGAAATGCTAGCCAAAAGAACAAGCATTTGCAATGCAATAGATCTCGCAGTTGTTAGAGTTTGAGCCATTTGCATTGTAAATGGCACTGCCTTTTATTTAAGTTTTGGTTTTTAAAACTTAAATAAAAGGCATTGTCAATTACAATGCCAATAGGTTAAACTCTCGCAAATACGAGACATTACAAATAACAATGCCTTTTATTTATGTTTTCGTTTTAAAATCATAAATAAAAGGCAGTCATTTACAATGCCAATAGCTTAAACTCGCGTAAATGCAAGACCTATTGCATAGCAAATGCTTGTTTTTTAAGTTATGTATGCTTGCAATAAAAATAAAAGATTTTTTTTAAAATCACACCAGTTTCCAGGGCCAGACCGATTGGCGTTGCCAATGCTGATTTAAAATGTAATTGATCTTCAAATCACCTTGAATTTTAAGAACATTGTTTGAAATGTAAAAGGAGAAAATAATATTTAACTAAATAATGGAAACATAATACATAACATGAAGATATCAAGCGCTAACTGAATCAATGCCTGATTTCCTAAGGAAAAAAATGACAGCATGTATAATTTCATATTTTTAATTTGCAAGCTGTTTCCTTTGTCTTCTTAAATTGTTTTGTGGCTTTATAAGTAAAATATCTGCATTAGACAGGGCTTATCAGTTTTCATTCCTTCCAAAATACACAGTATATAATTTGGAGTACAAAGGATATGGCAATTGACCTTCAAAAGCAGGTTTATGGAGATAAAATGTTCTGCGCTAGTGATATGGCTATGTCTCTATAACGAGATGAAAGAAGCATTGGCGGCCATGCCACTATATCTTGACTCTGGGACGTCTTGGATTGTGAACGGTTTTGGCCATGCTATGCAGCATGGCAAAAAAAGAAATACAAAATAGCCTATGATGCAACTGCAACATTGTTTTGTAGGCATGTGCATCACACACGCATGGTCCTATAAATTATGCCGGCACCTTTTGTCTTATTTAGCGCTCCAAGTTGGATAGGTAAATAAAAAATTGCTTGTTTTAAACTTGTGAGAGATTCGTTAAGAGTTCGAGCTGAAGGCGAATCAAAGGTCTGGTGAATGTCTGACTGTGAGGGGCTACACTCCAGAGAAACCTCACATTATTTCTGTCACACACGTCCCCTGGATGGACTACAGTAAGCAGCTCAGCCTTGTGAGAGGCCCTACCTCCTTGTTGTGTTGGTAAAGTGCGCTGTTGGCCCCAAGATTTATGATGGGCTTCTTTTAATGAGGAAATAACCCTCAACCTTCAACCGCGTTAGACGTATAGGTTACCCAACCACTATGCCCAAAGGGGAAATAAATGTGATTTTATTGCACATAATATATTTCCCTATATTTGGCCCCAAAAGCACACTGGCAAGTTCTGTAGAATCAATATCACACCGACAAAGCATGAATAACCGCAACACAGATGTACACACATCAGGTACACATCTCCTTGTAAAATCGGAACGTGTATATGGGCTATTAGATCTCCACAGATGGCTTAAGAGCACCCAATCTATATTACACAATAGGATCACGCCACATAGACGCACAAAGTAGAATTACCTTGCAAAGCTAAGAATACATAAAATATACAACTGTTCATTGGCATGAAACCTCTGCATATATCACACCAAGCGGTCACTACAATAATGTCTAAATTATAAAGTAGCATAAAAACACTGAAAACCCCTTATAAGGAAAGAAGGGATACCCTGTCACTAAACGCATACAATAAAAGTGTCTTATTCCACAATTGTCTGCTGCATACATTACATGGGTCTAGCTGGCCCCAATATGTTATTCTGTGGCTGGCAGGTTCTGTATTACGCAACATAGCCTCTACGCGCCCCCGGGTATTTAAAATCATTCTGCCACGTTAAGGCATAAGTCCAATATTACAACAGCTAATGGTGCATATATTACATGACTCTAAGCAAATGAGCACTGTGTAGCCAGCAGAACCAGGTGCCAGTGGCGTAGAGCTCCTGCACCCGAAGCAGGACTGAATGCTCCTGCGCCAGTGAGAGGCGGCACTAGCAGCATGTACATAGCTGCAGAGAACAGGCACCAAGGTCTCCGGTGGCAGCTTCAGCCCCCTGCAGCTCATGAGTTGAGAGGCTGCTGCAAAGGGGCGGGAGGGCGACACAGCAATGCAGCCAAGAAAGCTATGGGAAGAAGGAAAGAACACTGTACCTGAGGCAGTTTTCGGTGCGACGAGTAAGTGGTACCCCTAGAATACTCGCACCATTATGCTGGGCGCCGATAAGGAACTGGGCCGTTGAGAAGGACAGTGGCAACGCAGCATCAGGAAAATGCAGTGGCGGGAGCACAAAGTAACTTACGGCATCTGGTGGTTGTTCGCGACACCGCAGAGTGAGAGTCCCGCAGCGGTGCAGATAGCAAAGTGGGCAGTGAGAAAGTATTGCCGTCCCCACAGCGAGACACTCCTGAGGACGGGTGAGACCAGAGAGAAAAAAAACAAGCCCGTCAGAGGTCCGTGAACTCTGCTGCTTCAGTCTTTTGGCTCTGCAATACCGGCGTGGTCTGCACCTCGCACACTCGCTCGCGAAAGTGAATGCGTGCTCGTCATCGCAGAGGAAACGTAAAAGTCGCGTGAACCGTTCACGAGGCGCGCGACGTGATCGGATTCTGCCACTACGGTAGACGCTCACGCGCGCGACCAAATACCATTCACAATGCTGCGCACTTGTCTCTACCATTGGCAATGATGCGCGCGTTCCCATCTCTTGTCTCCACTCGTTGTCGACTGAGCCGACGACTATAGTTCTCGCAGCGAGAACGCGCTTCGCGCTTTTGCCAGCGAGACCTAAAAAGGACTGTTCAAGGTAAAACGTTATGCCCATTGGTCAAATATCTTTTCTTTGTCATTTTCCTTTTCATTTATAATGTCAGTCATTTAACATTCAACCAATGACAAAGGTGCATGAAGTCATTTGCTGTGATTACATCACATGCTTTTTGTGTCCCATTTTTCATTGGTGTTCAAACAAAAGATTTGGTCAAATATCTTAAAGAAATAATTGGTCACCATGAACTCTAAGCGATTTAGATTGCTGCCTTCAACAGACATTCAATTCTGAACTTTATATCTCAAAGCAAGTCAGGTTCCCCCCTCGATGCAAAGACAGGTCGATTGTAATGGATTGTATTCTGCAGTTGAGTGGAGTTAAGCTGGTTTACCACAACTCCAATTTAACAGTAAAGGGGACACAACCATTTACTTTTGCATAGACATGGAATCCCCCTGTTCTCACTTCAGCAGGATGACGTCTTGAGTCTTAACTAGGTCTATTATAAAATGTTGTAAAGTCGCACTCCAGCTCTATATCAATTTAAACTATCAAATTCACCAATAGATAAAACAGTTTTAGACCCTTCTCCTCAAGCAGTATTTCTTCTCAGTCAGAAGGCATTGGTATCCCAAGAGAGGTGAAGCTGGTCAGAGGGCCAGATTACTCCGAGACACCATGATCATGTACCAGTCAAGAGTTCCAGGTTCTTCAATACTTTGGGATTTAGGACAAACAATGAAAAGTCATACAATTCTTAACATAACCAATCTAACAGATGAAAAACTAACAGGAGTTCAGTTTTAGTTGAGTCGCACATCAGTTTTTCTTGGTTATAAAAATATCTAATCATCGGAACAGCATTTCCAGAGAGCTCTAAGGAAAATGCTACTTACCAGTATGCATCTGTTCTTGGCATGTAGGGCTGCTGACATTCATATCTTAGCATAGATCGCCACCTAGTGTTGGGTCCGGAGGATTGCACTTTGTTGTCTTGGAAGAGTCTTTGAGGATCACGAGATAGGTGACTCCTCCCCTGGACTACAGAGCGCATGGGCATCCTCTCCATTCTTAGATTGTTTTTCGCCATTGTGGCAACAATGGAGTATAGTAAAGTAAGAGATGGCCATGCCAAATAGAATCCTGCAGCTGCGACAGGCCCCGGGGAGGAGGGCGGGCGATATGAATGTCAGCAGCCCTACATGCCAATAACAGATGCATACTGGTAAGTAGAATTTTCCGTTCGAGGCATGTGGGCTGCTGAATTCATATCTTAGCATAGACTGTATAGCAGTATCTCCTCTAGCGGTGGTCACCTGCCCCAGCTGCAGCAGTTTGAAAAAGAGTTTTAAGGACAGCTTGGCCTACAGCAGCTTGCTGCTTTGTTTGCACATCTACACAGTAGTGTTTAGTGAAAGTGTGTATGGTAGACCATGTAGCTGCTCTACATATGTCTTCTAGAGGAATATTTCCTAGGAAAGCCTTGGATGTCCCCCATTTTGCGCGTTGAGTGTGCTCTTGGGGGAACTGTTGAAGTGCGCTTAGCTTTTTGATAGCATATCTGAATGCATTTAACTACCCATCTGGCTATTCCTGATTTTGAAATGGAATTACCTTTATGTTGTGGGGAAAAAGCCACAAACAGATGCTTTGTTTTTCTGAATGATTTAGTCCTGTTAACATAATATAGCAGAGCTCTTCTTACATCTAGTGTGTGTAGGGCTCTTTCAGCTACTGACTGCGGGTTTTGGAAGAAAACTGGCAATTCTATGGATTGATTGTTGTGGAAAGTGGCTATGACTTTTGGCATGAACTTATGGTTAGTACGCAGTACTACCTTAATACTATGTATTTGCATGAAAGGTTCTTGAATGGTTAGTGCCGGTCGCTCACTCACTCGCCTGAGGGAGGTAATGGCGATCAAAAATGCCACCTTCCATGTTAGAAATTGTAATTCACATAAATGGAGTGGTTCCAAAGGAGGTCCCATAAGTCTGGTAAGTACTATATTTAAGTTCCAGACTGGTAAAGGTGTGTGCTTTGGAGGGATTATCCTTTTAAGTCCTTCCATAAAAGCTTTGATTGGTGGTACTCTGAAGAGGGACATGTGTTGTCTGTTTTGGGGATATGCTGCTATAGCAGCAAGATGTAGCCTTATGGAAGAGTATTCTAGATTGCATCTTTGAAGATGCAAGAGGTAACAGATAATGTTTTGGATGGAAGCATCTAATGGATTGATTTGGTTATTATTGCAATAAATTACAAATCTTTTCCATTTGGCTGCATAGCATGCTCTAGTAGTTGGGCGCCTTGCCTCCTTGATAATGTCCATGCAATCAGGAGGCAAGTTAAGGTGTCCTAACTCTAAGACTTCAGGAGCCAGATTGCTAGGTTCATCTGATTGGGATCTGGATGCCTGATTTCTCCATGGTTCCGAGTTAAAAGATGTGGCGAGTGGTGCAGTCTTTGATGGGGAACTACTGAAAGTTCCAGGAACGTTGTGTACCATGGCTGTCTTGCCTATGTGGGAGCAACCAGGATCATTGTGAGTAACTGTTGGCGTAGTTTGCGAGCCACCAGCGGAATCAGTGGGGCTGGTGGAAAAGCATACACAAATCTGCCTGACCAGTTCATCCATATCGCATTGCCCTGTAACAACGGATGTGGGAACCTGGCGGCAAAGTACTGGCATTTTGAGTTTTCTTTTGTGGCAAACAGATCTATCTCTGGATGCACCCATTCTTGGAAGAATGGTTGGAGAACTTGAGGGTGAATCTCCCATTCGTGTAGCTGTTGGCTGTGTCTGCTTAACAGATCTGCTATTTGATTGTCTTTCCCTGGCAGGTGTTGGGCTAGGAGAAAAATGTTTTTGGGAATTGCCTATCTCCATATGCTCTGTGCTAGGTGAGACAGCTATAGAGAGTGTGTCCCTCCTTGTTTCTGGATGTAATAAATGGCTGTCATGTTGTCCGACCAGATCAACACAGCCTTGTTGTATAAGTATTTCTGGAAGGCTTTTAGTGCCAGAAATACTGCTAGCAACTCCAAGTGGTTGATAAGCAGTGTTTTCTGTTTGATTGTCCAGAGCCCTTGGACTGTGTATTGAAGTAGGTGGCTCCCCAACCTGTCAGGGATGCGTCCGCTGTTAGTACTACTTGTGGAACTGGCTCTTGGAACAGTCGCCCCTTGGAAATGTTTTGTGGGTTCCACCACTGCAGAGAGCTGTAAGCGCGACTGTCTACCAACACTAGGTCTTTTAGTTGTCCTTGAGCTTGGTTCCACTGCCGTGCTAGGCATTCTTGCAATGGACGCATTTGAAGTCGGGTATGAGGGACAATGAATATGCAGGAGGCCATCATGCCTATGAGCTGCATGAACACTCGAGCTGGCAGAGTGTGTTGTGGCTGAAACTTTTGAATGAGAATCTGCATGTTGGCTATCCTGGCTGGATTTGGATATGCCTTTGCTACTAACGTATCTATTGTTGCTCCCCGATATTGTTGTATGTGGGAGGACTGTAGATGTGATTTTGGGAAATTTATGGAAAAACCCAGACGGTGCAGCAGCTGGAGTGTCTGAGACGTATGGCTTGCACACTGCGCGTACGAGTTGGCCTTTATGAGCCAATCATCTAGGTATGGAAACACGTGTATGTATTGTCTTCTGAGGTGTGCTGCTACTACCGCTAGACATTTTGTGAAAACTCTTGGGGCTGTAGTTACCCCGAAAGGGAGAACTTTGAATTGATAATGTTGACCTTCTATTGTGGGTGGCTAGCAGCCGAGCATGCCAGACGTGGGCTGAGTTAGCTCCGTCCGAGAACCCCTGAAATACTGAAATTATCCTGAACCTGGTATAAAACCCTACCTCCAGTACACCTGAGACGCAGTAAGGCTGTTTGAGGCGCAGGCGAGCCGTGGGTGCAACCGGGCCATCCCGACAGACGGATTGAACAGGAGCTGCGGTGAGGCCTGGAGAGCAGGGAAAAGCCACGACCCACAGTTTTCGCTATGCCGGACCGGAAGTGGCCGCCTGCCGGTGAGCGAGAGGGAGCGCAGCCGAACGCCTCGGGTTAACTGTCGGGGATCGGCACCGGAGCACTGCCTGCACCCCGGCGCTTATCCTGATTCGTGGACGGAGTTAGCTGAGGGTGTGCTGAGTGGCCGATTTCCATAGGGGCAGAGGCAGATCCGCGGCACAGGTACGGCAAGTGAGGAGGGGCCCCAGAACCGGCCATTGGAAGGGCGCGAACAAGGCTGTTGGTCAGAATCGATGGCGCCGGCTCAACTCCAGTGACCCCGCATGACCGAAGATTGGTGGATCCCTCACCGGAGGCCTGCGGGGACAGAAGAAACAGACGTCAGGTTAGGCGGGTGTCTGGGGGAGAGGCCCGGCGGGCAGATCCTACATAAGAAGTAATAGCAGGGGAAGACCGGCCCGGCCCTCGGGACGGGAAACTAATGAGGAGTTGGAGCTGATGATGTAAAGTGCCGTGCACAGGACACAACAGAGGGTGGCCCCGTGAAAGTCTGTATCGGACTGAAGGCCCAGAGAGAGGTGGGGGAAGGCTGACCGCTCTCTGGCGCAGAGGAGACCCACTACCGGGAGAGACAGGGGACGAGACCCCAGCCCTGGCTGAGACGGCGGACACGCGCTAAGGGCACTGAAGACAAGCATAGCGCTGGGGTGTCGAGACACACGGGGTATACAACACTGCTACCACCTCAAGACCAAGTGGAGGCCGATTGTGGATACGTGTGGTAAGGCAGGTCCCTAACTGAGGAAGGCACGCTGCTAGACGAAAACAGGCTACAGAGGCACGCTACGGCCGGGGGATATACTAATTGCGGCGCTTTATGGTTGATAAAACTACACCACGGACCGCTGGCGAACCGCTGCCTATGTGACACAGGTGACATTGTGGCGGTGGAACTGGGGCACAGCATACAAAGACTTAAGGCTACTGGTACATTTGTGAATGTAGAGAAGAGTGGCTGGAGATCGCTGTAGAATGGAGCGCAAGACCTGAAACATAACACTCCGGGAGATAAAGGGGCAGAAACAAACTCACATTATTCGACCCGCGACAGCCTGGGATTACGACGGGCGAAAACGTGGTGGATCTCACTGGAGGAGGACACACAATTTGAGCACGGCCACAGTACGACAGGCCACTAGTGGAGGTACAGCAGCCCTTCAAAAGAGACAGTTGCCCCCGGAAAGGAAGGCGGACGACACTCAGAGGTAGCCCATGGGTTGAGAAACAGAAGGGCATAATGGGACGAAATAGACTCCGGCAGCCGGACCCGGTCCCTAATGGTGCGGCGCGTTCCTCTGGATCGGATGACCAGCTGGCGTCCACCAACGACTATATAATCCCACCAACTGGGATGAGCGCACAGGATGCGAAGCTGGATCTTATCCTGATGGAAATAAGGCCTCTAGGGAAGCGCTAGAAGCCAGAATCGACACGATGTCGATGGGCCTCTCCCTATTGAAAGACGACCATAAGAAATTGGCCGAAAGAGTTGTGGAACACAAGCTAGCTCTGACCGACCTCATCCGCAGCAGATGAAACATTCCACACGCCTGGAGGTATTGGAAAAGCAGCTCAAGGGGTTGAGAGACAGAGTGGACGATGCAGAGGGACGCTCGCGCCGCAACAATATCCGCATTTTAGGCGTACCGGAGTGAAGTGAGGGGGCCAACCCGACCAGATTCGTAGAAGACTGGATGAAGACAATAGTGGAACTCACCCAGATGTATAGTGTCGAGTGCCATCGAGACCGCCAAGACCAGGGGCGCCGCCAAGTCCGTTGATAGCACGCCTCCTACATTTCAAAGACAGGGATACAATCTTGAAATCGGCAAGGGAGACCGGGGCGTTAAAATAGGACAACCAGACAATCACTAACTACCCGGACTTTACACAAGCAGTGCAGAAAGCCAGGGCATCATTCTGGTGAGTGAAAAGCGCTCTGAGAGAGCGTTACATGAAATGTGCGCAATTTTTCCCAGCGAGACAAAAAATTATCCATGATGGCAAGTCCTATTTTTTTGATGACCCAGAGGAAGCATCT
Organism: Lissotriton vulgaris; assembly: GCF_964263255.1. Classification (NCBI taxonomy): domain Eukaryota; kingdom Metazoa; phylum Chordata; class Amphibia; order Caudata; family Salamandridae; genus Lissotriton; species Lissotriton vulgaris. The sequence continues at coordinate 820,900,764 of NC_141696.1, read as the reverse complement.
GAATGGATGGAGGTGGCACTACCAACGCCCCTATTGAGAGGCAATGTCGCGGAAACGCGGAAACAAAAGCAATCCACAAATGAGGGCAACACTTTGTCCCAGAATGGAGCTCCGGAGGCAGGGTCACCGCAGGATGGCCAAAAACAGACACCTGGAGGAGGGGACTCGGCGGAATTGGTGTTGCTTACGACTAACGCCCTGGCAGAGCACGACAAGAACATTGATACAGTGTCGAAAAGCCAAGACAGATCAAGTACAGTGGCATCGGACACGGATGCTAGTCTGCACCAGTCCCCACGCCTAACGGCGCAGATGGCAGAGGACATGTGAAAGAGGACGGAACGGAGGCGGATTGGTGATGTATATGTGGCACTGGAAAACTGTACTGAGGGTGGGAAAGGGAACCAGGACAAATGTTGCTAATGGGGAACTCAACGGAGGACCTTTGACAGTTAACCGCAGAGAGAGAGCGGTTGGGCACACGCCCCCCAGGCGTAGGCATGACTGCATTTAGTTCATACCCGAGTTGGGTATTATGGTTTGGTCCCGCACAGTTGTGGGGTGGGGACCTCAAAGTTGGGGAGCTGCGCACAAGTATGGCACTTAAAATGTACATTTTGCTGATATATGCAAGGGGAGCATGGGCAATGTCTAGGAGAAAGGAGGATACAAGTCATGTCATTACCTAACCACTATCAGTTCTGCACCTGGAATGTAAGAAGTATGGGGTCAGTCCACAAAAGGCATAGAATAAGGGCACAGCTGAATAGGAGGCAAACGCAGATAGCATACCTGCAAGAAACACACCTGAATAGGGCGGAGGGAGAGAAACTAGCCCCCAAATGGAAGGGCAAACTGTAATGCCATAGAATACTCAGCATTCTCAAGGGGAGCTGCTGTCTGGATCAGGAACAATGTGCCGTTTACACTAGTGGAGAAACGGGTGGACAAGAATGGGCATTGTGTTCATACGGAGGACACTGGATGGCACATGTATAGTGTTGGGCAATATATACGCCCCCAATTCAGAGCAATCGATGTTTTTTGATGACATTAGCGGAGTACTGTCGGACTGGATGGGGCAACATTGGGTGATGGGGGGGACTGCAACGCGGTTCTGGACACTACGCTAGACAGGTCACACCCACCACTGCATGCAACGGATAGTAGGGGACAGGCTGAGGCACTGGCACACTGGGCAAGCGGATGGGAACTGGATGATGCATGGAGGGTCCTAAACACAAACAACAGGGAATAAACGATTTACTCCCCGCCACACAAGTTACACACCAGGATCGACAGCATATTTTGCTCTAGGACACTGCGGGGGTCGATCACCTCAGTATTACATATGGGTAAGACACTGTCGGACGATAATCCGGTGGAACTTTCTTTACAATGGGGGAGATTACCCACTCCCATCCAGACATGGCGCCTATCGCCAGGTTTACTGGAGGACCTAGTGTTCAAATCCTCACTGCTGGATGCCTGCACGAAGTACTTCACAGAGAACGAAAATACTGCCCGCAGCAGGCAAATAGAGTGGGACGCCTTCAAGGCAACTTTGCGCGGAGTGGCAATTGGCACTAAAGTAGGAGTGAAGCGCCTAATACTGGAGAAGTTGAGGGCAGTAGAGGGAAGCCTAGCGGTACTGGAGGGTGAGGCGGCGGGCACCGACGGTAACCTCACACAATTGCAGGAGGCTCATATCCAACATGCTGAACTTTTGGAAGAGCTAAGGTTAATAGATGATAGGGAATACACTAATAGGATGCATACGCAGGCTGACAAAGCGGGTGCACTGCTGGCACGCATGACGTGCAATGCTCCAGACAGTGTCCCTATAACCGAAGTGTATGACCAGGCTGGAGATATAGTGCAGACCCAATTAGATATAAATGATACGTTCCGAACCGGAATTAAAGTCCTTCCCGGCTGACACTTGCATCCCACAACTGACAGATACACACCAACAGGTTCCCGCTAAGCCCATCACCCTAGCAGAAGGTAGGCTGGCCATAAAAGCACTGCAGAGGAACAAAGCACCGGGCTAGGACGGGCTACCGGCGGAATTCTACCTGACTTATATTGACGTCCTGGCCCCCCGCCTCCTTGCGCTTTACAAAGAAGCGCTGGAAAGCGGCGAACTGCCAGAGTCGACGCTACAGGCACTAATAGTATCACTGCTGAAGCCAGGGAGAGAAGCTCTACAAGTAGAGAATTACTGGCCCCTCTGGCTGCTAAACACGGATTATAAAATCCTCAGCAAAATATTGCCAACTCGACTGTCACAATATGTACCAGATAAGATACACCCAGACCAATGCGGATTTGTACCAGGAAGGAGCACCGCATTGAACCTGAGGAGACTGAGCCAACTAATGGCCCGAGGGGAGGAAGGATAGAATAATGAAGGGTGTATATCACTGGACCTTAAGCAGGCCTTTGATTCCCTAAAATGGGATTATATGCTGGCCGTATCGGGCAAATTCGGCATCCCGCAGGCTTACATAAAATGGATCGCTTTACTTTACCACAAACCCACAGCACGCATTAGGACCAATAGATGCATCTCTGCCCAACTTGCCATTGCAAAGGGGACGCGACAGGGATGCCCGCTATAGCCCTTACTATTTATAATAGCCCTGGAGTCCCTGATGATAAAAATCCGCACACTGGCGGATACAATGGGGATTGTTCGACTTACCACCCACCAGATCATCTCTGCATACGCAGACAATATATTGCTGTTCCTTCGCAACGTAACAAGCCCACTAGAGCCGATATCGGAGGTGTTTGATGTGTTTAGAGAGTTATCGGGACTCGCGAATCATACGGGTATAGTTTTCACAGGCCCATGACAGTCACGCACATACAATTTGCACCATACCAGTTCCAAATAGCGCCAGTAACATTCAAATACCTGGGTATTCAAATATACAGGGAAGCACAGGATCTACTGGAGGGCAACCTGGGTAAGGCCCTTAGTACACTAAAGCCACAAGTACGCTTCTGGAACACTTTACCATTGTCGGTCGCAGGCAGAGTAGCGATCTCGAAAATGGTGGTCCTGCCCAGACTGATATATTACTTCACGAACGTGCCCGTGCTGGTGCCCATGGCCTTCTTTAAACATCTACACACGCTGCTGACGGAGTTGGTTTGGGGTACGGGCAGGAGACGCATACGTTTAGCCAAATTGCAATTGCCAACGAACGGTGGAGGTATGGGAGTACCTGATCTGATAGCATATGGCTACGCTTGCCAGCTTCAGTGGTTAGCTTACTGGCTAGCAGGACGTAACTTGCACGAATTGAACATGTCGGAGGAGGATAGGAATTGGGGATGTATACACTGACCGTTGCTCCCCAAAGCAAAAATACCAGCATCGGCCCCTCCCTTGCTTAAGCTTGCGATCCAGCAGTGGAGGGCAGCGCTCAGGTACACTGGCGGTCAACAGGATTACGTACCCACGATACCCCTTTTGGGCATCCCCCCAGGAACTGGCACGCTCACAGAACATAAACTGAGATCATGGCACGAGGCTGGGGTAACACAAGTGGGGGACTTCTTCTCGGAGGGTAGACTTCTTACACATGCAGACTTCATGCAGTTACACCAGACGCCGCAGTCGTCGTTTCTACTACACGCACAAGTCACACACTATATTTCCACACATTGGGCGAGAGAAGGCATGGAACCGACAACGACTGCCCTGTTCACTATGCAATATCTCATGGGATCAGGCAGCCATTTAACAAAGTGGCTCACTAGGGGTATCAGAGCGAGTAAAGCTATCCCGCTGCAGCCACTTCGTACATGTTGGGAGGGTGACACGGGCGGAGACATTGGTGATAAGACTGGGAAAAGGTACTAAAGCTCCCCAAGAAAGTGTCACGCAAACCTAAGTTCAAATTCATTCAACTCTTGATCGTCCATAGGGCGTACTTAACCCCCCACAGACTACACGCGATGTTCCCTGAGTCGTCCAACCAATGCCCCAGATGCCACCGTGATGACGCGGGTATGCTACACATGTTCTGAGACTGACCTAAGTTGGGATACTACTGGGTCACAATCCAACACATCTTAGCGGAGGTTGTCCCCGGCAGACCCTATGACTCAACACTATACAACATACTGGGGCTGGGGAACACAGAAAAGAAGAGGAGTGTGGCCACTAGATTTGTAGACCTGGCGCTGTTATTAGCAAAGAGGGCGATAGAAATGAAATGGAAGTCGGTGAGACCGCCAAGTGTGGAGTCATGGAGTAGCGTAGTGTTACGCTGGGGAAAGGCAGAGGGCCAGGAGCTACAAGGAGAGGAGCGGAGGGGCCTACGCAAACACCCAATTTCCATAGACTGGAATTTGATGGTAGAGGAGTTTGAAACGTGCGCGAAGGCGCACATCGAATGAATACCTATGCCGATAGTGGCCATGACGGTAGGCTGTCAAGGACATGTGAGGGCTTCTACATGGGGTGCCGGCCACACTCCGCCATGGGCCACATACACGTAGTACAGGTCGCAGACTTGGAACACATCATACCTTGCAGCTGCATTGTGCTGGGGGAGGGGGGGGGGGGGGAGTTAAGTTGATGCAAAAATTGAAACTAACGTAAATTTGTAGTAGTATTTAATGTCATGGGGGGCACAGCACTAACAAAGTAAACAGAAAAAGTAGTTCTGTTGTTATTAAGACTATGATGGCATCGTACAATATTCTGTAACTAGGAGGCGACGCAGTGAATATAAGTATAATGGTGACCTTGCTATGACAATAAACATATATTTTTTTTAAAAGACTTTCTATTGTGAACCGGAGGTATTTTCTGTGAGCTGGATGTATAGGTATGCGAAGATATGCATCTTTGAGGTCTAATGTAGCAAGGAAGTCGCCTTGCTGGAGTAACAGGAGTACTTGTTGTAGAGTAATCATATGGAAATGCTCTGAGAGTATGTATTGATTCAACGGTCTGAGGTCTAGTATGGGTCTGAGGGACCCATCTTTTTGGGGAATTAGGAAGTATAGGGAGTATACTCCTGTTCCTTGGTGTGGAAAAGGGACTAGCTCTATGGCTCCCTTTTGTAGCATGGACTTGACCTCTTGTTGTAGCAGCGTGATGTGTTCTTTGGACATAGGACGGTGTTTGGGTGGTATGGTGGGTGGAGTAGAAGTGAGTTCCAGGCAGTAAACATACTGGATAATTTGTCTCACCCACCTGTCTGTGGTAATGGCGTTCCAGACTGGTAGTAATGGTCTTATTCTGCCTCCGACTGGTGTTGGGTGGTATGGAGGGAGTGTGATGAATTCACTGTTTGGTGGCAGTGGAGGCTCTGGTGTTATTGCCCCCACGTCCCCTTCCCTTGTTATTGTTGCCCCTATAACCCTCTATGTTGGGGCCTTTATTAAAGGAGCTCTGTGTGTTACTTTTGAATGTAGAGGAAGTTTGTGATGTGTTGCCTCTTCCTGAGCCCCTGTAGGAGGAGCGACTAAAGGAACTTCTATGTTGTTGAAACTGAAGTGCGCCCATAGACTTAGCAGTTTCAGTATCTTTTTTCATTTTGTCCAAAATGGTATCTACTGCAGGGCCAAACAGGAAATCTTGGTTAACTGGTTGGTTGAGGATGGTGGAGTGCACCTCATTCTTAAAACCAGAAATGCGTAGCCACGCATGCCTGCGTAGTAATACGCTAGTATTAATAGACCTGGCTGATGTATCAGCTGCGTCAAGCGCACATTTAATGGAAGCATTAGTTATAAATTTGCCTTCCTGTATGAGGTCGTTAGCTTGAGCTTTAAAAGGTTCTGGCAGGTGTTGCAGTAAACCTTCAAGTTGGTCGTAATGTGCTCTATCGTAGCGTGCTAATAGAGCTTGTGTGTTTGCAATCCTCCAGGAATTTGCAGCCTGTGAGGCTACTCTTTTGCCTGAGGTTTCAAATATTTTAGACTCTTTGTCAGGAGGGGGAGCATCTCCTGTTTGTGAATTAGCTCTCTTTCGAGCGTTTGCTACTACTAGTGAGTCTAAAGGCAACTGGGATTTAATATAAGTAGGGTCTGTAGGGACTGACTTATACTTTTTCTCAATTCTGGGATTGAGTACAAGCGCTCTGGCTGGGTCTTTGAATATATCTGGCGCGTGTTTTAGTACCCCTTTTAACATAGGAAGTGTCTTTACACTTTTTTCAGAAGTAGGAAAAGTGTCAAATAGAAAATCTTCTATTGGGTCAGTGTGCATGTCTACCTTGTGGTATTTTGCTGCCCTATCTAGCTGTTGGTTAAAAACAATGGTGTCGTCAGTAGGCGACGTCTTTGTAGGGTATGGGGAGGGGTCAGGGATTTGTTGTGGTTCATATGGATCATTCTGGTCATCCCACGTGTTATCCTGTGCATCAGGATCCTCTGGTTCTCCAAAATTAACCTGAGGATCTTCCCCCATGTTATCTCCCTCATTATAATCTGAATGTGTAGGAGAGTAAGGCACAAAAGGCATGTTAGGAAAGAAAAGAGGAGAAGTAAAAGGCCTTGAGGGAGATGTCCCAAAGTCTTTTCTCTTTGGAGGAACAGGAGAGGGGGTGTCCGTGTCCAATGGTCTCTTTTTCCAGTGGTAAACTGTAACATGTCCTGTTTCAGGATCTATATACAGTTTAGGTTGTTCCTCACTCACTGGATGAGGATGGAACTGTCCGTGGCTTTGGCGCCGATGTTTTTGGCTTAGTGACTTGTTTGTGAGTCTTTGGCTCCAAGGCCTTTGGTTGTGGAGCTTTTTTCGGCAACACTGCCGCTTTCGGGTCGGTGACCTTTTTCGGTTCGACGACTTGGTTTCCATCGATGCCCTTTGTTGGTTTTTTTTTCAAAACCAATTTTATTGAGCAGAAGAGTATCAAGAATGTGGTATCTTCACATACCAAGATCCCCACAACAGTATCAATGCACAGTGATATACTCGGTAATCCATGAATCAAATGATGAAGCTCAGCTTTAAAGACGTCCTAACTGCCCACCCCAACCCCAACTACTCCCCCACCCCTACCCAACACCCCCCCCCACCACACATGTACAGAGGCAACATGAAGACGGTACACATAAAAGAATCAGGTATGATGCAACCAGGGCTTTGCCATTCGGGCCAGGAATGTCACTGCGATCAAATGTCCTCCTCCTGCTCCGCCGGGGGTTCCAAGGACAGGCCGCGGTAGTCGGCCCACCGCTTCCAGATTTTGAAATGTTTGCGCGGGCAACCTCGCGCCTCAAAGACTGGCTTCTCAAGGCCCATGAAGTAGTCCAGCCCAGCCTTCCATGCAGACAGGGGGGGAGCCCTTACAGATTTCCAAGCCCGAGCCAGGTCACGCTTGGCCACAACCAGGCCCAGGAGCAACAGGTGGCGCTTGTAGACGTTACCCCCTACCCCTTCCATAACGTGCAGCAGGCCTAATCGGTGGGTACGAGGAAGATCCCATCCCAGGACCTCAGCCAGGCAACTCCATACTCCCCTCCAGAAGCCAGCCAGGCGACCACACGACCACACTGTATGCAGCAAAGAGCCAGGCACCTCTCCACAACGCAGGCACTCCGAGGACGCAATCAAACCAGCCTTCCACAGGCGTTCACGTGTGTAATAGGCACGATGCAAGTATTTGAATTGTATCAGGCGGAGCCGAACCGCAACAGCGGTGCCACGTGGGGACTCCAGTGCCTCCCTCCAGTCATCCTCGTCCAGGGCGCCCACATCCACCTCCCACGCTTCCCGAAGGGAGCTGAGAGTGGAGGAGCAGTGTGTAACAAGGGACTGATAGATCCTAGAAACCTTCTTGTCTCCCAAGTCACCCATAAACACTTTCGCCTCAATGGGGCTGAACTCGGGCAGGGAGTCGAGGCCGGCGATATTCGGGGCCAGGGCGTGCCTCAGCTGGAGGTAACGGAAGAACTGGGAGTGAGACATCTGGAACTCCGCACGGAGGTCCTCAAAGGACTTGAGGGCGGTGCCCGACATGACCTGGCCCAGTTGTGTAATTCCAATAGCCTCCCAGCCCTCAAACCCGGCCAAAGCCGCCAATTCCGGGAGCATGCCATTGTGCCACAGCGGCGTTTCGGCTGTCAGTTTGCCCCACCAACCCATACGGCGCAGAGACTGCCGCCACACGGCAAAGACCACTTTAGTGACTGACGGCAACCCACGGCGTATACGAGCTGAGTAAAGAATGGTGTGAAGCGTGCGATCCCCCATTAGGTGTCTCTCTAGGGCATAGGCCGGATCACTCCTATCTCCATACCACCAGTCATTGAGGACAAGGAGGTGCGACGCCTGATAGTAGGAGAGAAGGTCGGACGTGGCCAAGCCCCCACAGAACGTGGACAGAAAGCACGTTCTCAGGGCCACCCTGGCAGCTCCGCCATCCCACAGGAAGCGGCCCAGCACAGAGTTCACCTGACGGAACCACTCCATGCCAATAGGGTGTGGGAAGTTCTGGAGTTGGTACAGCAGCCTCGGCAGCGCCACCATCTTAAAGATGGCCGACCTCCCATAGATTGTAAGGGGCATCCTGGACCATGTTTTGACATCGGTTTGGACTCGGTCCCATACCGGTACGACACTGCGTGTCCAGGCCACTACCCGTGAAGTCGAGAGGAAGACGCCCAGATATTTCAGGCCGTCCGTCGCCACGCGCAAGTCGGCGGCCCAAGGATCGGCAACCACTCCGCCACGTAGAACCCACAGGGTTGATTTAGACAAGTTAAGATGAAGCCCCGAGACCTCGCCAAACCTACGCATGATCTCCAAGACTCGGGGACCCGAGCGCCGCAAATCAGTAAGGAACAGGAGGACGTCGTCAGCATAGAGTGCAATTCTATCAGTTAGATTGTCATTCCAGACAAAGCCACATAGATGGGCATCCGTTCGGACCCGCGCCGCCAGGGGCTCCATGGCCAGGGCAAACAAGTAGGGGGAAAGTGGACAACCCTGTCGGGTACCACGGCCGATCCGGAAGCGCCCAGAGACCGCACCGGCGACACGGACCGAGGCTGTGACATTGGTGTACAGGAGGCGAATGTAGGACAGGAAGACCGGCCCTAGATTGAGGCGGGCCAGCAGGGTGAACAAATACGTCCAACTCACCGAGTCGAAGGCCCGGTCCATGTCCGCAAGAAGGAGTGCGGCCTGTTCATCCCTGTCTCCCATAGCGTCGATCGCTGCCTGTGCCCGTCGGATATTATGCCGGGTAGCCCTGCGCGGCATAAACCCGGCCTGATCAGGGTGGACCAGGTCGGCAATGTGGGGCAGCAATCGATTCGCGAGGGCTTTCGCCAGAACCTTGGCCTCTATGTTGAGGAGAGAGATCGGCCTGTAGGAGTCGTGCCGATCCGGCGCCCTGCCCGGCTTCAAAAAGACCACAATCTCGGCGTGGCGCCAGTCAGGTGGCAGCTCGCCCCGAGACCTCGCCGCCTCCAGGGCGTTGCGGAAATGGGGTCCCAGTTGAACGTGGAACTTCTTGTAGAATTCGGCAGGATAACCGCTCGGGCCGGGCACCTTCCCGGTGTTCAGTTGGCCAAGAGCCTCTCCAAGTTCTTCGGAGGTGAGCGGGGCCTCCAGGGCCGCCCTAGTCTCATCCGGGACCGCCCGTGGGAGTAGGTCATCCAAATATGAGGCTATGTCGCTCTCCACCACTGGGTCTCGGGGAGCATATTGTGCCGCGTAATAGCGGGCAAAGCTCGCCGCCAGGAGACCCGGGTCGGACATGACCGACCCGTCCTCCGCCGCAAGGCCGGGCAGTTCTAGGGGTTGGAAGGTCGCCTGGCAAAGCCTATGTAACATGGTGCAGGACTTGTCGCCCCACTGGTACACCCTGCTACGCGTGGCGAGCCACGCCTGTCGGGCCTCCTCGTATAGAACCGAGGCATATGTCTGCTGGGCCTGCAGGAGCCGTCGCACGACACCCTCGTCGCCCCCGAGTCGGCTACGCTGCTCCAGGGCCTCCACTCGGGCCGCGGCGGTCACAATGGCCTCCCGATGCTCCCGCCGAGCGGCCGCACACCAAGCTATATCGATGCCCCGTATCGTAGGCTTCAGCGCTTCCCACACAACAATGGCATCGACACCCCCCACCAGGTTCTCGCGCCAAAAATGGTCGATCGCCTGACGTATATGCGTCACGTATTCCGGCCGCTGTAGCTGCCAGGCGGACATGCGCCATCGAAATGGCTGCCGTCTAGAGGGGAGGGTCACGGTGGCCAGGACAGGGGAATGATCCGAGAGGCCCCTGGGGAGTATCGCTGCGTCCCTGACACGGCTCAGACAGGCACCCGGTACAAACAAATAGTCGAGCCTAGAGAAGGACCCATGCACCGCCGATACATACGTGTAGGCCCGCTCCGCGGGGTGGAAATGCCGCCACACATCAATCCAGCCCAGTCCACGCACTGTCGCACACAACCGGGTGGGAGCAGCCGCGGGAGGGGGATCAGGCACCACATGCACCCGTCGCTGGCGGTCCAGGCTCACATCCATGACTTCATTCCAGTCACCCCCCACCATGGTCAGGACCTCGGGGATTTCGTCCCACAGCGCAAACAACCGCTCAGACAATGCCCACTGCAGGGGGGGAGGGGCGTAAACACTTCCAAAAACCACCGGCTCGGAGCCCAGCAGGCCTTGAATAAAGACAAATCTACCCTGAGGATCAATCCACTGTTTCTCATGAACATAGGCCACCCTACGATGTACCAATATGGCCACCCCCCGTGAACCCCTCGCAAAGCCAGCATGGTAAACCTGATGATAGCCGAACCTCTGGAGGCTGAGGGCCTTGGAGCCCAGCATATGAGTCTCCTGGAGCATAAGGACATCCACCATCTCCCTCTTCCCCCATCGCAGCACAGCCCCACGCTTGATCTTGTCCAGGATACCCCGCACATTCCATGTCACCACCCGCAGGGTTTTCGAAGGGGACATAAGCGCAGTATCAGCCATTGTCGATACACAGTCCAAAACCTGGCCCTCCCTCCCACCCTGGTGCAGCCCGCAAACCGACAAAAATCAAAGCCTCAGACATGTGTGGACCCCCCCCCCCCCCAACCCACAAACACAGCGCTCCCCTCCCGACCCCGAGCCCCCCCAACAAATACAACTCCAACACTCCCCCCCACGCCCCACACCCACCACCCCAATACCTCAGAAAACATTGAAGTATCTGTCGCGGCATGGAGAGACCCGGGTCCCAAACAGAGGACCCAGGACCCACCATACCAATGGATCCCAACAACCCCGCAATGACACACACACCCCCCCCCCCCCAACAACACTCACATCTGTGAGGGTCTGAGGCCCACAAGTGGTACCCCCCAAGCCCCACTGCATCCCCATGACAGCAACTGAAGTCTTCACAAGGGGATTAACCGGCACATCAAGGACAGTATGAAACAGTCTCACCGGCCAAAGCAGGGCAGTTCAGGATGGAACATACAAAGTGCGTGCAGATCCAGCAAAGTTCAGCTGCCTGCGTCGGAGTGCTCCGAGTTCCGGGCATCACCCGGCCGCGTCGCGCTGGCAGAGGCTGATCTCTTCTTGGAGCGGTACCTCCGATGGCGGCCCTTCCTGTTCGGGCGATCTGTGCGCTCCGGCGACGAACCCTGGGACCTGCCTGGATCCAGCCCCGGCTGGGCATGGGGCCTGAGCCGCACCGATTCATCTGTCCAGCGGAACACCTCCTCCGGCGAATCGAAGAAATGGGTCCGAGACTGATATATGACTCGCAGGCGAGCTGGATACAGGAGCGAGTATTGAATCTTGAGGCCCCTAAGTTTAGCCTTAGCGTCCATGAAGGATTGCCGCTGTTGCTGAACCATTTTCGTGTAGTCCAGGAAAATCATGATGGTGTGATTCTCAAAGGCGAGGGAGCCCTTGTTCCTTGCCTCCCGGAGGATAACATCTCGGTCATGATAGTTCAGCAGCCGAGCGATAACAGGCCGTGGGCGCTCGCCTTCCGGTGGTCGCTGGGTCAGAGCCCTGTGTGCCCTCTCGACCACGAAGCACGTAGACAGCGCCCCTTCGGGGAGCCAGCTCTCCAACCACCCGGTCAGGAACCGCTCCATGTTGTCCTTCTCGCATCGTTCAGGAAAACCGATGAAGCGGAGGTTGTTGCGCCGCGCGCGCCCTTCTGCATCTTCCACCCGGGCCGCCAGCGTCTTCTGAACGCTCTCCACCTCCGCCAGTCGCTTCTTGAGGCCACTAATGTCCGCTTCGGTCTCCGTTATACGGGTCTCAGCCCCAGCAATCCGCTCCACAGCGTTGCGGAGGTCTTGGCGCAGGAGCGTGACATCCGCCCCTACATCCCCAATCTTGGCATCGAGCGTGTCTCGGGACTGGGTGATGGCCGCCAGTAGAGCTGCATTGTCCGGCCCAGGGCCACCGCTGCCACCGGCCGCCCCGGCGCCACCACTCGGCCCAGTGAATTTGTCGATAGGGCCATGTTTAGGCGGGCCACCTCCCCTGTCTCTGGTCATGGCACACGCCAGGCAGGGCGGGCACCACCTCCGTGTCTTCGGGCACTATCACAAGGCTCTAGCGGAACGGCCCAGATGAGGCCCCAGAGAGAAAGGCGGGTCGGCCACAGTAATCGGGCGTCTCGAAAATCGAGGTCCCGGCGTCACCCGGGCGGGACAGGCCGCACCCGCTCTCGTCCCCACGGGCAGCTGTCCAAAGTACCTATTGAAGAAGCTGCGGGTCCGTGATCTGTGGACCGCCGCAGCAATGGGCCAGGCCAGGATGGGCAGATCCAATGCCACTGCCGTCTGCCGGGTCGTCACCGGCCGCCTCGGGGCTCAGGGACCCCCGCCTCCAGGTTGTCGCGGGGCCACGCCTCGCCGCCTCCGCTCGTCGGCCACACAGGGAAAGAACTGATGGGTAGGATCCGTTGGCACCGTCTCGATCCTCCAGGCGAGTACAGTCAATGAGACGAGCCAAGGCCGGCGCGGCGGATGCCACCCGCACACGCTAGATCGCTACCACCGCCAGGCGCCGCGAAACTCGAGGATCCCGGCCTCCGGCCGGCCACCAGGCCGCACTTCGTCGCCGCCTCCCTCCGATCACAGGAAGGGTAGTAATGCAGGATCGGCACACCAAAGTAGGCAGGAGACCCCACTCGATCAAAAGCAGATACTGGGTACCAGTAGCGGGCTCGGGGTCAGGATAAATGATCGGATTAAGTCCGGGCCGGCGGGAGCTCTACAAGGCTGCGACCGCCATCTTCGCCCGCCAAGCCACGCCCCGCCCTTTGTTGGTTTTACTGTCTTTTTTAGTTCGGCGACCTTCTTTAGTTCAACGACCTGTTTTGGATCGACCGGAGTCTTCGCTTGTTTGGGCGTGTTTTTTATGCTAGACGACCTTTGCCGGCTCGATCTTCTTGGTCGAGTCGACTGCTTTTTTTGGGTCGACGGGCTTTTTAGTGTGATCTTGTTTTTGGGAATCAACACGCTTTTTAGGCTCGACAGCCTTCTTGGGTCGAGTGTTCTTTTTGGATCGACGACCCTCTTTGGTTCGAGGCTCTTCTTTGGCTCGAGAGGTTTCGGCTCGATAACCTTTTTGGGTTGAACGCCCTTCTTTGGTTCAATTCCTTTCTTCGGTTCGACGACCTTTGGATCGACAACCTTTTCGGTTCGACAACCTTTTTGGGGAAGAGTCTTGCTCGTTCCTGGGCTATCAGAAGGCGTGTGTTTGGGCTTTGGAGCCGAGCCGGAAGGCGGGGTCTCTGAAGGAGTTTGTTGATCTTGGCTAAGGCCTTTAGGCGATGTTTCGACCGAAGCCTTCTCTTTCGGTGTAAGCGGGGTTGGGGGCTGGGTACTCACTTTTTGCCCCGGCGTGATCTGGTCATCGGAGTCTGACTGGTCCTCAACGGTGACGATTTCTAGATCAGAGTCAGCCGCTTCCGGGAGGTCGTGTTCATCATCGAAGATGTCCTCTGGTTCCGGTGCTTGCCGCTGCATCTCTTGCCTAGCGGCCCGTCAATTCCGGATAGTCTTTTTCTAACCGAATTGGGCACACGCTGGGCAATTTTCTTCGTTGTGCTCTGGAGATAAGCACTTGTTGCATACTGTATGTTTGTCAGTATGTGGGAATTCGGAGTGGCATTGTGGGCACCTTTTGAACGGGCTCCTTTCCATCGACAGAAGTCCCACGTGGCGTCGAGAAGGCCCAATGGCCCGCGTCGACGACCGAATCGAGATGGAACGTTTGATCGAGTCAAGAAGTACCGAACGAGAACAATACCGTCGAGGTCGAAAGGCCTTTTGGCCTTAGAAAGTAGTTTAGTTTCGGTTCCGAAGTTGGAGTAGAGGAATAACATCCAAACCCAATGGCGGGAAAAAACAATCTAAGGATGGAGAGGATGCCATGCGCACTGTAGTCCAGGGGAGGAGTCACCTATCTCGTGATACTCAAAAACTCTTCCAAGACAACAAAGTGCAATCATCCGGACCCAACACTACGCGGCGATCTATGCTAAGATATGAATTCAGCAGCCCACATGCCTCGAACCTTCAGTTTATGAGAAAGCTCAGGATGCCTTTTCAAAAATTTATCAAGTTGCTCATTCACCTAACAAGGTTGTCTTACAACAGTGTGATCCCATATCCCTGCATGAGTGGGAGAACCATTAATTCCTGGAGAATCACTGAATCAGCTCTAATTGCTCACTGAAATCATACCTCAGTGTTAAGAGTCACCCAGTCTAACAGGAGGAGGATACGGGCGGCCCAGGAATGGAGTGTAGATCAGATGACTTCTCAAACTGCTCCAACCTGTGTAAAGTCAAGGTAAGTTAAACAGTCCTTGGCCTAGAGGATGAGCCAAGCTTAGTAATGTGACTGTGCACTGGGAAAAGGAGACACAAGGGCCTGGAAATCAGGCAGTCACTCCATGGTGTCAGCCTTACCGATCTTTCAAATAGCAGCAGGATTACAAGGGATGATAATTCTTTGTTTGTACCCCAAGCTTCATCCGACATTCGCAGAGGCCACATTGGAGATAAGCAAATGGCACATTCTTCAGTCTCCAGTGATATTCTGATTTGAGAATACACTGTTTAGAGAGAAGATCTTTTCTGCTGACAAGAACAGATGAAAGTTCATCTTTACCATTAATATCATGGATTTCAGCATACAGCAACAGTCACAACAAAGATTGCCATTTAGTTTGCGAAAGGACTTTGGGCCCACAATGACAACTGGATAACCAACCGACCAAAATCTCAGCTTTCCGGATAAAATAAGAAAGGTTAAGAAAACATCTTTCTTCAACATGTATGCCCAGCACTGACGTTATCAAACGCTGTAAATGGCTGATGCATTAGTGCCACGCCTCCTTAAAGTCTTCCACCAGCTTAAATCACCCGCAGTTTTGGAACTTTGTACCAAGCGGAAAACCGGTGTCAATCCATTTCAGTACAGTAGAGGCTGGAATTGAGATCTCAAATTTAGAACCGCGGTTCTAATTTTCTTCTAAAAATGTGTATTTATCTATAAATAAGGACACCAGTTGGTGCCAGGTGGCTTCATGTTTAGACACTACCACTAAGCAACAAACGTGTTCCTGGTTTCATCAATTTCATCACTTGATGTTAAGTTCTGTGCATGGTTGAGCACTATATTTTTAGTATGGCTTCGATTGACCATGGGTGATTCACATAGTTTTCAAAAATATTTCAAACAAGAGTGTTATTTGCATCGTGAGCCCTGGGGATAACAAACATGCTACCCAACTAAATAATGGAAGTGTTGGTTGTTCTCTTTACAATCTGCAGGGGAAAGGACAATGGTTGCCCCATTTAGGTAAGGTGTAGCATTTTACTAATTTTAGATTCCCCTTTTTCTCACATACATCACTAGATTTCAAATACTTCAATGTAGGGGTAGATACGCAGTGGGATGTACCTAGACCCGATGAATGCCCCAGAGTGATGAGGGTCAGTTCTGTAAAAAGCAGAAACATGTTGACACCAAACTGTAAATCTGCATTGCACGGACTCTTGAGCTCACTGTTTTTATTGATGTGGTGGAAATAAAAGGTAGGTGTACTATTAACTATCCCTTATTAATTTATTACTTATTATGAACTATAAATCTAAATAAGATGGAGAACTACACGACTCCAAAGAGATCTCCTGGAAATGCCCACCATGTGGACCCACAGGAAATGGTAAGGAGGGGCACTAGGATGAAGCATGCCAGTATGGTGGTAAGGGTCCTCGTCTTTAGAGGTTGCACCAAACAGGGTTTAAGTATTTGTGGGTTCTTTATTCGAGAAACTCAATACCATTGTTTGGATTAGTGTCAGGTACGTTTCATGGTGAATTGGTGTTAGTGTGGAGGTACCAGTGACATTGCAAATAAAATGTCCCTTTATCTTCCATGTTGTGAATTTACTTGTTTTTAACAGATCTTGTTTATTATACTCACATCTACACAATCTTTGCGCTTTGTGTCCTCCAATCTTCTGGTGCTTCCAAATAGAAAACATGCTAGACTTGGTGGTAGATCGTTTTACTTCATGGCAGCAAAGGCATGGAACAATTTATTGTCCACAATCACGTCCATCGCTAATTATAACTATGCTGACTTAAGAGCATTGTGCTATTGATTTATGCTCCTCAAAGTAGCTATTGTAGAATGTAGAAGTAACCAAAGGTCATGTGAGGTATGAAGACAAAAGATAGTCCTCTTTCCAGAGACAACTATTTTAAAACGACCACAGAGGCGCTCACCTAAGGGAAATAACTAGAGTCTTGGCTATGTTCATAAACATAATACCCTATCATTTTAAGCTCTTCAGTAACTCTTAAAAGAATATGATGGACTGTATGGTAGGAGAAGGGAGTGAATACACAAACAAACAATTGGCTCTGTAATATGAATGTAGAAGTGTGGCCTAGATCCTTGAAAGACGTCATAGAAGTATACCAGGCTTCAGATTGTACCACAGAAAATTGTTTGAGTTAATGTAGATGCTTATTTTGCCAGTGCTCTTAATAATAACAAAAATAATAATAATGAACTTCTCATAAGGACTATCAATGCCTAAGAGAGAAGGAAGAGCTCAGACGACTATTAGAGTATGCGTCAGCACTGCCACTCTTCCTCATGAGAGTACTGTGACCAGAATCCAAAAGAATGAGCAAGCATATGGTATGGGAGACTGCAAGCACACCAGGCATTTAAATCAAGAACTTGACACTGTGAAAATATGTACTCTATAGTAGACCTCACCGGTGTCATCCGGATTAGATTTTAGTAACTTTGCTTAAACGTGGCACTAAAAGGATAGTTGAAGTTGCGACAAAACCATAATCCACTACATGCTCCTAATGACTGATAGCAACTAATCTAACTGAATCAGTCTATTTGGCCTTCATCATGCGAACTTGGCTAAAGAGTATGGAACCTACAAAAGTGTTTGTGAAGATTGGCTTGAGAACAAACACTAATGATTTTGTAATACTTACTAAATCCAGTCACATGTGAAATGCATAGGGTAAATTAAAGATACCTTAAAAATTGCAGAAAAGATCACTACATATTTAAAAAAATACCATTTACTTTTGGTGATACAAGGCTAACTAGTTCCAGCGAAAAGGCTCAGAGTCTACACAGAACCCAAAGTGGAGAGGCTTAAACCAATCAAATTTATCATAGATGGGAATGAGGTGAAGGATTTCTTAGATAATTATATCGCAAAAGAATAATAAACAGTAATAGCAGAGACTGTGTTAGTCAAAGGGGTATGGTGGCGAAAGAATGGACATGAGCTACAACAATTTGGTGATATGTTGCATTCTTAAAGCAGGGTTGTTAGGAACAATAGTGCTGATATTTGGAGAACCCACTGAGGGCTAAAATCCATTTATTCTCTTTGATTACTGTTTTAAATCTCTTGAATTTTCCTTCAAAACTGTCTCACACACTTCAACTTTACATTTAACATCAAGACTTTTGTTTTGTCAACTTACCCCATTATAGTCCACCTAAAACTGTACAACAATCGAAGATGCAAGACCCAGTACAACTATTCCTGGATGACAATGTTTTCAAGAATGAAATCAGGAACCCAGTTTTGGTAGCCTGCCATCTACACTCTGGTTCTTTGAACCTGAATCAAATTGGTATTCAGGCGATAGAGGTTTCAACCATGTAGCACTAGTTTTGAAGACCGTTGCTGGCTATTGCTTAAAACCAGAACTCAATTCATGGCGACATGCCTTTTTAGGGCTCGCCCCTCGTGATGCACTGGCAGCAATGCTCGCACAGGCGAGCTGTTTAGTAGGGGTTTTAGAAACGGACCCTGGAATCGCACACACTCGTGCATGTGCTTTTCCTTTTGGGTTCCGCTATTGGGCTTTGTATGAGTGTTTTTTTAAAGCAGAGCACGCAATAGGCCAAAGGTGGGCGCATTGCTCCGCCCAAGGCCTATTGGTGTAGGTTACGCGCACCAAAGTCCATATGTCTTCAATTATCGTGCCCAGACACAGGCGCGTTAATTGAAGACATATGGCTCGCAGTGGCGCGCGCGCACCACTCGTGGGCGTGTTTTTTTTTTTTTCACGTCACTTGTTCTTCCATATATTGTTGAACACGGAAGCTGCAAGCTCCGATAAGCAGATCTCGTTTAAACTTGGTTCAGCTTTCCCAAATTGTTTTCTCAACTAAATTGGAATTTGGCTGTTTCTTTTGCTGAGGTGAATTTAACTAAACATTGCCTCGAATGTCAGCAGCTTTGAACCTGTTTGGGAACACTAACTCGGGTTAGTCTGCACACCTCACAGAAGCAGCAGAACGTATGGAAACGGTGCACACAGAGGCATAACCCATTGAAGAATGCTTCAGATCTTTTCAGAAGTAACGCCTATATACGTGCTTTTAGAAATGGTTTGGGTCTAAAGGACTATTCATTTTGGATAAAATGAACACTTGCTGGTCCTCTGTTAAGCTCTTATACTTCCATGTGACGAAATATCTTTTCAATATTTATTTCCATTCAATTTTGAAAATCACCGACATTCCAGGATGCTGCTGTCTAAAATGTATCACCATAAAATAATTTAAGTAGAACACGCTTTCTTAATATATCAAATCTCAGGTGGCAATATTCAAAGATAAACATCGGAACTACTGTCGCCTTTCATATTATTCGCGATATGAGTGTATAAAGAACGCAATCCTTATTCACTGTTCTTGTTTTGGTTGCTGGCACTCGGTGCTCAGCACTGGGAACTCTGCAGACAGGGGGGGGGGGGGGCTGGGATTATAAACACTAACGTCAACTACGCTCCCCCAGGCTCATCCTGCCGGCCCACTTCCTGCCTGATATTGACACACAGACCGGCTTTGCCATTGCTTTGAAGACTGGAGTCTCGGAGAGCGAATTAAGTGCAGAGAGTGAACAGGGCTCTAGGCCCGTGCTGCGAACGTGGAACTACTGCAGGGCACTGAATGTTGTGCGTGTGAGTACTCAATGCCAGGTCTCTCTTAGAGTGTGCGCTGCAGGGTACTCTAGCACTCCTTCATTGGTGGTCCTTGTTTTACCTGTCATTAACTTCCTCTTTTTTGTCTCCCCTTCCGGTAAACTGATTTTCTTGCACAATGGTTCTCTTTCTCCCTCTATTCTGTTGCCCTTCGGTCTCTCTCTATCTTTCTTATACACTCTCATACACTAGATCTATTTCTAGGTTTCTTAGTCTTTGAATCTTCTTCTGTATTGATCTTTCTCGCCCTTTCTTGCCTCTCCTCTCTTTCTAGCCATCTTCCCCACTCTCTCCACTTATCTCAATCTTGCACTCCCTCCATTTCTTTTCCTAATTGTCCCCCTGTGTCTGCTTTTTTACCTTCTCTCCCTCTATCTCCCCGTCTTTCTCTCTCCCCTTCTCTCACACCCTACCATAATGTCTTATTCTGTTCCACCCACGTCTCTTTCTCTTTCGTTCTCCCCTCACTTTTCTTCCATTCTGTCTTCCTTTTGATTCTTTTTTTTTTTTAAATGTTTTTATTCCAAAAAAAAAATTTACAACGTTTTTTTCCCTTAACTCCTCCTCCCCCCTGCACAGGACATGAAAAATAGCAAAAGAATACAATCAAGTTTCGTTTTTTTCCATGACATTACTATATCTCAAGTTACAATTTACAATAATTCAGACTGGCAAATTATACTGGGTAAGCTAGAGCATTATTAAAAACAACTGGTAGAAACCCCTTGAAGGGCGAATAACCAAACATAACCCCATGTATACAGCTAGAATAATATTCCTGATTGCATTATACACCCGCCCTGAGGCCCTATGGAAGTTCTAAGTTTCCTGCCACCCTATTCTTCCAATCTGTTATTGGTTTTCAGATCTGCAGACCTAGGGATCTAGCATTCTTCCCTTTTCTGGCGTATAGCACTTTTTCTATGTTGTATATATACAAAAGCCTGGCCAACCATTGCTGCATAGTGGGGGGGAGCTTGTCTCGCCATGCTGAAGCTATGCATTGACGAAATACTGCCATAGCTACGAACAGAAAGTTCTCCAACTGTGGTTGTTCTCCAGTCCCGTCCAATCCCATTAATATTACTTGGAGTGTCATTGTTAACTTACAATTCAGTGATCTATCTAAAAACCCTTCGATTTCTTTTATCAGAGGAACTAGGTTGGGGCATTTGCCAAACATGTGAGCTATGTCTGCCTCCTGGCTGTCGCATCTTGGGCATGTTATGCCTTGTGTGCCCCCCCCACTGTGCAATTCTGGATGGGGTGTAGTATAGCTTGTACAAGGTCTTATAGTGCTGGGTTTGCAATGAAGAAGAGCGGAGAACCTCCTGTCCCATCCGCAATGACTTCTCAAAGATCCCCTCCCGAATCCCTAGCGCATCCATCCATTTTGCTTCAAATTTACCCAAGTCATCTCCCCTGTGTGCTATAAGTTCGGCATAGAACCTTTTTATTGTGCAGCTGTGTCCCCCTTCTATTATTTGTAATATTGTATTGTCCCCAAATCCTAGAGGTCCTCCTCTCTTTCCAGCCAATAAGCTTCTTATCTGCAAATACTTAAAAAACGTCCTTGCACTGACCCCAAATTTTCTCTGTATCTCTGAGAATTGGCGCACTCCTAGCGGGCCTATCAAATCCCCCATTCTTTTCACTCCTAACCGTCCCCATTCCTTGAAAACAGTATCAGCAAAGATCTCTGGGGGTAATGTGGGATCATTCCCTAACCTAGTGTATGCATGGTATCTACCCAGTCCAAAGCTCTTTTTAAATGCCTTCCACACCTTATAGGCTGCCTCCAGGGTCTTGAATCTGGTTCTCTTGAAGTAACTCGGTTCAGTATATCTCAGGAACACATTCTGTGCCTCCTCGCCTAAAATCAAACCGAAGATCTCTAACGAGCCGGTATAGAATTCTTCTTCCATCTCGGCCCCGCCAATAAGGCCCGTTATTTGCTGAAACACTGCTGCCCAGTAATAGAGTCTCAGATCGGGTAGTGCCCACCCCCCCTCTCTCTTGGTAATGCCATATATTTTAGTGCCCTTCTTGTTTTGCCCTGTGACCAAATAAACCGGTTTATTATGAACTCTATTCTACTAAACAAAAGTGGGATAAAAAATAGAGGTATAGTTCTAAATATATATAAAAATTTCGGGAGGAGATTTATTTTAATATAATTTACCCTGCCAACTATAGACATGTGCAGATTATGTACCCTATCCAAATCCTTCTTTGCTTTCGCGATGATAGGAGAAGTGTTTAAGTCCACTAGATTGCCCAGGTCAGCCGTGATTGTTATTCCTAGATAAACCCCCTCAGCCACCACCTGTGAATCCGTGCATGTTGCATATATGTTCTTTATGATTTGTGTCTTAGTTTTATTTAGTGCGTACCCCGCGACCCGCCCAAATTGCTCCGCCTCCTGTTCTATTTTACTGATGGCCTCTGATGGTGAGGGTGTGATAATCGCAATATCATCTGCGTATGCTAGTACCTTAATCAGCCCCATCTTTGTGTCTAGCGGCCTAATTCCATCATTTAGCTCCAATTTCTTAATTAATGGGTCTTTGTAAAGTGCAAAGAGCAGGGGTGAGCATGGGCACCCCTGTTGTGTGCCCCGTGTAATTCTAAATGGGGTAGTGCGGCTTGCATTCACCCTTACACACGCCGTTGGTCCTACATACAATGATTGTATTGATTTTATGAATCCTTCTCCGATTCTCCCTTTCCTTAACACTGCCCACAGGAATTCCCACGCCACACGATCGAAGGCCTTTTCGGCATCTAGTAACATAGCTGCCATAGGTTTCTCCTCCGCCCCTTTTACATCAAATAGCGTGATCATTTTTCTAACATGGAGTGTAGTTCCTCTGTGTGGAATAAAGCCATGCTGATTAATACTTACTAGTTGCTCTATTACCCTAGCAAGTCTGTTCGCTAATGTTTTAGAGAAGATTTTTAGGTCAGCATTAACCAGTGTAATCGGGCGGTATGATCCGGGCTCTGCGGGGGGTTTCCCTTTTTTGAGGATTATAACAATATCTGCCCCTGCCCAGCTGGCTGGTATAGAATGCCCCACCTGTGCCTCCCTAAGTGTCCTGACTAGCTCTGAGATAATTGATGCAGAAAACACTTTGTAAAATTCCCCGGGTATCAAATCCGGCCCAGCAGCCTTACCGGAGGGTAGGCTGAGCATAGCCTCCTTAATCTCTTCTGCCTCTAAGCAGATCTCGAGTCCCTATCTATCTCCTGTAGGGTTTTAATTGGTAGGTCTTGCAGGTACCTCTGAATATCGGCAGGATCCCTGTCCTGCTCCTCCTCATTAAGCTTGCTATAGAACTCCCTAAAGACCCCGAGGATGCCATCCCTATCTGAAATCATATTGCCCCCGCTGTCTCTTATCTCTTTAATTTCACCTTTTGCCATCCTCCGTCTCGTGCGTGTTGCAAGTGTTTGCCCTACCCTTTCGCTGTATTCATAGCATTGCTCTCTCTTAGCATTGTAAATCTTAGCTGATTTTATTGCTATAGTCTCTTCTGCTTCTGCTTTAGCCATCATGGTCTCAATTAAATATTGTTCCAGCTCCCACCCCTCAGTAATAGCCTGTTCCAGTCTCTGCTCTGCCTTCAACAGATCGCTGTTTACTTGATCTACCTTGGCTTTCTCCTTTTTCTGTTTGGCTGGGCTGAAACTCAGTGTTTCACCTCGCACCCCTGCTTTAAAGGTATCCCAATCATTTCCTGGATTAGTACTCCCTCTGTTGATATCCCAGAAGCCCTTTATCCAAGCGTGCATGTGTGTAATATAATCTATATCCGTCAGGAGTTCCCTTTCAAATGTCCATGATTTAGCCTGTCTTTTAAGCCTACTACCCGTTATTGTCAATAATAGGGGGTTATGATCAGACAGAATACGGGGTAGCCTCGCTATCGTGAGGGTGTTTGAAGGTAATCCGGAGGTGAAGAAGTAATCCAGACGGACGCACTTCCTATGGGGGGCCGAGTAGTAAGTAAAGCCGTCCTCGCCCACTTTAAGCTCTTCCCAGACATCCATAAAGGCATTGTTACTGGCCATACTTCGACTTGCTCTGCACACCCTCTTTTTCCTTCCTTGGTATAGGCCCCTATTATTCAGTCCCAAACCTGACGCCCCGTCAATGTTGAAATCTCCTGCTAGGATCATTCTTGGTGGCCAGGTAGCCAGTTCTATATCTAGGAACTCGAATACTTCAGGGTCATCCTCCGTTGACCCATAGACGGACCCCAAAGTGATCCAGGCTTCTCCGATCAGACACTCAATCAGGGCCCACCTGCCCCACGGATCTTCTAGTTTCTTCCTAGTGTTAACATTAGGTAATTTAGTTAAGATGGCCACTCCCCTGACCTTTGCCCCATGTTTTGAATATGCCAGCACGTGCAGCCCCAATTGTTCCAACAAGAAAGACTTGTTACCTTCTATGTGTGTCTCTTGTAAACATAAATTCTGCCTGGGTGTTTTTGATTAATAAAGCTACCTTTTGTCTTTTCAGCCTATCGTTCAGCCCACATACATTCATTGTTAACACCTTAACTTTTGAGCTCATCTTTACTCTTTATTATTCCTGAGCCTTTTAGACTGAAGAGATAACATTTCTTTTCTACCCTCATTACCACCCTTGCTACTAGTACCATTATCGTTGCCTTTAAGTTTTTGTCTAGTTTTTGCCAGATCCAGCTGTTTAGTATAACCAAGATTAATGCTTTAAACGTGAATACAGCCCTTGTTTCCCTTCCATGTAACTTGAGTTCCTTTTGTGTAATTTCCTTGTTTTGATATGTCCCTGTCCTTTTCCCTGTATTCTGTCCTGTGCCCCTTTCCCCTCCCCCCCCCCTTTGAGTCATCCTGGGTCCAGCCGGATCCAGGTGTGGGCGTCCGTTGAGCAGTACGCCTCAGTGCACTCCCCCCCTTAGCCCCACGTGATTATTATAATTAAATTGGGAGAAAGTCTATGACCAAACAAAAGTTCTACACCTAATATTGATATAAAGAATTGAAACTTATTATCCAATCCACATCTTAAGAGAAAATCTAGTTCTTAATCATTTTCTGGTATTGTCTTTTGCAGTCTCTGAGATCTCTTTAAGGTAATTTTCAGCCTGTATTTCGCTGATGAAACTGTGAGTTGCTCCCCTAAAAATTACTTTCAGTCGAGCAGGGTTCTGTAAAAACACTTTACCGCCAATTTGCTCAAAAGGAGAAAATAGCTGTCTCAGCCTCCACCTCCTTTCAACGGTGGCGTGGGCAAAATCTGGTCTCACAAAAAATGTTGAGCCGTTGTATTCTCTCTTGCTTGTGGGACGCGCTAAGTCGTAGATAGTATCACAAAGTAGAAAGTTTCCAAAAAACACCAGTATTGCCCTTGGAAATTTAGGTTGAATCTGTGGTTTCTTAGACTGAGTGAGGGGGAACCGATGGGCTCGTTGAACTTCCTTCTCTAAATCCCAGTTTTGAAGTTCAGGAAGGGCTGATTTCAGAAGTCTAATTACGTACCCCCTGGGGTCGTTTTCCTCGACGCCTTCTGCGAGCCCCAGGAAGCGCAGATTGTTTCGTCTTGATCTATTCTCTTGTTCCTCGACCTTTATCAATAGATCCTGTATGATTCCTTCTTGGTTTTTTTCCTTCCTCTGAAGGTAGGTAACCTCGTTCTCAAGATGTTCGGTTTGTGATTCGACTGACACCATTCTTTCGGAAATCTCTATACATGTACTTCCCACTTTATTTACAGCGCCTTGCAGTTGTTGGATGGCTGAATGATGCTTTTGGGTTTCCATTTTAACATCTTTGTGGAGTTTTTTTTATTGAGCATAATATATCTTTCAGTGATGGCTCATCCGCTTCTCCTAATTCTTCATCGAATTGAGAGATGTCCCCAGTTGGATCCTGCTCGCATTCTTGAGCCAGTATCTTTTCCCCCTTTAATTTATTTTTGGATTTTTAGTTTTTTCGGGGATTGATGGATTCTGGGTTACTTCCTTGATCGGTTGTTTCTTCATAGGTACTTTTATTTAATCTTTTATTCCTTATTCTTCTTTTCTCTAGTTTTTTCCTTGGTGTGTTCCCTTGCCCAAGATTGCTTACGTTCCTTGTGTCTGAACAACCTGATATTTCCTGGGTTGATACTTCTTGTTCTTGTTCTTTATTTACATCACTAGCCTCACTAGAAGTTGATATGCCAGTTTCATATATATCTGCTTCAGATTCGTCTGAATGTGAATCAGTTTCTGGTAAAGGCAATTTGTCCATTCGGGTATTCGATGTTGCATGAGGATTCATCCCCTGAGCAGATTTTTGGGTTGTCCCGTTCTTTATCGTTAGGTCCTGGACCACTAGCTCTTGGCTTGGCCCTTTATTTACCCCAGCTTTGGGCAGTGGGCTAAAGATGTTCAATATGCTAGGCTGTGAAGTAGTTGATTGCCCCGGCAAAGTTGCTTTTGCATTTGCTTTCAAATCCTTGATAGTTTGTAGCCGTTTTGCTTTTTTTGCCATTAGTTCCAGCTCTTCCCTGTCTACAATGTCTTTCTCTCTCTCTTTCTCCTTGTAACTCTCCTTGGCTTTATCTTTCCCTTTCTCTGTTTCTATGTCATTAATTTTGACTGCATACATATCATTCTTCTTTTCCTTTTTAGATTTTTCGTGGTCTCCGTCTTGGTCACTGCAGCTCTGGATGACACCTTTGACCTTGTCTTTGTCTTTATTTTTCTCTTTTTCTGGACCCTTTTTGTTTCCTCTGTCCTTCTCCTTTTCATTGTCCTTTTCTCTATCTTTTCCTTTAACTTGTCCTTGATCCTTATTTTTAACTTCCCTTGCTTTAGTTCCTCTAGTCTCTCGTCTTTGCTGCAGTGGCGGTAATGGCTTTAATAATTGAACATTATCCGGTTCTTGTGCCTCATGTATCTTCTCGTCAGGTTCAGAGTCTTCAATACATTGGGCGCTCATGACATCCGGGGTGTTTGATCGGGGCCTAAGTGAATCGAATAGATCAGGCACTCTAGTTTGATCACGTGATTCCATCTGATCACATTGGATACTCTCCACCTTTTCTGTACCCTTTTCCTGCATTTTCCCTATTTCTTCTCTCCCTATAGTCCGCTCAATTGATATTGTATGGGCTGGTTGTAATGCGACTAATCCATGCCCTGAGTTAGCAAGTTTTGACACTTCTTTTAATATTCTCAAGAGACTCAGTGTGATGCACCGTCCTTGTGTGTTTCGGTTGTTGTACAATTGACACAGAGGAATGAGTATAGTGATATCACTTTCAAAATTTCGTTTTGTTTGCACCTGATGCCTGTCAGATTGTAGGCGCTTGAGGGCCCCCTTAAGTTTGGTTGCGGTGTTTAAAGAGCACGGTATAGAGATTTTTATCTCTCCATCCGCCACTTGCTGTCGTATAGGGGTGTCTAGGGGCCGAGAGTAGAGTTCTTGGTTTTTCAGACGCCGAGGCTCCTCGCGCATTGCAGGATGTTGGGATATATATATATTATATATATATATATATTATATATATATATATATATATATATATATATATATATATATATATATATATATATATATATATTTTTCTTTTCCCCCTCGGAAATGCCCTGCAAAGTCTTTTAAACAGGTGAACGGTGTCAGATTCAAAAGCGGGTTCAAAAGCCTCCCTTGCCAACCTGATGGAACCAGCAGAGCAAAGCCGGAAGCAAAGGGGTCCTTGTATCACAATTAACACTGTGACAATTTAATGTATATCACTCACTGCTGCATCTTGTTTGTTTCACTCCTTTGTATAAGTGGTGGATGTGACAGGATGTGACAGGTCAGAAGCGACAACTTCAGCAGGACACCCCACCTCGGTTTTCTCTTTATTTATTTTTCCTTGTTTTTCTTTTTCAGCGCTCGTTAATCTTAGCACTCTTTGAAGCTAATTTTAGAGCCCTTGAAGCCGATTAGCACATGTGATTGATGGCGTCTCACTGTTACTGAGCCTTCGGAATATGGTTCTCGGAGAAGAAGTGTCAGAAAACACTTCTCCTCCTCCCCCCCCCCCCCCATTCAGCCTAAGCTGCTTATACTCCCTTGATAAAACAATGAGGGTCAAGTAGTGCCGCCACACAATGCACCCCCGCTCCTCACCTTCTGCCTTTCGCCTCGCCTCCAGCTCCAGCAGGCTGATCGCCGAGTCAGGGATTGATAGCTCCAAGGCAAGAAACGGAGTTAGGGGTTAGGAGTAAAGGGCAGGCATCAGTCTCTTTTTAGGTTCTGCAATTATTTCCCCTCCGAAGAAGCTTTTCTTCCCCTCAGACCACCTGTAGAAGACACCAGTCGGCGATATCCGAGAATTTCAGTGATATCTTCGGGTGTCTGAAGGTATCTGTTCAGCTCAAGGATCAAAGGTCAGCTGGCAACAGTCTTTTTTCCACAGCCCCTTTCGCGATCCTTTTAATGGATTGTTTTTCTTCCTTTTTTTCTTTTTTTTCCACCCTGTGACTTATTTCCTAACATTCAGGCTGGCAGGTTTATTTCTCCCATTTCGCACGAATGCACGGTTCCTCACGCAGGTCTCCAGGAGAGCGGAGAGCGCTCAGTCAGCGACTGTCCACGCCAACGCCATCTTGCCTCCCTTTCGATTCTTGTGCACTCTCTCTTCTTTAATTCTTTGTTTTGTACTTTCATACAGTACCACATATATCTACCTAAAACATTATCTCTATGTCTCGCTCTTTCCCTCTTTCTCAGCTCTGTCTGTTATATCTTTCTTCCATAGTAAATGTTAGTCAAATATTACTAGCTCCACACACACACACACACACACACACTAACAACCACACACAACCACACAAACACAACCACACACACACAAACACAACCACACCCACCCACAACACACAACAACCACACACACCCACACACACACACACACACACACATCCACAACCACACACACACATACAACCACACACTTCCACCAGGCACACACACCATAAGCCATCAGTGCACAATTTCTACAGGCACACACACCACCAGCGATCAGTGCACACATCAATTGTTAATGCATCCACAATTAACTATTGTAGAAAGTGCAGCATGCCACCATTACTAAACAAAATAAATACACCTTTTTTTGCCTACAATGTATAGACTTTTCTTGCGATTGGTGTTGCAATATTTAGCAATGCCAATAGCTCAAACTTAATTAATGCGAGACCTATTGCATTGCAAATGCTTGTTTACAAGGCAGTCCAGTCACATTTTAAATAGCCAGAAACGTCTCATAGGGACGATACCTTTTTACGGTTTTAGAGTTACCAATGTTCAAGTTCAAACAGGACTGTAGCCCTTTTACAGAATTGCTGCATTGTCTGGAATTCCATGTCAGGACCTGAGGCGAGGCTTATGCCTTCACTTTATTCATCTTTAATCACAGCAGCCATTTCATAATAACCCTTATAAAACTATAGTTCCCATGAACCAGTGGGAACTTAGTTAAAACAAATAACAGACAACAATAAATGAATGTCCAACAGTACAGCCTCCATGACAAAGTTCCCTGTCCATATCAGTAGTGCCTCTTTCTTCGCTGCTCGCAGCCAAGATAAGTCACTACTTTCTTTCTGCTTTAAATTGTGCATTTTAGTGCTTACTGTTTTGAGTGTTCTTGCCATTTGGTCATTGTCTACAAAGCGTGTGTGTGGCGACAAGGAAGCTTTTGCCGCTGGAGCTTTTCATGCCCCTACGCGGTTGAGAACGATCCCGCAAAGTGCAGCCAAGTCCGCCGCACGCACGAGGGCCCTGCGGTGACTCTCTGGCTCCGCGACACGCGATTTTCAGATTCCTGTAAGATGAGTCTGAGACCGTGCTCCACAGAAAGCCTGTACTGCCTTGTCTGGAGAGAGATGCACTCCGAGAAGGGTACGTACAGGCCAGGAACGTTGCTGCCTGTTTTTTTCTGATATGCGAACACCCTGGTCCTCCCAGGGTCGGTATTGAGTGAGTTCTGCACACGTCCCCTGGGGTCAGTATTATTTTCAAAGGTCGTTTTACATGACCCCCAGGGAACATGCTCCCAGGCATTTCTCCCCTCATATGTGTGACACCTCCTGTGTTCCCAGGCATACACGCTTTCAAGGCAGGCAGTTTGCTCCCCCCCCTCTATTTTGCTGGGCTCCCAGCCCCAAATCTGCAGCAACTACACAGCCTCGCCATTGCTCTCATCAGTTTAGAGCCCTAACCTGCTGTCTGCCCTGGAACATTCCCTCTGGTCAGGGTTTAAGGAGACAGAGGAAGATTTCCAGGAGGGAGGCGATTCCCTGGCCTACCACCATTAGGACATGAGTTTTATGAGGCGGGGGATGCCTCCATCAACAAGGTAGTGGAGGAGGCTGTGGGCCCAATTGAGCAGCATCTTACACATCAGATGGCGTGCAAGTGCACAAAGATTTCCCAGCCTCAGGGTCAAAAAGCCTTTGACAAAACATTGCCTGCGCAGGTTGACCAACCCTCTGAACTTGACCCAGTCCCACCTAAAAGACCGGGGTTGATCCAGACGCCTTTGCACGGCTACAGGAAGCCTTTCTGGTGCAGTCTCCTCCACTGCTCCTCCCGGCGGATGTCCCAGACCCAGGTGATAGTGCTCCAGACCCTGTTTCACCCGAGGATGAGTCCCACAGGGACACAGATGAAGAGGCAGGCCCTTACAGACCGTGGCGCCCAAGGCCTAATCCCCTAGCATCTGCAGCGCCAGACAACATTTCTGACATGTTGGATCTAGAAGGATATCCTCCACGAAACTTGGGGACTTGGTAGATTCTGAAGCAGGAGCAGTGGCTCAGGGGGGACTCTTCGAGGAGCCCTTCATAAAGGAGCTGGGAAAGTTTGTTAATAATTCACCTAACTAGATAAGGCCCATTCCTCGATCCAAAAGGATTTTTGACCCCCAGGTTTTCCATGGAGCCGGCCAAGTCAGGGGCCACTCGGCCGGCCAACACACATCCCAATACCCTCCTTGAGAGCAAGGCTCCAGGCACGGCCACTACCACGATCAGACCCATCTCACAAACTTCTACCCCACCTGTGGCAGGTGCTTCCGAGGTGGGGGAGCTAAAGGATTCGACAATTCCTCTGCTACTGGTGAGTGTACATTCTTCCTCTCTTGTGAAAATTGGAGGCTGTTTGGTTCAATTTCTGCATGTGTGGAGGACAGCGGCGAGCAATGCTTAGGTCCTGCAAACTGTGCAGGGGTTTCAGATCGAATTTTGTGGGTCACCAGTCCAGGCTTCTCGCCGCTCCAGTTTTCTCAACAGGAGATGACCTTGGTAGATGAAGAGGTCCCCTCACTCCTGGAGAAAGGGCCCTTTTGGGTTACCGCACCCCATTCAGACGGTTTTGGCAGCAACCTTTTTCTAGTCGACAAGGTGGATGGAGGGCAGCGTCCAGTCATAAATGTACGCGAATGCAACGAGTGGCTAGTTTACCATCACTTCAAGACAAAGGGCATCCATCTTCTTAGCGATGTGCTTCTTCCTTCCGATTGGATGGTTCAACTGGATTTTAGAGATGCCATACTGATCTTCCTGTGTCACAGACACTTGCACCAACTGGTTTGGAAACAACAAACTTTTCATTTCACATTCCTGCCATTTGGCCTCTCTTCCGCCCCCAGGTGTTTCACGAAAGTGCTCAAGCTGGTCGTGGAATACCTGCAAGGGCAGGGGACTCACCTTATTGACTATCTGGACGCCATACTCATCCTGGCCCAAAACGCCCGGCAGCTGTCTCTTCAGCTGCAGATGGAAGATCGGGGATTTATTGTAAACGAACGTCATTGCTTACCCTGAAGCAGAAACTGGAAATTCTTGGTTTCGTCATAGACTCGACAGAGGCCACCTTAAGTCTTCCATTTCGCAAGGTAGTGAAATTTCAGCACGAGTTGAGGAGGGCTTTGTCCCAGCAGCGTGCAACTCTGCGGCAGTTGGCGCACCTGATAGGGTTGATTTGAATCATTCAGGCCACTCTTCTGGGTCCCCTTCATTATCAGGCCTTCACGGAGTGAAGGCAGCACACTTGATAAAGGACCTCTCATACTCGCAAGTGGTTGTTCTATCCGACGAGGCAAGAGACGAAATTCCATGGTTGCTCTTGCATATGGAGGCATGGAATAGAATAGTGATTTTGGGCTCCTCCACGGACCTTACCGTACAGTCAGATGCCAGCAAATCCAGCTGGGGAACTCTGTGTGGAGATTTTTCCACAGGAGGATTGTGGTCCCCCCAGGAACAGACTTTACACATCAATTGCTTGGAGCTTCTGGCAGGCTTGTTCGCAGTTCCCTGCTAGACAAGATATGGAGCTCAAGCCTGTATATTGCTCAAGATGGACAACATTTTGGCGGTCAGGTATACAAACCACCTAGGGGGGCACCCAATCCAAGTTCTTATAGAATTAGCCAACTGACTACTGGGAGTTCTGTCTGTAACACCATATTTCAGTCTCAGCAGAGTATCTCGCAGGCTGGGACAACCAAGTGGCAGATTGGCAATCTCAGCGCTTCCAGGACTCCAGTCTGAGGAGGGATTAACCCTGGGGGTTTTCACCACAATCCAGGGCCAGTGGAGCCCTTACTCCGTTGACCTGTTTACCTCCAGACTGGACCACCAGCTTCCCAGGTTCTTCAGGTGGAGATCAGATCCCTTAGCGACGGCCACGGATGCTTTCCTGCAAGTTGGAGTCCGGAGAATGGCTATGCGTTCCTTCCGTTCAAGATGATCACTAGGGTTTCGGCACAGGTCAGGCGACAGAAGGTCGACATAGTCTTGATCACCCCAATCGGGATATCGTAAGTTTTGTTTCTAGTTCTTCTGGATATTTCTTGGGATTCTCCAATCCGTCTACCCGTGTTTCAGACTCTGCTTCTCAATCCGAACAGGCATTCACACCCGCTAGTCGTGGAAAGGTACCTTCACGTGATGGCGTGGGGGATTACAGGGGTCGATGGTCGCTCCTTGGGCTTTTGGAGCAGGCTAATGGTCTCTTGGCAAAGGCCTGGTCAGACAGCACTGTTAAGCGCTATAGATCTGCATGGGCAAGATGGTCCCATCTGTGAGTACGAAGGGGCTGTGATCCTGTCAAAACCCTTACTTTTTTAGCTAGTTTAGTGCAACAAGCGTTAGCTTATAATTCTATCAATACCTTTCAATCAGCCATCTCGGCAGGCCATGTGCCAGTAGATGGAACCCAAGTGGGGAGCATCCTTTTGTGTGTCGTTTGCTCAGAAGTATTCAGCTCTCCTTGTCTCCGGAGCCGTGGTATTTGGCATTATGGGATGTCAACAATGTCCTCAACCTTTTCTTATCATGGCAACCAAACCGGTTCCTCTCGCGGAAGAGCTGTCCATCAAGTTAGCCATGTTGCTTTGTATGGGTGTTATCTAGGAGGGTCTCTGATGTTCGGGCTCTTGACATCACAGTTGGATCCTTTTCTCCATCCGGAGTGTCATTCACGGCCAGCCGGTGTACAAAATCAAATACGAGCGTCATCGAGTATCCGGCCATTCTGGACTCTCCAAAGCTGTGTGTCGTCCAGTGCCTGAAAGCCTACGAAGAGATGTTGGCGAAATTGCACCCTCCGAGGGAGCAGCCGTTGCTGATCACCCTTCGGAAACCTCACAAGGCTGTCTCTACTCACACGATAGCCTGCTGGGTATGATGGGTTATGCAGGAATGGGGGATAGATTTGAACATATTTGGTGCTCACTCACCTCGGGTACGATGGTCTCAAAGGTGTTCAGCCTGGGAGCACGGCTGGAGGTTATTATGAACATGGCAGACTGGTCCTCGGATTCTACCTTTATGGAAAAAAATCAGTTTATCGGGTTATTTGGTAGGTGACTCGACATTTGCACACAGCAAATTGCCTACAACCACAGGGGGCGGCGGCTAAATCCAATGTATTGAGAGTATACATGGTTTACCTTGTACAAGCCGACATCCCGGAGGCTGGCAACACACAGAATCAAGGCTAGCTGTAGATTCAAAGGGCCATGCCGGTCCTGAAATGAGAGCCCACCTGAAAAGGGTAACAACAAATAGAAAAACTCATCCCACCCACCCACCCACCCGTAAAAGTAAAACAAAAGAGGACCCGTACCAAGATGTCAAAAGCTGCATAGCGACCCCAAGAACGCATCCCGCCCGCTCCCAGTCCCTCCTGCTCGCCTAGCAGAGGCCCAGGTCATTCAGTTTTAGGAGGTATTAAACGTAGCACTTGTAGGAGTTTAGGTCAAGTTACCTCACGAAGATCTTTTGATAACAATGCTATGAAAGGATTCCCAAAGTTTGGCGTACTTCTCGCCTTTCTGGTTTTGGATCAGCGAGAGTCGCTCCATGGCCATGGTCATCCAGAGCCTGTGGAGAAGGGCTGAGTGATCCGGATCCTTAGAGTTCCCCAATGCACCAATATCGCCTGCCGCGCTTCACAGAGAGCTAACACCTTCTGTCTGCCACGCAGTGACCGCTATGGGAAGGTGATGGGGTTCGATACCCCAGCAGGGTTTAAGCCGGGAAGCGAGGTATCTCGTTGTCAAATGCCTCATCGATGTCATTTAGAACCCGCTCCCAGAATTGCTCTAGCCTCGGGTAATGCCACAAAAGATGTGAAAGGGAGCCTGACAAGCCGGAGCCTGACAAGCCGCAGCCTCACCAGCATTCTTAAGTGTGGTTTTTGTTTCATTGACGAATCCTAGTCGGGGTAAGATACCAATAAGAAGCAACCTGATTTGCGTATTCAGTACCTGCCGTGCTGTGTGCTGTGTGATAAGCTCTTTAGTCAATGTCATCCCACTATTTATCCGTGAGGGCACTTCCGAGACATGTGGAAGGTAGGCCTTAGAGGTAGCCCAGTGTCGGAGTTGTAAATAATAAAATTCATCTGAGTGAGGAAGGTCAATGTCGTGGCGCACGCGGCCAAACGGGACGATGCCGTCGAGATCAAAGAGATGGCCCAAGCGCTTTCAACCAGCTTTCCTCCATCTCTGGACAACCGCAGTCTTGATACCCGGAGGGAAATCTGAGTTGTCCACCATTGGAGTCATCGAGGAGGGGAAGGTAGTGAGGCCCTTTGAAAGTGCCACCTTATCCCACACTCTCATGGTGGCTGCCGTGACCGGGGAAGAGTAAAGGCCCCAAGAGCGCAGGCAGCGGGGAAGCCAGATTTCGCGCCAGCTACTGCCTGGTCCATAAAGGTCCAGTGCTTCTCCGAAAGTGGACAGTTCCATTCTATCACATACCACAGGTGCGCGGCCTGTAGATATCTGTGAACTAGTGGCAGTTTCACCACTTCATCGTCCCTTGGGTGCGACAGTTGTGCCTTCTTATTGCCCCAAATGAATTTGTTCAGAGCAAGCTTCAACGTCCGCAAGGCTTTAGTTGGCGGAGTTAATGGGAGGGTCTGGAATAGGTACAGCATGCGCTGTAAAATTGTCATCTTGACAGCTGAAATGCGCCCAAACCATGACAACTTGTGTTTGTCCCACCCATCCAGTGCCTTCCATGTCTTCACTAGCAGAGTAGTGTAGTTCAGCTCCAATGTGCGAGAGAGTCAGAAGGATGCCCAGATAGAGCACAGGGTCGCAGGACCAGTGCAGGGGAAGAGACTGTTTATGGGCCTCGACCTCCATTTGTGGTAAGGATAAATTAAGGACCTGGGACTTGCCAAGATTCACCTTGAAGCCAGAGAGCTGGCCAAAGGACTCAAGTTCTTCAACCAGCGCGGGGAGGGAGGTAAGAAGTTGTGCAAGGGACAAGATGACATTGTCTGATTATAGGCTTATCTTGTGGACGTCACATCCAAATTTGAGGCCCTGAATGCCCGGATGAACACAGATTTTCTGCGCAAGGGGTTCCATGTAAAGGGCAAATAAAAGGGGCGAAAGAGGGCACCCTTGTTTCGTGCACCGGGCAATCTCAAAGGGGGATGAGGAGACCCTGTTAACTTTAACAAACGCCTGTGGGGCATGATATATGCACTGTACCCGTTTGATGAAACAGGGGCCAAATCTGAAGTTCTGAAGGACTTTGAAGAGTATGCTCAGCACACCCTATCAACGGATCCTACCTTTGAAAGGTTTCGTTTTAAACTGGTGCCTGATATGGCACATTTGGTGGTAAGTAAGTTTTAAACTAGCATAATCCCTGCCTCTGGTCTTGACATTGAATGAAAACTTTCCTAGCTTTTGTAACGGAAAGTTACCATTCTATTAAAGACTCGGAGGCAAGGATTACCCCAACCACAGATCCTGATTTGGGAGACCCTTCCCGCCAGTAGTAAGTAATAAGGTTGCTGTTTTACTCTACTGATGTAAAAGTTATTTGATTGGTGCCAGATTAACCAATGGGCACATTGTTGCTATTGGATGCTTGTTGTCTTTAGGATGGAGTTGCTCTGGATTCTGATTGTACCTTTTTTCCAGGTGTGTAAAATGGGAAGCAGGATTCGTGAGAGCAGGAGTTTGGCCTGACCCCTGAGACAAAAGAAGCACTACTGATATTTCACAGGGGACTATGTCACGGAGGCTGTACTCTGATTGGACATTAATGAACTGTTGTCTGTTATTTGTTTTAACTAAGTTCCCCCTGGTTCATGGGAATTGTAGTTTTCTAATAGTTATAATGAAATGGCTGCTGTGAATAAAGACGAAAAAAGGGAAGGCATAATCCTCGCCTCCAAGTACTTAATAGAATTGAAACTTTCTGTTACGATAGCTAGGATATTTTTCATTCTCTTCCGCTTTAATTCCAGATTCTCCCATCACTGCTTAATGTTACAGAAAATCTGTAAACGCTTCTTTTCTATTAATGTTACACTGCTTCATAACTCTTTTTGTTACCGACTGTTGGTGTTACATACAATTTTCTACGATTATAAATTGGCACTGGAATGCCGTCTGCTTTTTTTGGGGTCAAAATTTGTTTATTGAAGCATTTGTCACAAATAACATACAGTGCTTAAAGAAAATCTCTCACAATGCATTCCAAGTATTCTGACGGGCACAGGTACCAATCTGTAGATATCTAATGTAAAGAGCACTGTTCCGAATTGCCTTGGCAGGCCTGCCCCTCAATGTTCGCGTAAATTGACGAAAGACTGTCAGCTTTGTATGAAAACTAGAAGCATATTAATAATGAAAAAATGAAAACATTACTTTGCTAAACCATGAATGGATTATAAAACACTAAGTGGAGAGTCTGGATTAGGTAGGACAACATAATATTAACAGAAGGATTAATAAAACTGTTACAGTGAATAATCAATTGTAAATCTCAATAGTGTAGTTAAACAAGATGTGAATCGAACTGGATTTTAGCATGCATTATATTCGGTTAAAACCATTTGCAATAGGGATGGAAAGGTATTTCCAGTAAGCACATTCCAGCAGCTCAAATAAACAACTAAATAATGTAGCCCAGGAGGGAGTGGGCAAGAAGATCAAAAGTTGGACTCCAGTGCAGAGAGAAAAAGAAAACACGCTGTTATTATTCCACTTCTGAAGGGCTGGGCCAAGCCACAGTTCATAAAATTGGCAATTACATTTTGACAAAATACAGTTGAAAAAGAGCGGCCGGGGAGCCTTTGGAACTAGATGGGAAGGTCAACTGCCTTATTTAGATGAAAAGTTTCTGGCAAGAACTAATGAACAACTGTCATAGTTGAGAAGATGGTTCAGTTTGTTAAACTCTCACTCAAGATAGATCTTTTAAGCATTAAATCATGAGCTTGAATCACAAAAAGGACAAGTCGGCTTTCCATTGTTCGGTGGGGGGGGGGGGTCAGTAAATATCTCTATAGATTTTTTTTTTTATTCTTATGACGGGTGAATTGTGACGTTAGAAGACACCTGCCATAAGAAAATGTAAACGCTACAAAATTTTAATAACTTATTACAAGCAAGTAATGTCATAACAATGCTACCTTCACTTGACACTGCTGGGTAGGGTTCTTCTCCTACCTCTCCTCTACCTCCCATGCAGGAAGAGAACTCCTTCATCAAGCATCCACAGAAGATGCAGCTAGAGCCCGCCCTTACTCCCACCGAACAGCAAACACTTCAGCAGTAGAACACCTTGACCTGTCGGAGCAAACTGTTTCCATTACAATTGAGCCTTTTCATCGTGCCGCTACCTGAAACATCTTCTGACACATTGAACTGTTGAGATCCAAATACCAGATGTTGTGGATAAGCATGAGGTACTCATAAGTAGAATACGAACCAGACTGTGGATGAACATGTAGTAGGTGCTGACGAAAGTAGACAGGACTGGAGATTTAATTGTGAGTTTATTCAGCTCAAGAGCAATACAGCGACATCAGTCAGCAGCAGGCATCAACTGCCGAACAGCCCACATTCCAATCCAAAACCCAGAATGTCCAAAACACAGAGTTCTAACTACAAATGCCCGGAAGGCACAATACAGAACACTACATTATCCTCTTCCCTACAAAACAAAAGGGAAGAGAAAACCTAAAGAAAAGAAAGAAAAGAAAAGATACAAAGAGAAGAGAACAAGGAAGAGTAAGTAAAGAAAAAAAACAAAAACAAAACAAAGCATTACAAGCAAAAGCAACAGAAAACAAGGAGCTAGAGAACTACCTGAACCTGGCAGGAGTCTTACACACTCTCTAACTCCTGCAAAGTTCTGGCACAAAACTTACATCATCACAACTGTTATTACTATCAATGGTATCAGAACAAGAACCAGACAAATAGTTATTAGAGTCAATGTTCTCGGCATTGACTTTAACAACTTTACAAATATTCCACCAATTCTTGTTGTTAACCAGCACAGCATTACCGCAAACCTTATCAACAACTAAAGGCTCGGAGAATTTGCTTCTTCCCTTGGTGACATGAACAGGATTCTTAATACGAACAACATCACCAGCACAAATTTTATGAGAAACAGTTTTTTTCCTTTCATCAAAATACATTTTTTGCTTAGTTTGCGCTTCAGTAACTTTGTTCCTCACAAATCCATCAATGCCATCCATAGCATTCATTTTCACCCATTTTGACATCCAACCGGGACAAATTTTCGTAGAAGGTTTTCTACCTCTTAGAAGTTCAAAAGGAGACACTCCAGTTGACGAATGCGCAGTGGTGCGATAAAACCATAACATGGAACGAACAGCATTCTCAACTACACACTTGCTAGCAATAGCCCATTGCACACAATTATTTAGCACTCAATTCATTCTTTCAACAAGGCCATTAGCCTGGGGGTGATAGAAAGAACTCTTCTTGTGAGTAACACCACCTTGTCTTAGAAAACACTCAAATTCAGAACTAACGAACTGTACACCATTGTCAGTCATGACAAACAAAGGAAAACCTTCTCTCAGAAAAATATCTTTTAAAAAAAGAATTACACTGGCTGAGGAAGGTTCGCTGATAAAACGAATCTCCGGCCATTTGGAGTAATAATCAATGGCAACAATGGCAAAACGTGAAGAAGGTAAAAGGATCAAATGGACCAACTAAATCAACACCAATCCTCTCCCACGCTCTCTCCGGGAATTGAATAGGCTCCAAAGGAGGTGTTCTTACCTTGTGACTTTTGTCAGAGGACTTACAAATAACGCAGCCATCAACTAAAGTGTCAACACACACATCCATTTGCGGCCACCAAAACACATCCCTCAACCTACGTTTTGTGAACGTTTTCCCTAGATGTCCTTCATGTGCACCATCAATAAGACGTTTTCTTAAACTCTCAGGAGGTATAAGCCTTCCACACCGCAGAAGAATACCATCCTCAACTGTGAGCTCAACGGCAATTTTAACAAAAGTCCGAAATCGACCAGAAACATTTTTTCCTTGGGCCAACCAGATTTCAAATAATTGATGACCTGAACAAGTACTTTGTCTTTCAACAGCTCCCTTCTCCACTCAACTTCATTAACAGCACACATACCCTCAAGATCTA
Organism: Lissotriton vulgaris; assembly: GCF_964263255.1. Lineage (NCBI taxonomy): Eukaryota > Metazoa > Chordata > Amphibia > Caudata > Salamandridae > Lissotriton > Lissotriton vulgaris. The sequence continues at coordinate 820,861,259 of NC_141696.1, read as the reverse complement.
AAGCAGCAACAAAACAATCCTCTTGATCATCTTCCTTCTCAAAGTCAGAATCATTACCAGTAATAGGAAAACGTGAAAAGTAATCCGCCCTGACATTCTTCATTCCGGGTAATTTGACAATGTCAAAATTGTACTGAAGTAACTTTGTTGACAATCTAGCAATCCTAGGAGTATGCTCCTTAATCTTCTCACCAGATAAAATAGAGACCAAAGGACTATGATCCGTACGTATAACAAAATGACTTCCCCAGAGAAAAGAGTTGAATTTCCTGACTGCCCACCAGCAAGCCAAAAGCTCCTTCTCAATGACAGAAAAGTTCATCTTAGCCCCACGCAACACTCTCGAAGCATACGCAATGGTGTTGTCAACTTGAGCACTCTTTTGGGTAAGCACAGCTCCAAGACCAAAACCACTAGCATCCACAGTCACAACACATTCCTTATTTGGATCAAAAGGCTTGAGGATACTATCACTCACCAACTGTAACTTAATCCATTGAAAAATTTCTTGACAGTTCTTGTCCCATATAAAAGGCACATTTTTCTTTAACATGTTAGTTAGTGGCTGAACTCTAGACGCATAATCCTTGATAAATCTAGAGTAAAATTCACTGAGACCAATGAATGACTTTAAACCAGATTTATCAACAGGAGGAGAAGCTTCCACAATGGCTTTAACCAAACCAGGACGTGGTTCCATTCTGTCATGCGAGACATGTCCAAGAAATTCCATTTTTTCCTTTAGGAAAACACACTTTTCACTTTTAAGTACAATACCTTTGTCCTGCATAATTTCCAAAACTTTATTCAGTGAATTTCATGATCCTCTTTGTTCTCGCCAAAAATTAAAACATCATCCTGGAAAACAATTACTCCAGGGGTATCTTTAAACATTTGACTCATTAGCCTTTGAAAAACTGTTGCCGCCGACGCAAGACCGAACGGCATCCTGCAGTACTGAAAACTACCAAAAGGAGAAACAAATGCAGTCAAATGTCTAGAAGATTTACTCAAGACCACCTGATGGTATGCGGAAGCCAAATCCAACTTAGTAAACCATCTAGCGACTCTAGTAAGAGACAACAAATCTGTAATTTTTGGTAAAGGGTGTGAATCGATCCAGATGTTTTTATTAAGGCTGCACAAATCAACACAAACGCGCAAATCACCATTCCTTTTTCTGGCGACAACAAGAGGAGGCAACCACAAAGATGACTCAATTGGTTCGATGACCCCTTTCTTGCACAACTCTATCAACTCCGTTTCAAGACTATCCCTTACACTAAAAGGGACACTCCTTACCTTATGCTTAACAGGGATGGCTCCGTCTTTCACTCTAATCTCATGGTAAAACCGTTGATCAATCCAAGCCCCTTCCCAAAGACAGTAGGAAACTTGAAAGCTAATTTTTCAATATAGTCATCAGAATCAACTACAGCCAAACTTTCTACATAGTCGTTTGATTCTGCTATACTAACCTGTTCTTTAGTGCCAGGTCTTAGAATCAACTTAAAATGGCCCTGGTGGAACCACCCCAAAATGTTCAACCCCTTAATTGAAACATATTTTCCCAAAAATTCTCCATCCCCTGAACTGTAAGATATCTTCAAAATACCCAAGTAAAGCTATTCTCCGTCCTTCATAGGAAACGGGGGCTCTATCAGGAGGTTCGAGCTTCCTCTCAGGCCAAGTTTCATCAAACAATTCTTGGGTGATCATTGTTACTCTTGCGCCTGAGTCCACTAACAAAGAAATCACTTTGTCACCCACACCAAAATCTTCATAAGGGTCAACGCACTCGGAAGGGTCCCCAGTGAGGACTCCATCTTCCCGTACTACCACTTCATGGATGCTGTTAATAGGATCTGAATCCTCCCGTACAACCACAACCATCTCTCTAAGGTCGTCTTGGATACTGTTAATAGGATCTGGACCCTTTCCTGTATTATCATAAAACTCAGAAACATTTCCTACCCCAGTTACATTGCTCTGACCCTGAGACTTATTCATAAAAGACGAATTTCCCTGTCTAAAATTGACAGATTTTCGCAAAGTGACCATATTTCCCACAATTACGACAAGTAGAATTTCTTGCTGGACAAAATGTGTTACTCTTGTTATGTGAAAGATTTCCACATCTATAGCAAATGTCACTTCTAGAAAAAGAATTTCTTTCAAAACATTGTGAACTAGGAAAACTGTTCTTTTCAAAACGTTGTTGACCAGGGACTGCCTTGTTTTCCTTGTTTTCTTTGGCTCTAACTACGGAAACTGTCTCTTCACTTTTCTTTTCAAGTTCTTTAACTTCCTTCTTTGACAACTCAATGCTTTTGGCTGTACGGATAGTCTCTTCAAGCGTAGGATTTCCTAAGGTGAGTAATTTTTGTTGGATTGACTTGTCAGTGCACTTACATATATACTGATCTCTGATTAATTGTTCTCTGAAACCCTCAAATTCACATTCCGCACTCAACTGCCTTTAACTGGATACATAGGTCTCAACATCCTCACCTGGTAGCTGTTCTCTCTTGAAGAACTTGTTTCTAATTACAACAAGACTAGGCTTGACATCAAATCTCAACTCCAGTCTCATCCTTGCTTCCACATATTCATTAACATCTTCTTCTGCGTTGTTTCTTATTAAAGGAGGCAAATGTTTATAAATTTCCCTTCCCTCAAAACCTAATGAGTGCAATAATAGGCATTTCTTCCTCTCTGCGCAATATCTTGACGAGCCTATTGCACCCAAATAAGTTTCAGAGGCGTCGAACCATTTTTTCCAAATTATAGGTGGATTTCCTGGAGTTTCCAGAAAAGGAGGAGGAGGTGAAACGGACTGCATATTGTACCAAATAAATGCTTGACTACAAAGACATGATCCCAAATCTTCATAAATTTGTCTTGTCGCTGTACTAAAAAAAACAAAATTTGGGAAAAATTTAATAGGTCTTCTAAACACTCAGTGGTTTAAAACATGTCAATTAGTTCCAAACTGAAAAGCAGTACGACAGACGCATAGTGTACTTTAACTGAGCTTGACGATATTTTCTAGTTCCTTTTAGTCGTGTAGAAGCACTGACAGTGTCTGCGTGATTAATCGTTTCTTAACTGCTATTGAAAAATGAAAAACAGATAGCGCTAACTGCGAGCTTGTACACAGCGTTGCCAAGGAGACGCGTATAAGGACGGTCTTAAAACGCCCGACAACAACGAAGAACAGACAGCGTCGCTATCGTTGTTATGGTAACAGCGTAACCAACTCAGAGAAAAGTCTTCAAAATGGCCGACTGCAGCGTCACTTGCATGGAGTAACGCTGCCAACCATATGCGTACTTCCTTCCAACCACGAACGCGCTGATAGTCAGTTTGACACTGCGAACAAACGTAAGAATGCGCTGCCAACCACGTTTCTTTTGCCAATCACGACTAACGCTGACGAAAGAAAATTAGTTTTTTCTTCTTGCGCTTGCCAGCGAACCATAAATATCATTCACACGCTTGAATCGAAATGGAGACACTTATCTGAATTTCTTCTGATTTAATTGTGAGTTTATTCAGCTCAAGAGCAATACAGCGACATCAGTCAGCAGCAGGCATCAACTGCCGAACAGCCCACATTTCAATCCAAAACCCAGAATGTCCAAAACACAGAGTTCTAACTACAAATGCCCGGAAGGCACAATACAGAACACTACAGAACACTTAACCACTGCTTGAATCACAAGAAATAAAGGAAAGGTCTATTATTGATATTTTATGTTGTGAGTCACCTGGCACTTTGACCTCTTTAGTATGTTTGGTTTGTGCTAAACCCGTTCGCTGCGGGTGTCGGCCAACGGACGTCGCGAGCACTACCTCCGTAGCGCTGCGCACGTCCGTTGGCCGATGCGGCCCGCCCGCTTAATAGAACGCTCCGCACTGGCGCGGACCGTTCGAAGCAGTAAACGGATTAAGTATGCTCTATAGGAAGGAATCGAGGAGCCAGACATGCAAAATATTGTGAGGTTAAAAACCCTGCAATTTGCAACCACAAATTTATATTTTACAATGAAAAAAACATTTTGTGACTCAGAATTTTTTTTGCGAATTGCTAAATTTTGATTATGACCCTTACCGAAATACACTTCTGTCAAAGACAAGGTTTTTTGGGCTCCTTTTTAAAGCATACAGGTACTCTCAGTGGTCATACATACACCATTCAAACCATCAGCATTCATACGAAACCAAAAAGATAATATAAACATTATATTTTATTATATACAATCCTCTTAGGATTCAAAGTATGGATAAAAAGCAAGTTGATATAAAAAAAAACACACATCAATGTACATCAAATAATCAAAGAGAATTAAAATGATCTTAAAACAACACAATCTAAAAGACTGTGACAGTTGTTGAAGACATAAGAACCCAATCTATCAAATTGGTACACCAAGTCTTACAACTAAACAACTCAAGGTCAACACTTTTCCATATTATCCTCTTTCTTAATGACCCCTGGAAATGCTTGGGTGCTCAATCAACACAAAGCGAAGTGTTTCGGTGGCACAGTATGGTTTTTTCAGGCGTAACAAATCAGTGTCTCCCCATGCAATTCGTTGTGAGAAATACCAATAAACAATGGGAGAACTGTTTCTTCCTCTGATGTGGTTGCTTATCTCCTCCAGACCACACCAAGCATACAATGGGAATATGGCATATATCTCCTACCTTAGTTTTCCTTCCTTGAGTTGTCGTGTTGAGCAGGGACAAAGTAAACACAAGATTAAATCAACCTTCGCTCGTTCGCTTCTTAAAACTTCTGCCACACACTACCACTCGAGCTGTGGCGAAGAATTTCCTTTTTGGTCAATTCATCTCTTGACAGACTTAAACACTGCTCATCCAGTGAAACTAATTGCCAGGACGTGAAAAGTCTCCTGGCCTGCTCCAACCTTTCCCGCTATAATCCGACAAAAAAGACAATTTACCCAAGTTACCCTGAACATATAGCAGTAAGTCTTTTACACCTGGCGAAACATATGGCACAGTCAATCAGATATCTCCAATGTATTCTGATATAACATGAGAATCAATAGTGCATGATGGTTTAGGTTAGACTGAGATTAATCATTATCAAGCAGTGTTGTTCACAATTTTAGGATGGCATACGTGCACAATTAGTCTGATTAATCCCTTACCAACCCCCCCTTTCTTTCTCTTTGTTTGAAATATTTTAAAGTCATTTTGACATGTATTAATAGACACTCCTGTCTCAATACCTCTTTGAGTCTATTCATAAGGCCCTTACTGTATCTCAAAACTCGATCATTTTTGGTTCGAGACAACTACTGAATACGATTTGAGTAAGTAGCAGGTCTATATCAAGCTTCTCTTGGTGATCGTTTTGGTGTCACTGAATTTAATTCTATGATTACACTTGAACTTTGATGATCATCATTTCATCGGGTTAAGGTCAAAACCACTTATAGGTAGACTTTACTTGTCGCCTTTTCCTTTTTTCTTCACACGGGTTATCTTTTCTCTTCTTTTAAATATTTGTATGTAATAGACTATTGTAAATAATTGTATAAAATATATTTATACAGGGGACTTGTTTTTACAAACAACTGTATATCCTGAAGATGGTCTGACAGATGTTATTGCCACAACAGACCGAAACGTCGACTATTACATCTTTTTCCCTAACAACTAAAGCGTTTGAGGAATTGTTCTCTATTTTTGCAAATTCTTTTCCCTCTGTGTATTCTTTTGGAATAGATGTTTATACTTCTGATTTGCAGGCTCATTCATGTAACCTCCATCATAGTGTTTTATTGTTTCTGAATGTACCCCTCACATGTTTGTTTCACATTAACAATTGTGTATTTATGAAAGAAAGATCTACCCGTGTTTTCTAATTGTTTTCTAATTGTTCTGTTGAATATTGATTTTGTGCACAACTACATTGATGTGTAGACTTTTGAACGTGTAGCCACCAACTGGGGCCTAGCTAATCAGTAACAAGTTTACATGACATTTCAGGGAATAAAATCCCTTGTAGGCATCTCTACTCAATACTTGGGAATAAAGGATGTCATCGCTGGTTGTTCACAGCAGAATTAGACCAGGAAAGTTTTAAAAAGCAAGGAAAGAAGGGAAGTCTCACCTCTAAAGAGAAGGTAATACAAGAAAACAATATTACGGTAGAAGGACAGGACCTTATTCTCTCACAGTTCTCAACAATGCCTTCAACAAAACCAAAAAAATGATACACAGATATTAGAGGCACGACCAGGTCAAGCCAAACGAGAACTGAATCAAACTAAGGTAACATGAAGAGGACATCCTTCAGTGATAGAAAGGTTATGCAAAAAACACATGCATATTAATGACAAAACAGTTGCAAAATTGCTTTCGCACAGCAAAAATAAAAAATAAAAAAGACAATAATCTATGCATTTACAGACAACATAGCAAGGAAACAAGCATTGACAATGCCTAAGGTCTGGATTGAAAGGAATGTTTTATGGTAAAGTGAGGCATTACAAGAAAATAGCATGGGAATGGATATGTTTTTGTCTGGAAGCAAAGAACTGTAGAATAATATTGATATAGGTTAAAAGGTCAGGTGACTGTTGCACTTTCAAGCCAGTTCTAAACATCCATGTTAGTTAATGACTGCCCCCATCCCATCTGTGCTACTGCCAGAGAAGAACACCATGAATTATCTAGTCATCTAAAACACATTAATAGCATTACAATGCCATGTCTGTGCCGCTGAAAGTTCAAGCTCAGGCAGGTGGATAAATAAAATGATCACAGCTGTGTGGAGGGCAAGCACTTTGTGTCGAAGCACATAACTTCTGCACAATGAAAACATGCACTACTGACTCAACATGTGGGCGTCAAATGCCCTCTCTAGAGATTCTCATATAATGGGCTGACGACACCTCACTCTCAAGCAAGACCATAAAAAGAGGCTGCCTTGAAGAATTACTGGCTTAATGAACACATACAGGGCTTCTTGGCCGGTCTCCCGAGTGCCACCTAATTAAGAACTTCAAGATGTTCAGTTTATCTACATGCATGAAAAACTATGGCTAATATTTAAACACAGAGATTAGCATTATGGTCACTCTGAAGGAACAACACATGCATGACATATTTCTATAACCTTTGCAAAAAAGAGAAACCTCCATGCGAAGGGAGAGAGCTTGGGGGCTGAAGGCATGCCTGAGGAGCTATTCTTCATATGTCTTCCACAGGCAGACAGGAAAGTCTCCAAATACAAGGCAGCAAAGAAGGGCATTCTCTTCCTACCTGAAATGCAATTCACTATTAGGGACACAAAATATCCTGGGAGAACAAGAGGAGGAATTTGAACCTGGAACTAAGGAGAGAACGAAATAATATATCCGACCAAGAAAAGACAAGGAAATCCTTATTGCACTAGTCATACATAAGTACTGAGCCCACCTGACCACAAGAGAAAGGCAAGAGAACCATAAACACAAGAGGCAACAAGCCCACTCTAATTAAAAATATAAAATAGGGGGGGGGCGTGGCTAGCAGCCAACGATGGCGGCCGCAGCTTAGGGAGGCTCCTAGGCAGAGGCGGCTTTCCGCGATAATCCGCATCAACATCCTGATCTTCGCTGGCGGAAAGGGGCGGACCGGACCCGGTGTCCGTGCGGCGAGCAGCGCGGAAGTCCCCGAGAGCGGCGGCGGCCCGAACGGGCAAAATCACACTCTCGAGAGGCGGAGGAGGAGCTGGGCCTGACTGCAGCCGAGGAGCCGCGGACTACCAGTGCCATCGAATCTGGCCGGAAGTGTCCAGCAAGCGGGGGTGAGTGGCAGGAAGCGCCGGCTTACCGAGCGCGTCACCCCGACAGCACCGCAAAGCTTCCCTCCCGTCCACCCAGGCACACAGACGCCCACCACGACAACCCGGCAGCGCTCCCCGGTCTCGCACGCATCCACCAGCAGCGCGACGGGAGCTGCGCAGGGTCAACCCAGTGCCGCCATTACCCGGCCGCAACGACAGAAGACGCTGGACCCCGGCTGCGGCCGCCAAAGCCACTCAGTGACCGGCAACGCTACACGGCGGCCACAGCGGGCGAGGGTTGAAGAAACTGCAGCCTTTTCACCGGAATCACCGGGGGTCGTACGCACGCGGCGCCACCAGTGGGGCAAGAGCCTGGGCAGCACCCACATCAAGGGGACACGGAGGAGAGTCATAACGCGACGGCCCCGTCCGGTGTGAGTCGCAACTTACACCGCACCGCCACACTCCCCTTTCAACCCAGCGCTAGGAGGAGGCTCAGCGCCTGGCCTGTGCGCATTCTCTAGGAGAGCGTCGCACCACTGCATGGCGGAGAGGAGACGCCACCCCCCACTACGGTGACCTTATACCTAGACGCAGCCTACCACCGGAGCGCAAGGAAGCGGCCCTGTGCAACCCACACACGGTCATTTTATCCACCAGGCAGTTTAAATTCACGGCAGCGCCATGTCCCATAGGGGCCCTAGAAACAACTCAACCCAGGCCAAGCTGGACAAATTCGCATATGAGAGGCACTCACCCCCCCAAGACCAACGCAAGGCCGCCGGAAAAGCGGCTGAAACCGAGGGGGCGAAGAAGGCCACACTTGACGATGTCCTAGCAGCACTGGCCCAAGTACAAACGACGGAGGGTGCAACGGCAACGGAAGTCACCTTGATAAGGGCGGATCTCCAAAAAATGAACGAGAGGGTCAAACAGGTCGAGGTGGTCACTAAGTCGCTGGTTGAGGATGTATCCGAATTGCAAATAGCAGTAGAACGGCTGCAAACCGATAACAAACTGCTTAGGGACAAACTGGACGACCAGGAAGGGCGCTCCCGGCGCAATAATGTCCGAATTTTAGGTGTGCCAGAATCAGAAGACACGGGGGCTATGGACCTCTACGTAGAGGACTTGGTCAAAACTCGGCTTAAGCCCAAGGGACTCTCGAACTTCTTCTCCGTCGAAAGGGCGCACCGCGTTCCAGGAGGCAAGCCCAAGTCGGGGGCCGCACCGCGACCGATACTGGCTCGGTTGTTTAATTTCCGGGATCGGGACGCCATTCTGCAGGCCGCTAGAGTGGCACCGACCATCCAAATCCAGAACTCGAAGATTGCTTTCTTCCCGGACTATACGGCTGAGGTATCTAGGAGAAGGAAAACGTTCCTGGAAGTCAAAAAGACCTTGAGAGATAAAGAACTGCCGTACTCAATGCTCTTCCCGGCTAAACTACGGGTGGTAGCAGACAAGAAAGTGTGGATCTTCGACTCCCCTGGAGCAGCCCGGGACTGGCTGGAGGGTTGGCACACCGTTGGACGACAGCGCAAAACACACAGACCGGATCGAGACCGTGGAGGAGGTAGCGGAGCGGGCTCGCAAACATCGGGTCGAGTGGAGGGAACGGACCACTCACCATCCCATGGGTTCGAAGGAGGAGGCGAGAAAGAATGAACCCGACCTTGGACTCTGGACACTAAGCAGTCGCCGAACGCCGAACTAACCTATACTTTCCACAGCTGCACGTAGACGCCGGCATGGCTGCCCCAAAAGCCTTCAGGGAAGCCGCCTGCCTGGGGAGACACTCTCCCCTCTACAAGCAAGTACTCTGGTTTTGGGACGGGTAAAGCACTCTGCTAAGTTGGGGTGGCGGGCAGTTGGAGGTCCGTTAAGCAGGGGGGCAGGGAGGGGGGTTTGTTCTGAATTGTTTATGTTAGGAATGTGCATTATGGGTCGAAGACAATGTTTCAGTACCTATGGGAATCAGAACACATTGCTTGGAACGGACAGTGACGTTATGCCCCCATGATGCCTCTGAACGCTTTGCTGCGCAACGACGCAGCCGCTAAACCGGTTACGTCTCTGGGGCACGGCATCATGTACCTAATCCCGCCCGATGGCTAACAATCCCGTACCGGCAGAGGGGGTGACCCACTCTGATGCACAATGCCCACCTATGACCTTGCTGTCCTGGAATGTGAGAGGTTTGGGGGACAAGGTTAAGCGGGGATTGGTATTGACGGCAATTAAGCGCTTGCGACCTACTGTGGCCCTGTTGCAAGAGACGCACCTGGTGGGGGGGGGCACGAAGGCCTTGGATAGGCGAGGCTACAAAATGTGGGCCCACTCTGCTTTCACGTCCGGCTCCAGGGGGTCGGGCATTCTAATACAGAAGAACTCACGTTTCATGCCCCTATCAATTAAAACGGATGATCAAGGCTGCTTCGCGGCCGTGCAGGGACAATGGGAGGGGAAACTCTTTAATCTGGTATCAGTGTATGTGCCACCAGCTTTACACTCGGTCCACCTCCCAAGACTAGGGGACTTCCTTTTAACTCTCCCCGAGGGTGAGACCATACTAGGGGGGGACTTTAACGCGGTCATAGACCCACAACTAGATAAACACCCCTCACCCAACCAGACAGGGGGGGAAACATACTTTCGACGATTTACCACGGCCATGGGCATGACAGACATTTGGAGACACCTACACCCGGGCACGAAACGATACACATTTCACTCCGCGGTGCATGGCAGCCTGTCACGCATCGATTATTTCCTGTCACTGGGGGAGGCCCTTTGTCATGCCCTGGAGATTCACCCTCGTGGTATTTCGGACCACTCACCGCTCACACTAACGCTTTCCCTACAGACGAGAGCACGTAAGCGCATTTACCCCATGCACGCATCATATTTTAAAATCCCACACGTTCGCAAAGCACTCAAACGCGCCACGAAACACTACTTTCTTGAAAATACACATTCAGTACGCTCTCCGGCAACGCTCTGGGAGGCCTATAAAACAGTTCTGCGGGGACAAGCCATTAACACCATAACCGGACATAAGAAACAACAGTCTCAGGAGCTAGCCGACCTAGAGATTACGTTGAGGGAGCGGACGGCGGCGCATGAGTCTCACCCTTCTCCCACTGCCCTGCACGCACTCACTCTCCAGCAACAGCTGTACAATGATCACCTGTGGTTGGTGGTCAAGGGTCTCTTAACCGACACTCAGAACAGGATCTATGAGGTGGGGGACAAAGCGGGGAAAATGCTGGCGTGGCTCGATAGACGTGAGGGTAGCTCCAGGGGGGTCCAACGTCTGAAAGATGAACAGGGAGTGACACACACCGATCCGAGGCGTATAACAGAACTACTTGCGTCTTATTTTGAACGAGTGTACACCCCGGCTCGCACAATTACACCTGAGAGTGCCAGGGCACTCTTGGCACCGATTGAGGTTCGGACCCTCTCACCGGAGGCATCGAGCGAGCTGGAGGCAGACATCACAGCCGACGAAATCCAGCAGGCCATTAAGGCACTGAACCCGGGCAAAGCATTGGGACCAAATGGGATACCCATAGAATGGTATCAAGTGATGCCAGACACCCTTAGCACGCATCTGCTGGGGATGTTCAAGGACTGCCTGGAGAGGGGTTACCTTCCACCAGACCAGCGTGAGGCCACTATAATACCAATCCCCAAGCCGGGTAAACCCCCGGAGGACTGCTCCTCCTATCGGCCAATTTCATTATTAAACGCGGAAGTGAAAATCTTGGCCAAGCTTTTGGCACAGAGGATCCTGCCCCATCTGTCCTCGATTGTACACCCGGATCAGTCCGGGTTTATGCCGCACAGGAACACAGCTCTGAGCTTGCGGCGACTGCATGGTATCCTGGCCAGAGCTGACACCATCACCACGCCGGCAGTAGTCCTGGCACTTGACGCCAAAATGGCATTTGACCTGGTGGAGTGGGAGTACCTTTTCGAAACACTGACGCATATGGGGTTCGGGCCTCGCTTTCTAGCGTGGGTTAAACTGCTGTACACAGCCCCGATGGCTCATGTGGTGGTGAACGGCCACATTTCCCGCACTTTCCCGCTGGGTCGGGGCACGCGACAGGGGTGCCCTTTGTCGCCCCTGTTGTTTGCCATCTCCTTGGAACCACTTGCGACTTTTATACGAGCCTCCCCCCTCCTCAAGGGTATACCGGGGACCGGGGGTTGGGAAGCCCGTCTGTCCCTCTACGCAGACGACATGCTGCTGTATCTAACAGACCCCGAGGAGGGAATACCGGCCTTGTTACGCATTTGTGACACGTACGGCAGGATTTCCGGCTACACGCTAAATTGGTCCAAGTCAGAGATATATGTCCTCCGGGGTCCGGCTCCAGACCTCGACGATACTTGCCCGCTGCGACTGGCGGGATCATCCTTTAAATATCTAGGCATACACGTCACTAAGGACCCGGTCGAATTCATGGATAAGAATCTGAAGCCGCCCCTGGATAGACTCAAGCGGGATGTGGAGTTCTGGTCCGGCCTGCCGTTAACACTCCTCGGCAGGGCGGCGCTTTACAAGATGATGGCGTTACCACGCTTCTTGTACGTCCTCGACAACTCGCCCTATCCTGTGCCACCCAAATTCTTCCAGAAAGTAGCAGCTCTAGTTTCCAACCTACTTTGGGGCATCCTCCCGGCGCGAGTGGCACAATCCAAGCTACACAGAGACTGGTATAGTGGGGGCATTGCGCTACCGAATCTGAAATTGTATTATTGGGCTGCACAATTGAGGCACATTAATCAATGGATACACGCACCACACACCGAGCCAGCATTTCACTCGGACAGGGAGCAGTTGGGAGCTGATAGTCTGTTAGGTCCACTATATGATCACCGCAAGGTGCGTACTCTGGTCGGCCCCACCAAGTTAACGGTGCAGATATGGCACGCAGCTACGGCAGCTCTGGGCTGGAAGGGGAGAATCACAGGGATGACTCCGCTGTGGGACTCTCGCGCACTGGGCAACCTGAGGAACACCAAGGGATTCACACAATGGGACACAATAGGCATCTCCGTGGTGGGTGACCTATGGGAGAGGAATGAAGTGATCCCCTTTGCCCGACTAAAAGAACTCTATGAGCTCAACGACAGGGAGCTCTACAGGTACATTCAGGTACGCCACGCACTGCTTGCAGCCATTCCAGCAGACACACTACTCCCAGAGTCCTCACCCTTGGAAGATCGCCTACTCACAGATTGCATGTTAGAACGGGCAACATCCCTCACTTACCGTAAACTCCTCAACAACAGCCCTGAACCAACATCACACCTGAAGGAGAAATGGGAAGGGGAGGTTAACGACATGGATGAACATGAATGGAACGCAGCTCTTGGGTCCCCTAAAGAAATAGGCATCTCGGCACGCATGCGACTGGTGCAATTTAAGATCCTGCACAGGGTTTACTATACAAGGACGATGTTGCATCGTATACAAAGGGCGCCCCATCCCTACTGTCTGCGCGGGTGTGGGGAGGAGGGCACGTTCTTCCATACCATATGGGACTGCCCTAAGATCCAGGAATACTGGAGGCAAGTACTCCGCACACTCTCACAGGCATTAGATCACTCCATATTACCTGACCCACGGAGGTGCTTGCTAAATATATGGGAACCTACTGACTTGATCCGATACGAGCAACTTTGGGTCACGGCGGGGCTAATGGTAGCGAAACGCGACATAGCACAGCGCTGGGGGGCAGCAGAACTCCCAACCAAGTCCCAGTGGTGCTTGAACATGGATCGAGTGATGTTGACCGAGCGAGCAGTGTATATCAACCGAGCCTGCCCCGGGAAATGGAATAGGATATGGCTGAAGTGGAATGAGTACAGGGGGGACATCTGCGAACCCTTGCGAGAGGATGATCTGGATGAATCTGACGAGGAGGGCGAGGAGGGCTAAACCTGGGCTATACCTGTGTAAGTTGCCCAGAGCAATACTTTACCATTTAATGCAACACCGTGGAGGGTCCATCATATAATGAGATGGAATTGCCAAGGCAGTGTGACCCACACTAAGCTGACAGACTCAAATCTCCCATGCAGTAATAGAACCAAGATTAGCCCTCTTCATTTTCAGAATGTCTTCAGACTGATATCTGAATAGTCTCTCGTGGGTGGGAAGATTCAGCACGAGGGCACTAGGGGCCAAAGGTAGTGACCCCCAGAATGGTGAAGGGCTTCAAAGTCGACAAGGGTTTCATCAATCATTGCTCAGACTCATTGGCCAAGCGCACAGTGGTAGATGAAGAGGACCTTACCGACATATCCGGAAGGAGAGAAACTGGATGGTCTGCAAGGGTAAAACCAATGAAAAACTGCAAACAATGGAAAGGATGTAAAGGGCTAAGACGTCAAACTGTATAACGTGGAGGCCTGCTTGAAGGATGGAGACAAGAGAATCACCACATCGGAGCACAAGATTGATAAAACAGAACGGAGAAGAACCTAGCCAAAATCTGACATTTCAGGCCTGTGCCCGTACCTCTATTTCTTTCCGCAAAGGCTAAGTGGAGTGCTTGCACAACCTATACCTTTTCAACTTTATTGGGGTACTGGAGTGGCCACAGTCTAAGATTAATTTGATCTGTTGGCAGTGAGGGAAACATTTCAGTGACAATAGGTTTATTTAACTCCCAAAAGGGGTCTCTGATGGTGCCGAAGCTTTCACAGATAAAATAATTAATTTAGGCAGTCTCTCAGGTGCCAATCATTGCGTTGCCTGTGCTTCAAACATTTTTGCAACAAACAACCAGAAACTCTCAACCAAAGCAGGGAAAAGCCGTTTGCCTGACAGTTATCCAAGTGGCAGAGTAGAGGCTCATTAGGGTAAAAGCTGTAAATGTAATTAAACCAGCATTTGATTTCTCAAAATCTACATGAAATGACACATTCAAATCAGTGAAAAGTCAAACAGAGCCCTCCTAAAGGTCTAACATACCCTGGAAACCAACTAACTCTGGGCTCATATGCTTGTACTAGTCCTCCTACTAAGGACTGTGCATTGGCATATTGCCTGACCTCAGAAATGGGACTATGAATACACCAGCGGGCAGTCCTCTAGCTGAACCGAGACCCGAAGGAATTCGTAATGTGACGGTGATCTGATGAACTTACGACTTCTAAAGAAGCAGCCATCATTACCCAATTGGGCACATTCATTCCAGCAATGACCCTAGCTTTAGGCCCGCAGTCTTAACTGAAGAGGGTTACTGATTACACAGGTGGCGCCAGATGGCACGCCATGCACTTGTGCCTCGCGCACTACTTGAGGAAATGAATAAATGAAGAGGTCTGATGCTCTACTGACCGTAAACCCTTGGTGAAGGGGCACCTCCCTCAGTGCACCAAAAAGGGCTCAAACAGATTGTAAACCAAGGCAGTATAGCGAAGGCATATCAGGAGTACACTGTCTAAGAAGCAGCACTAAGTGCTAACATTGGGAGCAATTCACAAAGGCTGCCTACAATTTGTAGGCTAACAGCCTGAGCAAAGAAAATAGCATCCACTTTTTTTTTTACTCTCCAGTTCTTTCAAAATATCCCTTCATTTAGATCTTCTGACCTCGTAACCCCAGGTTTTAAAACCATCTTCTATTGCATAATTTTCTCTAAAAAAAAAAGTATAAAATTCTTCTCTCAAATGATAGCAAGATGTGAGTAGAAGTCGAACACTCCTGTTCAATTTTTTTACCCTGAGTGAATACATAACATAACAATACAGTCTGTGGGATTCCCAGCATTCTTGCTAAGCAACTGTAAAACTCCCTTATCACACACTTTCTCATTTCCTTGATTTAATTGTAATTCACAGCTTTGCAATATCTCACAAAATGTCCCCGCTTGCCACACTTGAAACAAATGGCCTTCTCTGCTGGGCAATTATTCCAACTTGCCATGTAACCCTGTTGACCACAGTGGAACCACACTTCTTTCATTTTCACCTCTTTTCGGAGCAGTAGTGCGTTACTCTATCAACTCTCACTCAAATGTTCTCTGCTCACTATATTTTTTTTCTCTTCGATACATGCTAGCATGGGTTCCATTCTTTTCACTACTGTTAACACTCCATTTACTGGCGGTTCATCCTTTAACCACACACATTCATGGAATTTGACATTATTGCAATTTAACAGAAACGGATTCCCAGTGCATTCATCCATCGACTCTCCAAACTTGCAAGCTCCCGCCACTTTTCTCAAACTTATGAGATATTTAACTTCAGATTCCTTTTCATCCTCTACCCTCTTGCCAAAACAATATCTTTCAAATATTGTCCTAACTTTCGGACGATAATGTATATAAAGTTTCTTTAACCAAATGTCAAAATCATTCATCATCTTGCTTTATTAAATCTGGTAAATGATCAAGCACTTCCTGCCCCTCAGGTCCTAAACAATGTATTAATAATGACAGCTGTTTCCCATTGCCATATTTGCTGCACACACTTGAGCATAATTTATGAAAACTCTTCCATCATGCCCATCCAACTGAGAGCTCTCCTGGATGGCTGGTGAAAAGAGAGGTGAGTTACATTTTGCTTTATCTATAAAATTAATGACAGGCTCAACCAGGCGCAGCCGCAGAGCGGGGGGAACTGTGCACTACAATACCCAGGAGCCTCAGCTTGCACACGCCTCCAAACGCGCCCGGAGGCGCTAGAAAAAGGCGTTTCATCTCCCGCCTCGTGGTACGCACGCGGGTGGTCGCCGGGCTAAGCCCGGGCAAAGGGCGGGCCGTCTAAGGCCGTCCAAGGACATTCAAGGCCGGGCCGGGCCACCCCTCTAACCTGCCCCATCCTGATCGTTGGTGCATAAACTTGGTCTTGTATTAATTCATTTTCTTTTAATCTGGTAATATTATTATTATTAATCTCGCTTTGAGCTACTCTCAATATGCCCTTACGTTCGGGTAAAGAGAGAACTATGCAAGTTTCGACACCAAGTGGCATAGTTTCTGGGACCCTTGATGCCTTCTTCAAATGGGCTACAGGCATCCTGGAGAAGGAAATAGCCTTCGCTGAGAAGCGCTTATCCCTGGACCTTTTCTCCGGAAAACTATCTTCCCTAGGACATATTGGGGCAGTGGTATCCCCCGCTATTCAAGCCTCTACATTGAATCAGGAGTTACATCATGACTCTATGCTGGTAGAATTGAGTCAGGAGGTGGCTTGCTCAATACTTAATACAACCGATGGTGGTACGCTTTCTAGCTGCATCAATCATAGTGGTGGTGAATGTTCGTTGCCTCCAAGTCCCGAACCAAACTATTCAAATAAGGGTGGAACCAACAACTCTAAGTGTGGGAAAAGGAAAAGGAGGGATGGAGCGGGTAAGAGGGGCACTTCTAAGATTCCTAAATTAAATCTTATATCTCAGCCTCCACAGGTTCTAATTAGTCCCCCGCTTCCCACACTGGTACTTTCTGACACTGCTGGTCAATGCCCAACTTGTAGATGCAAGGAGGAAGGTCTTCTGGGTAAGATGGAAATTCTAAATAAATCCCTTATGTTACCCTTAATGGAAAGCGCTAGGTTGACAAATTCAAAACTAGATAAGTTGGAGAATCTAGTTATTGCCAACACCAGCACACTTAATAACTTAGTAAACACACCGAATAACACCAAAGCTACTACCACCGCTGTTAAAGCAGTGGGGTATGGTGTGACTAATAACAATTTGGTTCCTCAAATCAGTGCCAATCCTACGAACAAACAGCAAGGTCATATACAGCTGGAGAAAGCCCCCGCAAGTAATAACTCGGTGGCTACTAATAGAGGAGGGTCCCTGAAGGAAGGTGGTAGGTCGAACCCACAGCCATCTATAGGTACACAATCAAGGGCGGGTCACGCTAGACAGCTCACCCTACCGGGGAAGAAGATCCCAAAACAGAGCCCCCCAGTACTTACCTTCCCCCGGAGGCCACCCCATATACTATCATATTGACGGGTGTCTCAGCTATTGGGGAGGAAAACATTGAATCGTTTAGGGACCTGAAAAACAAAGTCGTTTTTTGGTTGAACAAAAACAGAACACTTCCCCCCCCCCTCCTCTAGCACAGAGATCTTAAATATTAGAAGAGTAAATTGGGTGGGACACAACCCAAAGGACCTAGAGGGTGATTGTGTCATCATCAACTTCAGGGACCCCTGGGTGGTGGACTATGTGCTTAGAGAACCGAGATTTGGCAGGATAGGTGATGTCCAATCACTGGGCCTTCAATACTTCTATCCCAAAAGGATCAATGAACCCCCTTATTATCCGACCAAACCCAGCTATAGAAGACCCTTTGGTAGATTTCCCCATGATTTGACTACACAAATTCCACCCTTCCCTCACCTGTATAATCGCTTTGAACCACTATCTGGTTTGGAGAGCATTGATTGACTTTCTTCTTTGGCTGGTGGGGACATATAAACTGCAAACTATGTTAGTGACGATGCAGGATTTTGTATAACTGAGGAATGTGAAGATGGCTTTAGTAAGGGTCCCCAGTCTGGGCTTTCAGAAGTGGCCTCAAGGGGCCAGGTATGGGCAGCTAATAGCCTTAATAAAGGCGAAGGCTATAAGAGAAATAGCAACCTCGAACAAAAGATGGGGGAAAATTGCGGTGAACCTAGTTCCCCGACACGTAGAAGGGATTCGGGCAATGTGTTCCTGGACGAGCCTGTAGTGACTGAGAATAGGGAATCCTGCAGTTTTCTGTTTTGGAACGTGGCAGGTCTGAAACAGAAAACTAAAACCCCCTCTTGGGAAAGTGTTATAAATAGCTTCGATATCTTGGCTTTGCAAGAAACTTGGTCAACTGACCCAGTACATATAAATGGTTACATAAGCTTTTTCACTCCGGCAGTGGGGGGCACACATGGGAGAGCAAAGGGCGGGCGGATTATGTACCTCTCCAATCAGCTCAAGTATGAGAGGGTACGCTTTTCACCAAAGTGTAGCTATTACCAGTCAGTAACGATATATAGCAGGAAGGCAGCTAGTTTTATTGTCATACATTTTTATAACAATATATCGAATAATGATATTCGTAGCACCTTAAAAATGCTAAGTGATGACATACAACATGAGATAGATAGTAATGAAAAGGGCTAATCCCACTGACACAAACAGGCTTTAGGGCCGGAATGGGTACTCTAACAAATGTATCCGCGCTAACCCTTCTCGCTAAAAAGGCTATCAATAACTCCTCCACGCTATACACTTGTTTTTTGGACCTAAAAGCGGCCTTTGATAAAGTGCCTAGATCAAAACTTTGGGCCAAAATGAAAGCCTGGGGTGCGCCACCAAAGCTATTGGGAGCAATCATAGAACTATACTCACACACCTGGGTACAAATAAAAAAAGGAGATGGACGATGCTTAACAAAGAAATATCAAACTTCTAATGGACTAAAGCAAGGCTGCGTGTTGGCTCCCAGCCTTTTCAACATCTACACCGCAGACCTAGAAAGTGACCTACGCACAATTCAGGGGGACCCACCGAAATTGGGACAAACACCTATTGTGAGTCTACAATACGCAGACGACATTGTGCTCCTCTCACAAACGCCGCTTGGCTTACAACGCTTGATTTCCAAACTCGCGTTATACATCTCCAAAGCACAACTAACAATAAACCTCAAAAAATCGAACATCCTATGCTTCTCCAGTTCCCGAAAGAAACAACTTAAATATGTCTGGAGGCTAAATTCTTCTATATTAACACAGGTTGATAAATACAAATACTTGGGCATCATACTTGATTACCAACTAAAGTACAAACATCATTTAGAACAGGGGAAATCAAAAGCCAAACAACTGCATTTCGCTTTTAAAACCATACAAAAACATTTAAGTGGAAGCTCAACCGGCCACATGTTAAAGATCGTAGCTGCTAAATTCTTGCCATCTCTCACATATGGCTCGGAACTGATGGCATCTAGGGACTCTACAGCGCTGAATCTTGCTCAATCCAAACTGTTTAAACACCTTTTTTCGATCCCGCGACACATTTCACAGGCCCAAATACGTCTGGAATATGGATTAACAAACCAGACCCCGGCAAGACAAGGAGCATTGGCCAAATATTACTGGCGTATGAGGGACGCCGAAGACAACTCACTTGCCCACCTCTGTTGGCTAGAGTTCGAAAAACAGGCTGGGTTCTCGAATTCAACATATAAGTCCCTTAGGCAAGCGCTTCAGTCTCTAAAGCTGGAAGAAGCCTGGCTTTCACCCGTGTCTTATAACATTTTTAAACAGATCACTAACAAAGCTATCAAACAAGCATCGCTGATAATGGACAAAGGCGCAGTGGCTGGCAAAAGCCACGCCTGGATTGTGTTACCAACATATAATCATCTGAAACATCAGCCATACTTGCAAGATTGTTTTAGGGATCACTACAAGAGGAAATTAAGTCTTCTGAGGCTGGGTTGGTTCTCGAGCAAAGACCTCACCCCCAAATGGCTGCGTACCTGGCCAACTTCAAACTGTCGCCTTTGTGGCAAGGGCGTAGAGTCATTATTGCATTTATTATGCATATGCCCGGCACTCCAAAATCTAAGGAAGACGCTCTTGTTACCACTCCTAAGAGAAGCACAAGTAAGAACCTGCAGGGCGGCTGTAATAAAATGCCTTAGCGGGTCTTGGATACAACTTTCCTGCAAAACTATAAAATTCTTGGCCCACGCTGCCCAAGAGCTGGGAAACAAGAAAACAATTAAAGACGACCCGTGCCAACTGGCCCCCCCAAGGCTGGGCCCAGACTCTCCCTCAATCTCTTAATGGATACCCTTCATTCCACTCTTCCGGCATAAAAAAAAAAACCTTCACTCTGAGTTAACAACGCGTTACTTCCATCAAGTTACACTTAACCCCCAAGCACTGTACCCCGTTTAGAATATCCATTTGCTGACTGGCAGCTGCAATGAGACATTTATCCCCGTGCCCAGTTCCATCTGTGCTTCTCAACCTTACACAGTAACTGCACATTCGAGCAACTTGCTACTGCCTTGCGTTACTTTAATGTATTATCTTTTCATGTGATTTATGTTGTTTTTATGCTGTTTCAAAGATGTAAAGTTTTATCCCATGGTGGTAAGACCCACCCTTTTATGATTTTCACAAATCAAATAAAGTATTACTTACTAGTAATGAAAGGAAGTAACAATTTTTTGTCGGGGGAGATTTTAATTGTCCACTTTGCAAAGAGGGGCAACAAGGGATCTGTGGACTAATGATAGAGCAAGACATTAACCTTACACATTTTGACCACTCCTTGATCGGGGATTTACTAAATGAAATACTGTTCACCTATGATTTGGGATATGTAAAGAAATTGCCCAAAAACCATCTAATTTTCTCCCGACCTTTATTGGCAGAGGAGCACTGACTACTATTGACTTCATTATTTCTTCAAATACTTATGGCCGTAAGATTAAGAGGCTCAAAACCTTAGACTTGCCACTGAGTGATCATCGGCCGCAAATAATGGAGATTGAAAACCCATTTTGGGAGCAGCATAATGATGGGTCCCTTACGCGTGCACTCCCAGATGTGATGCTTGGGAGGCAAAACAGATATACACTTAAATGGTGTAAGTTGGTCCCAGAGAAATTCTTAGGCAAACTGTTGAAAAATTGTTTAGATAGCTTCATGATTTGCCTGGATGAACACTCTGATAGCGAGCAGATAATAGAACATTTTAACATTATAGCATCCTCTATTAGAGATAGTTTGTGGGTGGAGTCAAAGAAACGGGCCAAAGGCAACAGGAGATGGTTTGACAGTGCATGTACAAAGGCACTTACTGACCTGAAACACGCCATTCATAGGATACCACGAGACCCTTTACTAATAAGAGAATCAAGGAAAGCATATAACTAGGCTTTAAAAAATAGGAAAAAGGCTATAAAAAGGGAGGCCTGGGAGGTCCTATGTGCAGCATCACAGTCTAAAGATCCATCTGCGTTTTGGAGGGCCGTAAACGCCCCTTTTCTGTACGATAATACCAAAGCGCGTATGGAAATTGCGATCGCGGAGGACGATTGGGTCGAACATTTTTCAAATCTTTATAGCTGCCTAGATCAAACACCCAAAATAGATTTTGACCCACTGTGTGACAAAGAGGTACGGGCCCATAAGCTGGTGATTACTCTGGATGAAGTTATGATGAGTCTGAAAGCAACAAGGGGGGGAAAGGCTGCAGGCCCAGATGGGATCCCAGCAGATTTATTCAAAGCAAATAGTGAGATCTGGGGCCCCATGTTGGTACAGCTTTTTAATGCTGCGCTAGCGAGGGGATTAAATCCTTCATGGTTCACCTCGGTCATTGTCCCAATATATAAGAAGGGAGATAGACAAAATTGTGCTTGCTATAGGCCAATATCCCTTCTAGATTCATCTATAAAGATCCTTGGTAGAGTTATCCTAGTTAGACTCCAAAATTGGGCCGAGGAAAATGGGATAATAAGTGACTTGCAATTTGGATTTCAGAAGGGCATAGGAACCGGACGTTTGTCGACCTTACCTCGGCATTTGATTGTGTGTTCCATAGTAAACTATGGGCACTATTAGAAAGGTTGGGCGTGGAAGACCCTATTATTTGTTTTTTAAGGGAATTGTATTCAGGGGCCACAGCATCGGTTCGTTATGGAAAGGGGGGTGAATGTACCAGATCATTCGGGATAGGACGTGGGGTACGCCAGGGATGCGTCATGGCTCCATTTTTATTTTTGGTCTATATAAACGGACTTGAGCTTCGTCTGTTGCAAGAGTGCAGGGATATGCCCAGGGTTAGCAAAAGATGTATCCCTCCACTCTTGTATGCGGATGATGCAGTCCTAATTGCCCGGACCCCCCTGGCCCTACAGAACCTGATAACATCCTTTGATAAGTTCATGTTGAGTATGGACCTAAAAATTAACTGTAGTAAAACCTTCTCCATGAACTGTGGTACACGAACTAGGAAACAAATGAAAACTAGGTCCATAAATAATATTCCCCTGGAAAATACCTCCACTTTCCCTTACTTGGGTATCCTGTTTTATGAGACTGGCTCTTGGACAAGTGCTGTAAAGGCCAGAACCCTCTTGTTTTCAAAAACAATAATGGCCTTAATGAATTTTATAAAGAAGTTGGGTAAGAAACCAATAAGAGAAGTCTTAACTATTCATAATGCTGCGTGTCCATCAGTGGCTCTTTATGGATCTGGACTTTGGGGATATACGAACATAAAATCAATTCAAATAGCCGAAAATAAGTTAATGAGGCATATTCTGACAATACCAGAAAGTGTTGCGACCTACATCTGCCACATCGAACTTGGGCAACCGTACAATACAGATATAATCAGAACTCAGCCCATACTTTTGTGGCATAGGGTATGGACAACAAATGAGTGTACCGTGAACAGGGGTATTATGTGGGACGTCTTAAAACTAGAAAATGTGAGTAGATTCAAATGGCTAGATTATGTTAAATGTTTGTTAATAGAAATCGATTGTCAACAATACTATGATGATCCACAATGGTTAATATATCCCGAAAGGTGTTGAAAAAATTGTGTATGGAACACCTCGAGGAGAAAAGAATGTTAGAGGAAGTAAAGAAAAAGACGGTTACCTCGCATCAGCTGTTATTAACTGGTGATAAATTACAGCCGTATTTAACTCTGCGTATGTCCAATTATGATAGATTCCTCTTGACACGTTTCAGATTAAATATTGTTTTTAGACTTTTTCAGAAATTAATTTGTGGTCGCGTGATTTGCCTATGTGCCCATGCGATGAATCCTCGTCCCAATCTGACATCCATGTTTTATTTTTTTGAAAAATGTATACCTTACCGCGTAGGAAACTTATTATCCCAATTCTCAAAGAAATGAACTGAAATAGATGTCCCCAGCATTTTTAGAGTTGCAAAGAATGGACACAGTTTTAGTTGTTGCAGTACTCTCAGAATTTTTTATACATGTTTTTAAATTGCGGAAATCAATTGGTCTGTATGAATTTTAACTGCATCCTTTTTAACTGCCTCCTTTTTACATTTCTGTGTAAATGAAATTTCATGTTGTTGCTTTTATGGTTATTAATTATTAATCAAATAAAGTACTTTTTGAACTTTGACAGGCTCAACCCTTACCAGTTTCAACCCAACACTAATCCCCTTCGGACTATGTTCTTAAAAACCATTACATTTTCATAATTCAGGTAATGAAATGAGACCCAGTAGTCAGTATGTCCCTCTGTATGAGATTGGATACAACTGTTCTTCACCAAGTCGAACTAGAATATTTGATTCTTCCTTCTTATAGATAGCCTATAAACCAATCACATCCCGGAATAATGTTAGTGCTATACCAGTCAAAAGATGGGTCTCCAATCTGGTTACCAGAACAGCAGCCACTAATGTGTTCAAATTGGTCAAGTCCAATAGTTGTTGGTATGCCTATAACCGATTGTGTTAAATTTTATTGACAAGGTGATGCCTTCCTTTGCCCAGCAGCATCTCTGTTAGTGTGCCTGTCACAGAATTTTGCATTGCACATATGTTCTATGTAACCAGGCCCCCACTGAATAGCATGCCAAATAGTGTACTTGATACAGTAGGCACGTTCATTCCACTGCATACGTTAAACTGACCAAGTCAGTGGGCACCCAATGTACTACATGCCTCTTTAAAGAAGAGGTGCTGGTACTTAAAGGTGCCATTATACGTAACCAAGCAACTCCACCAATTAGACAAGTTTGTAATACCTCCTCGTCTCTCAATAGGCTTTAGATATCCAAACATGTTTCCTTTCATGGTCTAAGTTTCATAACTCATTCTCGCTCTTAAGTAGGGTTGACCGTAGATGGTGTAACTCACAGTTACAACATCAAATGCCGACCCCCACCACTTGACTTTACTGTCCCACTGATCCCAGTTATTTTTCTATAACTGTTTGTCTATTGTTGTAAAAAACAGTATACTCCTTCATCCATACCCAAACATCCTGTATGAAATCTCATTCACCTCTTCGAGTAGATGCGTCAGTTTTCACGTACACATCCCTGCAAAGATAGCACTCATTGCAGGCTGTAAGTTCACTGCCGACGTGCCAAGGTCTTCTTGGGCAATCAACAAGAGTGTGAGATAATGATTTGGATTTCTTCCATATGGCACATCTTTCAATCTTTATTCATAAGGAACTCATCCATAGCCTGCCTCAACCAACTGTCATCTGCTAGAATCCCACCACTTAATTGGACTATATGTTTTGTGAAAGAATGTAACCTCGCCTCCCCATTTTGTCACCACCACTGTAGCTTAGCTCATTAAACATTAAATGCAGTTCACTGCATATTTGCATTTTCCTTAATCCATTTGTCACCAACTAAGAATAAACGATGATTTCAGAATTTTGGAAACATTTCTAATTGTTTACTTAATTTTTATCATGGCTAGTAATTTGTTTTTTTTGGGTGTTCATTAAACCTGAAAAAAATATATATCAACAGAGTGTACAGACTCAATTCGTTATCAGACATGTTCAAGTTTCGCTCTAAAACCAAATCAAAACACTAAACAAAAACAGAACGCATATCTTTAGTGCATTAAGTTATCAAAGTCCAGCAGCAAGCACTTTCAATAAGAAGTTCGTCATTGTTAAACCAAGGCAATAATTCAGCCCACAGTCATTCCAAGCATTCTTTTTCATAATCATTAAACCGACACTGCGGTTAAATCGCACACACTAAGAGCAAACAAAACCCAATGAGAGCAGGTTGGATAAACTAGTGCTATAAAAAGGGAAATGCACTTGCTTTCTTAAACATCAAACATAAACTGGCGTTCAGGTTATGTAGACACACTTTGAGCCTTTAAAACCAGGCTTGCCCTGGTGTCGTGAGTTTCAATTGGAGCAGGGTAAAGTGTCAGGATCACGTGCCACCTCAAGATGGCGGCAGGCCTCAGACATCTGAAATATTTGGCACCAGCTGCTGTGTAAGGAGGGGTTGGTCGCCTGCAAGGACGGGTTTAGCACTGCCAGCATTGAAACAATCAGTGATTGCACTGTCTATCGATAGACTGAGCCTATGACAGGGCACTGCTTAGGGGGTGGGGGAGGGAGTGCCGTGGCGCTGGACAACAAGCATTTGCAAAGCCAATGAGTCTGATTTGCATTATGAATAATACAACATTAAAAATACTGCTGTTGTGTGAGAAAGAAAAGGAGTATGTGTATCCGCACTCACACAACAAAGACAACAAACTTACTTAAACGTGGTCTTCCTTCCTCGCAGAAACAGTTTCCCACAAGGAAGGCCAACTGGCAGGGAAACTTTCCAGTCTGTGAACTTCCAAACAGGAAAACCTTGCGATGGAACTTAGAAAATGCAGTCCATCACAAGAACTACATGGAAAACAGAATGACCACATTTCAATCTAACTGTACTAGGTACAAAAAGTACTATGCCCTCAACTTTCTTATATACTCCAAGTCTGTTTTCTTCTCATTCTTGACCTTAAACATCAGGTCAGTACTGCGAGTCACCATTAAGACGTGTCATTTTCACAGTACTTCTGCCTGGGGTTGGGCTGTATCTTGATAAATAGCAAGGGTTTTATTTCACATTTGTACAACTCGTTGCTGTCACTTTTGTGACCTCACAGTGCTCAACCTTGTCTGTTGTGTTGCAAGCTGGAGCATGGTGAATGGGTGGGAGAGTTTGTTGATGCTCTGTGGTCTAGTTGAACATCGACCAAACATGCATATTAATGATCTTTACATGGATGACTACATTTTAACCTTGTTTTGGGAACCTGCAGCCGAACTCCGCCTTGTCTGTAGGTCTTCCTGATCGTATTATGCACGCGGGTCATAAGTCTCTGTTCATCACGTCTGCTAGCGGTCCTTTATTCACTTGTGACACTTGTTCTGTCTTCTTGACATTCTGCGCTTGAGAGGGAGGGTCATCATTTCCCACTCTGATAAGGTCTGTGGGTCAGGTGGGTCCACCAATTAACATGTACTATCCCTTCTTTGGCCAACATTCATGTGGAATACTAGTGTGTTGAGTGGAGAGGTGTGGTGCAGCGTCCAGGGCAGCTGTCTTCGGAGCACAGGGGTCACTCACTGTTCGATACCCGGCTCCGGCGGCAGCTCAGCTCAGCACCATGTGACTCTGGGCAATAGCTCACTTAATTTCCACGATGCGCCTTGAGACCCGGAAGGGTGAGTAGTTTGGGCTTTACAAATACGGATTTTTACATTTACACCCAGAGTCCAGCTTTTCTACTTGAAAAGAGGTTCGCTAACACATCGCAGACATCCGGGGGTGATTGTGTGGTTGTGTTAGCCTCCTCCACACTGCCGCTCTCTGAAAGATGGCGGTCACAGGGTCAGTGTTCCAATGCAAGGTTTTGGCATCTCTTTGCCTTGTGTCACTGCTCTGTAGGACACTAGTCACAGCTGGCTACGGTGTGCTGCATATTTCCGCTTGTGGATGCAGCCAGTGTCTTTTCTGAAAAAAAGGCCCAGCAGCGAAAAGCCACCTCCAAAACTTAGATCAGCTTTATCAGCTTTTACTCAGCAATAGCATTATCTTGCTGGTACCAGGTTGGTGGTGGTATCAGTTTGTCACTCTGCGCCACCAACGTATATTTAGAAGGTGGAAGTTCCTGGGCAGCCCTCATGTGGCCATCCTAATCAGTATAAGGAAATGAATGGCAACTGACAGCATATCCAGACAAGCAACTAAGCAGTTTAGGGTGGGAATATACTGGGCTCTAACGTTTTTGTTTTCTTTACACTAGTTTAATCTCACATACACCCTCATTCTTGGGCTACTCTTAGATCATAAAATGTCAGGTTTTTCTTACGCCTTAGTACTCCGCATTGTTTTGGTCAAATAGGTGGAAATGTCGATCTAGCAAGAACTCTAAAAATCGGGCGAGCGTTGTGCAAGCTGCACTGGCAAAGTTCATCATTCAGCTTGCAGAAATTGGACAGAGGAAATTCGTAGGGGAATCATACATGAGATCATTTATAATGGTGAACAGATGATGAAAATGGGGATCGCGTGATGAAAAACACCGCTAAGTCACATGAACTGTTACTCGAGCATTCCATGAAAACAAACTATAGTTAGTGTTCTTGAGAACATGACGCATTGTGTGAGAAAAAAAATACCTGACTCCAGTCACCACTAGAATAATAATAGCATTAAACTCAGGTTAATTCTGCCTCACCCCTCTCCATGCACCCATCCTATGGGGAGAGGGGTTTTCATCATGCCCGCTTTACCCCCCCTTTTCGCTTTAATAATCATCTCATTACTATTTTTGGCTGTACTTCTCTCAACATTATGTATAAATATTGAAATTGTAGGTCTCATTAATTTTGTTTAATTTCAAATTTTTGCCAATAAATATTAAAAGTGATTTAGCCTTCTAACCCCATACTAGTGTTACTTTTTTTATTTTTATTAAGTGTACGTTTGAAGTAATGAGTCAGGAAATAAGGTTGGCATATGTCGATGGGCGGAGGGAGGGACATTCCACGCCGTTTGTCACTTGAATGAATGATGTCTTCGTTCATTTAAAAAATATCTTGTTAGACACAGCAATGTTATGTTTGAACAGGTGACAGGCAGCATCTGGATGTCGTGGAAAGCCAAGTCTCTTTGTTAAAGCATAAACAGGTTAAACAGCCACTACACACATTGTTACTATGGTGTAACTTGCTGTATTCATGAACTGTGCGCAGCAGACAGTATTATTTAAGTTTGCACTCACAGTCCATGAGTGCCTTGACGTTTACTGCTGCCTCTGTGGCGTCAGATCTCATAAGCCTAGTATGTGTAAAGAACAACATAAAAACGTACTCCCAATAGGAGCAGAGGCAACCCGCATATATTAATTACCGTAGACTAATTTTGAAAATGCAATGTATTTTCGACGACATCACCACATCTTTATGCAGAGAACAAAATGCAATTGTCCCCAAAATTGTTTCACACTTTTTGTATGTTTGCAGAGCGTGACACGCATGAGATGGCGGCCATCTGATGCAGACTTGATTACTATCGCCACTGTCTGGTACAGATGACGTCAGGTCCAGCTACCGTCCTCACAATAGTTACAATGTACTTTGAAGGCAGAGGCGGGGTTATCCAGCCTGATGGCACATGCACAAACTGAGCATGCTCAGAAGAACACTCGTGTCCGTGACTCACCCGTGGCTATTCCCCAGTACACTTCTGGTCCATTCAATAACTCACCACATGCCAGGGTGGAATAAACTGGAGAGCCAGGGACTTGCAGCAGGATTCGGAAAGGAGCCACGCGAGCGTTGGAGTCCAGCACAGCATCCAGGGCACCCACCAGGCGACCTAGACAGGAAAGTGGAATTGGGGAACACAAAGGACTTAGTTCAGGCTGGAAAGATAAATTTTAATTAGAAAACGCATCAAAAATACAAGTCAGGTAACAATTGCAAAACCATGGATAACGCTTCCAGAAACGGTAGCTTGCAAACTTAACAATGGTGAGCAACACCAGAGTTTCATTAATGTGTTCTGGTTGAACCCAAGACAATGATGCTTTGGACGATACCAATGCATTTCTGACATTTGAATGTGGTTGGATTGACTGTGGTCTTCAGGTATAGCTGGTTAGTTTACTGGACTAATTCCTCACCTACGACTACAATACTTTTCTTTCCATGTATACTTTATCGCCCTAAATGGAACCTGGGTCCAGTCAAGTAGTTCCCTGGAATCTATAGCCCTCCACACTGAGCACACCTCCCTTTTCCATGCAACGGGCACTCGCTGCCACCGATTCCTCTATTGATCTACACCTGTAGACTCTTATGAATCCTTCAACAACGCCCTTTGCTTCACCTCCAACACTTCTTACCCACACCGACCCTTCATGTCCCTAAGCACAGAACACAAACAGTGCCTCACCCTTGCCATGTCCTAAAAGTTTAAAAACGGTGAAAAAATAAACTCTGCATAATACATGTTGTCTATTAATGTACCTCAGTGCACTCCCAGAAAGCACAAGGTTGAGTACTTGCTGGTCCCTTTGTTCTGTTATAATCCTGCCAAATTGTGCCCTTACCACTTAACTGACCCGCTCAACTACCCAGCAATCAAGGTTCGCAGTGGAGACATTTCAGACTCCTTTGATACTAAAATCCAAACCATTATAGTATCCTTACCCTCTGTCGTGGTGTTCCCTGTTTCAGGAGACTGTCCTCCCCTGCTACTCGAAAGGTCCCCGGACCACCTCCTTAACCACCCCTTTCTTCTCCAAAACGTATTCACGTCTTCACCAAGCACTAAAATTGCTATTTAGTCAGGCCTTTAGTAACCACAGCCATTCACAATCAGATCCCCTTGTTATCTAGCCCCTTGAACACTGCCATCTTTGGTGTCTGCTCTGGGCACTGAACTCTCCTTCTCTGCCTCCTACAAAGCAGGTCATTCCTACACAATCCATTGGTGTATTCATGCACCAGAAGCTCCCTGGACATGCCACCTCAACACCAGTAGCTTACATTTTAATTTCCAAAGAAGCGAAGCAGCATCTAGCCAGGATTAAAGCTTGTTATGATTAAGTCTACATTCAAGAGATGCCCCGCTCCTATCACCTGGCTGAAATCCTTACACAGAAAAAGAACTGCCCTAACCTAGATGACGAGCAAGTGTTGATGTAGATGTTGTTGGCAGATATGTGCTACTGGCTGGAAAACTTGATGCAGTGGCGTTGCTCGTAGTCCGTGTCAGTGCCTTGAACCTTGAGGAGTCAGGCTTCCTAGATACAATGTCAGACAGAGTAGCCATTTAGGCACATCTAGCCATGTTGATTGGTGAGGACTTTTTTTTAATAGAGTTTTATATAGCCCGAACTAGACCCGACACATGAGCTTCAGTTTCGTTACAGAAGGATACATTCATTTTTGTTAGGCACGGGGAGAAAAAAAGTGATTTGCCCAGAATCACAGGTTGTTGAGCGTCGTTGCCGAGACTCGAACCCCATTCCCCAGCTTCTTTAATTGCATTCAAGACATAGACGTGGACAGGTTACACCCACCACTGTCCTCTTCCCATGTAGTAAAGGTAACAAAATCATTGGGGAACTAGCTATGCAATTAGGGGCCGGCAAATGTGTGGAGGGAACATAATCCAAACATTGGTATTCCACTATTCACATTGAACAATTAAATTACATGCCAGGCTAAGTATTTTGTACTTGAAATAAGTTTATCCATGTGTCGCAAGTCAACTACCTTGGGCGGAGGGCCTCTGGTCATAACACCTTAGTAAAAGAGTGGTGATGGAGAGAGGGCTTTGATTCCTACATGGAGATTGCAAGCACTGACCCTCCAAGACCCAGCTTTTACAGGTACAATAAGGAAAGAGGTTCTTAATTTAACTTAGTGGGGAAAAAAGGATGGCGTCCAATGCACTGGTTGAATGAAAAGCATTTAAATTGGTCATTTGATAACCTCACATGGGATGAAAATGGAACTAGAATTATTGTGTATTGTGGCTTGGCTGTGGAATTTAAAAGCAACAGCAAGGATAAGGGGCTCCTAGGGAAACACCTCCACTAAGAAGGAACATTACAGACTTTTTGAGAGCTTGTGTTGTCTGAGGTGTTACAAAGAATGTATGGCTATAGTGCATTCAGAGGACCAAAGATTGGGGAGACTGCTGGCCTGGTTGACTAGACCAGAGGCAGGCAGGATCCCGGTCACAGGGATCTAGGGATCATCAGGGCAACTTGATATATAGCCTACAGGGAATAGAGATTTTTTTCGTACTATTCCATGTATGCAATAATCAAGTGGAAGCTCGAAGGCTACCTAGAAGCCACTTCCTAAACCTATCTGACTTTAGACCCCGTGCTGGAGGAAATAGGAACAGCAATTGCTGATCTTGCAACTGGGAAGACACTGAGAAGAGACGGATTGCCAGCCAAATTTTATATTTCTTTATTTTATCCAACCAAATAAACATAGAAGCATGGTGTGTCTTACTTCTTGTCCAGACTTAAGCTTAGGCACTGGTAACGTTTAGCTGTACAAATATGAAGGTCTGAGTAGAATGTTAATTGAATGCAATGTTTGCAGAACGTTGGAGTCTATTGTCTTTTTTTATAGATCACCGACACTATCAATCATGGACGTGAAAGCATTATTATAAAAAAAAGGTGAAGTTACTGATATTTCTGTACTTTTTGGCTAACTTACCAGTTAGGCTTCCAGTATGAATATTAAAACAGATTCTATCTTGCTAGATTTATTCTGGGATGCCGACAGGCACGGTATGGCCTTTGGCAAGCTTCAAATCCCCTCAAGCCAAAGCGGGTGAGGAGTACCAAATTCTGAGCTCTCTTATGTAGCTATACAACTCCAATAACTGCAAGCTGACTCTCAGACACATTCTCTCCTGAAACCAAGTTGTACACTTAAAAAAGTCACTTCCTAACATAATAAGTCTGCTTATTGTACCCAGGCCCTAGCTGAAGGCACAGTCCAGATTATGTGTATTGCTGTGAAAGGTGCACCAAAAGGATGGATGCACCAATGCGGGAGACCTGTAAAGTGATGCACGAAAACATTTTCTTGCCCGACTCAAAACAGAATACCCGCGGGGCAGTTCCCAACATTGCATGTGTTAGTGTGGTGCGCAGGTTGTAGGGAATAGTGGAAACAATTTTCTACCACATGTTATGAACATTCCAGCCTATTACAAATTATATGAAAAAAGTGAAGGGAATACTGACCAACGAGATGGAAAGTGCATCCCTGCTTAAGGTAGAATATTGCCTTTTAGGCCAGATGTCGCATTCACCAAAACATGAGGCTAACAGCAAATTTATAGATCTTGCATTGTTATTGGCCAAAAGAGGAATAGCCAAGCACTGGAAACCACCTAGAGCGACTAATGTTGCCAGATGGAGGGAATAGGTGATGGAAGGGGCTGGACTAGAAAGCACAGTGCTGCTGCACACTGAGAGAGGAAAGGGACTTAAGGAGGAGCATTTGTCCAGTCCTGGGACCTATTAGTGTCCCTGGAAGGCTATATGGTAGATAAATGATTGACAAGAGTATACGAGAAAGCTGGTTGGGCTGGTAATCCACATGTTTCCCCTGGCCCTTAGCGAGCGGTAAGAGTGATGGCCCTACGCCTCAAGCTTCATAATTAGCAATAAACTATATCCGACTTTTTGACAAATCCATGGCTACTGATGACCACTCTGTGTTTGATAGTAGTAACATTAAAGATAGCGAACAGGCAAGTTGAACACAGTATGCACATACTCTGAGGATTATTATGTGAAAAGGCTCTGACTTGCGGGAGTACACATACCTTTCTGCAGTTCACAAATCCTTTTCTATGTTAGATTACATATTTGTTCCTCGAACAGTTATAGGCAGGGTGGAGTCAGCAGTTGTGCTGTCGAGGGGGCTATCAGATCATTCCCTTGTCGCCATAGAATTTACTTTAGATAAAGGGCGACAGACATTCAGATGGCGCCTCTCTACATGGCACCTCCAGAACGAGGATTATCAGAAACACATGGGGAGGCCATATCACACTTCTGGGTTGAAAATGCTGGATCTGTCTCGGATGCCGGGACGATGTGGGTGGCCCTGAAGCCCACGTTACGGGTAGTGGATATTGCGTGGTGTGCGACTGCGCGCAGACAGAGAAAGGCAGACTTAGTCCGGGCTGCGGCAGACATTGAGGCCCTGGAGCACCGCTGTAGTGTGGAGGGGGAAAATCAGGCAGTGGGGCAACTTCTATTGGCACAGCAAACCTATGCGTCTCTGCTATTAGACGAGGCGCGACAGGTATGGTTGGCGACGCGTAGCAGGATTTATCAGTGGGGAGACAAGTCGAGGACGATGTTGCACCGGCTCTGCCAGAACACGTTCCAGGCACAGACCCTACCGGGTCTCCTGGATAATGCAAGGGACCCGATCACAGACCCGCAGGAAATGGCTGAGAGTTTTGCAGCATATTACGCTGTCATATATGCCCCGAATGAGTGCCTCCCGGCAGACATGGTGGATACATTTATTGCGGACTTGCCACCGCAGGCGGTGACGGATGAGGTGCGTGAGCGCCTGGAGCTCCCATTGTCAGAGGAGGAGCTGGGAGGGGCCTTGGGGGAGCTTAACACCGGGAAGGCCCCGGGGCCCAATGGGTTTCCAAGAGAGTTCTTCAAGAAATACCACCTGCAGTTAGGCGTGCATTATAGAGCCGCACTGGAAGAGGCCAGGGAACGAGGCACCCTCCCAACTGATTGGCGGTATGCTGAGGTGGTGGTGTTCCATAAGCCAGGCAGGCCCCTGGAGCAGCACGCGTCATACCGACCCATATCCCTCCTAAACGTAGAGGCTAAGATCCTGGCTAAAGCACTGGCTAACCGCCTCCTGCCCCACATTGCGGGGCTCGTTCACCCGGACCAGGCCGGGTTCATGCCCAATAGAGCAACTAGACACAATATTCGCAGAGCCCATGTGGCGGTGGCGGAAATTCGAGACACCGGGGCGCAAGCGGCACTTCTCCTAGCGGATATGGACAGGGCCTTTGATTCCCTGAGCTGGGTCTACCTGTTTGCGCTTTTGCCTCGGCTCAATTTGGGGCCTCGCTTCCTGTCCTATTTGAAACTCTTATATACAGACCTGACAGCCTCGGTCAGGGTGGCAGGGGCCACTTCCTCTAAACTCTCCATTGGGCGCGGCACGAGACACGGCTGCCCCCTTTCACCGTACCGGTTTGCCCCGGCTATGGAGCCGCTGGCGGCTTGGGTGCGCTTAGATGCGCAGCTTAGAGGTTTCGAATGGGAGAAGGGCCCAACCGATTGAATCGCCCTATATGCCGATGATGTCCTGTTTTTCCTCACAAATCTTAACAGGTCGGGCCGCGTCTACTTTAGATTATGCAGATATCCGGCGAAACCTCCGGGTTGTACCTGAATCCTCGTAAGTCGACCCTGTGGGTGTTGGGGGGAGCGCTCCGGAGTCGGGGACTGGGCGTCCACTCTACAGGTAGCGATGGGGGATATTAAATACTTGGGAGCGTTCATCTCTGAGATTCCTGCAATATCCTGGGAGCGCAACCTGGTGCCGGTTTGGGATCGGGTCCGGATGGAGATGAAGACGTGGTCCCGAATGCCCCTTACTATTTATGGCAGGTCAGCCATCTTTAAAATGGTGTCCCTCCCCCGATTACTCTATCAACTACAGAATCACCCATACCCAATCTCACCCCAGTGGTTCCGGCAGGTTGACTCTGCTCTGGGGCAGTTTCTTTGGGCTGGGGGAGCGGTGCGGGTGGCGCTGCGCACCTGTTTTCTGTCCACATACAATGGAGGTTTGGCGACCTCCGGTATTCTTTCATACTATCAAGCCTCTCATCTCCTGGTCCTGATTGAATGGTGGTATGGAGATAGGGGTGACCCGGCATACGCTCTGAAACGACACCTTATGGGCTCTAACACTCTACATACTGTACTATACGCGACACAGCTGCGGAAGAGGTTGCCGCCGGCCACCCAGGTAGTGTTCCAGATCTGGAGGCAGGCATTACGTCGAATGGGATGGTGGGGCAAGCAGACTGAGGAGACCCCGTTGTGGCATAATGGATGTCTACCTGCTCTGGCGTCTCTCCAGGGCTTCTGGGGCTGGGATGATATCGGAATCTCGTCCCTAGGAAATGTAATGTCAGGAACAACGCTTAAATCCTTTCAGGACCTGCGCGAAGAGTACGATATGCCCCCGTCCCAATTCTTTAAATATCTGCAATTCCGTCATGCAATTGCACCAAGCCTGAAGGGTCTTGATTCCCTACCAGAATTTAGTCCACTGGAAGCCAAGGTCTTTATGGGGGACTTGGGGGACAAAAAGATATCCCGCATATATCAAACATTGGTCATACATTGCTCCACTACATTGCTGAAGCTCTGGGAGTCATGGGAGAGGGATGTGGGGGCACTAGAGGAGGAGGACTGGCGGGAGGCATTGGCGGCCCCCAGAGGTGCAGCCATAGCGAAACGTCTGCGGCTCATCCAATTTAAGTACCTGCACAGAGTCTACTTTACAAGGGAGAGGTTGTGGCGGGCTGGCCTCATTGCATCCCCAGACTGTCTCCGGTGTGGTAGGGAGGTGGGGACATTGCTACATACGGTGTGGAGCTGTAGCTCATTGGCCAGGTTCTGGAATGGGGTGTGGAATTGTATGTCCGAGGTCTTAGGGTGGGAGCTTCCTCGCACAACGCAACTAGGCCTGTTACATGTCTTGGAAGGGGTGGGGGGTAACATATATAGGAGGCATCTACTGCTGCTAGGCCTGACCTTGGCCAAGAGAGACGTAGCCAAAGCATGGAAGGATCTCCGGGCTCCCTCGGTTTTGGTGTGGAAAAAGGGAATTGATTTCTGTATAGGGCTGGGACAGCCAATTTTTGTGGTTAGAGGGTGCCCACGGAAGTATTACAAGATATGGAAGAGATGGGCAGACTATCGGGGCCTGTGGCTGGAGCCTCCGGTGGAACGGGAGATTGATCGGGAGGTGGTGTAAAGGGGCCAAATGGAAGGTGTGTACACACTATTAGAATACAGATTGAATTGTAGGAAATGTGAGACTATGTCATGCCACCGGGATGGGTGGGATCCGGGTGGGGGGAGTTGGGGGGGCAGGGGGTTTGGGGGATGGGGGGGTGGGAACCTGTTAAGTTTGATGCAACATTCGACCCCCAAAACACTGTATGGATTGCTAATTCTTTGATTCTGTATATTTAATGGGCAGCTTACTCCGGAGTGCGGGTTGCTGCATTATGTGTGCGATCTGTCAATAAAATGTGTTTTTTAAAAATAAAAAAGGCTCTGACTTATGTTCATTTGAATATTTACTATTGGTTAATAATACTATGGAATACAGCATCGGGAGACAAAATGCAGAGTGTGATTTGATGTTTTTACCTATCGTCAATGTTACTGCGGTTTATAAAGCAATATTTTTTTTAACTTGGTGGACAAGCATAGTGCCCAACTGACCGAGCTATGTGTAGCGGACGACTTGAGGAAAAGAGCTTCTTCAGGATACACAAGGATCGAACCTGTGAGGCTCCATCCACATCTGTGCATCATAAGACTTGGTAGAGAGCTGGAAGGCTGGTTGTCTACAACCTTGTAACTTTGCGGGACCAAGTAAGACCCCTGCCTGAGAGCAGCCCAAGGGTTTCAATCCTACTTGTAGGTCCTTTGGGATGCATCCATATGACTGACTGTCCTCCGGGGCAAGAACCACTGGAACTACAGTCTAGCAATTTACTATTCAGGAGAGAACACTGTTTTATGGTCTGGTTGAACCCCAACCTTAAACTAGGGCTCCTGTTGATCCCATGACTGCTGACCTGTCAATGAGTGGTGCCCAAACCATCAGCAAATCATAGCCAAGATAGAGGCCACAAACAATTGCAACTGCGATTAAGTGTCACACTTGAGGTGCTAATTTGACCCACCGTACCACAGCACAATTAAAATAAACGGGACCACTTAGAGCCTCAGACTGCAACCTTGAACTGCATCTACTAACTCCAATAACCAGCACTTCAGTGCTAATCTGTGTCCTACACTGGCAACCACTATCAACCAGATCCATTGTTATTTTGAGGCTTGCGTCTACATCCACTATA
Organism: Lissotriton vulgaris; assembly: GCF_964263255.1. Classification (NCBI taxonomy): domain Eukaryota; kingdom Metazoa; phylum Chordata; class Amphibia; order Caudata; family Salamandridae; genus Lissotriton; species Lissotriton vulgaris. The sequence continues at coordinate 820,823,708 of NC_141696.1, read as the reverse complement.
TGGAGACAATCAATTTCTTTTATAGCGTGCCGGAGCTACACTCTTTTAGGTATACGTTTGAGTGTTACTGCCAATTCTTCTGGAAGAAACAGCTACTAATTTTCCTCCCAAGCAAAGATGGAGCAACAACATGGGAAACACCCCTTCTTCACATAACAGGTACATCTTGAGCAGAGAGAGTGCAAGCTTCCCTCCTTCAAGAGACATAGTGCAGCAGCAGCTCAAGCTTTCCCCAGTATATGACAGATAGACATCAGGAAGCAGCAGTGCAAGTGTTGCTTCCTCACAGAATAGATACAGCATGTCAGCAGCAAAGCAAGATTCCCCCTCATAGAAGGCAGCAAGTGCATTCTTCCCATCAATGCAAAACATTTCAGCTGGGAAGACTAGTACAAGCGTCAATCACTTAGTACAAGCGTCCATCGCTTAGTACAAGCGTCCATCGCTTCCAGAATATATACAGTTTTAAGGCATCTGTGACATGTAGACTTTAGGAAGATCTCTGTAGTGGGAGCTCAACTCAGTGAGAGGAAAGTATATGTGGATGAGGGAGTGACTATGCAAGTTCTGACACCATTTCTTCTTAGGTGATATTCTACGTCACTATCCTGAAAGCCCTGGGCTGTCACTCGAAACCTGCTCTTAGTACGGATTCTTTGGTTTTTCACTTATTCAGAAGTAGCTGTTTACCGGTAAGACATTGTTTTTGGAGCAACTTAACAGCAGCCTAAGTAATTATGCTCTAGGTAGGCACACAGGTACCAACATTGTCGAACACGTTTTGGATGTGTGTGTGCCAGGCACTGTGCAGTTCCATCGCTGGTGCTGTACTTGTGGTTATATGATTATACCACGACTTCAGTTACCACGCATGGCTTTACCACGCGAATTTTACCTCGCAAGTGGCTTTACCACGCTGGTATTTACAACGTTGCATTTGTCTACGAGTAGAAATGTCTTACCTGCACGTCTTTCTCCTCGAGCCCTTACTTCCATCCTCCTTTGAAACAAACGTCAAAACACGTACACCGAAATAAAAAAAGGACTGTTTTTTTGACGTACACGGCACGTCTTTGGGGGAGGCTCTTTCCTCTTTCTTTTAATTTTTTCCCCGTTTTTTTTGTTAAACTAATCTGCTTGTTTTTTTTGGGGGGGGAGACCCCCCCCAGCCCCCCCAAGCTCCCCTCCGAGCCCCCCCCTCCCTCTGCCCCCTCATGCCCACGCTGATCGACTTCAAGGAATACCACGTCTCCCCCCTAGCCCGTGGTAAAGACGTCGTGGAAGGAACCCTGCGTGGAAGGCACCCTGCGTGGTAAGTGTCACGTGGTAAACGTGAGTAGTGGTAATGCCTTCGTGGTAAATGATGTTTCCCGTACTTGTTTAGAATGTTGAGGCCCACCACTGGAAGGGTCACAGGTTCGAACCCAGTCCCAGCTCACTCAGCCTTTTTTTTCCTTTCGATCATAATAAAATGAGTTGCATGGATTTCAGTAAGTGTAACATCCAGAATTTAAAGTTATTTAATGTGGTAGAGATGCAAGCACTACAAACTAACATAACTTTAGCTGGCGACACACTGCACCCGCATTCACACTTTTCAACTCAGCAAGGACACCAGGACTTCAAGGTGCTAAGTCAGTAAAACATGTCTAATATCAACTGGAAAAGCAAATGCAATCATCCAGCCAGCACACTGAACATAACAAGGAACTGAGACAGATAGGTAAGCATTTATTGCATAATTACTTCAAACCACTGCAATTAACAAGGAACTGAGAAGGTAACCGGTTTGAAACTGCCGGTTCCTTTTAATGCACTGCCAATGCATACCAGTAAAGCCTCAAAAAGCACATTTCACACTAAGGGACTTTCTGAGCAGGTCGGGACGCTTCCCTTTTCTCATATGTTCACAGATGTTATCATGAGACCAGTTCCTCACTTTAAAATATACTTCACTTTCGATGTGTGAGATGTTCCCACATGTCCTCTATTACTACCCTTTGTTTCTGGCAAGTACAAATAATGTTGGACTTACCAAGTTAACTGTAGCACGTGTGCAGGAGTCACCAGCGATACTGTATGGAGGGACACGAAGCGCCATGAGATGCTGTCCAGTACAGCTAAGTAGGGACACGAACCCAACATTAGATTGGCTTTGCATAGATGATGTAAATGCATAAAATTGCACTATAGGCACACATACCATTAACAATTGTTACTTTGTGCTAATTGTGCACTTTCATGCATTTACATCATCTATGTCCTGCCCATCTGCTGTAGGGTTCACGTTCCTACTTATCTCCTGTCGCTGCGTGATTCTCCATACAATAGCGCTGGTGATTCAGCTGGTGAATACAGCTCTTAAGACAACCCACAGGAGCCCGTTGACTATTGTATATCCCGCATTCAGGCTTCACAAAGAGTGTGACACACCGATACCAAGTTGTAAAGCAATGTAGCCCACCACACGGTCTGGTCACCATTCGAGAAAGCAAGGGTGTTCAGTGACACTGGAGTTTGGTGTATATGTATCCCATCAGGTACTAAAACAGCCTCTACCAAACAGGATGTTGCAACTTCCATAGGTGAAGATCTTTGTGTATGGATGTAGGCTTTGCTAAGGTTACAAGGAACACTGTCATGCCACATCCAAACTATTCCGGTGTACGTCATTGTAACAGTCTCCAGGGCCTCACCCTATACTAACCTACCAGTAATCCTTTTGGGTTCCGGAGTAGCGTGCTACTCACCGAAAAGCGCTTCAACGCTTCCTCAGAAGTAGTAAGCAATGTTTAAATACGATTACTATGCTATGCCTACCCAGGTAGCAAGTGTGTTTACGGGGACAGGGCTTTAGAGGGTACTATGTGTCTTTTTGATGTTTTCATGATAGGTCAGGCTCAAGGATCATCAGGAAAGTAGGGGGTAGGTGGCTGATGTGTGGCACAAACTGCTGGCCAAACGTAATGACCACCAAGAATGGCTGCATGTCAATAACCTCTCTGTCATCAGTGCTTCCCTATCCCTGAATACAGTAACAGATGGGCAAACAGACAGCGACCCAAGCGAGACAGATGTAAAGGATTACAGGGTTTAGCCAGTGGGTGCCCTCCTTGGTTTTATGGTGTCATACTGCACAGAAGTATTTTAAAATAGCATGAATGAATTAGTTAAGAGACTGACAGAAAAGGTAAATATCAGCCTTTGAATATTGGGGTATGCACCCTCAATGCCAGAATAGAAAACCCTTAACACCCTTGAGCTACAGTAGGACCCATAACAGAGACAAACGCAACTGTCTGCATTAATCACTAGAGTTATTTGGATACGTGTCCTCAGAGGTATGTACCTCAAATGAACAAAGCCTTGTGGAGACAATACAATAGAAAGCCAAACCAACTAAAGAGAGTGAGGTATGCACATTTCTAGTATTGTACTCCATTGAGAGCAAGAGAGAAAATTAGAGTAACTACCATGGCTCAGCCCTCTAAAATCTGGCAAAAAAACAATATGCTACGGATGAGAGACGACCAAGAGCAATGTAACAATACTAGTGAATTACTCTCTTGCGCGGCAGTAAAGAGATATTTTGTTCTTGATTGTTAGAACTTGTGTTGAATTGAGAGCTCAGGGCCAGTACCTTGCATGTGCTGCTCTTCCTCCGTCAGGACTTGTCGGAACCCCCCCAACCCCCCACTAGGTCATATCCCCCTTTTCAAATCTATCCTGTGCTGTGATTTTAACCAATGTCAGTGGGAAATTGTTGCCACGATAGGTAGAGAACTAAGCAAAAAAGTTCCTTAATACTTCTGAGCTAAATTAGCTTGTGCCTCTTGTAGAGCATCAATAATGTGGTGGTTACCAGCACACGAAAGAGCAAGAGTCGCAGCCCAGCAAACCTGTTGATCATGCCCAGGGAATGGAACGGTTGCCACCTAGACTTCGGAAAACTGTGCAAAAACACTCAGTGAATAGATTTCCCCTGCAGAACAGAAGAATAGGAAATACATGAGAGGATACATCTGGAAATATCAGTTTGGGATTCTGCTTTGCCTGTATCTGCAGCACCAAAATGGCATGGGGCTGGACCGTAGACCACTGGTTTTGTACTAATAAAATCAAAGAGCACAAATAACATCAAAGTTGTAAAACACATCCTCAGCAGAGGTCATGCCGTATACAGCTCCCCCTGGTGAAAAACAGATCACTGTGCAGAAATGCACAGGGTTTGCAGCTCACTAATGCATCTGACAGATGTTAACCACCCAGTAAAGCACAGGCCCAGTCGGTGCTTCCTCTCAAGAAGAAAATATAGATTCAGACACATTCATGGAATATGCTTTACCAGCCATGAAGGCAATCAAGCAGGAATGGTGGCGACTTAAATGGAATTGGCAGAAAATGGACCTCAATAATAATCTCTTGATGTCCAAAATACTTCAAAGCATATGGTCTGATAATAAAGAATCATATACATCTGTATTGGCATGATCAACTAATTCCAGCCTGCAATTAAGAGATTTTTTTTTTTTAAATCAGTTGAAGTTCTTTTAAACCATGCTATCCTTCCTACGCCCTCACCCCCCCCCCCCCCAGAGTTCCCGACGAGTAATTCAGCACTTCTATAGCAAGTCTTCCAGTCCAAAGATAAGTACTCTCCAGAAAGGCATTTTAGCAACAATTGCTAAATCAAATCTACCAACACACTACAGAGCAATCCTTTCATTGGTAGGACGTTTTGAACATGACTTTTCTGCCACTAGTCTCGAAGTTGATACTGTATCTCCCATTACTGAATACAAGTTTGAAAATATTCCAGAAGCTTACATTTTCAAATACTGTTTTATCATATAAATTACACCAGACGTTATTATGACTCCATTCCAGGATGGCTACCTCATGACTGTAATCTCCTGGTACTTTACATGTCTGCTTTTATTAAAAGGTAGTTACCGGGTTTCTTCTTGCAACAATAACTCAGGCTATCAGTGCTCTTCTTGGTAGTAAAAACCCTAGCCTATATCCTACCATTCCAGGCAATTAAAGGCCTATGGTGGGTCTCCTTTTAATAAGGGAGGTTTTGGAGAGTTTAGTCTCACCTCCTCTATTCAACGCAATTGTATTTCGATCTTTCGGTAACAGACGTAGTGGTCAATCTACCCCAAACTAATGACAATCGAGGAACTTTTTTAGATCTTTTCCTGGATTTTTTCAACAGCTTTCTCATGGCAGACTTCAATCTGCTGGTCAGCCATCGCAATCAATTGCTCTACTGAGAGGGAACTCTGGATCACTAGATTTTCCACCTTCATCAGCGGAGACAAAGAACAAGGGTGGGGTATATCTGGTCTCATGTCTCGGGACTCTCTCTACATATTTTTGATACGGTTATAAGAAACGCCTAATTTCAGTCCATGGCCTATATTACTGTTTCTGTGGCGTTCACATTTAGATTTTGGTTATAATCAGAGGCGGGCTAGCTGCAGTTTGACACTCTTATTGAATGCTCAGTGAAGACTGAAGTCAAACAGCCTAAAGCTGGCTCCAATTAAACAAGGATGGAAAAATGTACTTAATAATATTTGGCACTACAGTTAAATCTTTCACTTCATAGGCCCAGCCAACTCTAGCTGTAATAGTAGCATCTCTGCCAATGTTAAAAAATGTCAGTGATCTTTTACGTACAACCCTTTCTATACACTTTGGTTTTCAAGAGGCAACCTTAAACGAGCAAAAAAAAGATTATGGATCTTATTCACCCTCACTGAAGAGCCATCTTATTTGGATTCATGGTGGTCTCAACTATTGCAATTGTAGTATGGTCAATCATGCTACAAAGAACGCAGAACACAGGGATTTGTTTGACATAGGGCTTGAAATAAATAAATCATGTCACAGAAGCTAGAAGAAGACTACTTCGACTTGGAGTAGATTTCATGTTGCATTTATGTTTTCAATCATTTTTAATTGAAAAAAAAAGTAATTTTGAAGCTGGACATTACCACCTTGTAAATGGTTACATCAATCCAATATTTGAATCCGTAAAATTCCATCTTTAAAAAAAAAACAATCTCCCCACAAAAAAACCGAATCCAACCAAACAAAAATGTTCCTTTTTCTCCTGCAATTGATTCCTAACCTACGCCATGGGCAGACAGGTTATCCATTCACTTTCAGCCAATCCAGGCTCTAGCCCAGAAATCTAGCTACTTTAAATAAAAATCCATGGAAACATCTAAATTCATTAGCCGGACTTTGAGCAAACTCTCCTTCGTCTCTCCATCCTATCTACCTCCTACCCCTTTACCCCACCCCCTTACCCTTCTAAGCTCCATTTATTTAGTCATCTACTCTCTTGAAATGTTTTTCTAGTAACTGATGTAACGTGTAACTGATGTAATTTTGTGGAACCTTATGTAAAGCGCTCTGATACCTCCTGGTCTAGCCAACGCTATATAAAACTCTCAAAATAAAATAAATTAAATTAAGATCATCTATCAGCATTCTCCTACATCATCATTATTTTCACTTCCCTTAGCACTGTGGGCATTTTAGTTCTCTAAAATCTCACATGGGAAACGCAACCAATCGCTTCCACATTTTTCTAAACAATCTGTGTATGACCTGTGTCACCTGCTAACTAATAATGCAGCTGGTGCGGGCCGGCAATGGAAGCCATCAGGATGGGCTAATGTGATCATATTTCTTCAAGCCCTGGAAAATATAATTGGCGCAAAGAAAAGGTATTTATAAACTTTCAATCACCCGAATCTGGAGACATAGTTTAAAAAAAAGAACATTTTAAGAAATAAAAGTGATAAAGAACGGAAAGAAAAAAAGCATTGGCAAAGTAAAGTACTGGCCCATCAACACGAGCACTGAAGTACACTTATTTTTAGACATGTCTTCAGACTAAATGCATCAATCTCAGTGCAAGAGAGCCAGTGGCTGAACTAGGCTGACCCACTGCCCCATAGTGAATGCTGCTGCACACAGAGGCAAAACATGACAGTTAACAGAGCAAAGGATGAAGGGGGCTGGTCCAGGTAGCTTTTTTAGTTATGAATTTGTATGAATATACGAAGCTTGCAAAACAGCTAAAGTTGCCGGGCCTAAAATGGCAAAAGTTAGATGCTGCCCCACCCCTGAATACTCTTCCCAGCAAAGGCGAATACCTCATGCTGTGGGGACAAAAAAGTCCAAGATTAATATTTTTATTCTCACGATATAATAGCATTAAAGAGCATAAACTGTAAAAATGGTGGCTGTGGGGCATCTAACTATCACGGGAACTAGCACTACCACGAAATGTCACAGTCACGTGGTTGCGTTGCAGAATTAAAGACGCAAAATGCTGGGTAAATCGGTTTTCTTCGAACACCTCAAATCATTCATTTTCCCCAAATTTAAGCCAAAACAAAAAAAAACGAATCACTGGTCACTTCGTTTCCATGAGGTTAAAATCTGAAATGTGCTGTAGCTGCTAACGAGTGACTGAATAATCTAGCCCTGCTGGTTTTGTGCCTGCAGAAGAGGTAATCGGAAATGTAAAGTGCCTTGCTGCGGCAACCACACGTGTTAGTCGACACTGAAAAGGGACTGGCAAGAATTTCTTTGGCACTCATACGCTATCTCCTTTTAGGGAGAAAAAAACATCGGGCTGAAGGCCAACGGGCCCCAGTTGGGGCTTGAATCAATCTGACCAATTTTAGCCTCCTAACAAATTGCAGTAGCACATGACTCATAGTAAAATCTGAAAACTAACAACAATGTTAGCATCCCGTTCTCCACAATTTGCATTTAGGAGCATGCTTAAAAAAATGTGTTCGCTAACATTGGCCATTTCAGGGTTGAGTCTGAACATAAGTCAGTGTCCAAAAATAGAATGAAAGCACCTGCTGGCTTAAATAAAGAAACAGGCAAGCAGCTGTGAAATGGAGAGAGTGAAAAAGCCATGGCACTTCAACATACCCCAGGAAGAAGAACTCGGTAAACAATTTCCTGCTAGCCTGTGAACTGGACAGCTGCTGAATTATGTAATTACGTCAGGGATTTTATGAACCCTGAGGAAAAAAAGAAAAAGAGGAAAAAGTAGTGGAAGTTTGGCCATGGAAACGTTCTCGCAAACTACCAAACGCATTGCTGATCTATGTGAAAATAAAGAATGCTAAAAGGAAAAAGCCATTATTAGGACTTCATATGCATAAACTTAAACAGATACTTTTATTTTACGATCACAGGGGTTTTAAACATCAACACTAAATAAAAAACATCTTAGCCTTTTTTTTTTTAAATGTCATCCTAGTTATTTTAAGACCTCCCATATACCCAGCTTTTAGCTGTCTTTTGTTGTGTCATACGGCTTGTACTTTCTCAAGTAAAACTGCGCGTTTATTGGACAACACAAATGTTAGACCGGTGTGAGACTTATTCTGAGCATTCTTCAGGATATGTTGGTCCATAGTCCTGCTAGTTCACAGTGCACCATCTGTACCCCTAACCCTACAGGGTAAAAAATAGATGTGTAACCTCTGAACATGCTGATTACAGAAACCTATATGCTTGCATACAAGTACTGTACTCCTACCTAGTTCATTCTACCCTATTGTGTCTACGGTGAGTGGATCTGTCAAATCCCTGTCGGGTGATCTAACTCCCCATTACCTGTGGGTATATGTAAAGCAGCTGCCCACCTTGGTGAAGAGTTGGACAGCATTCCTCGTATGAGGTGACAGGAATCAGAGTTAGAATTCAAGCATGGACCGACCTCTCAATGCCAGCAAAATGCTCCTCTGAATAAAAAAAGGCTTAGGGGCACATGCATCTAGTTATGATTTTGCGAGTTCATAATTGCGATTTCTTAAGAATCGCAATTTTGGACTCACAAAAGCCTATGCATGTAGGAATTGCTATAAAAATAGCGATTCCTAAACATTCCTTAATTGCGACTCACAAAATGCAAGTCGCAATTAAGGAATGGCTCCCCATTCATTCCTATGGGCCTAGAGGCCCATAGGAATGAATGGGAAATTGTGCATGCAATGTCAAGGGTGTCAAAAGGGCACCCTGTTGCACCCCTGGAATTGTGATGTGCACCAATGTTACGCAAACACATGCCCCAAGGACATGTGTGTGTGTGCAAAATGAAAATGCACTTTAGTGCATTTTCATGCATTTAGTGCATTTTTCAAAGTTTTTGCAAAGTACCCAACAGTTCAATTGCTCGGTAATTTCCGGACCCAAATAGCGAAATCGCTATTTTAAAGTGGCGATTGCATTGCATTTAAGGAACCGCAAACTGGGATTCCTTAAATGCAACTGCAATTTAAGAAATCACAAATTGCAATTTATTAAATTGCGAGTGCCTTACACTTTGATGCATCGCAAAAGCCCTTTTTTGGGGGTGCAAACGGCCGACTTTTGCGAATTGCACCATTTGTGCTCGCAAAAAAGGTTGATGCATATGCCTGTTAATGTCATATATATATAATAACATCCTCCGTGTTACAATGCCGAAGTCCCAGTCAGGCCGCTATTGTTTATTCTATTGTGATAGCTCTGTTGCTGAGCGGCAAAAAACAAATGACATTGTGCTTGCTGAGCTAAGCCCTTGAATAGAGTGCTGAAGGTGTCCTTATATAGTGCCTACAAAGTGGTATTGTAGGCAAACTGAGTTTGAGGAATGTTCAGGCACATGAATCAACCATTAGTGCGGGTGCAAACGGTGCGATTCACAAAAATAGGCCATTTGCGATGCATCAAGGTTCACGGTACTCGTAATTTGAGAATTCGCAAATAATTGCGATTTCTCAAATTGCGATTGCATTTGAGGTATCACAATTTGCGATTCCTAAAATGCAATACAAGAACCACTTTAAAATAGCGATTTCGCTATTAGGGGGCGCAAATTACCAAGTAGCTGAACTTGATGGTAATTTGCAAAAACTTAGAAAAATGCACAAAGGTGCATTTTTCAAAGTTGTAGGTTACACACAAACATGCCCTTGGGGCATATGTGTGCGCAACATGTGTGCACAGAGCAATTTCAGGGGTGCAACAGACCCTTGAAATTGCATGCGCAATTTGCGAGTACCTATTGGTACTCGCAAATTGCGCATGTAATCTCCCATTCATTCCTATGGGCCTCTAGGCCCATAGGAATGAATGGGAAGGCATTCCTTAATATTGACTCGCAATGTGCGAGTTGCAATTAAGGAAGGTTTAGGAATCGCTATTTTAATAGCGATTACTACATGCAAAGGCTTTTTAGAGTCCTTAATTGCGATTCCTTAACCCTTTCGACGCTGATGACGAGCTCAGCTCGTCAACACCCACGGGTGTCGTGTGCTGATGACGAGCTGAGCTCGTCATGCAAACAGCAAAATGGTAATTCCCAGCACACAGCGGGAAAACGCCTAGCAGCCAAGAGGTTAATAATCGCAATTAAGGACTCGCAAAGCTTTCCTTGATGCATAAGCCTGGTTATCCTGTGTGTGCACGCAAATGAATATGTGTCAAATGTCATTGCGTTTAAGGGGAGAGAAGGCCGTTAAGAACATGAGCTTGTAAAGATGTCCTACTTTGTACTTTGTTTCGCAGCCACGTACCTGAGCTTGCTGGGGGCATTGTTTTGAGCCTGCTTGTCTGTCCGTCAGGCCCGCCGCCTTACACCGCCGCAGCCGGTCTCCCCCTGCCGCCGCAGCTCCTCTCCATCAGAGCGCGGCCGCAGTGGGGGGGGGGGGGGAATGGGGGGCACAGCGAGTGCCAGGGACCACAAGTGCCGGGAGCCTTTGCGGCTGGAAGCCGCCAACGCAAATTCTGCGCCAGGAGACACATAAATTAGAGGACATCCCCGGTGGAGCGGGGGTCCTACTTTGTACTTTGTTTTACAGCCAAGTACCTGAGCCTGCTGGGGGCATTGTTTTGAGCCCGCCTGTCTGTCCGTCAGGCCCCCCGCCTTACACTGCCGCAGCGGGTCTCCCCCTGTCGCCGCAGCTCCTCTCCATCAGAGCGCAGCCGCAGTGGGGGGGATATCGCGAGTGCCAGGGACCACAAGTGCCAGGAGCCTTTGCGGCCGGAAGCCGCCAACGCAAATTTCGCGCCAGGAGGCGCATAAATTAGAGGACATCCCCCGCGTCGCGGGATCGCGCGCGGGTCCCGCCGGGGTAAGCCCGGGACAAGGGCGGGCCGTCAGAGGCCAGAGGAGGTCGGGCCGGGCCCCCTCCCTAACATATGCAAAATATTACTTCGGAGTTTGACCTGTTTTATAAGGGACTGTCAACTGAAAATACTTTTAATTGGACATTTCTGTGTTTATGTACACATATTTGACCACAGGGCTGCCTATTTAAATATCATTTCTAGCGTTGGGAGGGCACATTGTCAACAGTGGGATTAGCCCCCCCACACACACACACACACTTTGTTAACAATGAGTCATACCGGTAAAAATGTGAAGTCTGCTGTTTCCCGCCCTATGACCAGGCATCAGGCCGCAACATCTCAACCCCTTCCGAGCCTAACGGCTATTGACATGATGCTACAGAAGACAATTGGTGTCGTTACAACAGCCATATAAAACACAGAGAGGAGATGATCATTTACTCCTGCAGTTCCTCCGCTACAGCAAGTGGGGGATTTCTCAGCAGTCACAATTAATCCTCCTGACTCTAGTTTTTTTCTCACCTCTTCTTTTGCTGAGCTGCCTTGTACCCAGGTTGCCATAGATGTAAATGATAGTCTACAGGTTGCTAAATCCCCCCAACACTCTGTAGTAAATAAAGTTATTAAACCGCGCCCTAGAAGTAAGAAACCTAAATTGCCAAAAAAATCAACCAAAAGAACTGTGTTCAAACATGATTCCGTACCCGTTGTTACTGGCCCTTCTCTATCCCCTGTGGGAGCACCACTTTGTGTTACCCACATACTTGATGATTTCCTGGCTCATATCGAACAGATTATTGGCACACATATCAAACCTTTTGCATCCAGGCTGGACAGACTAGTCTCCACACGGGTTTAGGGAAAGTTCCGCCTACTAGTCCATTGGGGAAGCATGTTAACAGAGAGTCTGCTGGTACTTCTAAGCCCACTCCTTATTGTAGGACCATTCCAGCCAACAATAGTGTTGCTGGGAATTCTGTCACTCGACTAGTTGCGAGCACTAATAAGCCTATTTCTGACCCTGGGAGCTTGCCAGTTAGCAATAATATTTCTGCTGAAACCCCTCAGGCAACTGGAAACCGTATCTCTGATATAGCTCAGCCCTTGCTGAGGGATGGAAAAATAGGAAGCGGAAGCAATACGGTGGCAAGGGGGGAATCAGAACCGGGGATAAGTCACTCGGACCAACAAACCCTAACTAGTAGAAACATCCCAGCAAGGGGTCCCTTAATGGAGTTGCGCTCCATTGATCTCCCTCCTGAGTCTTTACCCTATGTTGTGGTGCTAGCTGGGGTACCTCCCCTAAGCCAGGGAAAAAATGAGGATCACACTGATATTAAAAATAAATGCATACAGTGGCTCAACACAAATAGGTCTTCACCCACTAATGCCTCAGGTGAAATACTGTCCGTTAGAAGAATAGAATGGATCGGGAGTGGACCTAAAACTATTGCAGGAAACTGCGTTGTAATTAATTTTAGGCACACTAGTGCTGTAGAACGCATCTGCAGTGGACTTCCAACCTGGTCTAACACCCAAATTATCCCCCTTCATTTGTCATACTTCTATCCTACTTCCCAGTTGAGAATTGGTAAGAGTAGAGTTTCCAGTACGGTGTGGGCCAAAGTAAACTACCATGTAGAATGCAACAGGGGATAACAACCTGGGAGGGCTCTCATTCATGTATTCCTTTACTCTCACCATTCCCCCAAAGAAACAGGTTTAGTGTGTTGGATCAGGTGGATTGACGCCCTGAGAGGCAGAATTCCATATTACAAACTGCCAGTAGTCTATGTACTCTTGCAATTGCACTGGAGGGTAATGTTCCTACCACTGCCCCCGATAATGTAATAACAGCACAACACTCGACCATTGAGTGTAGGATGGAATTGGGGGAAAGGGTGTATCTGCTGGGAGCCCGTACCCTTAATGTGGCATTAACTAGCGGCGAGACAAGGGAAGGGACAATAAAGTCCAGGGTTTCCACTGGTGATAGCGGGTCTGATAGAGGCAAGGGGAAACTGCCAGCAAATGTTGGGGTAGCTGATGGATGTATAAAAATTTTGTCCTGGAATGTGGCCGGGCTGAAAAACAAATTGCTCTTGCCTGAGTGGAGCTCCTTTATGGAAATGCACAACATCTGCTTGATGCAGGAAACTTGGGCATTGGAGGAGAGTGCAAGTCCCGGTTATGCAACTTTTGACATTCTGGCAATAACCAGGGCCAGGGGGAGACCATCGGGAGGCCTATCAGTATGTGTGGGTACGCACCTGGGAGCCCAGGCCGCCCAAATACCAACTAATTCCCTAGATGTCCAGTGTGTACTTTTAACCCCTCAAAATATGCCCCAGGTGGCCATATTAAATATTTACTCAAGGCCAGTTAAATGTGGGCAGGAATCTGACACAATTGATGCATTAAAACACTTCATCCAGGCACTTGATCCCTCAATCGTTATAGTGCTTGGTGGTGATTTTTAATGGTCAGTTTGAGCCCCTTTGTCAGTGCAGAGTTGGGTGAACAGGATGTTGAGGACTTGTTTTGGCATGTTCCCGATCTCCAGATCCCTCCTGTCAGGGCATGGACCCCGTTGGTCCTCCAAATTAAATCACTCTCCCTTGCAACGTCTTTGCGGGCGTGTAACGGGAGGCTGGAACCTGACAGACCGGGGTCAGCTACGTTTAACAGATTAGAGCAAACTTCCATAATTGCCTATATAATGATGGAGGTTAAATACTGGGATAGACTGCTGGAATTCAGGGTTCGCCCAAGACAAAACAGTGATCACAATGCCCTTGTCCTAACACTCAAGCCAGGGAGTTTTGGACTGACAAATCCTGCTCCTGAACTTAATTCTGAATTCCTGCCTCTCATGATAGCCAACAAAAGGCGTAGGGTTAAATGGCCTCATTTCCAGGACTCCCCCGCCAAACTTGCTGAAATATACCAGATAGCTATACCTCTGATTTCTGAGATGGAGGATTTGGGTCCCCAGGGTAGAGCTGTGGAAATCCATGAGCAGTTGGCTGTCGCGCTAGTGGATGTGTTTTGCCCTGTGAGTGGGAACAAACCCCATCGGGTCAGGACACATCCCTGGTACAGGGCCTCCTGCAGGAAGGCAAAAAATACCTGCTCACTGCAATTAAAACCAAAGACAGAGCAAGAATTAGGATATCACGATTGCTCTACAAAAAGGCAATCATTAGGGGAAAGAGGGATTGGAAGGAGACTAGGTGGGAGGAGCTTAGATCTGCACTCTCATGTAAGGACTCTAAGTCGTTTTGGGCTATTGTTGGCTCAGGCGTGAGTGGGGGAGGTTTGGCTCTATACCCGAATATAGCACCCTCAGTGTGGGAAGCACACTTTGGAGCATTATATGCTAACTTGGAGCTAGAGTCCGTGCCCCATTCAGGTCTCGAACCCTGCCAGGAGTATAGATTGTTAGGGGTGACAGACCTGGCCCTGGGTGAAGCTACGGTGCCTCCTTCATTCCCCCGCCATGAGTATCGATTGTTGGGGGCCTTGGGCGTCGAACGATGGCAGGACTCCAGGGATGTTGAGGATGAGTGCCATCTTGCAATGCCCAAGATTATCACTCTGAAGGAGATTGAGTTTGCATTAGAAAGGCTACTTTCCAACAAAGGCCCTGGCCTCGATAAATTACCTGGGGATTTATTTCGTTCTCAACCTAAAATATATGCACTATATTTGGTTGTCCTATTTAATGCGATTCTTATGGGGACTGATCCACCAGGCACCTGGTTGGGAGCCGAGATTGTCCCCATCTATAAGAAAGGTTGCCCGTTAACCCCATCTAATTATAGGCCCATTAGCCTTATAGATACAACACAAAAACTAATGGGCAGGATCATAGTGGATAGGATCCAAGGGTGGATGGAGGAAAACGAAATATTGACTACACTCCAGGCCAGGTTTAGGTCCGGTATTTCAACCTTGGACCAAATATTTCGTCTGCAGGTTTTATTTTGGAAAACGGCAAGAGTGGAGGTGGCAGCCTCTACCTTGTCTTTGTTGACCTGCGGGCCGCTTTCGACCTCGTTCCTAGGGAAAAGTTGTGGAAAGTTCTAGCAGACTTGGGTCTCCCGCCCAATTTATTGAACATCTTAAACAGAATACATACTGGCAACTATGCACAAGTCAGGTGTGGGAGGTATGGAGATCTCTCAGCACGCTTTCCTGTTTCAAAGGGTGTACGCCAGGGGTGCGTCTTGGCTCCCACGTTATTCTGCCTTTACATCAATGGTCTCGTGGACCATTTAAGTGGTGTAATAGACAATGACGCTGCCAGGCTGGCTACCGGGCGCCCGCTCTGATGTTTGCGGATGACTCCTTGCTGTTATCCAAAACATCATCGGGCATCCAGCGTACTCTGGACGGTTTTGCAACGTTCTGTGCTTCGCGTGGATTGGAGGTTAACTTGGATAAGACCAATTTCATGATCTTCAATCCCCCGAAACAGACCCGCCCAAATCCCGTCCTCAATAGCATCGCCCTGGTACGTGTCAAACCTTTTGTCTATCTTGGTATTACCTTGACGGAAAATTTTGACTGGGGCTTCCAAATTTCTAAGTTAGGTCTCAGGCGAACACAAATAGCAGGGGGTATTAGCAAGCTCCACAGAACATCAGACTTCGAACCGGCAGCTCCGGTGCTTGAAATATATCGACTCCAGGCGAGAACAGCCTCAACGTATGGTGCTGAACTTTGGGGCCATAAGAATACATCCAATCTTTTGAGGGTGGAACAGTGTTTTATGAGGAATCTGGTGGGGTTTACCACAAAGTACACCACTAATCCCTCTACGATTTGATTTGGGCCTGGAGTCAATAGAGGAGTTGGCAGCTGCACGGCCTATGCTCTATTGGAAGAGGTTCTGGTCAGTTCCTGAGCTGGCCCCCTATAGAGCTGAATTTTTGGAGGTTTGGGTTCTTCTAAAAAGCAAAAATATCCTGTGGATGCTTCACATTAAGGTTTTTAGTGCCCGGATAGGTTTGCCTGAGCTTTGGGAGACTCCTGAGTTGAGATGCCCGAGGATATCCAGATTGAAACTCCAAAATCTGCTGAAGCGGCCCTACAGAGATCAGCTACCCTGGGTAGGCTGTCTGTAGAGTTCCTCTTAGTAAAATCGGAACAACGACTAGAGGAATTACTTGATGTAATCCAACCACCTCTTGCGAGGAAGTTATACACTCAACTAAGGCACGGCAGCCTGTTAATCAGGTCATTTACCTCTAAATGGGCAAAATCGGAGAATGGAGCCTGCCCGGCATGTAATTATAAACTAGAAGATGTTCCTCATGTTATGTTTTTCTGTCCAGCGTACGTAACAATAAGGAAATGCTGGCTGATCCCATTATGTAGGAACCTGGGGTTTAGACAGTGTACGCAGGCCTGCAGTGTTCTAATGTATGATACCTCTTCTCCCATAGTTTTTGCTGTATCTCGTTTTCTACTTGGTATGTGTCGCAGAAGGAAAAGCTTTGTATAATGCCTGTAATCAATTATGAATTTTATATTACTTGGTTCTTGATAACTGCTGAGTTTAATAAATTTTTATCTCTAATATTGATTCGTTCACTATTTATTGTTTTAAAATGAATTGTGCCTTGTATGTATTTTATCTGCACTTTTATGGTCTTTTCGACCAAAATAAAGTTATCATTGATTGATTGTAAAGATGTTGTTTCTCAAACAGGCCCAATGCCTCCATGTGACAGTTGAACATCGGTTGTGGACAATATCAATACTTATTGTGGGCTTTGGACCAGCCCATTGCTCGCCACTGGTAGGCTTTCATGTAAATCTTATTTGCTTGATTATTTGAGAGCTTTCCTTCTTCTTGTGCCTATCCCTCCCCTGGAGCATAGATTATTTACTATCCTTTGAATGGATTACTTGCTGTCTTGCATTGTTCACATTCATGGAACTAGACAGTGCAGTTGTCTGGTTTGCTAGCGGTATCTCGAGGACAATCAGAAAGCTTCCCTGGGAATACATTTTGCATATTGCTTACCGCTGGCTTGGTGGTTTGTAACTCATATTTGGTTGCCATTTGCTGGCTTTATTTGCTTTAGGCTGTCCAGCTTGGGTCGTCCCTTCCGTGGTCCATATTTTATTTTCTGTAATCTCCCACAAACATTATTTCTGTAAACAGGCCTTTACATTTTTTTCCTGTCACATTTGCTGTGGATTCAAAGACATGGGTCAAATGTCAGGCTCTGTCTTCTAAGGGAGCCTGGTGTTTGGTTTACTTTTCTTTCTACAACTTCAACGTGAGAGGATTTATGTGACAATCATGCTGGCTACTCTGGGAGTGCTAGAGGAAAGCTGTCCAATGTTATTATTTTAGAACACACAATTTAAATGCCTGTACATGAACTGTGCAAATATTTCAGACTATATCAGAAAAGCACAAATCAAGATTTATTTAGTAATTCGGAATTTTTGTGAACCAAATATTTTAATACGAGCAAACAAATCAATGCACTAGGTGATGACATCGCCACACATTGTTTGTGCGCTGTATGCATTTATCAGTAAAACTGTTTGTCTGCAAATGTATTGGGCATCTCAATTGAAGATGTGTTGTCTGTAATGACAGTGAACTATCACACCATGCATATTCATCTTTACCCCACTCCACTCTACATCACTCCACGCCACTACACTCTTCATCATGCCACACTATGGCACTCCACTTTGCCACTTCACACAGCGCCACTGCACTCTACTCTTCACCACTCCACACCTCAATGCTATACTCTGCCACACTCTACTCTATGCCAATACATCCAACCCACTCTCATCTACTCTGCACCACTGCACTCTATGCCACTGCATTCTATGCCGCTACACTCTACCCTGCACCACTCCACGCCACTTCATTCTACTCTAAAACAATCTACTCCGTGCCACTGCACTCTGTACCCCTCCACTCTATACCACTGAAATCTATGCTGCACAACTCCACTCTGCGCCACTCTAGTCTGAACCACTCTACTTTGTGTCACTGCACTCTACTTTAACTATTGCACTCTACGCCACTTTACCCATAACCAATGTACTCTACTCTGTAACACTGCAATTTCTGCCACTGAACTTTACACCAATCTATTCTGCACCACTCCACTCTGTGCCACTATAATTTACAACACTGCGCCACTGCACTCTAAACCGTTGTACTCTCTATTACTGCACTCTATGCCACTCTAATCTACTCTGCACCATGGTACCCTACACCACTGCTCTCGACACTGCACCACTGTACTCTGTAACACTGCACTCTTCGTCAATGAACTCTATGCCACTGTACTCTGCACCAATGCACTGTACGCCACTATACTCTACAAGAATCTATACCTCTGCACTCTATGCCACTCTACAGCACCATACACCAATACACTGTACGCCACTGTACTATGCATCGCTCGTCCATGCCACACCTCTCTATGCCAATCCACTTTAAACCGCTCTAATCTACTCTGCAGCACTGCACTCTACTCTATGAAACTGCACTCTATGCCAATTCACTTTACATTGAAACAATATATTCTATACCATTGCACTGTACACCATTTTTCCACACTGGAACATTCCACTCTACGCCACAACAATCTTCCCTGCACCACTCCACTCTACACCAAAGTGCTCTAAACTAAAGCACTCTACACCACTTAACTCAAAACCAATACACTCTATGCCACCCTACTCTGCACCACTGCGCTGTGTGCCACTATACTCTACAACAAGCTACACCACTGCACTCTATGCCACTACTCTACATCGTTGCACTCTGTGCCACTGAACTCTACGCCACTCCACTCTATGGCAATCCCCTCTACTGTGCACCACTGCACGTTGTGACATTGTACTCTACACTACTTCTGTCTACTGTCTCTCTACTGTGCACCATTCTACTCTATACCAATGCACTCTACCCCACTCTACTATGCACACTACACCTCTCCAGTCTAGGCCACTCCACTCTACACCACTCCATTTTGTAATACTGCACTATATGCCACTGCACTCCGCCAATGCACTCTACTCTGTACCACTCCCTCTATGCCACTACTCTATGTCATTGAACTCTACCCTGCTCCACAGCACTTTAGACTGCTTCACTCCACGCCCATTCACTCTACTCTGGAGCAATCTAATCCACGCCACAGCACCCTGTGTCACTGCACTCGAAGCCATTCTAGTCCACTCTGCGCCACTGTACTCTGTGATACTGCACTCTAAACCACTGCAATCTATGCTGCGCCATTCTGTGCCACTTTACTCTACACCCCTGTGCTCTAAACCACTTCACTCTATATTACCCTACTCTAAACACTGCACTCTCTGCCTCTACACCAACTACTCTTCACCACTACACTCTATGCCACTATAATCTGCAACACTCTATCCCACTGCACTCTACACCCCTGCATGCTAAGCCACTGTAATAAAAGGGCCACTCTGTGATTTTGGCACCCAATGAGGGCCCTCAACCACCACCATTGTAATTGACTTTAGTGTTTTCCTTAATGTAGGATGGTCCTGCATATACCTGCTTCTCTTCTGTCCTGTAATCTTGCTGTCTTTCAGTGGGAGCTGTTACAGAGTGGAACAGTCTTGCCAAGAGCAGAGCGCGTGGGATGTGCATTTGAAGGTGTGAGGTTGTGCAGGAATGTGTATTGTATTGTGCATTGGTGAGAATTATGAGTTCTTAGTACTGGCTTTGACATGGTTTATTGTATGACTTTACCTTGCTTTATTATGGCAATGCTTAGCTTTGACATGCTTTCATGTCATCTTGCTTTTCAATTCCATCTTGCTTTGGGCCTTCCTGTGCGCATGGCCTAACTCCATTTTCATGACTGAAGCTATTTTCTGTGCTTGCGCGTAGCTGCAAAGTGGGGAGGGCATCCCAAGCTCTCCCTCCTGTTTTTCACACTTTTCTGACTAAAGAAAACCGGTCAGAGGAATGTACATGGTCTGTCTCGAAGCCATAGCAAAGGCCTGATCAACCGATGCCGTGCCTTAGAACAGGCTGGTAGGGGCTCTCATGAGAATGAGGGGGCGAGGCTTGCTAGAAGCTTTGTTATGTTTGGATTTGTATTAAAAGGGGGAGCCTCCACTGGTCTGGTGGAAGTTTGGTAGTTTGTATTCCGAGTGAGGGAGGACGTGTCTATCTCGGATTGAACCCTGAATGCTGAGCTCTGATTCTCGGCTGTGTGAAGACTTCCCCCGGCCAGATGTGAGCCAGTGGCTGTGATCGTTTGAGGAGTTTTCTTTGTGGTGTGGGAGGTGCACATCCAGCGTAATCCTCTACTGTGTGTTTATATATGTGTATATTTCTGATCTCTTGCAGGACGTCCAGTGTATCTTATCTTATATCAGTTATTGCTTGTTTATTAATCAGTATAATTATTGATTCATGCCATTTAATTATACATTTGCTCAGTTATTGATTCATGCCTTTCGATTATACGTTTGCTACATATATTTGAATCCTATGAATTTGGTATCTGAGACAGCCTTTGTTTAGAGAGTATTATGCAATAAACCAAAAGACTAAAAGTGATAGTCTTTGCATTTTGTTAAATAAAACCCCTTCTCAAAAGTTGCTGTTTGTTTTGTGTTGAAATCTTTCTGTGCCAGGGGTGGTAAGACATGCTCAAAAGGTGTATATTATTCAAAGGTGCAATAGTATATTTGCCTCCCAGATGGGAGTGGAGTGATTGGGTGTGGCTTATTGGTGAGAAGCCACATTCAAAACAGCCACTCTACACGTTTGTGCTCTTCATCACTGCACTCTACACTACTCTATTCTATTCTATTCTACTCTGCACCACTGTCATAGACTTCGTTTCCAAGGTACTGTTTGTTTGGGGGTCCGTGTGACTCGGTGCCTGATGGCGCGCACCTCATGGTTGGCGCGGCACTTTGGATTTATTGCTGTCATAACGCCGTAATAGCCCCAGGTGGAGCTGTTTTCTACAAGCTTTATTTTTCCAATAACTGTTCTAAAGTCATCGCTTATTACCTGTATGTTGGATTTTTGTTGTTTTGGTCTTGTTGAGTTTAGATTTCCTTCCACATACCCAAAAGGAACCTCCGCTCCACCGACCTCACCCTGGCAGAGGTCCCTTGCATCTGCAGAAACGGAACTGGCGGGAGAGCTTTCTCCTACATCGTAGCCAAGACCTGGAACAAGCTCCCCTTGAACATCAGACGCTCCTCGACCCTGCTCACGTTCAGGAAGGACCTCAAGACCTGGCTGTTCGACGGATCCTAAGCCGCTCTCTCCCCCCCCCCCAGCACCTTGTGACCTTCACGTGTGAGTAGAATGCTTTATACACCCCCGATTGATTGATTGATTGATAAAGATACTTTTTTTTTCTAAACTGGTGTGGTGTCCATTTGTGGTGTTATGACTGTATTACTGTGTGTTTCGAGAACAAAAACTGCTCACATTGCCTTCAGGATAAGCCTGTCTGCTCGAGCCAAGCTACCCAGGGGGTGGGCAAGGGTTATCTAAGGTCTTTTCACCTAATACTTGTCTTTCAAGTGGACCCTGCACTATCACAATTTCATTTTCCCTCGCATTTTCAATAGAGTAGGTTGTGTAAATTAGCAGTTGCCGTTTCTGTTATTTATATTTGTATTGTTCACATAGGTTCCTATAGCCAAGTGTGAGGACACCCGGATTATTGTCAATAGTGGGTGTTAATGCACATTTTGTGTTTTGCAGAAAAGCGCTTTACCCCTCAATCTCAGTATGACCGTATACTGTCACTTGCTCTCGGAAACTGCAGGGTCTGTCTAGGACAGAAAATAAGCCCAGCCACCAAAATAAATGTGTGCTCCCATTAGTGAATTAAATAGCTAAAAAAGTGGCCCATGTTTGCACGTTGAACAATTTTGAACTTTTAAAGGTGTGTTTAGTAACTGTTTTGCTATGTTTGGAAGACTGCATTGATTCGAGCTTGCTGCAGACAATATATGTTTTAATATCAGGGAAATCAACAGTAAAAACCGTCCCAGCAGGCCACAAACAAGCACACAACCGGTCCACACACAGACCTGTCAGACCAGTTCATCGGGTACTGATTAACAGCCCTGTAGGCCAGTCCACCCCCTTGGCTACATGTGGTAAATGCTCAAGTCAGGGTTCAGGAAAAGCTACGTGCAGGATCCGCCATTTTTCTTAACCCCAGGTTTTCCTTTTGTGCGCAAACCGGATACAAACTGAACCCACCAATTAAGGATGAATTATTTCATACTAAGTTCAGCGCATCAAACTTGTACAAATAACCTGTTACGATGTGCCTTTCCTTGAGCAGGTTTTTTAATTGGTGTTGCAATATTTCAGGGAATTGAAAACCCATACAGTGAGTTTTAAACAAAACATCTTTAGATCTAAAACATCTTTAGGTCTTTTGCACCATATAGTTTTGGGGCACCTGGCCAGGAATGGGATTTGTCAGTAAAGCATCACGATTACAGCTGCCCGCAAAAAATACATGACCTCACCCCCACGTTGCAGTGAGACATACATTTTAAAAGACTGGTTCCTTCAGACAATACCCATCCGTAATATTTTCTTTGACTGCATGACTGAAATTTAAACACCTGATATTTAGGTTTCTGCACATCCACGCTCCTTTTCAAAGGTTTGCTGCTTCACTGCAGGAATCTGCGCCTTTCAAGAGATGTTTCATGATCCTGCTAAGGTACAATGTCAGAATATGTCCAAGAGACCGACGTCAAAAATGATAACCAACCACATGAGGACATTTTCTGCCTCTCACCACATGCTAGCACCACCCAAGACTCGCGATAGTACTGGCTTTGTCCATGTCATAAGACAAATGCTATACATTTCTCACCCATAGTCTCAAACTCCGTCACCAAACCTTTATCATACTCAATCGCCTTCTCTGGGACGCCTATATTAACATTCATCCACTAACCTATAGTTACTTACTCAGATATTTTATACTGTTATTCGCTTACATGCCGATTGACCTTTACACTTACATACTCAGTTACATAGATACTCACTCTGGCACGGTCAGCAGATCCCAAATGGGCTCGTCCAAGCTCAGACCTCACACAATCACTTACAGATTTCCCCACCACCATTTCAATAGTCCAGTTAATTCACTACCGAGAGATAAGCTCATAAATAAAAACCGCTTTAGATGGTAGAAACTGTGTTTTATTTGTGTGGCCCAAAAAAAAAAGCATTTCATTATGGCCACAATTTGGTCTTATCTGCCTGTGCAAGCACGACAGCTATCTGGAAACATTAAATCATTGGCAAGCTACTGAGACTAAGCCCAGAGGTTGCAAGCGAGAACTACTGGCATTTCCAATGCTTGTTTTTGATGCTTCCATTGATTTTTTGGGGGGGATTTTTTTTAAGAGTAGAAACCACCATGACTGCCCCTCCCCTACTCAGCAAGCCTTAAGGCTCGTTTGTTGGCCATTGTTTATTGTACGGGCCCTTTTATCACCTGGGGAAACACAATCCCTTTCATATCCCTTTTTCTCACACTTCTCGTACAACCTTCCTCTTTCGTCTGTCTTCACCCCATACACATTTTTTTATTTCAAGTTCATTACTTTTAAAACTCTTTTGTATTAATTTGTATTTAGAAATGATATTGTATTTAAACGTTTTATACATATGTTTAATGATAAGATTTTTACTTGCATTTTATTTTACTTGCTTAGCTGTATTAAGACATGTATTTTAACTATGCTGAACTACCACTAAAAATACGTCATGTTCTCCTGTATTGTAATATTTCTCGTTTATCTGAACTGAAAAAAATGTGGTTGTTAGTTCCTAATAGTAGGTTTCTGGATATGTATTTGAGATTTTGACAAAATCCCAAAGTAAGCAGAAGTTACAAACAGCAGAGTAAGTATCTTAAGTTGGTAGTGCACTGAGTATCCCTAACTCCAAACACAGGGGATGTCCAGAGCTGTAGGAAGCTTGGAGAGTTTAGGCTGTGGAAGCTGCTCACGTGCGCACTTCCATAGAGTGCCGCCCACTCCTACACCTTAGTCTTATTCCTTTCAATAACTAAGTGCACAGAATGAGGGATGGATAGAAAGTGGGTCTCTGAAGAAAGGTTGGTGATAAAATAACTATGCACAACAAGCATAAGTGTAACCAAGGCCAGAAACCAGTATGTGCTGTTATGTCCCATCCTCCTCCCTTCCTCAGTACTTACTGGAGGATTGAAAAGCAGATCCTATAAAAGGGACAGGCGTGATGGATCTTTGAAAACATGAGGATCAGCTAAGGTCCACGGTGCAATGCTTAGATCGTATGAGGCAGAGTCCAATTGCCTCTTCTGTAGGGTCTTCAGGGGGACCAATCTTTTAACGAAACAAGTGTGTAATTTGATCAGGCCAAAGTGCATTCAGGTCCCTCAGACAGAGCCACCAACCTTACAGCCTCAAGAGATGCAAGTAACTATCCAGTTAGCAACAGATGGCTTGTAGCCCTTTTGGCGGGAGAGAGGTCATCTTAGTAGATGAACAGTCTGTTGAAGGACCCAGTGCTTTTAGACCTATGCGGAAAACATTCAGAATACGAATAAGGCTCTCAGGATCAGTCTGTGAAATATGGAAAAAGAGAAAGGAGCATTTTCTCCCTATTGACATGAAAATGCAACTGGACAGTGAGAAGCAAGAATGGATGTTTATAAAGAACACACTTTTTTTTCCTTACTAGAAGTAGGCTTGGTCCAGAAGAGCAAATGGCCTGAAGCTTACTGACTCTCCAAGCAAAAGTAGCTGCTACCAAAAACACTACATTCTAGATCACAAGGACTTTTGAGCCAAAAGTGAAAATAGTTTCTTCAGGTCCTAAAAAGGATGTCTCCAAAACGGATATAGTACATTTCATAGCCACTGATCACACCCCTTCAAACAGAATTTTGCAGGTACACACTGTGAATCACTACAACAGCTGCCAGGTAGAATACAGCATGTGTGAGGCAAACAAAAAAGCACATCAAAGGCACAGGAGAGAGAACTGATGTGCTACATCAATTCTTATGAGAAAAACCTTTGACAACTTATATTGGACTCTTAGATTTTTCCGACATCCTGGACTACAGTTTAGTACCTAAAAAGTAACGATGGCTGTATGTTAATCACTCAGCTTACAGGCTGTTAAGCAGAGCAATGGGGTGCATGGCAGAGAAACAGCCAAAGCTATTCACCGCTTGCTGTTCCAATCCTATAGAATAGCATTAGCAATGGCCTGGTGCAGGTGACATATGCAAAAGAAATGTTCCTGGAGGAATTATTTGCAATCTGATTTTCAATTCATTGGTCACACGATCAAACAATGTTATAAATCTAAAAAACAATATATGAGACCAAAAGTGTACGGTACTAACAAAATTATTTTGTTTATTATAGTTTATCATACATAAAAATCCCATATTCAGGGTTAAAAAGAAATAATTGAAGAAGAATAGCAATACAACAACACTGTCGCAATCCAAATGATCAAACAAACAATAATGGAATAAATCAGAACATAAGGTCACTGGAAAGCGAAAAATCCTCCTAACCACATGTTATAAATCCTTAGTCCCGTAAGATTCTTTCTTCGTTCCAACAATGATATGGACTGATGAACAGTATGATACTGTCAATAATGTTAAGAGAGGAGGAACCGTCGACGTTTCGGTCTCTTAAGGCCAAAAGGTGAGCGAGACCATTATCAGGACACAGTGTTGAAATGCCCAGAACAGGACAGTACCTGAATAATCGGGTAAATCAATTTATCCACAACAAAACATCTGCGTTGAACACGTCGGAATCACGTAGCCAAATTGTAAAGGTGATGACACACATTCTGGTACAATGAGGCGAAGGATCTTGAAGTTCTTGTCTTATAGCACAGAAACAAAAGAGGTACTGCTTTTACTTGGTCCAAAAGCTGCAGCAACCACAACTTGTTGTTCCAGGAGATGTATAGGCTTAACAATTCCATGGAAGAGTAATATATAGGAAATCTCTGGATCACCACCGTCCGTATATTGGTCCCAACGGAGGCACTAGGTTGGAAGGGGCCTGATAGGTATACGAAGCAACAGAATCATATTTCCACCGGCTGTGCTACTGCTGAAGTTGTTGTGGTGCTGTGTGGTACTAATAATGTAGCAGTGACTGGATATCATGGCAGCATCTGTTGGACAGGGCCTTAAATCATTGCCTGAACAGTGGAATTGCGTGGAGACTTGAAGGATGGGGTGTGATAGGATCATGAGAACAATGGGAAATGTGCAATTCATGCTTTGATTCAGTCCTTTCTATTGTATTTAAGACTATGTTGCTGCGTAAAGCGACCCGTACAGGAACAGTATAGGCAGTCTGAGTCAGGGGAATCTTGTTACTTTCCAAAACCAAAGTTACTGGATGTGTTTTCACATAAGACGGGCACCAGGAAGAACATAATAAGAAGAGTCTTTGGGGGACACTAGGGGCATCAGCTTCAAGTCACCACAGAACATCAACCTGCTTAGGTTGTAAGGGTACCTTTAAATTCACTTCTGGTGTACTGATCATTTATCTTACCAGGAAGCCTTGGAGAATTCGGTCCTTATGAATAGGCTGAGAAGAAAACACAGTGCCAATTAAAACAGATAAACTGCAATGGTATTACAGTTTAGAGACTAGGATTTTTAGGCCTCAGGCTCTGGTGTTATATGTGTAACACATCTTGTAATTTCCCCTGGTATAACTTCTAACAATTGACTT
Organism: Lissotriton vulgaris; assembly: GCF_964263255.1. Taxonomy (NCBI): domain Eukaryota; kingdom Metazoa; phylum Chordata; class Amphibia; order Caudata; family Salamandridae; genus Lissotriton; species Lissotriton vulgaris. The sequence continues at coordinate 820,796,741 of NC_141696.1, read as the reverse complement.
ATGGCTGGATAGAACCTTTACTAGTGGCCAGGAGACAAAACTCAGGAAGAGCAAGTCTCCTAGCTGAGAGTTCCTTTCAAAATGAAGGACCACTCATTTCAGTCCATCAGGACCTCTTCTCGCTCGTTACATATTGTCCAATGGAACATCAAATACAAAAAATGGATGGCTACCAGTGAACCAGATATACAGCACTATGTAAAAGAAAGCACTGCAGATTATGGTGATTATTTTATATCTGGAAAGGACACTCAGTCATTATACATTAATTTGTTTATCTCATACAGATGTTACTGATCAGAAGAACTGTTTGGGTTGACTATGGCGACAAGTCACAAATAAAGGCAATAGGTCTGGATGGTAAACGGGGAAGAGTTATTTAAGGTGACAAAGGTCAGAGTTGTTTATTAATACAGGTTATGACAAAGGAAGTACACCTGACTGATTTACTTCAAACACAATTTGTTAGAAGTAATAGGCACAGTAAGATGGATAGTTAATGCAGGGAGTTAAAACCTGTAGACAGGTATTTTGTTGCATGTAATCTCAGATTAGCATAGCAGGCAAGGGATTTGGTAAAGTAATTCTCTGACAAACCCTCGGAGTGGAAAATTTGCTCTGTGATAATCCTTGTTAGGTTCCCGGAAGAGGCGTAGTTTATAGGTTTGACAACTGTAAATTTGTACAGATTTGTAACTCTATGACTACCTTATACTAGTGCAGAGGCAATGTGAGTATGGAGACAACTATAGCGTTATAATGATTCATCAAGCATTTTTTTTTGTCTGTTTACTGTTCTCACTTTAGACAAGGGCTAGAACTTGGAGTGAGAATTGTGACATTCAGACCTTGGGGTGCTATAGAGTGAATAATTGTGATTACATCACATTGGGAAGTGCATATTTGGCATTTCTCTCGGTAGGTCTGCTGCATAGTTTATTTACATTATAAGCGAAGGTAATGTTTACTGGCCATATAGTAATTATACATCGTTGACAAAGTAATCTGAAAGGAGAGAAGCGTGAGATTCTAATGCCATCTCCACTGGAGCATGGGTCGTATTGGATGTGTGCATTTGAGTGATATTTCATTCTATATATGATTCTGTGTATTATGTCTGCATTCACCATGGAAAGGTTAAACCTATGTTTTTTTTTACCAGTGTCTGTTTTAATTGTCTTACCTTTCTTGCCTGACACTGCTTCCTGCCAACATAACCTGTGCCGCCACCTACCCTGGGAAAATCCACTTTTCAGTTCTTATATTCTGAAATTTGACTCAGCTGTTATCACAACCCATTTTCAGAACTTCTAGGTCTAAAAATGCTATTTCTCTTTTTACCCATATCAGTGCTACAGTTTTTAGCAAGCAAACTTGACATTACATTTATAACTTCCCTAGGTAACTACTTCTCTTGATTTACACAAGGACTAGATGGGTAAACGAAGCTTCACAAACCTAGCGTATATTACAGACATTTAAACGTCTACTTGAATTTTTATTTTCATTGCATCCAGACATAGTCAGAAATCTGAAATTTACGAAATTAAATGGTTAGCCAACACGTAAATGGCCTTGCTATTTATTGCACCTCACTGATTAAACATGTTTATGTAACTGCAACACACAGCGATGAAGACCATTAGCAAAGCCAGCGAATATGGAACAGTTTACTAGAATTTATAAAATGCACAGATCATTATGATTTGAGACAAATGTGACACCTGGTTGGGGGGGGGACTTGGGGACACAGTTTCGTGGGGCTTGGGAGACCCTCCATTGATCACCACGCCTTTGTTACCCGGATTGGCAGCGGGTACTTCCAAGTCCCCTTTGCACACGTCCGACTGGACTGTTCCCCTGAGGCACAGGGTCAGAGCTGATTTGCATATAGCCAGTGTCTAACCCAGGGTGGTTGTGAGTGCAAAAAAACGATGGATTTAGGCCCAGATCCTTGAACTGGGGTGAATGTATGACATTGTTCTACATTCTGTCCATCAACTGTGTTTTTTGCAATTTTCACCCCGATTGTGCTGGGTATACTCAGACGTGAGTCCCAGGCTCTCCACACCACTGGAGTCAAGCTATCCAGGCTGATGAAGGCTGAGAGCCAGAAACCGGTCCTTGGATGCTTGATTCCGGTCTGGGAAAGACATGGCTTGGTAGTTCGGACTAGACTGTTCCCATGAGGCACAGGGTCAGAGCTGATTTGCATATAGCCAGTGTCTAACCCAGGGTGGTGTGAAGTGCAAAAAAATGATGGATTTGGGCCCAGATCCTTGTACTGGGGTGAATGTATGACATTGTTCTACATTCTGTCCATCAACTGTGTTTTTTGCCTCTAACCAGTGAGCCACACCACTCCACCATAATGAGGGAGTGAACTGGCCCAAAAAAGAACCAGCAGAACACTAACCTCAAACTTGTGAAGACTCACCACAGCACAACAAAATGTATTTCCAAAGAAGAGAATATACTTAAATCCATTGTCAAGGACTCTATATATTAAATTTAGACTGGAGATCTTACCAACTGTTTCTTTTATCTCCTACTTGAGGTGCAATGTCATCTCATCCAGTTCTTGCCCCATGGGTTATCAGGGAGTGGAAAGGGCTAGTACTTATTGTTTTTTCTGTGGTGCATACATCAAGCAGAGTGCTCGCTGGATTATCCCTTCGTGCCACCTCCTTGGGCTTGACAACAGGCATAATGCCTTGAGAATATGCAGGATAGGTACTAGGAGCTGTGTTTACTCAGTTGCCAGCTACTTAAACTCTATATGGCATCTCAGAAGAATAGGTAGAAATATCCTAATGCACCAAGCACTTTAAGTTTAATTCGGTTTAGGCATCTTTTTAAGTGATTTTGAGCTTTTGTTCAAGAACTGCTGCTAGATAATAGAGGTTTCTCCAAAGGCTCTACTAAGTTGCTTGTTCTTTGGAAAGAGACATTTTTACTTTTAATACTGCGTATTGAATTGAATTGTTTTTATTCTTCTATATTTTTATACCTATGCTGCTATGTGTTCTTTTATAGTTTTTCATTACCGAAATAAAGTCAATGATGACGAGGAGGATGATGAAGTCAAATCAAATTAATCCAGTATTTCACATTTTTCTGTACAGTTATCAGTTTATTGCCTCAAAGTTTCCCATTACTTTGTTATTTCGACAGAAGTACATTCTGGGTCACGCCTTTTAGCTTTCATTATTCTCAACAGTTTGAAGTTGTCCTTCCAGTCATTTCGTGTCAATTTGCTGTATTTAAAAATAATGTTATAATTATTAAAGATGCTCTGAGTTACATTTTAAGTTGCCACTATCCTTCATACACATTTGAGGGGTTTTCTCTATAATGAACAGCTCATTTAAAATGGGACCATTAAAATATATAGGATTCGGCTTGAGCAAATTGAGTGAGTGGCAGGTTTGTAGGGTGCTCGTCACAGGAGTGCTCTCCAACTAAACTTGGGAAATACCCAGAGTTGTCTGCTTTTTTTTTGTTGGATAATTTACACGGCACTCTAACCCTGAAAGAGTATTATTTTGACATACTGTGCGGTCCTTTGAATCTGGACAAAGCTAGACCTCTCTGGAAAGGGTACAAGGAGAGAGAAACGTGTCAGGGGTTGCTTTTATTAATTTCAGTTGGCTTGGATGGTATTTTACGATTCAAAGCTGTAATACTGTGCCTGGAGTGGTAAAAGGCTTTCATAATTTTACAGCTCAGTGTAGATGGCACTTTGCTAATTATATGCTTAAAGACTTTCCTGTAGAAATGGAGTAAGACTTTTTCCCTTTCTAGCTCGACATGCATGGCACTGAGCTAATCCTATGCTCAAATACGTTGCTAAAAAAAGTGTTCCTGGGGTTGTAGGGTGCTCTATACAGGAGCTGCTCTCTATCCAAACTTGGGAACTACCCTGAGTTCTCTGCTTCTTTTTTGCATATATAGATGTATATGTGCATACATACACAAAATTGTACACATGATGACTAAAGCTGTAATTTTTAATAAAACCTGTTGAGTTGACCACCATAAATGAGACTAAACCTCAATTTATTTATTTTAAGAGAATTCTGTGATAGAGACATACTGGTTGAGTCACCGTTTTGAATATTATTGAAAGATGATCTCTCAATCAATCAATCAATCAGGATTTGCAGAGTGCGGTTGCATCACCCGTGAGGGTCTGGAGGCACTGAGAGACTCTGCTGCTTGTTCTCCAATTGGTTGAACATCCAGGTCTTGAGGTCCTCTCTGAACTGCTGGAGCGAGGGCAGCACCTGTAGACCCGTACATGGCAGGACTCATCGCAGTGGTGCTGCAGGCACAATACGTAAAGCACACTTTCCTCTGGGCGGAGGGCAGGAATGGGAACAGGGGTGTCAGCTCGCTGTTCTTCCTCTCTGTGTTTCTTAGGACATGATGACCTGCTGCTGCTCGCATTGTTCTGGTAAATAATGACTTTTTGGCAAGCAGTTTGTTTTTCGAAGGGGTGTTACTGTTAGCCTATTACGAGGAGACGCTTGTATTTGAATTTGAAAGGCCATTTCCACCCTTTCACCTACAGGACTATTTAACCCTTTCTTATAAGAACAGAAATACAAAAATTACACTATAACATGATCCCATCAGTCATCAGCCATCCCTGCCTTTTTTTTTTTGAGTTGGCAGCATCTTGCATTTTGGGGGCTGAAGTTTTGCTTTTCCCTCTCATTAGGTGTTTGAAAATCCAGAATGTATAGCCACTGGTCAGCTAAGTCTTAAAAATTTAGAAAGTATTATAGACCATTTAAAAAACTGCCTGCTTCATATTTAAACTCAAAAGCAAACTATGCAAACATTTTGTTAAAGTTCACTCTTTCATTCACCATACATTAAAACCAGTTTTGGTAATGTGAATAGCTTTGTCTTTTGTATTGTGTGAAGTGTTATACTGAGCTTCAAAACAAAGGTACAACAATGATCGCATCAGCACAACCTTTCCTACAACAAATAATAAGTAAAAGACAGGTTTCAGAAGGAGGAGGAGAACCACATGTTTTTTTCACATATACAGGACTGGGTACAACACCGGCAGCAAACACACTAAAAGGAGGAGTTGAGAGGACGTAATGGACTGCTGTAAGTTCTTCGTAAACAGATATAAACATACAAGTAGTATAAAGCAGGGAAACCTATTATTTAATATGTATGCTTTGGGGTACTTAGAGGATGAGGAACTCTCACTACATAGTGTGTATGCTTTATCAGTGGCTTCCACATCTAACACTGGAAATCACCTGAAAGCACCACTGTTCACTGGTGGCACAGACTCCTAGTCAGCTCCTAGCTAGTCCATTATATTGACATTTACGTTCTTACTTTGTTAAACTGTTTAACCTACGTTAAAATTGTGTGTGTGAGCTAAAAATGGTTTTTACTGGTGTCTACCTACCACAAGATTAAAAAACAGGAGAAGTGAGCAACGGACTGTGTGTACCATTTCTGTTTTGGCACTTAAAAACTCCTCTCATGGGGCCAGGCGCCTTCCTCAGGAATATATAGATTTCAAATAAAGTATTGTGTAGTATTCTCTTGTTTAAGTAGCATTTTATACAAGTGTATTCAATATATTGTTTTTTTTTTCATAATAAGCGGCAACATCAGCAGAAATCCTTTCTTCATAAAACCGTGGGCAGAAACAGTACAAGCTTCTCTCCTTCAGAAGAAAAGGGATAGAGGAGAGGATGTAGCCTTGTGGTTAGAGAGGTCGAGCTCGAAGCTGGGGAATCGGGTTCAAGTCTAGGCAACGACGCTCAACATCCTGTGATTTTGGGCAAATCACCTAATCTCCCCGTGCCTAAACATTTTATTTTTATTTTTAATTAATTGGTCCTCATGTAACCCAACTGGTGCTCATGTAAAGCGCTCTGATACCCGATGTCGCAGGTCTAGTGCGTGCTATATATAAAAAAAAAAAATTAAAAAAAGACAAGCAGCACAATCTTTCCCCCACACCAGACACATACAAATCAGGAAGCAGCAGTGCAAGTGTTGCTTCCTCACAGAATAGATACAACATGGGAGTAGCAAAGCAAGACTCCCTTTCTCAAAGAAGGCAGCAAGTGAAATCTTCCATTCCTAGCTGAAGAGATTCAGCAACGCAGACTACTACAAGCTCCCATCGCTCACTGAAAGTGAACAGTTAAGGCAAGAGCGACAGTGGGTATAGGAAGATCTCTGGCGTGGGTGCTTAGCTCACTGAGTGGAACGATTAGGCAGGTGAGTGAGTGAACATGAACGTTCTGAGACCATTCCCACTTTGGTGATATTTGCTGTCACCATCCGGAAAGCCCTGCTGCTGTCACTTGGAGACCTGTTGTTAGTACTGATTCCTTGGTTTTCCACATATTGAGAACTAGCTGTTGCCTAGTAGGTTATTTGTTTTAGAGCAGCCCAGCCATAGCCTAAGTAATTATGCTGTACTTCGGCACACAGGTTCCAACCTCATGCAAAAGGTTTTCAATGCAAGTGTGCGTCAGGCACTGTGCAATCCCATCGCTGATGCTGCAAAATGTTGAGGACCACCCCTGCCTGGGTGATAGGTTTACTGTCAACCACCACAGTATTTTCTGTATTCACCTCACTTTTGCTGCTCCTGATCACTAGGATTTTTACAGTAGGTTTACAAACACCGCCATTCTAAGAATTGTACAACTGTTGTGCTGTTAAATTTTCAGAATTGTTCAGGTGATTTTGTGATCAGGAACAGGATGTAGTGTTTATAGAAAGAGCCTCAGCTTTTTCATTGTATCCTGCTGCACTACCATTTTATGTTTGTGTTTTATGTGCTTTTTACACTTTAGTTCCCATTTGTAATGTAAAAATATTTATATTGTGAAATATCTTTAAAGTGTTTTCTTCTCAAAACATTGGCTGGAGTTGGGCATCTTTATTGTACTGTATCTTAACTCAACTTTATATCCAGACTCAACCAAACACGGCCTCCTTTGAGCTAGGATGTGAGCGCCCATTCACGTTGCAATCAGAGTACCTAGAGTCCTGGTTAGTGGAATCAGCACCCTCACTTTCCTATAGAGTGGAAGAAAGCCTCAATACTCCCTTTGAGAAACCTAACTTGGATGCTAAAGAGACCCTTAACTATAGACCGATTTCAAGACTCCCTTTTCCTGAAAAAGTAATTGAAAGGGCGATAAATACTGAACCATCAGTCTTTATCAATGATAACGCCATCCTCAATTCCTCCCAGTTTGGATTTCAGGCTCAACACAGCACAGAGTTGGCTCTCATCACCACTACGGAGGATCTCAGATAGATTTTAGACAGCGGGGAGTAACGCAGCTCGGATCCTCCTAGACCTGTCAGCAGCCTTTGATACGGTTGATCATGGGTTGCTGCAGAACCGGTTAAGCTCCATCTCTATCAAGGGCAAGGCACTGCCCCTACTAGGTTCCTCTTTTGACTGAGCGATCTCAGAAAGATGCCTTGGGGAACATTTCACTCTGCCGTGAGTGAGTTCCCTAGGGTTCTTCTTTGAGTCAGTTATCCAACCTATACGTCACCCCTCTTGCTAGCCTTGTAAGAAGTTATGGCTTTGCCATAGTGTCATACGCGGACGATACTCAGATCGTTGTCCCGTGAGTAGCTCCGCCAGCCAGATTACATCAAGGTTCTGTGACTGTATGAGCCATACAGCAAGATGGATGTCAGACAACTGTCTGAAACTGAACTCCTCCAAGACCGAAGTCTTACTGCTGGGGAACAATCCATCATTTTGGACAGACAATTGGTGGCCGGTTCATCTTGGCACCTTACCTAACCCAGTGCACAAGGCTAAAAACCTAGGCGTCATTTCTGACACCATCAATTCTAATCAATTCAGTCACATCTGTTTGCTTTTTTATTATGAACTATTGAGGAAAATCCTTCCTGCTATACCCTTGGATTTAAGGAAGACGGTGGTGTCAGTGTTGATTTCCTCAAGACTGGACTATTAGAACGCCCTCTTCTCCAGCGCTCCGAGGAGCAGCATTAATAAACTTCAAACGGCCCGGAATGCAGCAGTAACAATACTGTTGGGCATTCCTAAATTTGACTACCTGTGGCCAAGAGGATTAAATTTAAAATCATTATGTATTGTGTTCAAATCTCTTAACAATATGGGGCCTACACAACTGAAGAAATTTCCAAAGAACTACATTCCAACCAGAGCCCTTAGATCTGCCGAACTGAGAAATGTAATTGTTCCTAGAGTTAACAAGGTTAGATGGGGAGGAAAGAGTTTCTCTGCTACAACTGCCAGCCTATGGAACTTTCTGCCTATCTTGTTGAAGAAAGAATCCAACCTCCTTAAATTTAGAAAGGGCCTAAAAACATGGCTGTTTACAGCATAATTCCATCCTTTTGTTCTACTATGACCAGTATTTATCAAAGGCAGTGCCTTGACACCCCAGGGTATTTGATGCGCTTTACACATTTCTCATAATAATCACTCTTGTTGTTACGTTGATTGTGCTTGATTTTCCTTTTGCCTTCTCAGGTGGCCTACTCATATTTTGTTTTTTCTTTCTTTTGTTTGTATCTCTTTATCTTTTTTACCAAGTCTACAAAGAGACCTCCCACAGGTTTGTCTGTAACTGTTCATCCCTCACCATTACTCGCTGCATATACACCAGTTCTAAATGTCCCCTAAACAGGTCATTGACTTCTACCTGGGTAGCTGCCCAGCTTTCACCATCTACCCCGTCAAAGCCTTGTTACCAGTGGCCTGGAGAGAAGTAACCATGCCAGTATTTTAGCAGATTTCTCCACATCCTGTTTTGTTCTTAATTTTGCTAAAGGTTTCATGAAATCACCACATCTCCCCAGTGTCAAAATCATTTTTCAAACTCACAGCTCCCTGTTTGTCACATTACAACATAGAGAGACACACACTAGAAAACAATAGTCAAAATATTTCACCAAAGGGCGACACTTACCCTATTCTGCGGTGGACACCTGCATTGGAATCATGTGCAAGGTACCCATAAAGCCAATAGCGCTACAATGTCATTCAAAAGTGAATTATGTGTTATGCAAATGGCAATGACATAACCTCTCTAGATAACAGATCAGACCACCTCAAATACATACGACAGCCACAGAAAGCATGTGATCCAGGATTACGGCTATTGCCATTTCCCAAAGAATTAATGCATCAATCACATCATATTGAGGAATGAGAAGCATGAAGAAAAGCACAGCAAACAAGCATTGGAAATGCCAATAGGTCTGGCTTATGAATGGGGGGTGCCTTTTGTGTCATTGATGGGTTTAGGTAATCAAAGTTCATCATACATGTAGTCTTTCGCTCATCTTTGAATGTATGCATCCATTCATCCACCCACTGACTCGTTCTAGAATTCACCCTAGTCACTGTATGGCCCAGCAGCCACTTACGACCCTACTGACCTTTTCAAGTGCTCCCTTGGTGAACAGCAGCAATTAACTGCTGTTTACTTACTAAGCACTAAAGGTTAGAAATATGTTGAGCAAACTGGCAAACATGTATTTATACAATAATTGAAGTAAAGGAAAAGAAGCAGAGAATGTGTCCTGCCCAACTTATCTTTAAAGACACCTGTGCAATAAACATGTAAAAATATGATAAAAGTACCTTCAAAATTCCAAAAAGTGTATTTATCCAACATCTTGAAAGGTTTCTCCTCATACTTCAGATTATAATATTGAGTGGCATTTATCAGAAGTGATAATTTTCAAACATGAAGTTAGAATCATTGATGCCCTCCTGCCATCTGACGACAATACCATTAACTAACCAAGACCCAAGTAAGTTGTTGTGGGCACTTTTTTAAGTGTCCCATGTTGGTATTATAAATGGAACAAAATTATTAATTCAAACACCAGATCATTTTTGGTACCGAGTACGTCCTGAACTCAAGTATTTCAAGGTGTTGTCAGACGTGATAATGAAAGAAAAATGAGGCATGCTGAAAAAAAAGAACTGGCTGGGATCACATAATTTGGTCAAATGTGGAAACTGGGATTGATTCCAGGTTTTCTGGTATGACCATGTGCACTTCAGCCACTAGATGGGTATCTATTTCACTCTTTTGTTTTACATCAAAGGTTAATGTTTAGTCTATAATGTTGACACAGAGTTAGGACTGCGTGGCAGGCCGAACTCGCATGTAGGCTTGGCTCGGTATGTGTTCGTTTGCTGTTAGAGGATTCTTTGGTGAACGTGGGATGGCCATGATGAAGCCTGACAATTAGATGGTGTGTGAGGCCATCCTGTACAGTTTCTCGCACAATTGTGTGGGTTCATAAATATCAGATTAACAGAGTAGCTAGAGTTTTTCCTCGGTGAAGGACCATAAGCTGTGAAAAGGCCCCCGTAGGAGGCTGAGCTAGTAAACATAGGGACCCTTCTGTACTGAAAGGCGTTGCTTTGTCCATGATTAAACAATTTGGCGAAATATAACTACTAACACCACAGTGCTGACTTCTTTTTCCAAGTTCCAGAACATACGCTACACCAAATTTTGGTGAGAGGACTACGAGACTGGGCTTTCTCCAACCCTTTTATTTGGTTTCATTCCTCTTTTCTTATCACATACTACCAGAGTCTGGTTTGATTTATAATTCCTATCGCTGAAAAAAAACAAGAAAAAAAACCAGAGGCATATGTACAAAGAGACCACACAATTTGAATGTGTCACACCGGGAGGCAGGAATTAATAAGAAACATGTCTTTTGGTCTCATAGTTTCCCATCTTGCTCATTACACAACAACTGTGGTGTTAGTGTTCCAATGATGAGACTCACGGACTTCTCTCTCACCAAGCAATTGGTACTGTGTTGTGAAGTCTTCCCAGATTTAATACAGAGAGCATAACAAGTATGTATTGGCACAGTGGTACAGTCAGGATTAAACGTCAAGTCTTCTAGTGCCACAGCTAAAACTTTCCTACTGTAACAAGTTTAGAGGTGGAGGTTGTACGTTTGTGTCAGCCCTCAGTGAATTACATTTCTTTTTGGGGGACCTTCTTTGTCAAGGATTTTTTTATAGCACTTGCTACCTTAACTGCGCCGATTTCCAAGTACTCCTGATGTGTACAGATATGAGACTAAGGGCATAAGGAGATTCTGAGGCTTCATTTCCATTTCATTCCAATTCAATAATCAAGTTCCTTCCTTTAAATACTTGACTTGCCAAAGGTAGTGATAGCAGGCAGAGGTGGCTTACTCCAGAGTGTGGTAGAGAGATAGCAAGGTACAGAATAACAAAGTCAATTCTATGTCTCTTCTAGAGACTTGAGGCTTACTTCAGAGGTTGGTATGGAATGAAGACCTCAAAATAACTCCACGACTCAAAGTCAAGACCATGTACAAGCTTCCCTCCCCCTACGCCCTTCCCAGCCCCAACCTGCTGGCATCATGTGGCCCTCAGTCATACCCAAAGACCACATTTTCAGCCCATGTGAAAATGTTTGTGAGTACTCATGCTTTAACATATGCTTTTATTCTGAGTTTGAGTTTTGTACAGCGCCTGGTTACCTGATAGGCATCCCAGCGCTTACCAGAACATAACACTACTAAAGGAATACAGGGATTAAGCGGAGAACAAAAAAGTTTTTAAAAGTTTACGGAACCGAAGAAGACTAGCTTCCGAACGCAGTTGTAAGGGCAATGAGTTCCACAAGGAGGCCACATTTATTGAAAACCTTCTGCCACCGGTTCATGCCTTTTTCACCCTGCCGACCTGAAGGAGATGTTGATGATCAGAGCGAAGAGAATATGTCAGATCTACTGCCTTCATCATCAGTTTCCATTAAGGACCATAATGCCTATAGCCTTTATGATTGTCTTGTCATCATAACCAATTCAGACATACTGCCTTGGCATTGAACATAAGCTTTTCCAAAAGGAAACCACCAGGTATACCGTAATAACATTACAAATATGCACAAAAATCACAATTGTCAAAATAATAGAAAATCTCCACTAATAGAACTGAATGATTGCCAGAATGTAAATAATCTATTCCCATGGTTTGTTCGGGTGGGTCACCAAAACCTTTGCCAACTATGATAACCTGTGAGATAATGTTTAACAAACTATCTGCATACAAGCTTTCGCCTAATGTAGTAACAATTCACCCTTAAAAGCCCTTTGCCTTCAACACATGCTTTTCATAATAAGTCAGTCATACTCGTTTTGCCATTACTTTCCATTAAAAGCAGATCACACCCAAAAAATCTGACACAAGTTTCCCCATTGAACCGAAAACGATTAAAACCAACACATCCAAGTGATCTACAGACAAACTGAAACCATCATGCATACAGTTATACAATCACACATATGTACACAATTATAGTTTGCAAAACAATATACATCCCCTCTCGAGAAGACCTAACAAGAATCCTACAAGAATCATATTAGTGAAAATCTACTAACAGGGTATGTCAGAGCTGGTGACCATCACCAAAACCTTGCCTACTATAGTAAACTGTGACATTAAATGTTACAAAATAACTCTCTACAGCCAGTTACATGATGTGATCATCCACTGTTAGAGGCCCATTGGCTTTAACAAATGGTTTTAACAAAGTGAGGCCTATTGCCTTTGTCATAACTTTTCATAATAAACAGACCAGACCTATGGCATCTGGCGTAACGTTTGACCAGTCAGGGCTACTTACTGCTGCTATTGTTGGCCTGTCACCGTAACCAACTCAGGCCTACTATACTTGAGCATAATCCTTCCCACATGGAAACCGTCAGGTATTCAGTTATACTACAAGGGTTGATAAATTACAATTGACAAAGCAAAATACTATCTATCCTAAGCGGATCCAACAAGAATTCTCGTACTACAAATTTCCTGTACTCATGGTTTGTCAGAGGGGTGACAACAGTAAAACACTTGCCTACTAAGGTTAATTTGTGACATTCTTTATAATAAAAATGTCTATCTGTAGGCTTTAATACGGAGTAATGACAATACATCCTTTAATGCCTATTGAGTAACATATGCTTTACATAATTAATACATCAAGCCTACTGCTGTTATCTTAACTTCTCATAACAAACAACTGGGTATATGATCTTCATCACTGGCTTGCCGCCCTAACCAAAGCAGACCTACTGTGATAGGCAAACACTTTACCACAAGGCAATCATCAGGTATATCGTAATACTAATATGTACAAAATTGCAGTTGTGAAAACAATATAAAATCCTCTGAAGATAGCCTAATAACCCCTTAACCGCAGCGGTAATTCTGCCGTGGTGCGGCGTTTAGCACAGTGGGCGGGGCCGCGTCGGCCAACGGACGTGCACAGCACTAAGAAGGTAGTGCGCAGCACTAAGAAGGTAGTGTGAGGGACGGCCGTTAGCCTTCAGAAGCACGCAAGGGGTTATGAATTATCGTAGTACATACCTTTTACCCCCACAGTTTGCTCAAGTGGGTCATCAATACCAAAGCCCTTGCCTACCATGGTGATCTGTGGAGGCAGTGTGACAAGCTACCTGGCTACAGGCTTTAGAAAAGTGTAATAAAAACCCATCTGTAAAAGCCTACTGCCTTTAACGCATGCTTTTCACAATAAGCAAACCAGGCCTATTGGCTTTGTCATGACATTTCATAATAAAGAGATCAAACTTTTGTAATCTGGCATAATTTTTCCCAATGAACTGATAAGGTTTATAGTCTTCACCAATGGCTTGACACAATAACCAACACCGGCCTATTCAAGTGCACAAAACGGCAACTACTGTCCATACAGTTATAAAATTACAAATATGTAGAAATATACAGTGTGCAAAACAATTTGCACCACTATGAATAGGGCGTTAACAAGAATCATTACAGTGAAACATCCCAGGATTTATCAGAGAGAGTTGCCAGCATCAGAAACCATAGCCAAATATGGCAATCTGTGAGATTCCATGTAACAAAATACCAGTCTATAGCCTATAACACAATGTAATAACAATCTACTGCTAAAGGCCTACTGACTTTAATAATTGCTTTTGACAATACTCAAACTAGGGCTATTTCCGATCATAACTTTCTCAATAAGCAGATTAGACCCATGGCATCGAATATAACATTTCCCACTGCCCCAATCAGGCCTATAGATTGTCACTACAACCAATTCAGGCCTACTATTTTGAGTGTAACCTTTGTACAAGGCAACCATCAGGCACACAGTCATAAATTTAGAAAGGGATACAAAATTACAGTTGGCTAAACAAAATATTATCTCTCCTAAGAGGGTCTATACGAGATTCTCGTAGCAAATCTTCTCTTTCCACAGTTTCTCAAAGGGGGTAACCAAACCCAATACTCATTCCTACTACACTAATCTTTAAGATACTACGTAATAAAATCCTTCTGGGGAAGTTTTCAACGGACAAATGTTCACATATGCTTTTCGCAATGAATGGGTCATGCCTACTGCCTTTATTGTAACATTTCATAATAAACAGGTCAGGCCATTGGTTGTGATCATTGTCTCACCACCATAACCAGGTAAGTACTGCTGTACTGAGAATACATTTTGCCACAAGCCAAAAAAGGAAAAACAAACACTCTTTTCAGTGGAAGCACACAACTCCGTCCCAATCAAATCTTGTACTCAGGTACACCAATATGTGCATGGATCTTTAGCATCTCTGTCGGTAATTCTTTGAAAGTACTTTTTTATTGATCACATAAGGTATAGCGACCGCTGCGCTGTTAAGCCAGACCTAAAAACAGACGTTTAACAGCCTATCGGTAGGTCATTATCCACTGTGTTCAATCAAAGACCACCAGGGATATTCTGTTAATGGAGATTGTTCTGTCATAATCTTTCTATGTTTAAAATGCTTTCAATAAAGATTAATGGTTGCGGATAAGCATACTGCACTTAGCTTCAAGGCAAAGAAGGTAAATGGCTACGTGCTGGGATTAAAGTTTTACTTACATGGCACTGTACTCCATCTCCAAAGTCTCCACCCGCCTCATTCGTCACATGCTTCGGATTCTTGTTTACCTCATGTATTTATCATTTACAGTCTATCTGTCTAACCGTGCTGACTCATAGAAATCCAGAGCTTTTATCGCTGTATGACGCTCTTCGCTGTAAGAAGTGTTAGTGTCTGTGCTTGCAGAAAGTAAAAGGGACTGCAAATCTACAATAACAAACTGGAGTCTGACTTCTGTAGTGACTTTGGCTGCCTTAGACAACACTCGAAGCGCTACACGCACAGGGATGACCAGATACACATGGGCCTTTCCACCAATGTTAGTCTCTCCACCAATTCTATGTCAGGACCGGAGGCTTCAGATTATGCTATATTTTCCTTCGCTTTATTAACATAAAGACTCCACAGCAGCTTAGGAAAACATATAATAAGAACAAAAAATGCTTTAAACATAAAGCATTGACGTAATGTTCAACAAAAAAGTAAACAACAACTCCCAAGAGTCTCTTTGCGTAACAATAGTCCATAGTCCTTTCACACTGTCCATTATCACTATATAACCGGACTTCTCATCATCTTCCTCCTCTTTCTTCGCTGCTCCCGCAGCCAGATAAGTGCTTTTCTATATGTTTTCTTTTCATTGTGATTGATTGTCTTGTGTACGATCGTTTGGGGGACTCCTTGCATGGTTTATTCCCTTACAGAGTCCCCAGTTGCGGGAACGTTCTTCGTTCCTACGCGACTTTATTCCCACTTGTGTGCGGTGTGTACATAGACCGCAAGGGGGCGGCCTGTCGTCTCGCCGACCCCTCCGGCGCGCCTCCGCAGTACAAGGAGCCGCGCCGTGGAGTCTACTTGCGCAGGGGCCGACCCTCGCGTACCCCTCTGACACCTGGTGATCCGGGTCTGTACTTTTGCCCACTTTTGACGCCCACTGGGGTCGGTATAGCGGTTCTGACCGCGTGAATCGCCTTCGGGCGAGAGCTGTGCACCTCTTTACCAGTGTGTGGCCTAGCGCGCTTGAGGGGTACGTAGACCCGGTCCCGGCGAGGAGGGTCTGCGCGCTTGGGGATTGGTGCAGCCCACCTGCCACGTCAGCTGGCCCAAAACGTGATCGCAGCCGCTTGGCCTGCCCACATTCGAGAACTTTCTCGATTGCCGCCCTCTTGGGTGCCCCGCATTTGCCCTTGGTTCCGAGATGGAAGGGGAATACGATGAAGAAGCCTGCCCCTATCTGCAGGATGACGAGTTTTATCAGGCGGTGGACAATTCCATCTATCGTTGCATGACGGAGGTGGTAGGGCCCATGGAGGACCGCCTTTCCGCCCGCATCGTGGAAGAGTGCGCAAAGCTGGCAGCGGCGCATGTGCCTCCGTCCCCCGAACTCCCGGGGACGTCCGGCGGGTTGCCACCCGCTCCGAAGAGACCTCGTGAGGAGGGACCTTCATCGGAGGCCCAAGGCGTGGACAGGGGCGCTTTCGAGCGTCTTCGTGACGCCTTCCTGGCCAAGGCGACGGCGGTGCCCCCTGCACCCTTGGTGGACCCTGGCACTTCTGGCGACGTGTCTACGGCGCCCGCCTCCCCGATCTACGACTCTCCGGACACGGATGACGACGGGGAGTCGACCCGTTCTTGGCTTCTGACACCTTCAGCGAAGGAGATGCCCCGGGACGGTTCGGGCATGCTGGACCCGGACGAAATCGTCCACCCCCGATCCGCGGCCTGGGCCCCGGGGGAGACGGTGGCGAAGTTTGTCGCGGGCAGGCTGCGCAAGCCCCTGGAAAAGGAGGCGAGGGGTTGCCTGCGTGGGGAATGCCCTCGGCCTACTCTGGAAGGGAAAGTGGCCATGACACCAGAATTGGACCCCAAGATGGCCACCTTCCTGGCGAAATTTATGAAGGACCCCAGGAAAGGGATCGACCGGTCCTGGCGGGCTTGCCAGGACAAATTGTTGGATGCGGTCGGGCCCGCCGCGAAGATCCTCGATATGGCGGAGGAGGCTCGAGCGAATGGCACCGCCATTTCACCGGAGGTGCTCTCCAACTGGGCCCAGAGGGTGATCGTATTCTTGGGCAACGCCAACTGTGCCCTGTCCACGGAGAGGCGGCGTTCGCTCCTGATCAAGCTGGATCCGAAGCTGGGGGACCTGGCCTCGTCGGAGGCAGGTGCTGTGGCTCAGGGTGGCCTCTTCGGCGAGCCTTTCATCCGCGAGCTGGGAAAGTTCGTGAATACGTTCACGTCGCTGGACAAGGCTCAGTCCAGCATCAAGAAAGTGTTCCACCAGCGTTTTTCTGGAGGGGCCGGTCGCGGCAGGGGCCGCGCGATCGGCCGGGGTCAGCAGACCAACAACAGAGGACAAGGCTCCGGAAGAGGTCATTACCAGACCTCAGCCAACTACACCAACTTCTACCCCACGAGGGGACAGCGCTATGGTGGCAGAGGGTTCAAGAAGAACCCCGGACAAGGAAATGCCCCCGGTAAGTGTACTTTGCTTGGATCAGGTTCCGATTGGGGGGCGGCTGGCAAGCTTTTACGGGGAGTGGGAATTGCTCACTGCCGACGCTTGGGTTTTGCAAACTGTAAGAGGTTTCCATATCGAGTTTTACGACCAGCCAACTCAGGCGAGGCCCCCGCGCCCGATGGTTTTTTCAGAATCCGACACGCGATTGATAGACGGAGAGGTCTCGGACTTGCTGCGCAAGGGAGCCATCCGTCTATCAACGCGCCACCCACATGGGTTCCTCAGCAACGTCTTCTTAGTAGACAAGACGGATGGGGGCAAGAGGCCTGTGATCAATCTCAAAGAGTTCAATGGGTGGTTGGTCTACCGTCACTTCAAGATGGAGGGGATCCACCTCCTTCGAGACGTGCTCCTCCCTCGGGATTGGATGGTGCGACTGGATCTCAAGGATGCCTACTTGGTCGTTCCCATCCACCCCCCTCATCGTCGCTTCCTGCAATTCCTGTGGGACGACAAGGTGTTCGAATTCACCGCCCTGCCGTTCGGTCTTTCTTCGGCCCCGTGGTGCTTCACGAAGGTCCTCCACCCGGTGGTGGAGTTTCTCAGAAGTCAGGGGGTCCGGATGCTAGTATACTTAGACGACATCCTCCTCATGGGGCAGTGCCCGGAGGTGCTGGCGGGCCAGCTGCGTCAAGCTGTCGGCCTGCTTCAGAGACTAGGGTTCGTCATCAACGGCTCCAAGTCGGTTTTGGTTCCCACTCAGCAGATCACCTTTTTGGGTTTCGTGGTGGACTCGGTGCAGGCGGTCTTGAGCCTGCCGGGTCGGAAGGTCGCGAAGATACGACACCTGCTTCGGCAGACGATCGCAAGGGATCGTACGTCACTGCGTCATATCGCCAAGGTGGTGGGCCTTCTCTCGTCCTCCATCCAGGCGATTTTCCCAGGCCCGCTGCGCTACAGGGCTCTTCAACGCTTGAAGGCGCAACATCTGCGCCGTGGGATGAGTTACGATCAGTGGGTTCCCCTCACGGACGAGGTGAAGGAGGAAATGTCGTGGTGGCTGTCTCACATGGAGGCATGGAATGGTCGAGCGATCTTCGGTTCGGCTCCGGACCTGATCATAGAGTCCGACGCCAGCAGGTCGGGCTGGGGCGCCCGGTGCGGGGATTTTTCCACCGGCGGCGCCTGGTCGTCAGAAGAACAACAATTGCATATCAATTGTTTGGAGCTCCTGGCGGGCTCCTTCGCAGTTCGCTGTTGGACCAAAGATTCGGTCAAGGCTTGTGTCCTGTTACGGATGGACAATATTTCGGCGGTTCGGTATGTGAACCACCTAGGAGGTCCTCGTTCCCGCGCCTTGGCGGACTTAGCGAAGGACTTCTGGGATTGTTGCCTGTCTCGTCACATTGCGGTGACGGCGGAGTATCTGCCAGGCCAGTGCAATCAGGTAGCGGATTGGCACTCTCGACATCTCAGGGACGCCAGCCAGTGGAAACTGGATCCGGAAGTCTTCCGGTGGCTACACTCCCTCTGGGGCCCCTTCTCGGTGGACCTCTTTGCGTCCCGTCTCGACCACCAGCTGCCGCGGTTTTACAGCTGGAGGCCGGACCCTCTAGCGGAGGCCACGGACGCGTTCTTGCAGGATTGGAGTCGGGAACAGCCGTTTGCGTTTCCCCCGTTCTCCATGATCATGCGAACGGCGGCTCAAATACGCCGCCAGGGTGCGGAGCTGGTGTTGGTTACACCGCTGTGGAGGTCTCAAGTATGGTTTCCGGTTCTTCTGGAACTTTCTTGGGATTTTCCAATCCTACTCCCCCTGTTTCCTCTGCTCCTGAGGAACCCGGATCAGGAACCTCACCCTCTCGTCATGCAGAACACTCTCCGCCTCGTGGCGTGTAGGCTCTCAGGAGACGCTGGGCGCTCCCGGGCCTTTCGGGGTCGGCTGAGCACCTGCTCTCCAAAGCATGGGCCGATAGTACGACGAAGCGTTACAGATCCGCTTGGCTTAAGTGGATGCGTTGGTGTTTACGAAGGGATCTGGATCCCATGGTCGCAGGCCTTGTTCCCGTGCTGAATTTTCTGGCACATTTGGCCGACAAGGGTCTAGCGTATAGGACGATCAATGCTATCCGGTCGGCGATTTCTGCGGGCCATGATAATATCGATGGCCGTCCGGTAGGGGAACATCCTTTTGTGTGCCGGCTTCTGCGAGCTGTTCGCCTCGCACTGCCGCCAGAACCCAGGTACTCCGTCCTTTGGGACGTCAATTTGGTTCTGAATTTGTTCCTGTCGTGGCCAGCCAATTCTTATCTGTCTCTTAAGGAGCTGTCGGCGAAGTTGGCCATGTTGTTATGTCTGGTCTCTTGTAGGCGCGTCTCGGACGTGCGCGCGCTGGATGTCTCTGCACGCATTTTTTCCCCGGATGGGGTTACTTTTACCGTGGGCCGACGTACTAAGACGCCGTTGCGTTCCATTTCTTATCCAGCCTTTACTGACACTCCTAAGTTGTGTGTCGTGCAATGCCTCAAAGCATATGAGGACCTGACCTTGGATCTGCGCCCTCCGGGCGAGCGTCAGTTGTTGATTGCCCTGCGGAAGCCACACAAAGCTGTCTCCTCCCCCACTATTGCTCGGTGGGTGCGATGGGTCATGCAAGAAGCGGGCATCAATACTTCTCTCTTTGGAGCACACTCCGCCAGGGGGGCCATGGCCTCTAAGGCATTCTCGGTGGGTGCTCGTCTGGAGGACCTAATGCGAGCTGCGGATTGGTCCTCGGATTCCACCTTCAAGAGGTTTTATTTTAAGCCGGTGGTGGATTTGGCTCAGTTGGTGGTAAGTAAGCTTTAAACTAGCATAATCTGAAGCCTCCGGTCCTGACATAGAATCGAAATTTGCCTAGCTTACGTAACGGTAAGTTTCAATTCTATTAAGGACACGGAGGCGAGGATTATCCCACCCAGGCCACAGTGGTGTCTCTACCCGCCCGTATGGCAGTAAGTAAAGCGTTTTCCTTTACATTGTCAGTACTGTGTTAATCACTGAATGCTCCTCGCCTTGTTGTCGCATTCCTGGGCCACCTCGCTGATGCTGTTCCTTTTTTGGCAGGCAACGACGGTGCTAAACAGGACCAATGAGGCTCAAGCGTGATCTGCACGAAGAAAGAGGAGGAAGATGATGAGAAGTCCGGTTATATAGTGATAATGGACAGTGTGAAAGGACTATGGACTATTGTTACGCAAAGAGACTCTTGGGAGTTGTTGTTTACTTTTTTGTTGAACATTACGTCAATGCTTTATGTTTAAAGCATTTTTTGTTCTTATTATATCTTTTCCTAAGCTGCTGTGGAGTCTTTATGTTAATAAAGCGAAGGAAGATATAGCATAATCCTCGTCTCTGTGTCCTTAATAGAATTGAAACTTACCGTTACGTAAGCTAGGCAAATTTCGATTCTCCCCAAGACATGGGCCTCAAGACATGAATGGATCCTCTGTGGTAGAAAATAGAGGCAAAGTAGAGCCCATTCAGACAGTATAGAACATGGGGCTCCAAAGCAATATCTGGTAATAGTTGAATAAGGCTAGCCATCAAGTGTTAAGCAAGACACTGCTCAGTGGCAGGACAAGGTAGAATGAGGTCTCTTTGTTAGATTGGTG
Source organism: Lissotriton vulgaris (assembly GCF_964263255.1). NCBI lineage: Eukaryota > Metazoa > Chordata > Amphibia > Caudata > Salamandridae > Lissotriton > Lissotriton vulgaris. Next base: position 820,775,642 of record NC_141696.1, on the reverse strand, counting down.
TTCCATATGTTGAAGTTACTCGTTTTTCAATGCCCTACCACATTCATGGGGCATGCAGACAGCTTCCAAGCACAAGGAAACATCCCAACCATGCACAGCAATTTGCTTGCAAATTCCCTACTTGCCAACAATGAGGAAAGAACGCCAGAAAATACACTTTCTGCCATTATTCAACGACTTGAGTTAGAATAGTAAATTTCAGGTCCTCAAAATTTGGGGTGTTATTCTAAGCTTTTCACCCACTTTTGATGGGACGCATAGAAATATGATTCTTCCAGACAGCAGAGGCGCTGAGGGAGAGCCAACAGACTAAATCAAGCAAGTCTGAGCTGCAACTTCCTCGTACTCATCCTGACTGATTAAAAATCCTCCTGGAGATCACTTTGTCTCCAGGCAAAGTGATCGGAATCGGTAACTTTTTTTTAAATATATCTTTAGCCACTGGGGACAGCATTTAAAATGGATTGAGTCTTGATCGCTTGCTTGAGACTATGTTCCCGGTAGGTATTTTTGGCAGGAACATGGCACCCAGTAATGTGAAAACTAGTACCTGCTTTCGGTGAAACTTGGGTGCAAACATCCTTTGTACATTTCTTTAAGCACAAATCCAGTTAAAACAAGAATGTTTAGTCTTGCAGCCCAAACAAGGAAAAAAAAGAAAAAAATGTTGGTAAAATAATACAAACCATACACACAATCCTGTATTAAAAGAAGGGATCACTTTTTCCTTCTCATAAAACCATCCTGCTCCTTTTACACACTATTTGCCCTGAGGAGACTGGAGACGCATGATAGACATTTACTTTCAGTCACAACCAAGGACAGTGCCCTTTAAAACAACCAACAGCACAGTACCAGGTTAAATAAGAAGACTCAGCCAAAGAACAGCAATGCTGAGCAGTGCACTAATTCTCTGGAGACACTTAGAAAAGTTAGAGATAGGCTTCCCGGGAATGATTATTTTCATATAGAAGCCATTCCACACGCCTTTACTAATCAAAAAAATTGTCCTAATCGTTAAGAGTAAGTTCTCTTTACCCTCTGAAGCAGGGACAATCTAAACAGAAATAACTTCTAAATTGAGCTCTTCATAGACTATGAATCAAACCCATGTTCCAATCCTTCTCAGCCTTCACATGCATACCCTATGGAGATAGACTGCAATTTGCTAAGGATTAGGTTGGTCCAGTGAAAAAGGCACCAAAACAATAGCACAACATACAGAAAGGAACAGCTGTGGGCGCCCTGAAGAGCAAGTCAAGTCTAAATGGAGTTGGTTTAGTTAGTGCAGAGGACTGCCTTTTGTCTACTTTCTGTGTAGATGGAGGATCGTGAACACCTCCAAGAGAGGACAGACGATAATTCTAAAATCTTAGGAAAGTGCTGTTGAGAACTCAACTATGCGAGTTTCCGTGCCCGTTTCCTCTGCACAGACTTTGTTCTAGTCCGAAAACCTGCCTGTCTCACAAAGCAGAAAGTTGATGAGTGTGGTGATGGTCCTATCTTACAAAGTAGACGAGAACAGCCTATAGTGAGAGAATAAGATATTTATTGCTGGGTCAGTGAACCAGCCCATAGAGGATAAGCAGCCATGCAGTTTGTGCGCCTGAGAGGCATAACAGCGTGAGGCTATGCAGCTTAGCTGCCCCACAGCAGATTTAGTGCGGCTGATCATGATTGGCTACTACCTGATCACAAATGCTCATCATGCTACAGGAAGCTTTATGGGCCCACTAGCCAAGCTTTTTGACATCAATACCCTTCCTCTTCAGCAAAACGAAGTACTGCAGATTCATCTGCATACCACATGAAACTGTCACTATTAACAAAAAAAATAAGATGTCTTGGGTGGACAGGTATACTATAGCAATAGGTACCCAGAAGGAACAATATTTATGGATTCATTGAATTTTTAACATCGGTTATCTACTCCATCTTTAGTTAATCTGGATTTCCGTCTCATAATGCACGATACATTGTATTGCACGATACACATTGCATACGAAACAACACAATAACATGCATGAGATATAGGTTTAAAAAGTGTGATATGTACATTATATGAAAAAATCTAATAGGCAATATTACCAACAAGACATTCAACAATCTGGAGTTGAATGTCAGAGACCCTCGATTTTTCTGCCAAGCCAATTATACATTTATGGGTGTTTTTAATTACTTCTTACGTGTAATACAATGCTCACGTCGCCTTCCTTCTACTTGCAGAGCACATGGTTACATATCAATACCCATCAGTAGTCAGTAATTTATAAATAAATAATTAAGGGAAAAAAAGGTTTAATGTGGTCAGTAAGCGTGGCCGGCCTCTGGTCTCTGTAAGGGTTCGGATGCTGATGGAAGGAAGGTCTTAAGCGTGGTGAGAGGGTGAGGTTTAAATAACAGTTAAGATCAGTCTTTGGCAAGTACAGAAGTGAGGTGGGCCCACTGTCCAGCCTTCAAATGTTATGCACTGTTTTTTAGTTCTTTTTTTAACATTTTTTTAAATCAACTTATTATCCGTAGCAAGACTATTTGATCCATCTGATAGACTCCTAATATTATTTTCTACTTTCTGGTTTTGTTTATCATTATGTAGTACTATCTTTCAGAGTAAACTTTTTGGGGAAGCGTAACAGAAGTTGGTGAGTGGTTCTGCTACATAGGAACAGTGTGGCCAAGATCCATGGCTCAGTTAAAGGGGTTTTAACAAGTAGGTTTTCATAGGTTTCCTAAACACCAGATGGTTAGGTCAGACTCTGAGCGATGGTCTAAAGCAGGGTCTCCAACATTTTCTTTAATGTGAGCTACTTCTGATGAGTGAAAATCGTTTTGAGCTACTGAAGGCCAAGTAACCCGCGCATGGTTATCAGATACCCCCTCGCTCATCGTCACTGACTGTAAACCCAATGTCCATGAAGTTCGATACTATGGCTCGTCCAAAATACTGTGATTAGGGGTACTATGATAGAGCTGTCATGTGAGTCAGCGAGTGCATGGTCTGTCGTGATGTATGAACAGGTGTGTGCATGAATGGGATATATGTGTATGGGTGACAGAGCATATGTTTTATGTACTTATAGCACAGGACATACCTTTCACCATATGTGACATCGTTAAAATTACAACACGAACATACAGCCATTTCCTTTAAATGGAAGAAACTTAAAGTGCACAAAAAAGTTTTCCAAAAATTTCATAACATTTTTATGCACATGATGTAACATTTTCTGCACTTTAAATTTCTCCCATTTAATAAAATGTCTGTCTTTTTCAGTTATAAATATGTCAGCGTATCTACCAGTCATTGGGAGCAAGATGCCTGCTGTGTGTAAATGTGACACTTTGAAATTGGAGAAAATGCAACTAAAGAGTTAAACTTTATGTTTATATGCATTACATAAAACTCACCATTTTAATTTTCTCCCATATCAAAATGTCCTTACAAACAGCATGCAGTTCACTCCCAGTGGCTCCTAAACATGATGCCATATTTATGACAATACAGTCATTTTTTTAAACGTGAGAAATTTGAAGTGAATAAACATGCTTCTTAAAACATTAGAACTTAATTGGCGCAATTTAAAAAAGAGAAAATCTTCAAGATAATGTTTCATAGAAGCTTCATTTTTCACTTTAAATTTCTCCCATTTAAAAAAATGACTATTTTTCAGTTATAAGTATGACACTGTGTCTACCAGTCACTGGGAGCCTGTTGTTTATAAATGTGACACTTTGAAAAGGGAGACAATTAAAATTAACAGTTAACTTTTCAGTTTAATGTTCTGTCATTAAAAAGCATTCAAAAACACAATTTTGTTCTCATGCTCCTATATTGAGTAGAGAACGACTTTCATTTAATAGTTAAATACCTCAGTGCTTCAGTTCAGAACCTCTGTGACCCACCTGGGTCATGAATCTGAGCAGAGCAATGCTGATGATCAGGCTCTGCTATATGCAGTCTGACAAAAATGTAAAATAAATATAGACTTTCCTTAACTTTAAAAGGAAAGCACAATCCTTATTGTTGCAGTTTTAGTTCAAAATGAAGGCTGGGAGCTACTCTAAAGGTTTCTGCGAGCTACTAGTAGCTCGCAATCGACTGGTTGGAGACACCAAGTCTAAAGGCACTCTTTGATATCTAAGTGATAGTTCCTCTAAAAAGATCCTCATTTTTCTTTACTAAACCCAGTTATAAGTCCGGCCTAGAGACAGCTTAGCTTTCTGGACAGCCTGTTCTAATAAAATAAAAAATACATACATAGCGGAATAAGATTAAAAACAAAGATGTAGCGTGTACCCACAAAGGGAGTCAATGATTCTTCAAGTGTGTTGTAAGAAAAAAAAAACTTTTATTTCATTCCACTTTTAAAATATATGTGGTCAAGCAACTAAAACATGCAGCCAACACGTTTCGTTCAGTATACTTTGAACTACATCAAGGCTTTAGGTATCTTTGTTCTGCATTGATAATCACTCCTTAGATTGGTCTTAATATTATATAGCCGATCACATGCGGATTTCCATTCATAAATTGTCCACAGTATTTTGTGCCAACTCATATAGGCTCCATGAGTAGAGTTTAATGAGAGAAAGGGGGCACTTGTATAACCCACACGATACCGGGATCAGTATTTCAGCGCTACGTTTGCGCCCCGCCATCCATACATACATAGAGGGACTTTTGGGTCAACCTTCTTCGTCCATTGGTCTGTTCCACAGTCATTCACATTTTGCTTCTTGACATCACAGCATATAGCATGGGGCAGTGGGTTAGCCCACTTCAGTCATTGGCTGTCTTGCACTGTGATGGGAGCATTTGCTTGATAACGTACACAACAACCTAAAAAGAAGAGCACCTCAGTGTCGGGGCTTGTGGGCAAATGCTCTACCAATGCTTGCTGACTGAATGCTTTCTTTTTATTCTACTTTTTAAGTGGCATTTGCCTGCAGCTGAAAAAAGTAACCATTGTACCTACCACCTTGCCAAGGGCGGACCTCTTTAGGTTTGCCAATACTTGTTTGAATTGCTGCAATACTGTCAATTAGAAGTTAGATGCCATGGTAGTGAGCCAACGGAAGCAGACTTTGAGATACTGAGCTGAGCATGACAGCAACTACAGACAGAATCAGGCAAGGCATTGTGGTGGCAGGTAGGCCAAGGATGAATTTCCTTATAGCACTGGAGAATAGAAAACAGGCACATTTGAATATAAGATTTGTGGACTGAATTATCCTTTGGCTTAATCTGGAAAGGCCTCCTGGGGACAGTGACAAGTGGTTGGTACAGCTTATGAAGGACCTCACATTTTCTCCTCTTAGGTTGGTGGGTGGAAGACCATAGAACTTATATAGACATGAGACGGAGCAATGCATCACTAAAATCCTATTAAATCGGTCACCATAAAAGAATGTACACAGTGTAACAAACAGAGCTTTGGAAATTATGAAGAGCATGTAAAAATGTAATGTCTCTTAACTCTTTATCAAGCAAAACACATACACTATTTATGTATATATCGAACTAATATCTAAGTAAAGAGCTGTGTTATCCCATCCTAACCGGTTGTTGAATCTACTGCAAGCATGTGAAGGCTAAATCCTAAACCTGCCTTCAAGTTATGGCTGAGATAAAGTGATGCCACCAGTCTATCTCAATGAAGTGTAGCTACATATCCCACCTTGGCCTTTATCTGGGAGCTTCATGCATTGAGGCGGAGCCTACAATAAATTATTTAAATTGTTCGCAGGTTCATTTTTATTTTAAACATAACTATTTTGTTCAAACTGTAATCACTTTACAAACAACTTCAAGTTCCAAATCTACACTGCAAGACTTTAAGTATTTCATCAAATGCAAAGTAACGATTTCTCGCTTTCTAGTACAAGTCTAGTCGATAAACCTCTTTGTTGCACCCACAAGTGTTTTTTAAGTTTGTGAGTTCAGGCACTGCGACCAGAAATAAAAGCTGCAAGCTTCAGAATGGAGTATCTAACACTTTTACAATTCAAGTTGCCAACGAACCACCAACAAGAAAGCTGCTTTAGAGAATGAGACGAAGGAACTCTGACATACCTCAGTGTAGAAGTGCCATTACGTCTCGACTTAGACAGCGCATGCGCGGTCACTTGAGAGTCTTCAGTTCGCACAAAAAAAAAACTCCTTAAGAGGGATTTGAGCCCGGCCATTGCTTACCACAGCTTTGCTTCTTCGCCGTTCTCATTTCTTTGGTCTGCTGCAGTTGGCTTATTTCTAAAAAAAATTTCAGTCTAGCTACAGACTGCATCGGGAGGGTTTTAGTTTCAGCTTTTTAGATTCTTACACATACCAAGACGCTGCAGGGATCAGCTCTGTATGCTCTACAAAGCCCTTCTGATTGTCTCTACAGTTATTGAGCTTGTTCTAGGGTGTGTGTTAACAGCCAATACTGATTTAAGAGAGGAAGAGTGTTTTCTCTGCAAGTGGCATGTTTATATGGAGCATGCAGAGCTGTTGTTTGGGGTGCCTGAAGGTACCAGCTCTGGTCTCTTCCTTATACGGATGGTAATCACTGCCTTATCAGTCTTCAGTAAAAAAGTGAGGCATGGGGGAGCATGTCTTATTTTTGCTGTGACGTTGGCCACTGCTTTTGATAGCTGTTGTCAGAGTTTATGAGGACACTAATCATTCACATATCATAGTGCTTTGAAAACACTCAAACCACTTGCTATAATTACATAGCACAAAGAGGCATGCAAGAGAGAAAGATAAGCTGTACTACAGACACATAACTACCCTCTCCCCTCAAACGTTCTATGACATATATATCACTTTTATTTTCATTCAAATCCAGAGTGGTTCGTTTGCACAATGCATAGTGCTTAAAACACTCACGGTTTCGCTTTTTAAGGTACCACTTCCAGTATTTCTATTATTGATCTACATTGCACGGGGGGTCTAAGCAGGGAGGCAGTTACATGCACGCAGGTATTTTTCTATTGCTTTGGTAGTTTTTAAATGAGTTTCAAATAACACAATAACCATTTTAGCTTGTGTGTTATCAATCTCCAGATCACACAGAGGTGTCACGGTCCAAGCAAACATTCTGTTTATTTCCTAACGGGCAATAACTCTACATAAGGAGTGTCCAACGTCGTCCACAAAAGGCAGATGCATGACAAATCTTGATTATTATCACAGAATATTTAAATGTGTTTCATTTAACTTATATGTAAATGTATTTTATTTGATATCCTGAAAATCTGAGGGGGCTCTGGTCTCTTGGACACGTGTTGGACATCCCTGTTCCAAGCTGTTCCATTGGTCCTGAATAAATCACTTTACCTAACTTGGCCTTAGACATCAGATAGCAACTGAAAACAGTTGAAGCTACATATCAGGCAATAGGGTGCATTATAAAATATCTCATTCTTTAAATTACATACTTTTCGTGCAATTATTAAACCAGTTTACCAATGAATTATTGACAGGAAGTGCCAGCTATTGGTACCTAAAACAACTTGATCAGCAGTGGTAATTATGTGATGCCCGTAGGCATTGCTGTTCTTGTTGTGAACAATAAACGTCCTTTTACTGAATCAATCGCTAAATGATTCCATCTCTACAGAGCATGACTAGATTCATCAATCCTCTATTTGCTTTCCCCAAACCGCACTTTTCATAAGACATTGTCGCTGATCTGTTATCCATCTCCAGATCAAACTGATAACATCATGGTTCAAGCAAGTATTGTTTGTACTTCCTAATAGGCAATTTCACTTCATGAAGAGTTTTCAAAGTCTGTCCAGAAAAGCCAGATACATACCATATTCTGAGGATAATCACAGATTATTTAAATGAGTTTCAGTTAGATTTATCATATCTAAATGTATTTAATTTTATGTCCTACAAATATGCCATAGGTCTGGCCCTCCTGGACATGCATTAGACACCCCTGCTCTAAGCCTGTCCAATTGCTCCTGAGAAAATCACTTTATCAAACTCGGCCTTAGAGAGACATATAGCAACAGAAAGCATTTAGAAGCTACATATGAGGCAATAGGGTGCTACACAAATACTTGCTTTTTTTAAACTTTGAACCTTTTCTGCATTTATTAAACCAGTTTAGCATTGAATTACTGACAGAAAGTGGTAGCTGCTGGTACCTAGAACAACTCGATCAGTAGTGGTGCCATAAGCAGGGCAATTCTTGCAAACAACCTTTTACTGAATCACTGATCGCTACACGATTCCTTCTCTAATAAGCATGATCGGAATCATCAATCCCGACCTGTTTTTCTAAACTGTTCTTTTCTATAGATTTCCATTTATATTTATTAAGGTTCTTCGGACGGGATTCTTTTTCTTCCTAGCATGGACCTCTTCCATAAGCATGAACCACCTGCTTCACAACCACGCGATTCATTCCCCCTAATAGCTGGACTCTCTTGGAGATCTAGTGTGAGAAAAATTCCCAGGACATCTAACAAAACCAGTGAACACTTGGGGTAGGTCGTAATTGTCGTAAATAGCCCAGCCCTTAGGAGTACATATATTCTATAGCCATTTATATCGCCATTTATATAGACTCCTTTTACTGAATGCTAACTATAAGTCACGTTTGCCAGTTATTGAGAATATCTACACTGGCTATGACTCTGCAGGTATAGTAGCCTTTGGATCTCTACGCAGTTCTAATATAACCCTACTGATAATTAAAATAACTGCTTCCCACAACAATACAATGAATATGAACAGATAATTCACAATGACCTATCGAAATAACAAATTATGATGCATTAATAATTTTATGTGTTACACTATTAGGCTGTGTAATGTTTAAACACTCAAGCATTATGGCAACGCTATTGTCTTTAAATAACTGATTATTTTCTAAAAAACCAGACTAGCTGGATGATATACAGGCGCCATGTTAATTCGGGGACAGTACAGTTGTCCTATCTCCCGAATAGTCCTCTGTTTAGGTTTACGAAGATCGATATAAACATGATCAACCTGACGGTATAAAATCTAGGCTAAGTAAGATCCCACAATATTGGGCCCTTTGGGCATCATAATACCTATCCATAAAAGATAAATGATCCTTTTATTTTTAAAAAAGTTAGTAAAAAAATCTGGAACGAGTAAAAAATCCCGTTATTCACTTAGGCGCCATTTTGGAATGGGATGAGTAAGTTTAGGCTTCCTTTAGAATAGTCCGTCATCTAGGCATCACCTATGTAATTTTGGCGCGCAAAAATAAGGTTTAAATGGGAATCCCATGACCGATCGGGGATCTTCGCATTCCGTGGAGGTCGGGTCCCCACAACACGTTCGACGGAGCAGCACCATTCTGCTGTCCGCACGACGACCGCTTCCGCAAGGTAAGAAATAGACGGCCGTGGTATGTGGTAGAGACATGTAAACCATACATTTTACGTTCATACCCTGCCTTAGATACGGGGCTTTTTAGTACTAAATAACATGACTGTTTCCCTATCGGCACTTGCCTCGTAGGAACAACAGCTAAATATCTTCTTGCGCAAGTTGGATCACCTCAGTTTTTAACGTTGGAACAGCACCATTCTGCTGCCCACGCGCTACCCATGATTTTAAGGTAATAAACAATAGATACCTTAAGAATACTAATACGGTATGCCTCGAACCATCACCAGCGATGAAAGCCTATATTTCAATAATCGGCTATTATAGTATATATATATTTATATTTTTTACAGCTACAATTGATTAACCATACCTGGGGAATTAGGACCCTAACTCTCTGCGTAACGGAACAGGAGTATATTTCTGTCTGTGCACGACTAGCTTGTTTTAAGGTAAGAATTTAGAGACACCGAGGACATATGAAATTCTAAAGAATTATCACAATAATGGTATTCATTAGACCCATGTAACTTTACGCGTAATATTGGCACTTTTTTACGCACCTATATGAAATTTTTCTTTATCTCACCAGTATCACTGTGACCACCACATTTTAAATCATTCTGCATCTACGCCACGTACAGCGCCCTATTCATTAAAAATACGAAGGTATTCTCTTCCTTTTGTTTGACGCATTATCTATCTATAAATGCCGCATTGTTCTAGGACCTGAATAAACCGCATGCTATCTATGGTTGTACTAAATTTACTGAACCACGACTGGTCTATATCTGCATATAACAACAGGCATCTATATAGAAATCATGCAACTACACAGTCTATAAAGAAATTTAAACCAATAACCGGGTAATCTATAAGATAATACCTAAAGGTCTTTTCAATATAGAACTATCCACATGTCTTGTGCAGGCTGTTTGATCCATTTAATGGCGGACTAAAATAACCATATCCCTAGCGTTGTCTTATTCAGTTCTGTTCTACTTTTTACCATCAGGAATATCCTCTCCTTGAAACCTATTTTACGCTATCCCATCATTGAATGAGTTACCTTCTAATGATGCCACTGCATGGATAGAGCGTCCATGTTGTGTAAGTAATCTTGTAATTAATGTGAACATTCTTGTGTACCCTAAATTAGGAATTAGAACAAGATGTATCAATTCAGTGCATATTGTCAACCTCCAACAATGGAGTTCAAGAATGTAATATTGGTGAGATAGCTAGTATTTAGCGATGTATGACTATGCTACTAAGTATATGCTACCAAAGAATATATCTCTGAACCAGTTTAGTTAGATGGTACTGTACAATCTATAAGTATCTGTCGGCCATTTATTGCCACCAAGTGAACAAATTGTTATGGAGGGTCAGTGTGATAGTAAGGAATGTCACGTTTTTAAGATTGTATTATATAGATTGTATTTTAATAGACATTTTTTCTCTTTCTACACATGTATTTTCAGGATTTATCTTAGGTCTCCTGAAGAAGGCGGTTCGCTGCCGAAACGCGCGTCGAGTTTTCATTCTCCTTTTTTAAAAAAAAGAAAACTGTTATATTATATGTATTTATGTGTTCTTTGCTTTGTATTAAGTATGATTTTATGCTTAACCGTTAGAATTGTATATGATTGACCTATTTTTCACCCTGATTAATCTGTTTGGTCTCGTGATCCTATTTTATATGTTGTTTTTAAACAAAGATTTATTAAAAATATATATTTTAGTTAAATATTGTTATATTCTTGATTTTCCTGCTTGATTACTGACCTACCCCAAGTGTTCACTGGTTTTGTTAGATGTCCTGGGAATTTTTCTCACACTAGTTGCTACCCTGCCCTAGGAGTCTATACACTACCCAGGGGGTCCTTGTTGTCCACATCTCTCTCTTGGAGATCTTCCACCATACGAATTCCTATTCTTAAGCATTTATGGTCTCTACCATCTTGCGAGTCCCTCTCCCATCAGCTGGAGCTTCTACAATCTCCTCAAGCACACCATTTCTCCTCCCAGCTGCTTCACTCTGTATGAGCTTTTCAGACATGCGATTCCTTTTCCCAGAAGAATGACCCTCTTTGGACTTTTGCACTATGTTATTCATTCTAGGCTTAGTTTAGAAAGACTCTCCCTTTCATCCCTTCTGTGCTTCACAAAAAAAAGTGGACGCTACTTTAATTCAATATTGGATTGTCTACGCAAATGCCGGTTATCTGGCTCATTCAAAAGGACAATTAGGAAGCCCACAACTGATTCAAATGTAGCAGCACTTCTAATTACTAAACTTTTAATGAAATATCATGTTCACCTCCACTCTTTTTTCAGATTTACTGGCTAACAGTAGGACAGAAAATTCTATTTAAAAACTTGTCTTTTATTTACAAATTGGTCCAGGTCCAGGCTCCATATCTTAAAAGAAAGCCTACGCTATATAGCACCACTCATACTTTTCAATATGGTGAAAGGTTCCTAAACCATGCTGGTTATCCTAAAGAGAAAAAGCCTTTTTAGATCTTACCTGAGACTGAGCATGTTCTGTTGCTTGCGAAATTTGTTTACAAAATAGGGTCTTAGAGCCCGCCCATTGTTTACCATTTATTGGCTTTATTGTCACTCTCATTGCCTTGCTTCTCTTTGGCCAGCGTGCACTGGCTTCACTACCTCTCTGAGTGTATGTCCCTCCCCATGGAGCATGGCCCACGAAAAATGTGAAAGACAACAGACCAGCAAAAAAAGAGGTCTGGCCAAAAATGCTTAACGGTAAGTAGATTATGTGTATAATTTTAATAAAATCAAAATGTCTTGCACACGCCAGACCAGAAACGGAGAAAGATGTTTCATAGTCAAGTCAGGTTATCTGGGTCTGCATGGCGCAATGCTTCACAGTCTTAAAACCCTGCCAGGTTCAGGTAAGCTGTGAATTTCCTTGCAGCAATTAGGCATTTCCTCTCATTCTTCGCCAACTGACTTATTCCACTAAAGAAAAGCACATTAAAAGTTTTGTGTGCAGCTAACTAGATATGCCAATATTGTATATAAAATACAATTTCCTGCGTCCTGTAGAGTACACAGATAACATGAGATTTGTGCCTATCTGATCTAAAAATACTTCCTGCCTAGTGTTGTTCTGACATTTTGCGGAAGACATGGTTTTAACAAGTTAGAAAGCCTCAAGATGAGGGCTGCAAGGCCAGTTTGCACAACAAAACCCGACGCCACAACTTCTACAAATTGGCACCATAGTTTCAGTCTTGGAAGAGAGTTCAGGAGTTAATGGGCGAAGGAAGGTAGCTACAACAATGCAAAGTATTCAACAACAACAAAATCAGCACTTGCTTGTAGGATCTAACTTCGCTCTACTTGGTTTGTCTAGTAGTTCATGTAGATTTCAATGCTGAATCAAGTATTGACTTCTCTGTGTGATCCTTCCCCCCAAGTTTGCCTACCCATGGTCAGTAGAGCGGAGCGTAACGTGCTCTGAAGATGGAAAATCCATTTTTACATATAAAAGTTTAGCGATAAAGCTGCTGTAATTCCAAAAGTATGTAAGCTTAAGTAAACTTTTTCTGATAAGGCCTGCAGGCAATATAAACATGACTTGCTTATCATAACCACCTGAACTGACTAACACAAACCCCATAGTCACATTAAAGCTGTTTCTTCTGAAGTTATTCCGGCATCTTTGGAGATATCCTATTTTTTGAACGAGCACTGTAGAAGCATTCTTACAGGATAATATGAGTCACACCCGTTGAACAACACCAGATATAACAAACATGTAATTTTCTTAATTTCAAAGATATGATTCTTTTTCAGTGCAATCACTACAGTAATATGGATATTTTCTGGTGAAAACTATTTTTTCTTACTCCAGGTTTACTAGCTACTGTAGAGCAGGGTGTTAAAAGACATGTCAAATGTCGTAGTAGGAACGGTCACACCCAAGGGGCTCTGGACAAGGAGGAACTGAAAGACCATCTCTGCTACAGACTATTGATAGTGGAGGATGGAGAAAGTAGGCTATTCAAAGCCAGCTAACTGATTTGGACGATTTCTGCAGTCCATCTGAAGGACAGGTATTTTCCCTCCATCTCAATATAAAGATGGGAGAAAAGTGAACAGCTACGTCTAGTGGGAGCCATCATTTCTTCAACTGGATCAAGCAGCAAGAAGGAATGGGGCAGGAACTGATTGGGTTCAGAAACCTTGCAGACACTGCAATGCAACATACCTCCAAGGGGTGCCATTGTGTGTATGACAACGACCTATCTTGACTGCGCCTCTCCCAGAGGAGGAGAAGCAATATTGTAAACAAACTCACCAATAACCACCATGGGGGCACACAACATAGAGAGTGTGCAGAAATAATGAGATTAAAAAAAGCAGATATGAGACAACGCCACTCAATCTCAACAATGGCAAGCATGGAACATATAAGCGTTCTGTTTGACCAAGGTAAGCACCCGAGAAAACACAAAGCTAGCAGGAAGGTGGATAGGAAATGTGTAGTGAAGGGTTGAAGTCTATGGGATAGCATCAAGGAGCCAGCAGACAAAGGAGGGCTGCCTCGTCACAAGGGGGAGACCCAGGGGCATAGAAAGGGTGATGGTGGGTAGCTGAATAGTTCCAGAGAGAAATAATGAAAGATGTGAGAGGGACATAATAACCACTCCCAAAACTGCAGAAAGAAAGGAACACATGGGAAAAAGTGTGGTGTGCCCCTTTGAATATGGAGTGAGGAGAGAAAAGAGTAGCATGCTGGCCTTCAGCCCAGGAGCGAACTGTGAAAGGGCCATTGTAAAGAGTGGACACCGGGCAAGTATTTTAATGACATTGTCGCTATTATTAAGTCATGGCCAGTCAAAAAAATAAATGGGGGAAAAAAGGAAATAGCAAAAATAAGAATTTATTTCCTTTTGAAATATACAAGTGAAAAAGCAAATACACGAAGACATCGAATCAAAAGGATTTTAGAGTTGTTTAAAGTACTACTAAATAATTTCAAGCAAACCGAGGCACAATTGCAATGCAAAAAAAAAGAATATAGAAGGTTTTACATGAAATCTTCAAGTATCAGATGATAAGCCTTTCACAATCTCAAAACTTGAACATCTGGTCTGCACTTTGAAAAAAGGAGCAACTTAAATACTGGGCCACCGAAAAAATTGAACAAGGACATGCAATTCCTCTGGAGGCCTCCGATAAAGAGGGAAGAAGTACATCACTGCTACCAGAGTCCTATCATAGCCTAATACCTATTTACTGCTCCCCCCCACCCGAGGAGGTGTTGATTTGCAAGCCAGAGACACAACTTCAACAGCAGGGGTATGCTGGATATACACCAGAGGTACATACGAGAGGCAGGCCATTAAATTCAAGTTTAATAGTTCCAACTTTGATATCCAACAAATTACACAAACTTCTTTGTGATACAGTATTGATAGTGGTTAAGGGCAAGTATGTTGCCTCCTCAATTCGCAAAAATTATGTACAATTATAGATTGGTATATGACAGATGAAAAAAGTGATTTACATGATCCGGCCAAGTCAATTTACAAAAATAGGAAAGAGTGCAGTGTCCTGTCACGAGGTAGTTGTGCCTACCAGGGAATACTGGACTGCTGATGCCATTGTCCGCAAGCTGGAAAAGCAGTAAATGGGTTTAAAGCTCATATTACAAATTTTTCAGAGCCCTACCCAAGAGGAATAATATGTTTAATATTGATCATGTCACATCATGTCATATACTATTCATGTCATATTGAACTGAGATATCAAATGACTGTCTGGAAATGTACTCAACATCTAGTTGTTTTCCTGATGATGTGCTTTGTTGCTGATACTGATAAAAACCAGTGTTAGTAAAAATAATTTGTAGGAGACACCTTTTGGGTATTGTTTTAGCCTGTGAAAATTGTTTACAAACAGAGATAACTGCCAATTACCCCATAGCTTTCAGACTACTCTTTTTGTAACGAGGACCCTTGTAAAACAGGAGTAATACCTATAAGTAGTAGTTTGCCAGGAGAAAATTCCCACATTGTCCAACAGAACTCCGAAAAGAAGCCCCTCAGAAGACAGTCTTTCGAGCAACTGGTCAGGAAAAAAAACTCTGCACCATGTACCTAGAGAAATACCCTTCAGAATTCCAATGTAGAAGAGATCATCCCCCAAAACTAGTCTCAAGAGAAAGGTACACTGAATTAAAGTGCATTAAAAAAAAGCTCCTCAATGTACTGCAATGATAGAAGCCTTCCCTTGAGAAATGCCGCCCTCATTTGTACATTGACAGAATATATGGCATGCCTCCAAATCTACTGTACGTTATAGATTAAGGGTTGACCCAACGGCACTGGGACCTGGGTAGTCAGTGTTACATGTAAAGGGGTCCCAGTTGAAAAAACTCCTTTAACACAGAGACAAGTTTTTAAAGAAAAGAACTTATAAAACTCTATAATTTGAGTGATGTTTTTAATTCACATCCTCAGTTTGTAGATCAGTTACAAATACATTTATCAAAATAGTAGACTTATTCTTGTTGCCCAAAAGAGGGAAGGGCGTGAGAAAGAGGGTCAGGTAAAGGCTATAAAGTGTGGTGAGGGTGGTGTGAATATAGAAAAGTTTCAAAAGAAATCACAAGTGATCACATGTACATTTAGAAAATGATACCACAGGGGCACATTCACATTGCAATTCGAGTATTTCTTTACAATTACGTATTCCTATCCCAATACATTTAACACAGCCAAAAATGATCTGTTGCTGGTGGGTAGGACAAACAGATGGTATGTTGACGTTTCGACCCCAGTGATGTAGGCTGATTCATGCCCTACTGCGGGGTCTTCATCAGGACAAGTGGGGGCGGGATACCGGGGAAGTGAGGAAGGGCACCTATAGAACCACAATGAATTGAGTGGCACCGTCTAGGACGAGTAGTGGGCCCGAAGGCTCCGGGTATCAGGGAGAGCTTCAACCCAGGGTTTCACAGTCGAACGACAATTCTTCATACGTCGATGGATTGGACCGTCGATCCCATATTCAAATCTGTATTAATAATCGCGAGCACGGCGGCGGTACATCTCTGCCAAATCCGAGCTCCAATCACGGGCAAATCGGCTGTTCCATCTCACGTGCGCCTCTATTTCGCGCGCCTGCAATCCACTGCTGATGATGTCACATATTACATCATTCATGACATGGTCAGTGACATCACTGATATCACTGATGACATCTCAAATGACATCACTGATGACATCACTGATGACATCTCATTTGACATCACTGATCACATCACTGATGATATCATTCATGTGATAATACGATGCACCTCCTCACACTCTAATATAACATTTGATACACCCACTGTTAAATACAGACTACCATTCTTGAAACCATTGACACACCAATACCAGTTACTACATACGCACTCAATGATTCCTAGGTCTACACAAACATTCACTCATTCACCCATAGAATCACTCATACATACAGTCACTCATCAATACAACACTATCATATGCACTCATACACCTATACAGACACTAACACACTGCCACTCATCCATGGAGTTACTCACACACCTAAGTCAGTCATGCAAAGAATCAATCACACTTCCATTTCCTCAACTATACAGTTATACACACAACACCTTACTTATTTAAACATGTACTAACACATACTTACTCAATTATACAATCACTGATACAAGTACACAATGATCCATACAGCCACTCGCACATTCACTGGCTCTCATGTATAGTCATTTATATATGCCAACTCTCACATGCACTGTTCTTTACATATGTACTTACTTGGACATGTAGCACTGAGATATTCACTCACAAACACACCCATGCACACAGTCAACCGCCCATATAGCTGTTTTAACATGCACTCTTGAACTCATACACCTAGTGAATCAACTGCTCACGAATCTATGCACAGAGTCACATACCTCCCAGCCACCCACACACACACTCAGTCTCCCATTCAAATACTTGGGTAACCAATCAATAACCCATATAGCTACTGATCAACACATGCAGCAGCTTACACAACAACAGACATACTGATGCACACATTCAGACAGTTTAGTCACTAACCCATGCATTTAGTAAGACACATTTAATCACTCACTCATACAGTCAGTCACGCACCTACTAAATCCTTCATCTAGACAATTCTACATCCACTCATTCTTCAATATGTAAAACATATTTCAACTTTAAAGAAACACAGTCACTGGATGATGTCATCAATGTTATCAGTGATGTCAAATGAGATGTCATCAGTGATGTCATCAGTGATGTCACTGACCATGTCATGAATGATGTAATATGTGACATCATCAGCAGTGGATTGCGGGTGCGCGAAATATAGTTAGTACAACTAACTATATAGGAGCAATTTCAATGGTTTTTAAATGCTAATTCCTAACTATATAAGGCCTGAAACCTATGGTTTTTTAAGTTATATATATATATATATATATATATATACACAAACATACACATAGTAACTGTAAAAGTAGTAAACAGTGTACAATGGGATATGTAAACAAAATAGCAACAGGTTACCGAGTTAAACAATACATAGCAACATTATAAAAAGTAGAATCCAATAGACAGTAGGACATGTGAACGTGATAGGTTTGAGGTAGTTGAGGTAGGGAAATGTGAGGAAGGGGATTATTTTCCACAGAGGTGGAGAGTTAATGTAGCATCTTAGCGCTCATGTTCATGACAACTTAGTGCTTTACATAGTAAGCACAACAGCAATAGCATGCGGTACATAGAGAGTATGTAAAAGTAAATAATGATTAAAAAAAGAATAAACGAAATACAGTGGGATATGTAAACAGAATAGCAACAAGTACTTGAGTTACATAAAGTGTAAATAAAATACATAGCGACAATAACTCAAAGAAGAATACGATACACATATAAGGATATATAATATGCTCACTTGAAGGGGTTTTCAGCCAGTCCCCTCACCCACTTGTCTGTTATTGCGTAATTTCCCTTCACCTCCCCTTTACTCATCCTAAACCTACTCATACTGCTATGATGTCCAAATAAACACTTTCAAGACTCTTCCCTCTTCTATCCCTCCACTATCCTTTTCAATCCAACTAACAGACTCGTGAGTCTACCCCTCAAATTAATTCCTTATTTCCCTATACTAATTCACCACTAAGCAAGCACTATATAAATGCATACCCTTCCCTCTTCTATCCTTCCAGTATCCTTTTTCAATCCAAATAACAGACTTAGATGTCCACCACTCAAATTAATTCCATATTTCGATATACTAATTAACCACTAATCCTTTTTGGGTTCTGGAGTAGCGCGCTACGAACAGAAAAACGCTTCAACGACTTCAGGGGTAATTACAATTAAAATTCATTTTTTCTCTTCCACCCACTTCAGCATACAGAATTGGCTAGTAGGTCAGCCTATTTTAGCCACTGGCGAACTTCACAGTGAGTGAAACTATTTTCCTCTATCACAATTAATGCATTTGCACTCAAAATAGATCCTTAGAGCACAAAGGGACTACTACAGCCATTGGTGCTTTTTTTTTTTTTGGGAAAACCTTTATTTGTAGAAACAAAACACCGCTATTCAGCCATACATCCCGGAGGCCAGGCAGCATTGTAGCAGCACTCAAAATCGTGCACAAGACCTTACACACGAGCATTCAGGTTTAATTTTCAGATAAGGTATATTAGAACAATAAATAAACCAAATATCAAACAAAGGAAGAAAAAGAAAAAAGGTGGGAAAGAGAGGAAACAAGGGAAAAAGAAAAAGAGGCTAGGCTGAGGACAGGCGACGTATTTTGGGCTTGCATCACTTGGAGCGATCAGGGGTTACACACCCTCTTGCACAAACAATCCAATGAGTGACAGCAGTACAGACGGGGAGTGAAATAGCAGGATAGCAAGCATGGAACCACGGGAAGGGGGCACTACGGAGACAAGCGGGCTTCGGGCGTCACAGCCTCAGGGTGCACACAGATGTCACCTCGATATGAATTCCACGCTCCCCACACACACCTCCACATTCTAGGTTTGCCCCTGGCCACATACACAGTTTTTTCGCGAAGCATGCACCAGTCCATGTTGGTTTCCCACCGTCCGATCGTGGGGGGAGTGGGCGCACCCCACCTCTGAGCAATGTCTCTCTTAGCTATCATGTTGCCCAGGGTGACCCAGCGGGTCTGGGCAACATTGTAGTCATTTGGGCCCCAAATGTTGAGAAGACAGCGCCGGGCCTCCGCAGGTAAGGTCACACCAGTCACATCTCTCATCACCTCATGCACTCGGTTCCAGAATCGGATCACCTCAGGACATTCCCAAATAATGTGCATGAAAGTCGCAAGCATTCCACATCCTCTCCGGCACATGCCGTCCTGCGAAAGCCCCATGTGTATAAGCCTAGGGCCCGTGACAAACCCTATGGAGAATCTTCAGTTGAACGAGTCGAAGCCTTGCCGAGATGGCCACCTCCCTAGGGGAAGAGACCGCTGACTGCCACTCCTTATCATCCACCTCAATCCAATCGTTCATCCAAAGCTCTCTCAATTTCACCAGCAAGTCAATCCGCACGTTAATAAGCTTCTTATAGGTCAGGGAGATGGCACTGTCTGGCATGTGTCCATCCAACACTCTATCCTCCAGTGGAGACGATTCAGGTACTGCCTCCCCCCCAGTTATACAGGACGAGAGAGCGTGGCGAAGCTGTGCATATCGGAAATACTCCGTTCCACCCAATTGAAACTCGGCCTGTAGTGCCTCAAAGGATTTGACCACCCCACCGGCCATTACATCCCCCACCTTCGATATCCCGATAACATCCCACCTGTCAAACCCCTTGGTGTGCCACAGTTTCCCTAGCAGGTCGGAGTCATACAGCGGGGTGGCCATGGTAAGCCTGCCCCGCCAGCCCAAAGTCTTGGTAACCGCCCTCCACAGCCGTACCGCCGTCTTGGTGGGCCCCGTCAACTTCCGATCCAGAGACCTCGAGGACAACGCCCTATAATAGTTCCCATCATTCATAAGCCAGCGGTCCATGGCATAGCCAGGGCCGACTGCCGGGCCGTAGAGGCCGTGATTGATGGCCGCCAGTTGGGACGCCCAGTAATAGCGACGAATATCTGGTAAGGCAATGCCACCATCGTACCACGGTATGGTCAATTTCGTCAGGGATATCCGTGGCCTACCATCCCACAACAACGTGCGCTGCAAGGTCTCAATCTCCCCAAAATATTTAGCGGGCACCTGATCCGGAGTATTCTGCAACGCGTAGAGGAACCGTGGCAAAGCCATCATTTTAAACAATGCCGCCCTGCCCAGTAAAGAAATCGGTAACTTCTTCCAACCTTCCACATCTCGACGCAGCCTCACCAAAGGAGGAAGCAAGTTGTGTGTGTACCGTGCTCGGGGATCCTTTGACACATAGATACCCAGATACTTGAAGCCCTGTTGGGCAACCTGTATTGTACAGCCGCGGGGAAGGCGCGGGGTATCACCACACAACGTGTAGAGAGAGGACTTGGACCAGTTAATAACCAGGCCCGAGTAGCTACCGAAGGTGCTCAGCAGGTCAAACACCACTATAAGGGACCGGCAAGGGGAGGTGAGATACAAGAGGATATCGTCGGCATACAGCGACACTCGGTCCTCAAATCCCGGAGACCACGTAATCCCTGCAACATCAGGATGAACCCGGATCCACGCCGCCAACGGTTCAAGCGCCAACGCAAATAGGAGAGGAGACAACGGACATCCCTGTCTGGTGCCTCTGCGTAACACGAAAGAGGCAGACACTCGTCCATTAACAGTCACATTAGCTAACGGGGCAGAGTAAAGGAGCCGGACCCAGCCGATGTATGCGGGCCAGAGCCCAAGCTTGGCGAGCACAGCCCACAGGTAATTCCACTCCAGGGAGTCGAAAGCCATGGTGGCGTCAAGCGAAGCAAGTACCGCCGGTTCAGTAAGCAGGTGCGCCCGTGCCATAACTGCGTGGAGCCTGCGAAGATTGAGGGCCGTGTTGCGGTGTGGTATGAATCCAGACTGATCCGGATGGACCAGATCCGAGATCACCCCCACCAGACGGTTAGCCAGTAGCTAAGCCAGAATTTTGGGCTCAGCGTTCAGCAGGGAGATGGGCCTATAGGAGCGGCATACGTCACGTGGCTTCCCCTCCTTGTGTATGACCACTATGGTGGCAAGTCGTTGGTCGAGCGGGAGCTCACCGGCCTCGCGGACTTCAAGGAACATATCCAGTAGGGGCGCGGCCACCGTATCGGCTTTAAGTTTGTACAGTTCCACAGGAATGCCGTTGGGCCCCGGCGCTTTGCCGGAGCGCAACGACCGAATCGCCTGCGCCACCTCATCGACCGCTATATCCCGGTCCATATCCTCCCGTTCGACATCTGATAGACAGGGAAGCTCGATGTCCTCCAAAAAGGAGGTCGAAGCAGATTCCGGTAGGGAGGCCACAGACGTATAAACCGCCTCAAAGTATTCCGCAAACGACCCAACAATGGCGGCCGGGTCAGTCACGACCAGGCCGTCTTCGCCCAGTATCTCTGGGACCACCCGGGAGGCAAGTTCTTTCCTATCAAGCCACGCCAGAAGTTTGCCGGCCTTGTCCCCGGCGTCATATATCCTGCCTTGCTGCTCTCTGCTCACCGCCTTCGCCGCGTCGGTGGCAGTGGCCCTAAGTTCCGTTTGCTTCAGGGAAAGGGCCTGGAGCAGGTCCGGAGTCGGCCCCAAGGCCAGCTGAGAATTCAAATCAAAGATTTCAGCCTCCAACCGTACCACGTCCTCGTCCCGCCGCCTACGTACTTCCGCGATCAGAGAGAAGGCCTCGCCGCGGAGTACGGTTTTAAAGGCCTCCCAAAGGGAGACAGCCGAGTCAACCGAGCCGGAATTCTAGGCGAAGTACCTCTCTATAGATTTAGCCAGGAGGTCCCGGGTCTTCGGATTACGAAAATACCAGGGGTTGATTGGGGCCACCCTCGATGTCACGATGATATGAAAATCAAAGGACACCCAAACCGGGGAGTGATCCGAAATGCCCCTGGCCATCAGGCGGGCGGTGGAAACCGACTGTGCCTGGGCCGCGGGGGTTAGGACATAATCAATACGAGAAAGGCTACCGTGGGCACCCGAATGGAAAGTATACTGTCGCAGGGCGGGGTGCAGTAGGCGCCAGCAGTCAATCAGCCCCATAGAGCCAAGAAAGTCCGGGAGCCAGGACTGTGAAGTACGTAGGTCTCTGGATGGGAAGCGATCTAAGTCCCCCGATACCACCGAGTTAAAGTCCCCCCACAGGATCAACAAGCCATCAGGGAGATTCAAAATGGCGCTACCCAGGTCCTGAAAAGTAGTCGCCTGTAGCCCCGGGGGGACGTAGACCGAAACCAAAACTAGGGTGCGCCCCTCCCATTTACCCACCACCGCCACATATCGGCCCCTCTCGTCAACAAGGGTAGACTCCACCTCCAGTGGAAGGGACATGCGCATCATGATACCCACCCCCCTGGAACCCGTAGAGAACCCCGAATGGGCCACCATCTTAAACCCTCTCCTGTTCAATGCTTTACATGTATTCCCTACAAGATGGGTTTCCTGCAGGAGAACAACATCAGGCGAACAACGTTTAAGCATTTGCAGTACAACACCCCGTTTTATTCGATCCCCCAACCCGTTCACGTTCTAACTCAACAGATTCAGAGATTTACCCCCCATCATCTAGGACGCTCCACCCCATCAGCCCCACCCGTAATGGTGCCCGCAAAGCAAATACAGCAGAACAATGAGACCTCAGCCAAAACAAGGGAAGAAACAAGAAAGAAAACAGAAAAAGCACACCCCAACTACCCCCCACCCTGCAACCCCTGCATTAGACTAATAGCCACCCCAACTAGCAGTGTGCCTGTCGCCCCTTAAACTAATCTACAAGAAGTCCCTCAGAGGAGAAAGGAGGCATCCTATCCCCCCCGTCACCCTCCATATGACTAACAGGAATATCCAAAGTAAAAGCAAGTGTGTCTAAAGTCGGTGCCATTCGCAGCAGCCCCCCCCAGTAAAAGTCATGAGTCTATTCGGTCATTCCTGGGAACCTGATCCTCCAGTAGCCTCAGCCGGGTCGGTCCGTTGCTGGGGTAGGGTATCAAGCCAGTCCCCTGCCGCATCCGGAAAGTCGAAAAACAAAGCTCGTTGGCCGTGTTCAATACGAAGTTTGGCAGGATAGAGCATCGAGTAGCGCATCCCCAAGTCTCTGAGCCTCCTCTTTACCCCAGCAAAGCTCTGGCGACGTTTCTGAACTGCTTGAGTAAAGTCGGGAAAGAAGTTAACATCCGAGTTCTGGAAACGCAGCGGGCCAGCGGTCCTCGATGCCTGTAGAATGGCGTCACGGTCCCTATAGTTGAACAGTCTCGCAATGATGGGGCGAGGGGAAGCGCCCGACTTTGGTGGGCCGCCCAGTATTCTGTGGGCCCTCTCCACCGAAAAAAACTTGCTCAAACCTCCCGGTGCCAGATTCTGGACCACAAGTTCCTCAACAAAGAGTTCAGTTGAGTCCTCCTCTGCCTTTTCGGGCACTCCAGTGATGCGGACGTTCTGGCGCCGCGCACGGCCCTCGAACTCATCCAGCCGGCGTGCCAGCAGTCCGTTAGCCGTCTTCAAGCCGCGAACCTCGGTCTGCATGTCAGACATATCATTGACTAGGCTCGATGTTTTAAGGTCTAGCGATTTCACCCGATCATTAGTCTTGCCAAGATCAGTTCTGATAAGATTCAGCTCAATCTTTAGGGTGTCCACCTTGCTGGACAGCGCTTCGTGAAGAGTGTGCATCTCAGTCTTCACCCCCGCAATCGCACCCATCACGTCCCGAAGCGTGAATTCAGAATCTTCGGGGGACTCGTCCCTTATCGGGTCCTTAGTTCGGCCCGCCAGTCCCGGCGATCCCTTAGAGTGGGAGAACCGTTCCGGAATGGTGGATTGGGACTGATTCGGCTTCCTACTGACTCGCGGAGGCTTGCCTTTGTCCGAGTCCCCCTTGCCCGCCATGTTGGTACACCAGGGCAAAGTAGTCTAGAGGGGTGAAGAAGGTGTGAAGCGCACCCACTGTCGGCACGAGAAGGTCCCGAAGGCACCAAAGGAGGTTACAGCTTAGAGCGTAGAATCCAGTTGCACCAGCCGGGTCAAGGAAACTGAGACAGAACGTTCCGTGGAGGGTCACCACTCGCACCCCTCGACGTCCGCCAGTGACGCAGGCGGGGCCACCAAAGTATCAGCGAGCTAACTAAGTCCAGGAATGTCGGATTTTCGTTCTGAAAGCGGGCGCCGCATCAGCCCCGGCTCAGCAATAGATACCCACTACCGTGGGACAGGATAGGTGGCAGGATCTTTGCGGAGGGTCGGGAGGTCTTCGGAGCTCCGAGCTCACGCGGCCATCTTGGTTGACCGCGAAGCTCCTCCTCCTCGCCATTGGTGCTTTTTGAGACCAAAAAAAATTGCCAGTGCTTTTATTTTATTGTGTTGTGGTCCCAGTAGCTCTTCAAACAATATCATTCTACCAAAAATTGACTAGGCCAAAAGAGTGGCTGCCACACAAGAACTATTAATTTTGCTAATGCTTGTTTTCCATAGATTTGCCTCTGTAGTTGTTGTACCTTTCTTGTCCCCTATACAATACTAATGAAACCTCTCTCCTTTTAGGTTTCCAGCCGCTCTGTGCAGCCGCTTTGGATGCATTGTAAACTTAACAGGAACTAATAATGTAGAATAAACAGTCCCGGTGAGCTTACTCAGGTGGAGAGGTTCAGGTTTTCAAGTGAAATTCCACAGACGTTCCCCTTTATGCACTACAACACCACAACAAAGGGTCTTTTGTTTTACTAAATTACACCATGTCATCAAGCAGCAAACAGGTGGGTTGTCCTGAACCACTGGAGTTCAATCAAGTAAACTGAATGCCTTTCGAAAATCTTCAGATATATGATTTGGCACTTCGAGAAACATCAATCATTGTTTTAATTTAATATGTTCAGCAAGAATGCGTATGCAATTTACAGAGCACTTTATTCAAATATGTCAACTCTAAATTATAAGAAGGTACGCTAATCACAGTCATTAGAAAAATTGAAAAGTCTGTGACATGATATCCCTGCGGTATCGTCTGAATAAAATGTCATTCAGTTACTATATCCCCTTGATGAGGAAAAACAGTTCCTAACCACTAATAAATGTAAACTACCAGAGTATATTTACAGCAAGGTCACCTTTACTCCTCATAGTACATGTCCATATCTCACATTACGTCTAAAACTTACTGAGGTATGCATAGTTTATGCCAAAGCCGGCCATTTTTATTAGGAGTTTTAGCTCCACTGCACATAACTCTTTAAATGTAGGGCAACCTAGTTTTTTATGGCTAATGGAAACCTTAAATACTTCCACTCTTAAAAGAATGACAAAGTATTCTGAATCAAGCTATATTTCCACACATATGACAACCCTGCACTTACCTAAAATGGTTTCCATCGCGTTACCTCTGAAAGGTAGCCAATAGTGTCATCTATAGCAGTGGTTAATTTGTAAAAATAAAATAAGTACTGGGGCTCTAGTCAGGAGGCAGCGAGCTCCAGCCCATTTCTCCTGTTAGTGCTGCCTAAAACAGAACCAACTACTAACCATTAAAGTGGGGAGAGGGTATGGCATAATGGCCAGAGCTGCTGACTTCGTAGCTGGGGAATCAGGTTTGAGTCTTGGCGTTGGCTCAACATCCTGAGAATCTGGGCAAATCTCTTAATCCCCCCCACGCCTACCATTACTGAACGTGTCCCTAACTGGTGTTCATGAAAAGCATGGGTGTTTATTATGATTAAGCACCGGAAACCACCGGCTCAAATTAAGCACTGCTCTATTGATTTTCTGTGAGGTGTTGCAAAGGGAAATCATCTGCCCAATACAAATGAGCCACAGTTGATTCATAACTAAGCCAAACCCACCTCTGAAAGGGACAGGCGTTCACACCAACCCAAGACTGCCCACCAAGGTAGAAGTAGTTAGTACATTCCTCACCATTCCTCTCCCATGTTCCTCTACTCCATAGGTACTCGCAAACATGTTCCCAGGGGCCAAAAAGTTTGGACTGTGATGTGCCCGAGGGCTGCATTGATGCCAGCGGGTTGGGGGTCTTGCGTGGGGAGGGATGGGGGGGGGGGGGGGGGGGGGGGGGACTGGCTGTAAGGTAGGTGTAGGCAAAGCAAAGGATATACATGGAGAGACTGGATTGAACAATGTGAAACCAGAACACCGGGATTAATCCTGCTTTCCTCATTTTTCCAAATTGTGTGATCCTAGGCAATTGTTTAATTTCACATTCCCTCCTTTGTCTTCATTATCACATATAAGAGGACCTCAAAATACTAAATACATGATTCCAAGGTGTGCACTGTACAAAACCTGCTCCTGTGTGTTAAACCATCATTTTATTCATGTATAATAGGAACTCAGGCCACCCAAAAAGTGCACATAACAAGTGATTTGCATCTTTAGTTCACTATTGGCGTTGTCAGGGAGGGGTGAAGTATTAATGTTTCTAAATTCGTGTTTGAAAACTATCACTTTTAAATTAATACTGATCAATGCACTGATATAATTATTATACTAAGGTGAAAAGGTTCTGCATGTTAATTAAATACACTTTATGAATGTTGAAGAGAATCTATTTTATTTTTTTGCTGCAAGATGTCTTTAAAAGTGAAGGTGTTTCTAAAGTTAAGAGCAGGACTCCCAAGGTACTTTGTTCCTTGAAATAAATCATCTCCTGTCTATTTAATATTTTTTTTATTGTTAGTGCTTAGTGGAGTAAACAGCAGCCCATTCCTCCTGTTAATCAGGGGGTCCCATGTAAAGGCCAGGGAGCCCAAGTAAAGTTCACATGCGGCCCCCAGACCGTGCTTTGGGGATGCATGGTTTGGCGACCAGAAGGGAGTATACTGCATGGATACTCAGCTTGTCTACACCAATCAGATGTGGAACAGACGTTAAAGGGAGTTAACAATATCCATCTAACTTTCCCTAGCTACTCTGGGGTTTGGGCTCTTTTTAACCCTGCCTCTCTCCCTTAGCTCAGCTTTCCTGGAGGGTTATTCCTCGAGTGGTTTATAGTTGCCCCCTATACCCTGTTACCACTTGGACCTTTCCCTGAAACTCACTTTCCATGAGCCTGTCTAACCCCTCCCCCTCATGTAACATCATTTAACCCCTTGTATGCTGATGACGGAACCGCTCCGTCATCAGCTGCGGTGGCACTGTGCTGATGACGGAGCGGTTCCGTCATGGCCCGCCCGCCGCTCATGCGGCGCGAATTCCGCGCCTGCGCTGAGCGTTCTATTGAGCGGGCGAGGCCATGACGGAACCGCTCCGTCATAAGCACAGCGCAACAGACGCTGGTGACGGAGCGGTTCCGTCACCAGCCTGCGCCCGCCGCTCTTCCGCCCCGCCCCCTTAGCACTGCGGCGGAATAGCCGCCGCAGTGAAGGGGTTAAAAGAACTAACAACACTATAACTCCTTGTGGGCCAACAGCAAACAAGATAACTGCATTTATTATTAAATTATCATACTGACTACATCCAAACGACACGCACGTGATTTACAACTCCAGTGCTTAATGTAATGAAAATACAGCACACAAGTTTCACGTTTTATTTTTATTTTGCTCGACTAATTAAAGCCTTTGAAAAGTATATAAAACAGCATATTTTAGATATAGTTTCAAAGTGTACCATTAAAAAGTAATTTGATAAGATATTTTAAAATAGTGTTATAAATCCATATAACATATAAGAAGTGCTTACTTATGTAAAAAAGTGCTGGCCATTAATTTTTTAACAAAATTGGCGAAAAGTACCAATATCTTGTAAATAGATGAATGGTGATACATTGCTGGTTAAAACCAGTAGCATTGCTATTGCACTCATTATAACAAAGATAAAAATAACTGTACATCAATTAAAATGTGCTCATTAGCATAGAGCAAAAATTATACACAAGCTTATTTTGTAAAAATTGGCTAACAATTTCCATTACACATTAAGATGTTTAAATATCAATTTTATACAGTGCAGCTGGACTTTAAACTTAAAACCAAGCCGGAATACAAACTATATTCAACCAGTGCCCAACAAGATAGCAGTTCTTAGCGGCTTATCTATGTTATCTAAGAATTTGAATATGCCGCAAATAGCTTGAGGATGTGCGTAAAAATACAGCACACACAAAAACGAAGCCTCTGTGCTGGAAACGTTTTAAGCACTTAAAACATAATTCACAGAACTGAAGCACCTGAAGGCATCAAGTCAAGCTAATGGCTCTTTCTCCTCAGCCATACTGTAGCTCAGGAAGGCTTCAGACATGCTGCGGAGCTGGGCCGCAGCACGGGCGCAGCAACCGTGCGAAACTGGAGGCACACAAAGGTCCTTGGTACCTGCACACAATCATGCCATTCACCTGGGCTTCCTGCCCCCCTCATATGGCTCTCGGTGAGAAGATAATGGTCCCGCTTTCGGCGGCTTCTCAAAGAGGGCTCTTTTTGTCAATCCAGAACAAAATACTCAAATGTTGAACACAGTGCAGCGCTCTGTGCAGGATCCTACAGAAAAAGAAACACCAAATTTGGCGGCAGGTACAAGGCAGGGTCGATTTTAATGTGCTCACAGGCACAGTGGTGCACTCAGATTCCATCTCACTTAGCAAATGTAACCTCTTCTGTTAAAGTTACCGTTTAATTTCCATTTAGCAGCACTGTATAAAGAATCAAGAATGTTCTATCGCATTAGCCATTGGAGAGGTGCCAACACACCCATCCAGTCGGTCTATTTCTTGCATATCAACATAGACGACACAGTCCCCAGCATTAACATTGCTTCAGTTGTACCGCTATGTCAAACTCAACACGGACAATACGGAAGTCCTCATCTTTGGGAACAGCACCTCGCCCCTGAATGATGCATTGTGACCCGTGGAACTCGGCCCAAACCTGCCCCCCGACGGACCAGGCCTGCTACCTCGACATCATCCTGGACAGCAAGCGATCTATGGAAAGGTCAGTTCAGTCTCATCCGCCTGCTACCACACCCTCCGCAACATCTTCAGGTGGCTCCAAGTCAACACCAGAAGGACCGTCACACAGGCCCTCATCACCATCAGGCTGGACTACAGAAACACACTCCATGTAGGAATCACTGCGCCCCTCCTGAAGATACTTTAGACAATACAAAACACAGCGGCAAGTCTCATTCTCGACCTCCCCAGATGGACCCCCATCACACCTCAACCTCAGGAAACTACACTGGCTCCCCATACAGAAGAGATGCCATTTCTTGATGCTGACCCATGCTTACAAAGCCCTACACAATGATGGACCAGCATCCGACCAGACACCTCCGTATGCCTCCCTCTTCTTCGCAGACACCCCCGGGGTCTGCCGAACCAACAGCGGAGGATGCTCTTTCTCACACCTGGAGGCCAGATATGGAACAACTTTCCTCTGTACCTCAGGACTGCCCCATCGCTCCAGCAATTCAGGAAACAGCTCAAGATCTGGA
Source organism: Lissotriton vulgaris (assembly GCF_964263255.1). Taxonomy (NCBI): domain Eukaryota; kingdom Metazoa; phylum Chordata; class Amphibia; order Caudata; family Salamandridae; genus Lissotriton; species Lissotriton vulgaris. Next base: position 820,745,637 of record NC_141696.1, on the reverse strand, counting down.
TGTTCTAATGAAAACCACAATGCAGGAGCCAACTTTTCTGTGGGCTCAAGACTCTCACGCAGGACCGGACTGACCGCACCAGCAGTTTCCCCGGTGGGAGGAAAGGGTGGGGGGCGATTTTGCACCAGTGGGGGCCGGTTTTGCAACAGTGGTGCAAAAATCGGCCCCTTGTAACAGAAGCGCAGCAGTGTTCCCACCAGCCCCCCTACGCGAAGGCCGGTCGGACATAATTGGCAGAGCTGGTGTGCGATCCCACCCTCACCAGTGATTTGCCATGCTTTAAAATGTTTGACTGATGTCTGTCTAAGGTCGTTTTTAGGTCTGGTCTAGAGTCAACCAACTGCATGTTTTCCAAAGCATGGGTTTTAGGTCAGCCCTCTCCATTAATTCGTCTGTTCAAGTGCCTGTTCACATTTTGCTTCAGCCGTCCGCAGCACACAAAATGGGTTAGTGGATTAGCCAACTTCAGCCACTGGCTCGCTTCACTGCACATGATAGCATTTTAATTACTCAAGTGTGCACCCCCTCCTAAAAAGCAATCCCCTTCATTGTTGGAGCTGGCGGGCCAATCTCTGCTTTCATTTAATTATTATTTTAATGCATTTTGAAATGGATTATGTTTTTGTTGCTTGCATGTCGCCTTTAGGTAGCAGCATTTTTGTTTAATATATATGTTAGCAGAATAAATAAGATATAATCACGGCCTAGTCAAGGGGAGATGTAGTGGCTTTCCCAATGCTAATTAGGCCTGGAGTCGCGATTTGTTTGTCATGAACAATACGAAGAGGGTCAACTTTTAAGTTAAGCTCCTCCAGCCCTCGGCTTGTTTGTTCAGCCCACTGCATTCACTGCTTGTTCTCAACACCATTCACATTTTGGGTGAGCCCAGAGGAGCTCTGCACAAGCTACCGGTTCGAAGAGGTGAACTGAAAAATTAATTCTTTCAATCATCATAGCTCAGTTCCTCAAAAGCCCCTGCATTGGGTGCTGTGGCAGGCAATGGCCACCGAGCGCCACCTGGCCTGTGCTCTGCCACTGTGGGTGTGCTTCTGGACAGCTGAGATCATCCGGTGATAGAACGCCATCTCTAAATTACTTAGCAATGGTTGCTATCACCAGTTAGAAGGATAAACGGGGAACTCTCACAAAATTGGATTATCCAATTTAGGTAATGAAACTGCATTCTATGATGCTCTGCGTTCATCTACATAAACGTAGAAGGCTTGCAGCGCCACAGTCCTCACGCCCATGACATTGCCTGGTGAAGCGCAGTGTGGGGAGTGAAAGCACCGCATCTCTATAAACTAAATACAAGATGAGACAGGACAAGTTTATAATCAGTCAACACACATTTTGGAGGTATTTTGCCGATTTTATTCCCAGCTTTATAAAAATGAGAACGAGCCTTATTCTTCGGATAAGCTGTTAAACTTTATTGGAGGAAACAATCTCACAAAACTAAATGATTTACAATCACAGTCCCTTGAACTTGATATTACTTGGGAGGAGATTGAATCAGCCTTGCTTTCACTGGCTGCAGGGAAAGCCATGGGCCCTGATGGCATACCTCTTGAGTTTTTCAGGATTTTTAGAAATGCTATGAATGAAGACTTACTAACTACATTCCAGGCAGCTTAAAGAGGGTTCCCACCAGTATCATGGAGCCAATCTACACTGATGGCATTTCTTAAAAAGGATAAGCCTCCTCTAAATCCTGTGTCATTAAGACCAATATCATTGATAAATGCTGACAGCAAGGTATTTTCAAAAATACTTGCTACCCGTATGTCAACAGTAATATCCTCTATTGTTTCACGATGGCAACATGGGTTTATACCTAATAGGGATACTGCTGATCATGTCCGAAGAATCATTGCCATGATGGACTGGGCGCAGGCTACTAATACATCCATTGGAATCACCCTGTTGGATGCAGAGAAGGCATTTGACAGGGTGGCATGGCCTTCTCTCTGGGATGTCTTGGCTATGAAAGATTTGGGCCAAAAATGATTGTTGCATTCAAAGCCCTTTACCAATCACGAACGTCATGTATCAAATTAGGATCCTCCAATTCTAGCCCGTTTTTTATCTACCGAGGTACCCGCCAAGGCTGCCCGTCCTCTCCACTCCTCTTCTCTATATATATAGATACCTACCTAAATCAATTAAATAGAGAGCAGGAAATTAACCCGGTGGAGCTTGTGGGGGTCTCATATAGAACATTGGTGTACGCTGATGTGGTGGTTGTTACCACAGACATTACAAGGGCAATACCAAAGATTGAAGCGGTAGCGGAGAACTTTGGTTCTTTTTCAGGGTATAAATTAAATTCTTCAAAAACCCAAATCCTATATGTAGGTTTAAATCCACCCACACATTTGAATATAGTATCTACGCCAACATATTTGGGAATTAGGATTACAACCCCGATTTCTGATATTCCCAATCTTAATTTCATCCCCATACTAAAGAAAGCAAATTCTACTTTGGAACGCATTAATCACTTGCATCTGTCATTATACGGTAGAAATGATGTACTAAAAATGCTTATAGTTCTGCGATTCTTGTATCTTTATCGTACCATTCCACTTGAATTCCCAGTAGAATTTTTTAAACACCTTGAGGGAATGGCTGGAAATTTTTTATGGGGATACAAAGGCCACAGCAGAGCTTTTAAAAAGCTAACACTCCCAAAGGATAGAGGAGGATGGAGTACACCACATTTTTTTTTATTACTTAGCATCAATACTGCAATTTATCAATCCCTTAATTATTGGTACCAAAGCCCCAATATATGAACCACTTTCTCCTTCTATTTATGAATTTTCTTTAGGGGCAGAGGCTCGTGGATGCTTTCTGAAAAATATAGAACTGAGCTATTACAAGAAAATTAAATTTAAGACCGTAATAGCAGCATATAGAGCTTGGAAGATTATCAAACGACATATGAGGATCCCAAAAATCTTAAGATATACCCCCCTATCATCTAAGTACATTCTTCCTGCTATTTGTAGGGACCACGTTATGATAAAATGGACCAAACAAGGAGTTAACTGTATTGGAGATCTCTGGAATAATGATGAAATGATTTCCTTCCAGTCTCTTCAGACTAAGTTTAATATTTCAACTTTGGATTATTTTAAATATTTTCAATTACATAGTTATTTTAATACTTTATCACCTGATGAACGTTTAGGCCTTTCGAAAATACCTTTGATTGAATCTTTATACTTTAAAAGAAGGATTGTTTTCTTTTATAATCTATTGATTTCATCCTATCCAGATGATCTATCATTAGTGCAAGAGCGATGGGTAACGAAGCTGGGGAAGGCAAACATATTGATAGAAGATTCTATATCGATGGCTAACTCCATCTTATTAACGGGACGATCTCGTACTCAGCACTATATGGTCCTTTTTGATTTATATCATACTCCGGAATAAATTGCTAAATGGGGCTCGCTTTCAGGCACTACCTGCAAGAGATGCTTATTGGAAGCCGCGGACGCAGTCCATATGTTTTAGTCATGTTCACAGTTATCAACAGTATTTAAGGAAATACAGACTTTTTTGACAATAATATTTGGCTGTACTGTCACTATAACAGCAGAGATGGTCTTGATAGGCATAACTTCTGAAAACATTGCGGAGGATAAAAAAAACTGATATTTATTTGTATGTCTGTGTTTCGTGCTTGTGTTACTCAGGAATGGATAAGCCCAGATCCACCATTATATCATTCTTGGAGAGCTCAGCTATTAGCTAAATGTAATTTAGAACATGCTATATATGCTGTAAAAGGTCGTGCTAGAAGATTAGCAGGAAAAAAAAATATGGGCTCCTATCCAGCAATGGATACAGGCAGAATTGGGGGGCTAAATGTCGATATACATCCAATCTGTAATAACAAGATTATGTGTTTTTGTTATGAGCATCTACAATGATATGATTATTTATTTCTCTCTATGTACTCTCTGTTATGAATTAACATTGTATTTTGTTTTGCTTGCAATAAAAACTAAAAAGAAAAGAAAAAAAAGAAAAAGAAAAAAAAAAAGAAAGCACTGCATCTCTGAACACTGGCGTATTTGGTGGGTCACAGCATCAAGGATGCTGTTTACAGGCAGGAGGCAATCAAAAGAGTGACAAGAGGTCTAAGGCATGCAAACACAGGTATGCACAAAACCTGGTGCTTTGCCAGTGCTTGTTCAAATGGGGTCGCTCACTGATTATTTTGTCACTGTATTTGCTGGCAGCGTTTTCCTCCGTGCACATTTAAGGACAGGCAGTGGCTAGGTGTACTCGTCCCATCAGAATCGTTTGCTTTGTTCACACTGTTCTTAAGTATATATAATTATAGGTGGGGAAACTCATCGGACAGCTACTAAGTCACTTTTATGATGAGTATGGCATTCACATTTTCCGGTCACTGAAAGGATGGTTCATTAGATCAACTTCAGGAGTAGAGGGCTCCTGGAAGACCAAGTCACATGCAACGGCCTGCCGTGCCTTAGCTTCATATTCGGTACATAACAAATTATATATACCCAGCGTCCCGCCAACCAATCTCGACACCCTGAGGTCGCGCCTTTTTTTGCCAGAGCACCACCCGCATTCTCCCACCTCCTTGGATGCCAAGAGACCCGAGACAGATGGTGAGATGGCAGATCATCATCTCCCACTTGACAAGCACGCATGGGTTTCTGGAGATCCAGAGGAGGTGTAGAAGATGGGAGAAGCAAAGAAAAGTGAGATCACTTCAGTGAAAAACAATTCCTTGCTGGGAAGTAGTAGCAGTGAATAACTAAATTTTCATTCCGGTATTCACACCATACTCAACGAAGGTCTGCTGAAAAACTAAAGTGCAGTTCCTACCTCTTCTTCCGGCCAAGGAGGACATGCATCTCTGAAAAACTTTCTACCCTGTCAAGGGTTCAAGGAACGTCATAGATGTAACTAGTCAGAAAGCAAGATAACACGAAATACCTGCCAATTCCCTGATGCTCTCAGGTCATCACCTGGCCTGAAAGATTGTCTCTACTGTCCATGAATTATCAATCAGTTTCTCCGCAAAAAATAAACCTTTTATGTTTGAGTTGTTGGGTTGAGTTGTTGTTCAAGCCCTCATTATTGCTAAAATGGATTTTCCAGAAATCCTTGTTAACCGGCCAATCTAGATTCTTCTGCTCCTGTAAGGCATTGCCAGCTTTTTTTACACCAAGTTGGCAACTCATGCTGACTGCTATTTAGTACTATCTTCAAAAAAGAGGGAAACAGGGAACATAAATGATTTTTATGATATTGGACAGATAAGAAGCAGGCAAGAGGCGTGGCAAGGGAGGACTGTCGACCCAAAAGACCAAACGGAAACAGACAGTTCCTGAACCCCTTCGACGCTGCGTACATTTTCAAGCTGTGTGGGCGTTTTAATCAGTGGGCAAAATTCGGACGGCCCCTGGCCGTCCTCCACACACGCCCGCCGGGGCCGTCCGAAGCACACAATGGGTTAACACCCATCAACAGATTCACAGTCCCCTAATGTAATGTTTTGCTAAGAATAGGAGGAGCGTATCTAGGTGACGGTAGGAGAAAACTCAGGATTCAAGTAACCAATCCATAGGAATTGTGTGCAGTAGGAAGTGAGTGATGAGTATTGACAGGGTCATTGCTCCAAGAGCTAAGGCTTACTTTTCGCTCAACAGCTAGAATTATTATATTATTTTGTGATATATAAAAATAAGGCGTTTACTAACCCCACGTGGGACACTGAAGAGCTTGCCTATGTGGGCATGATACACCATGTACCGTGGGCATGATACACCATGTATGGTGTTCAGTTGGAAAGGTGCAGCAGCCCACAGTAAGCAGGCTATAGTTCTTTTTGCAAACCGATAGCCTGTGCTTTCTGATAGGCAAGACCTATAAAAAGGTGACTATTGGCCACAGCCATAGTAACTCTATGATCGACAGTGCTGCTGTTCGTATAAAGTACGCTGCAGCACCATGTTACATCAGCAGGATTCTACATTCACATTCACGTTTTGTTTCTTATTCTTGAACAGTCAGTGCAGGAAATGAGGGGGATCCCGTTGTATCCTGAGATGTCGATCTCGATCTGGGATCCCGTTGACCCAGTGAAATATGCTGAATTAGTCCATATGTCATTTTCTGACATAGGCACATATTTCAGCACTGCCTACATTTCTGTTTTCTGTTCAAGGCAGCAACCTGCAGGCAGTGAGTGGGTATTCTTTTTTTCTCGTTTAGCTGGCCCCCAAAGAAAGGCTTGATTTAAAGGGCCGTAAGCCCTCCTTTTGTTGGAGTACCATCCTGGCTGGGAGCCAGCTATAACCTAATAGTTAAACACCAATGACATGAAAGGCAACAAAGTCAACTAACTTGCTATCACTTCACAAGTACTTAAGCGAAACTGCAATTTAGAGGCAAGTTTTTAACTTTATTCAACCCCCCTTATGTAAGAGATATTCTTGCACTGTAAGAATGTCAGATGTACACGTGTTTATGAGTAGTTACACAAATAATTTATTGCCACTTACTAATGTATTTGTTACTACTTTTACAGTACTAGTCATTCAAGTGTAAGGTCTCAGAGTGCTTTACACTGCACACAGAGGGATAAATTATAACGTGTGTAAATCAATTTACAGGAATGAGGGTTATAAGGTGTAGGAGTCACATAATGCCCATACTTTTTGACATTATATGTTGAGGGTATGGTCTGGTGAGACAGGTTTTAAAAATTAACCTAGTGCCTGGGATTGTGCGTATTGCAAGACTATATTACTACCCAAAGAAACCTTTCTTTTCAAGTTTAAAATAAATAAATGGAAAAAATCCAATCAGGATATAAACCCATAACTTGAAGTTTACATGAAGCTCCTTGATGTCGGTAAGTAACACATTGTGTGATATTAGAAGGAATGTAACTTATACATTGGAAATAACAAGAGAATCTCTGTGTCAAAAGCAGTAACCCACTTACCTATCTACATAAAATACAAATGTGTGATCTGCCTCTCACACAATCTGCTTTGCAGCAGACACATTAGCCCTATATGCTACTTTACGAGTCAAAACTGTGACTATACCAACATCTATCAAGCGAGTGCACTAACCACCTTAGTTATCTTACCATTAATATAATCCCCTGAAAATTGCTATGTGCACAAAGATCTCTGCAGCAGATGCCTTAACCCATAAGATTTTATTTAATGTAGCCTCTTTGTGGCCAATTAATTAAGCAGAACATATTTATGGTCACATTTCTCCTTGTTGCCAATTTCTTTGTGGCACGGTATATATATGTTGAGACTGTCGGAGTGTGCTTAATATGGCTCACCCCCGTCGTGACTCCACCACCTTCCCTCTGCCACACCTTGACCCTTAATTTATGGGATACCCTAGCAAACTTGATCAATTACGGCGCTGTTACCGGTTGTCACCCTCTAATATAAGCACTTTAATTGTCAATATACCGTCCACTCTCTGACATGATTGTCTTTCTGCACTCGACACATATTCATGCCTCGTCATCTGTACACATTTTTTTACCACTGCCTCGCAGGCGTTTTACTTTGATACTTTCACTTCCGTTGCAACGCACACTTTTGATACTTAACATTTTAATTCTCTGTTCTGAAGGTCACACATTTGCTTGCTCCCTATTTGTTTCAAGCCATCAAGCCTCTCTCGTGCAGTTTATTTCACGCGCTTCACAAGCACAGATATGCGCGGTTCTTTCAGGTCTGGACTTGCAGTGCCTTAAAAGAGCGATTTCTCGACTCACAGCAAGTGCAATGCTCTGAAAACCATCCACACATTCATCATTTTTTATTATAAAATACAGACGCCGCGTCTATTTGATGCCGAGATCTCTCCCGATTAACACTTTGAAAAAAGCAGAGTTTCTTCCTAAAACAAGCATTTGCAATCCAACAGGTCTCGCATTTACGAAAGTTTGAGCTACTGGCATTGTAAATGGCAATGCCTTTTATTTAGGTGTTGTTTTTAAAAGAGATAAATAAAAGGTATTGTCATTTACAATGCCAATAGCTTAAGCTCTGGCAAATGCGAGAACTATTGCATTGCAAATGCGTTCGGCGCCCGTGCTATAAACATTTTTAGAAAGCGTTAGGAGTGAGCTATCAAGCTATTTGAGAAAATAGTGCTAGGAAGTTGTAATTACAGCCTACCAAGTAACAACACACGTAATAGGGGGGTTTGCCATGGGAGGTTCCATAATAAGACAAGACGGTACTAAGGAGGGACTACTAAGCCTTTTGACCAATGAACAGCCACAACTTACTGTGGACAATGACACAAGCCAATGAAAAATATGGGCAGAGAGTGGGCAGAGCTTCATGTCCCTACCTGAATACAGCATGCCTCGCAGAGCAGCGCATGGGCTGCCCGGACTCGACATAAAAAGGTCCCCAGTTGAGGCTTGTTACCAGACTGGGATATGTCGTTTTTGGCAGGACCGTGGAACAATAACACAGAGACTTGCGAAATGTAAGCAACGTTATATCACAGTCTTTTGATCCCTTGAGACCTGAATTTATAGTAGGTTAAAATAAAAACTACTTTATCATTCCAATCAGTGCTGGAATTTCAAAAAAAATGTACTCTGGAAACCCATAACTTGGGGGCCAAGGTGTGGCAGAGGAAAGAGGGTGGCGTCACAAGGGGCAGAGCTTGAAAAGCGAAGTAACAGTCAACTTATACACTTATTTTAAAAAAAAAAATCTGCTCAAAGAAACTGGCCACAAGGTCAAACGGGACAGTACATCTGTTCTAGTTTACTTCATTGGTGACATAGAGGATGAATTTTAAAATATCGTTCAGGGTTAATACACCTGCTGCCGAGATCTTGGAGTGCCCAGAAATTCTGAGAGTGTTAAAATGTCCACAAGTATGGACAATTTGTGATTCCTACATTTTATAACACTCATTGTGTTATGTAACATATCCTCTACGGTTATTTTCACACTTGTATGATTAATGGTGTCTCTATGTCTGAGGTAAAGCTCGGACACCCTACACTGAGATGAGTAGTGCTATAAAAGAATTAAATACAAAAATAAGTGTAATTTAAATTATTATTTGTGTATTTACTTGTACACACACATCTTTTATTCTTACAGTAAATGCACATTTCTTACATGGGCCGTTGAACAGTAACAAACGGACCTCCTCGTCATAGATTGTCTAAAGTCCTTGTAAAGTGATACGCTGTGTGCCTTTGTTTCCTTTCAGTGCATTGCCATCTAGGCGTTAGGCTCCAGGCCCAGTGGTACTCGAACAAAAGAAAGGCTTTTGGCCATTTATTTCAGGACTTTGTTTTAGGATCAATTGGAAGGGGGGGGGGGAGAAAGCCCCCTGACACCTGCAGGTTGCTGCTCTGAAAGAAGTGCAGACTGTGCAGATGCTGCTGAACTCGGTCCACCTATCAGAAAATGAGTTTAGGACAAACTCAGCATATTTCATTAGGCCAAGAAATAGCGGCCAGCACTGGGATCATGCAAGATACCTCTACTTTCCAGCACTGGTTCCAATGGATGAGCTATTTGAGCTGAATTCATGTTATGTAATAAACACAGTAAACATGTTCTACAATAACTAGACCACCCATGAGCACCCGTCGCTAAACCACTAAAATGCTGCACATTAGACAGAATTCTGCTGTTACACCCAAAATGGCCCAGATATGCCATGCAGGTGAACAGCAATACAACAATAACAGCACGCACCTCAAACAGCACCTGAACTGTCACACAACCAACATTTAAAACCACACAGAAGACAGAACCCAACACAGATATGCCACTTTGCTGTGTATGTCAACTTGCCCTTGATACCAGAAATCCGTAACCAAATGCCTACTAGGCGTATATTGCAAAAACAACAATTGATGGACAGAACAGATCTCTGTACTGGGGTGAATGTATGACGTTGTTCTGTATTCTGTCCATCAACTGTTGTTTTTGCATTGGTCACCCAGAGTGGGATGGGTATGCTCGGACGTGAGTCCTATGCTCTTCATACCACTGGAGTCAAGCTATCCTGGCTGAAGACTGCTGATAGCCAGAAACCGGTCCTAGGATGCTCGATTCCGGTCCAGGAAAGACATGGCTTGGCAGTTCGGGCTGGACTGTTCCCATGAGGCACAGGGTCAAGGCTGATTTGCTTATGGCCATGTCTGATCTGGGGTGGTGTGGAGTGCAAATAAACGATGGATTTAGGCCCAGATCTCTGTACTGGGGTGAATGTATGACATTGTTCTGCATTCTGTCCATCAACTGTTGTTTTTGTACTAGGCGTATATTGACACAGCACTCCCAGAAGAGACAAATCGCATATTGGGCAGTCGTTTTTAGTACTCCTTGTTGCCAACTGGGGAAAGTCGGACCACAACTGCTAATTTCGATAGAGGATCTCCCAGGATAAGTTTATTTATATATTTTTGGCCAATTTGAATGAATAAAGGCCGGTTTTTCGGCTTAGTTGAGGAAACAATGAGAGTGTACATTCCATGCTTTTGGCAAATTTTATTAGAAGGATTATTGTTGTTTTTTTTTTAAACAACAAGTAGGATTTAAAAGAAAAAGGCGCATTTAGTTGATTAATGGTCCATTTGTTTTGCAAAACAGCAATGCTACATTTCTGTACAAAAAATCTCATTTTATTTGGAGTATCTCTATATTGATAAAAATAAATATTATTGTTTCAGTTCATCAGCACAATTCTGGTATATGTCAATTTTTTAAATGAGCCTGACTGCAGGCATAGATTCTGAAATGTAAAAAACATTTATATACGACAAGAATAAGAAAAAGAATGACTTCAATGCGTGAGTGGTACAAGAAAAAACATTGGACTGAGGCCTGTGCTACTAATTACTTTAAAACTTTATATAAAACGGACCGGCGATTGCTGAAGCAAATGCCAACAGTTTTCAAAATTATATGAATGATTTACAAATACGCAGCCACACAGCCCACAATCCGAGACCGCCCTCTTCTCAGAAATACATGAAGCTAACTTGCACCCACTGACATGCCCCACAAAAGTCAAAACAGTTATGTGATAGACTTTTAACATTTATCTTTTAGCAGTCTACAATGTAAATTATCTCTGGTGACCATAGACCTTTACAGAACAGAAAAAAGTGTAGTTTTAACATATATGTATTACGTTTTTGAAAGTATAAGAATGTTAATGTTTTATAATCTATCAATCTTTTAAAGATAAAATTAAAACTAAATATGGATGCACGCCAAACTAAAATACAAACTATGCTAACAATGATAGGTACTAACAATTGGATAAACATTATTTAGCAACAAGTTACATTTTAGTTTCTTTTGAAACATTCAAAGAAGCAACAGGAAACGGGGATGAGTTTAAATTATTCACTTTCTGAAATTAAAACACAAATCAACGAGCAGAAAAACTGCTACGGTTGTGTCGACACACTACGGCACACTTCTTTCATGTTTATTAATTGCACCGACTGGTGGAAATAAGTGAAGACCGAGCGAACCACCGAAGTGTAGGCTGCTAACTGCGGATCCTGACCGGATGTGGTGAGTTCTGTGGGGGCTATCAACCAGTTATCCGAACCTGATGTTTTCGCTATGAAAATCTTAATTGTTGGCATGTCGAGTTCCTTTTTCTCGGAATCCACTCCTGACAGTAAGCTCCCTACACTGGGAAGAGTCACTTATTTGCTCAACTAGATAGTAGTGAATACCATTTCTACTCAGTATCTTTCTGCCCAATTCAAGATGGATTTTCCAAAGCATCATGGGGGCGCTTCCAGTTTTCTACCCCTATGAGAAGAGTGCCACCAGAATGCTATAAGACGCACTATATTCAGAAGTGTTTTTTCTTTGTATTAATCGTCCCTTGTATTGATTTTTGCGGCATAATTGTTTTATACAAGTCTTTTTTCTTAGGAATCTCCAGGACATCTACTGGTATTCTAGATCCTGAACGATCATTTCTAAAGGCAGTTAAGTGTCTTTCGCTACTTTTGGCTGTGTCAAGTTCTTTTTTCCTTGTAGGTTTTTATGGTCGGGCTTGACAGCGCAGCTATCGCCAGATCACTATGTAAGCATTACTACAGTGGGGCTTTGGCTCCGCCCACATGTTGGGAGTCAGCAGTACATGTTTTGACTGGGCAGAAGTTGTGCTCTTCCACGAAATAGTGCTTGCACTCCATGCAGCTATGATCATTTTGGTTATCCGTCTGCCCAAGGTTAAACATTCAGGGACACACACAACGTTGGAATGCTAATAAAGCATCTTAGATAACTAGATAATGTATGGTGTTTTATCGAGCAGCAGAACAGATGGAAGGAGGGCAGTTATCAACCTACATGGATTTTTAGGTTTGGCTTGATAGTGCAACAGTCACCTGACCTTTTTATCTACACCAATATTATTGAACAGTTATTTGTTTCCACACAAATGCATATCCTTTTCCATGCTATCTACTTGTAATGTTTCATATCACCACACAACGATCATTTAAAGCCAGACCTATTGGCAATAATTATGTTCATGCATTGTTTGTCTTTTTCTTCCAATTCTGTGACTCACCCTGCTGACTAAGGTATTAATCAAGGCATTACCTGACCTGTTGCTACGGGACGTGGTGGCGGCAGCCATAAACAAAATGTGGTGAGCGAGCGCGGGGGGGGGGGGGGGGGGGGGGGGGGGCAGGTTAGAAATACTTTATTTTAATAACAAAACAAAAAAAAAATTACCTTTAGCCGCCGACCTCCTTCAGCATTGCGTCGCCTCTCCTCTTCCTGTCTGGTCCCAGCAGCCCCTGGGAAAGCCTCCCATCCAACCCCTGTGCAGCAGAGTAGCGCGGGGATTGGCCTGAACGGGTTAGAAAGACGCTATGCTCAGGCCAGGGAGTCTGTAGGTTTTCTCCAGCCGGGTGCTCAATGCAGCTGGACTGGAGAAAACCTAAGAGCGCATGTGTGTTTTGGTCGGTCTGAGACGGCTGGCCAAACACACATGAGCACTTAGGAAGTGGAGTGAATGTAGCACTCTTACTCCCTCCTCCCAAGCCTCGGCCCGCCACTCCCTGGATCGCTAGCTCAGAAACAGCAAATGCTAAATAAAACGATGCAAGACTATAGTTTTATTTTTCATTTGCTGCCTCTGAGCCAGGCAGTGGTGCGATTCTCTTCTGTCATTGCAGAGGAGCCGCCATTGACAGGAAGGAGTGACCCTTTCTTCTGGCAATCTGGACTAGAAAAGAGGGTGCAATGGCTGCCCTCAGTCCTTGGCAGCTACTGCATAAAATATATAAAACGAAATGCAATTTTAATTGTGGTTTAGCGCGAACACCACTATGCAAAAACTAATAAAATTAGTGTGAGGCATGCGCAGTTACTGACAAAAACTGAACATGTTAGGTTTCTGCAAAAGCACAGTTCTATTGCAGGTCATCATGTTGCAGTGCACATATGTCTCAGTATGGAGCACTGACCAAACTTTAGAGGAAAATTGATGATTCACCATGCATGTATACAGCTTATAGTTTTACCGCTAGTTTACCACTAATTGAGGAATTTAATGGATTTTCTCTTTACACATAGGCAGCAACTGCAGGGAGAGATTTGCATACTTGCTAAGGATCACGCCATAAGGACAAAAAATTCATTGTGTTTTGTCTGCGAGTGGTGGAGTATGGAGACGGAAACTTTACAACTAGTTAAAAAGTAGCTTAAGTAAATAAGTGGGGTGTTTTCCACCATAATGAACCAGTGAAAATGCCTCCCACTCCAACGGCAAAAAACAGAAACTTAGGCGTTCTGATTGGTTTGTTGGATGAACGTCAGTCTGTTGTCAATGCCATCGTGTCTGCTTTCTACTTCCTGATAAAAAAAAAATCAGGAAGGTACTTTCCTACATTCCTGTGGAAACTAAGAAAGTGGTCATCACTTCCCTTAAACATGCCAAGTTGGATTACTGCAACAGGCTTTATTTGAATGCCCAGAAGCAGTGCCTGAGGAAACTTTAGGCAGTACAGAACTCGGCGGCTCGCCTTTTGCTGAGCCTACCCCGGCACAAATCCATCTCTGAGGAAATTCGGAAGCTGTACTGGCTTCCAGTGGCGCAACGGATCAAATTTAAGGCGCTTTGTGTAGCCTTTAAAGCCTTGACACAGAAGGGTCAGTTGTTTCTTCAGGAGCTCTTTGTGTGGTACCAGCCAGCTAGACGGCTCCGCTCTACGGGTGTGAAACTACTGGCAGTGCCAAAAAAAATCAGACCATGCATTGGGGAGGGTGGAGCTTTCAGTATGGTACCTCGAAGCTGTGGAACTTGTTGCCATCTGAGATTAGGAAGGCCAGCTCTCGTCTGAGCTTTATAAAAAAAACTTGAAAACCTGGCTGTTCCAGTGAGGGGCGTTAGGCAAGGTTTGCTCATGGTTTTAGCGCAGAGACACCATTTTTGGTATTTGCGCGCTTTATAAATATCATTATCATTATCATCATGTGTGAGCATAAGACAGACATAGTATCCCAGCACCAAGGTCTCAATGAAAGCTATCCAATGAGGAGGGTAAAGACTATCCGTGTATTTTCGGTTTTAAAAAAATGCATAGTTTGCTTTTGAATCAGACACCAAATGTCATGTTTGTATCTTTTGTAATTTCTATCAGTGCTGCAGCAATACATAAGCATACTTGGAATGCAGTATTTGGAAAAAAGAAAAATAAAGTAGAAAACTGTTTGGGGGCATAGTAAAATAAGCACTGGAAAAGGCACTAGGTCTAGCCTTTTGTAACAAGGGTCAGATAGATCCATTAGCTTTACCAGTGCATGTTGGCATAACAAAATAATTTGTACAAATGCCTACTAACACCCTTACAGCAATTTTCTAATTTTCTTTGTTACTTTACTTTACTGTTCAAAGATGGCCAACAGCCATTTCAGAATGGCTCATTAAAAAAAAAAAAAAAAAAATTGTGCAAGGTACCACACAAACGCGCTACTCACCCGGTAGGGTCTCAAGGCGCGGGGGGGGGGGGGGGGGGGGGGGGGGGGGGGGGGTTTTGGGGGGGAGTTTTGGGGGGGGGGGGATTGCTACTGCTCGAAGAGCCAGGTCTTCCTAAAGGAAAGGTGATCCCGGTCCGCCGGAGGGGGAGGGAGTTCCATGTCTTGACTGCCAGGTAGGAGAAGGATCTTCCCCCGACGGTGGCTTTGCGAATGCGTGGTACGGCGGCGAGGGCGAGGCTGGTCAATCGTAGCTGGTGGGTGGGCGTGTAGAAGGTCAGGTAGTTGTTGAGGTGCTTGGGGCCCAGGTCGTGGAGGGCCTTGTGTGCGAGGGTGAGGAGCCTGAACGTGATCCTCTTGCTGACGGGGAGCCAGTGCAGGTCTCTCAGGTGGCCGGAGATGTGGCTGTGTCGGGGGACGTCCAAGACGAGTCGTGCGGAGGCATTCTGGATGCGCTGGAGTCTTTTCTGAAGTTTGGCTGTGGTTCCGGCGTAGAGGGTGTTTCGGTAGTCCAGCCGGCTGGTGACGAGTGCCTGGGTGACCGTCTTCCTGGTTTCGGTGGGGATCCATGGGAAGATCTTACGGAGCATGCGCAGGGTGTTGAAGCATGATGAGACGGCGTTGACTTGTCTGGTCATCGAGAGGGAGGAGTCCAGGATGAAGCCCAGGTTGCGTGTGTGGTCCGTTGGCTTGGGAGTGGTGCCCAGGGAAGAGGGCCACCAGGAGTCGTCCCAGGCGGAGGGCGATGTTCCTAGGATGAGGACTTCCATCTTGTCTGAGTTCAGTTTCAGGTGGCTGATAGTCATCCACTCGGCGACGTCTTTCATCCCTTCATGCAAGCTGGTTCTGGCAGTGGCGGGGTCGTTTGTGAGGGAGAGGATCAGCTGGGTGTCGTCGGCGTAGGAGATGATGTTGAGGTTGTGTTTGCGAGCGATGGCTGCTAGAGGGCTCATATAGATGTTGAAGAGGGTTGGGCTGAGTGATTATAATTGTGGTACTCCGCAGATGACTTCTGTGGCTTCGGATCTGAACGGGGGAAGGCGGACTCTCCGGGTTCTTCCGGCGAGGAACGATATGATCCACTCCAGTGCCTTCTCTTGGACTCCGATGTTGCTGAGGCGCTGCACTAGGGTGCGGTGGCAGACAGTGTTGAATGCTGCAGAGAGGTCCAGGAGGATGAGGGCCGCTGTTTCCCCGTTGTCGAGCAGGGATCTGAAGTCGTCGGTGGCTGCGATGAGGGCGGTCTTGGTGCTGTGGTTGGCTTGGAACCCGGACTGCGAGGGGTCGAGGGATCCGTTCGTCTCGAGGAAGGCAGCAAGCTGTCTGTTGACGGTCTTAATGACTTTGGCAGGAAAAGGGAGGAGCGAGATGGCGCAGTAGTTCTTGAGGTCGGTGGGGTCTGCTGTTGGTTTCTTCAGGAGGGCACTAAGCTCAGCGTGCTTCCAGAACTCCGGGGAGGTGGCGGTGTAGAAGGAGGTGTTGATGATGTCCCGGAGTTGGGGTGCGATGGTGGAGTCGGCCTTGTTGAAGACGTGGTGGGGGCAGGGGTCGGTTGGTGATCTGGCGTGGATGGTGTTCATCACGCGGGTGGTGTCTTCGGTGCTGACCGGGGTCCAGGCGCAGAGGGTGGTGGGGGCGCTGGTTCGGTGGTTGGGTGAGTGGTAGGTGCGCCAAAGCGGTTGTGTATATCTGCGATCTTGCGGTGGAAGAATGAGGAGAGTGAGTCGCAGAGGTCTTGTGAGGGGGTGATGTCGTTTCCGGCGCTGGGGTTGGAGAACTCTTTGATGATGCTGAAGAGTTCCTTGCTGTTGTGGGCGTTGTTGTCCAGTCGTTCTGTGAATGCTGTCTTCTTGGTGGTGCGGATCAGCTGGTTGTGTTTGCGGGTGGCGTGCTTGAGGGCAGTCATGTTGTCTGTGGTCTGGTCGTGGCGCCAGGCTCTCTCGAGGGTGCAGCAGTTCTTCTTGGAGTTCTTGAGTTCGTCGGTGAACCAGGAGGCTTTCTTGCTTCCGGGTCTGTTGGGGGGGTTCTTCAGTGGTGCGAGATCATTTGCGCAGTTGGTGAGCCACTGTGTGAGGTTGCTGGCTGCTTCGTTGGGGTCCGTTGTGCTGGCGGGAGGGCTCTGGCGGAGGGAGGTGGTGAGCTGCTCGTTGGTGATCTTGCTCCAGCTCCTGCGCGGAATCTGTTGCGGGTGGTGGTGGGTCGTGGTTCTTCTGAAGCTTAAGTGGATGCAGCTATGGTCAGTCCAGTGGAGTCTGGTGGAGTGGCTGAAGGAGATGTACTTGCTGGAGGTGAAGACGGGGTCAAGCGTGTGGCCGGCGTAGTGGGTGGGGGTGTTCACCAGTTGCTTGAGTCCGAGGTTGGCAAGGTTGTCCAGTAGGGTGGTGGTGTTGCTGTCCATGTTGTTCTCCAGGTGGAAGTTGAGATCCCCTAGGAGGATGTAGTCAGCGGAGGGGAGGGCGTACGGGCTGATTAAGTCTGCGATGTCTTCGCTGAATTGTGTGCGTGGTCCCGGGGGTCTGTAGAGGAGGGTGCCTCTGAGGGTGGTCTTGGGATCGGTGTGTATCTGGAAGTGGAGGTGTTCGGCGGCGGTGAAGGTGTCGTCGGGGTTGGTCGTGATGTGGATGGTGTTTCTGTGTACGATGGCGATGCCTCCTCCAGTCTGGTTGACGCGGTCCTTCCGGGTGATCTTGTATCCGTCCGGGAAGGCTATGGCGATGTCAAGCGCTGAGGATGAATTCATCCAGGTTTCTGTGAGGAAGGCGACGTCTGGTGAGGTTGTGTCGAGTAGGTTCCAGAGTTCGACGGCGTGTCTGTGGACTGAGCGGGTGTTGAGCAGGATGCACTTGAGGTGGTTGTTGCTGGTGCTCGGCTTGTCGGGTGCAGTGCAGGTGAACTTACAGGCTTTGCAGGCGACGGGTCCGTGGGTGCATTTCGGGGTGGCTTGCTGGCAGGCGGGGTTCCGGCCGGGGTTGAGTGCGTGGAGGGTGGCGGCGTCGTAGGTCCGTCGCATGGGCTGGCCTCCTCGGGGACCAGGGGTCCTGGCGTGGGTGCGGTCCAGACGCAGATGGGCTTGCCTTTGGCGCGCTTCGGCGCACAATCGGCACGCCCGCTGCGCGTGAACGCTGCGCGTACGCGTGGGCTCCATATGAGGCGAAGTGGGAGGGCGGAGCAGCTGGGAGGTGGGAGCGGGGGGGCCAATCGGGTACTGAAAGAAGAAAGGGGGCGGGCCGCGATGGGGCAGCGGCGGGGAGCGGTTGGGGGCGCCCGAGGGAATAGCGAGGCAGGTTGAGTTAAAGCACAAGAAAATAAAAGGCAGAGGTTAAAAAACACAAGAGCAGGGTAAAAATATGAAGGCAGAAGTTCAACACACAATAACAGGAAAAAACAGTGAGCACGAAATAGCAGCAGCGAGGGGCACCGCTGGCGAGCCGTGGGGGTTGTCCCGAGGTCAGGACTAGATAGTTGCGGGCCCTTGAAAATGTATTTAAAAAATATATAAATATTCATTTAAAATGGGGTGGCGGCAAGGTGATTAGGAGAGGAGCAATGGACAGGCAGGGGAGCAACGGACGACCAGGGGAGCAACAGAAGGGCCGGGGAGCAACAGAAGGGCAGGGGAGCAACAGAAGGGCAGGGGAGCAACGGACGGGCAGGGGAGCAACGGACGGGCAGGGAAGTGAGCCTCCCAGTAGCAGTGTGCTGATGCCAGGCCTTCACAAAAGCACTGTCCGAAACAATAGCCTTCACAAAAGCACAGTCTGAAAAAGAAAAAAAATAAACAAGCACTGGCGTTGCCAATAGGTCTCGCAGTAGGAAAGTTGGAGCTATTACAATTGCAAATAACAATGCCTTTTATTATTTTATTGCGTGTGTGAGAGTGGCGTTGCGTGTGTGAGAGTGGCGTTGCGTGTGTGAGAGTGGCGTTGCGTGTGTGAGAGTGGCGTTGCGTGTGTGAGAGTGGCGTTGCGTGTGTGAGAGTGGCGTTGCGTGTGTGAGAGTGGCGTTGCGTGTGTGAGTGGCGTTGCGTGTGTGAGTGGCGTTGCGTGTGTGAGAGTGGCGTTGCGTGTGTGAGAGTGGCGTTGCGTGTGTGAGAGTGGCGTTGCGTGTGTGAGAGTGGCGTTGCGTGTGTGAGAGTGGCGTTGCGTGTGTGAGAGTGGCGTTGCGTGTGTGAGAGTGGCGTTGCGTGTGTGAGAGTGGGCTTGCATGGGTTTGAGAGTGGGCTTGCGTGGGTGTGAGTGGCGTTGTGTGTCTGAAAGTGGCACTGCGTGGGTGTGAGTGGATTTGCGTGTGTGTGAGTGGATTTGCGTGTGTGTGAGTGGATTTGCGTGGGTGAGTGGCGTTGCGTGGGTGAGTGGGCTTGCGTGGGTGTGAGTGGCGTTGTGTGTCTGAAAGTGGCACTGCGTGGGTGTGAGTGGATTTGCGTGTGTGTGAGTGGATTTGCGTGTGTGTGAGTGGATTTGCGTGGGTGAGTGGCGTTGCGTGGGTGAGCGGCGTTGCGTGGGTGAGCGGCGTTGCGTGGGTGAGCGGCGTTGCGTGGGTGAGCAGCGTTGCGTGGGTGAGCGGCGTTGCGTGGGTGAGCGGCGTTGCGTGGGTGAGCGGCGTTGCGTGGGTGAGCGGCGTTGCGTGGATGAGCGGCGTTGCGTGGATGAGCGGCGTTGCGTGGATGAGCGGCGTTGCGTGGGTGAGCGGCGTTGCATGGGTGAGCGGCGTTGCGTGTGTGAGCGGCGTTGCGTGTGTGAGTGGCGTTGCGTGTGTGAGTGGCGTTGCGTGTGTGAGAGTGGGCTTGCATGGGTGAGAGTGGGGTTGTGTGTCTGAAAGTGGCATTGCGTGGGTGTGAGTGGCGTTGCGTGGGTGAGTGGCGTTGCGTGGGTGAGTGGCGTTGCGTGGGTGAGTGGCGTTGCGTGGGTGAGTGGCGTTGCGTGGGTGAGTGGCGTTGCGTGGGTGAGTGGCGTTGCGTGGGTGAGTGGCGTTGCGTGGGTGAGTGGCGTTGCGTGGGTGAGTGGCGTTGCGTGGGTGAGTGGCGTTGCGTGGGTGAGCGGCGTTGCGTGGGTGAGCGGCGTTGCGTGGGTGAGCGGCGTTGCGTGGGTGAGCGGCGTTGCGTGGGTGAGTGGCGTTGCGTGGATGAGTGGCGTTGCGTGGATGAGTGGGGTTGCGTGTGTGAGTGGTGTTGCTTGGGCGAGTGGCGTTGCTTGGGTGAGTGTGGCATTGCGTGGGTGATAGTGGGCTTGCGTGGGTGTGAGTGATGTTGCGTGTATGAAAGTGGTGCTGTGTGGGTGAAAGTGGCACTGCGTGGGTGTGAGTGGCTTTGCGTGAGTGAGTGAGTGAGTGAGTGAGTGAGTGGCGTTGCGTGGGTGAGTGTGGTGGTGCGTGGATGATAGTGGGCTTGCATGGGTGTGAGTGGCGTTGCGTGTCTGTAAGTGTTGCTGTGTGGGTGAAAGTGGCACAGAGCCTTTGATGTGGCCTGGCGCAGGAGAAATGCTGCTGCTGCTAATTAAATATAAAAAGTGTTTAGGGACTCACGGCTGCCGAGAGTAACAAGGCAGTGCTGGGAGGGGGGCTGCACACCAACTGAAGTGCTCTGGTTGCACGGCCTGCGGCCGGCCGTGTGAAGTGATAAGCCTTTGAAGTACACAGGCATGCTGTGACGGAGGTGTGAGAGGTCTGGCAGGGAACAGATGGCCTGGCTGTGAAGCAGGGGGCGGGGCAGCGCTGGGGAAGCCTGTGGGAGGGTGATTGATACCTTTGATGTGGGGAGGGAGGAGAGCCTTTTGCGAGCCTGCAGGAGAAATGCTGCCGATGCGCGTGCATGTTTAATCACGTGATTCACGTGAACTTAAAAGAAAACCGCGGCTGAAAGCCCGTGGTTTGAAGTGGATTTTGCCGACTTGAATTCTCCCCATTTCCCATTCCTGCAGAATGGTAAAGGCGAGACCTAAAAAAAAATGCAGGGGGGTAATTTAGGGGTTAGGCAGGAACAGACGATGGGAGTTCAGATGAGACGTAATAAACAGAAGAGTGGAAGGGGAGAAGATGAGGAAAACCACACACTCCAATGGAGTGCTAAAAGGAAACGGAAATGTAATTCCCTCATGTCAGCAGTGGAGAGGTACAACTCATCCAACTCAAAATGATGGCAAAGCATCACTGTTCTAAAGGCGAAAACCCAAATAATAGGAAGAAGGGTCATCAAATCAAGAGCAGGTAGCTGAGGAGACATGAAAACCACCCAATCACAAGCATGGTTCTGACTCAAAGCCCACTATATATACTGTACTGTTCACCATAGGTATTCGACTAAAGCCAGCTAAAGCAGTGTTGAGGCAAGAACAAAAAAATGGTGTTAGTCTATTTCTTAGAAGGAGTTAATTTTGCAGACAGGAGTAACTTTTAGTACATGTCAAGTAACCTTTATTCTAGAAGCTATGAGCAGCTAAAGACAACTCTATTCATTATCAGGGATGTGTGGTTTTACTGTCACACTTCCAGGTAATTTCCAGAACAGCTGTCATTTGCAATTAATGGCAGCGAGATACTACTTTGAAGGCATCCTGGCATGTTTCAAGTAAGGAACTAAGACTGTTCTCACTAAGCAGTTGTCCAGGTCCTAAGTGACAAGGACACAGCATAACAGGGTCTACTTTGGTGTTATTCTGTAGGTGGAGTCATTCAAATAACTAACCTGAAACTAATGGATAAGTTTACCTAAGTGGAAGAGGGTGGCATCAACATGACAAGGACGCCTGTGGAGGAGATAGCATGGCATTGGACACGGACACTGTGATAACTAGACCCATAATGAATCGCAACACTGGTGAGCACCCAGAGCAAGCATTCCAGAATGCTCAATCTGGCTTTACGTGCAATACAACATTTTTAATTTCTTTATTCTGCAGTCTACCAATTTCCACAACCCAAAGGTGGACTCCAAGCGCTTGGTCCAAAGTAAGCCAGCTATATTCTGTGGTCTGTTAACTTCAGCCCTCCATCACTCTTCTTCCAACCCTATCATATTCATATAGGTGAGTTACAAGTCAACTTCATGGTGGCAAATCAAACGATTCACTTTCCTTGAGACACCTCTGTGGTTAGAGGGCCAAATCCTAAAGTGCATGAGGAGAAATGGCAGGTTGTCATGTGCCATCCTGAAGGACAGTGGTACAATCTTGCAAGCACAGTATATTACAAACATGGTACACATTAATAGTCGGGTGAGAGCAAGAATACTATTCACAATTCTAAGGATACCATCTATGGCTAGTGGTGGCAAGGCAGTGAGGCATTGGGCTGGGGTGGAAAATGGGTTATCAGCGTATTCATGGGAAGGAGACCAAAGCAAGCTATCTTGCCAAGTCATTTTAAAGTGAAGTCTGCAGCTCCCGACATGTTTCGCGCAATTAACTGTTTTCGTACCATGGAGTAAAATACTGCAGAAAGGCACGTGAAATGATTGTAACTTTAATTCTACATTTTTGACTTTGTATGTGGCTGCAGGTCCCTAAAGGTACTCTATGAAAGGTTTTTGAAGATGTTTATTAGTCAGGCAGAATGGCATTAAAACAAAGATACTTGAAATTATATTATTACAGACATTGATTCCATTAGCTTATCTGTGTCTCAGTGTTCACTTCTGGTTGTTCTGATTGCTTTTTACTCATTTTATGAATTTTTCTAAGGACCATCAGTATTGGCACTTCATTGGCAGCCTTCCAAATGATAGATCTACAGGTCCAACTAGATGCTCAGATCTAAGTCTTTGACTACAAATTTTTCGATGTTGTTTTTCTTTGCTAACACTTTCGCCTTCACAATTATATTTTGAGATGAGGGTGACCATAATTTTCAGGTGGCCTATTTAGATTTGAAGTTGACACCCTGCAAAACACTCCATTTGATGTCCAATAATGACACTAGCAAGTAAGGACTTACCCTCATTAATAAAGATCGCATTGGAGAGTTAATTCAATAATAGCAGATTCTAGCAAGACACAAATTAAATTTAGATTGCTATTAAGGACAGCCATCGATGCTAAATGTAATGGGCAGATGTGTCAATGTTGATCATAAAGCTGGCTTATGCCACATACTAGCATATAATGACAATAAAAAATTACACAGTAGTCACGTAAAAACAGGAAATTAGATTTTGAACATTTACCGATGTGACATCATAGCCAACTCGAGCTTTGCTCTTCTCTTATTTGATGTCACTCAGAATCCCACGATGAAAAACCCTTGTTACAAATCTAGTTCCATATTTTATACCCTACTATTAAATTCCAGACAAGCACAATGCAAAAGACCTAAAGTACCCACTGCTGGTGTCGCGTTAACAAGCAGTTTAGATTAAGGTGAAGAAGTCCAACAGGACTTAGGACTGATCGCATGTTGAGCTCCAAGACAAGACTATTCCTCAAAGTTGGAGACAGGTTAAAGTTCAGCCAGCTGGCTGGATCTGGAGAAGGGGAATGCTAGTAAGAGCAATGAAATAGGGTGATTTCAGATTGGCCAGAGTTATTATGCCTTACATAATGTTGAGGAGACAGTGCAGAGTTTTAAAGAGATAAGAGCTTCAACTGGTCGGTGAAGTCTTCGGAGGGATCATCTGGGTAGCAAAGTCCTTTCGTGGTCAGAGCTGGCAATCTTAGGCAGGGAGTATGTTTAGTGAATCTTTAACCTGCAATTACTTCCCAGTCTCTATGCCAGATAGAAAGCTTAATAATGCATGACAAAGCACTCACTTTCAATGAGACTGTTTTATAAGCCCTCACTCAGGTACTCATGCAATCGCTCAAGTTGCCACAGCCAGTGCTTGATACTCTAGTCGAACTCTTATCCTGAAACTTCAAAAGTGGCAAGACATCAAGAATAATTTCCTTTGTTTTAAGATAATCTGTGCTTTCACAATACTGCACTCCTTATCAGGGCAGTGTCTGCAAAGCCTTAGACTTTTGACAACTGTGGCTGGTCTCACAAGAGCAATCCTCCACCGTGAGATATTTGAGAAAAAAATGCATCGGCAAAACAAATGGTCTGGCCACGATGAGCCTGTAACATTTTTGGAAAAGATATGCAATGGGAATTAAAAGAAAAAATGCAGCGTGCATATGCTTGCAGAAAAAGAAAAAAAGTATCCATAGCAAAAATAAATAACAAAAAACATGAATTAAAAGCAGAACTAAAAACAAGTGTGAACCACCAACCCTATCGCTGGAGTGGATTCTTTTTTACGTGTATGTGGAAAAGCAAAATGTTAAAAGCCGGGGAATAGAGAAAATGGATGAAACTGAATGAGACTATGCCCATGCTTTAGTGGGTAGAACAACCAATAGATGAAGAGAAATTCTCCCCGGATCTGGAAGAACACCCTTGTGTTCCCCAAGACTGTCTCAACCCTACTGTAATTTAGGAAAGAGCTTAAAACATACCTTTATAAAGAATACTAAATTATAAAGCCGTAACAGTCCCTTTTCACTTTTAGAAACCAGCTACCATTCCAGTCACATGCCGATTGTGTCTTTGCTCTGGACCCTGTAGATAACCTGCTGCCTTTTGGGTATATATGCATTGTGTAAATACCACATCTATACCTATATCTATACTCTATACTACTATTGTAAAGAGAGAACTGAAACCTTTGAGGCGGGTAAACTCAAGAAGTACAGCACCAATCACAACACCCAATACAGCATTGTAAAGGGGAGTTGCGGCAGATGGACATAGGCTATACAGCTGGCCACCATATACATTAAAAAAGTCAAAGAACCTTAGGGGTAAAGTAGTCCCTTGTGGGCGTGGGCGTGGCAAACTCCACTTGGGCTTGGACGTGTCAAAGTACACACATTATTACTTTGGGGGCGGGCACCGTTCTCAGAGGGGCGTGGCACAACAGCGTTGTCAGAGGGGCGTGCCACAAATTAAATGAAAAATGGCTGCGTCATTCAGAACCGCGCCGTTCCATTCACGATCCACCTTGGCGTTGGATCACTTCTCACACATCCGTATACAAACACCAAGGTGCGGCCCATTCACCATTAATCATATATACTGCGAACCAACCTTTGTGGGCATAAGCGTTACCGTTGTCACACAGGGATAAACCATAATTAAAATAAAAATGGGCACAGCTTGCGCAAGCAATGTGCGCGCACATTCACGCTACAACTTGTCCTTCTCTTGATGTGACATTACTGATATATAGTGCGCCAATAACTTAGTGGGCGTCACCGTAGTCACAGGGGGCTGCACTACAATTACAAAAAATAAGGGGCGCGGCTTTCGACACCGACGTTCGAATCACTTCTCACACGTACATAGACAAACAACAAGCTGCGCTGCATTCACAGATCCTTGACATACAACAGACTATTTTTCAGTAAGTAAATTAACATTCACTCATTTACTTACGTTACATTTCTCACAAGTGGCTGCATGAAGAAAAATAATAAAGAGGCGCACAAGCGACACATTCATTCACCGCGACATTGACGCTACAACGGCTCCAGCAGGCACTAAAGCCAGGCAGCGTACAAAGCGATAAAAGACACTTCACAATTGACTTTCACTCCGGGGCTCAGACGGGGCCTCAAAACAGCCCTCGCAAGCACGGGATCACGCAGTGCACTCTCACCCTACACACCTTAACATGAAAGACAGTATACCATGAAATTTTACAATACAATTACAATTTAACATTACAAAAATTACACACATAACATTTCATCCCCAGACAACGTCGGGACGGGCTGCTAGTACTTATATATAGCACTGACCAAAAGCCCCAGTGCTTATTTGTAGGTGCATGTATTTTTATTAGGAACGTTTCTGATAAACATGAGGCCAAGAAAAAGCAAAATTTGTGTTTTGGTCAGAACTAAAAACAACAAAAGGAAGAGAGCTGCAAAGTAAATTTAAAAAAATAAAACCACCCACACTAAAGCAAAACCAGTTATTCAATAACAGTTGGCCAAATCTAACAAATCACTTAATTTAGAAGACGTAAAAACAAAATACTAATAATTGAATGTGGCTAGCACTATCATTTTTTTAGATCTTATTTTAGCCAAGTTTCATTTGCATTACAAAAATCAATGGTGGTCAGGATTTTCCACGCAAAATTCAAAAGCGAAAAAATAGGCATCTGTACAACCAAAAAAAAGTCCACACATGCATGAATATCATTGAAAAGAAGAGCACTGGAAATGTTTTGTGGTATTTTTGAGTGTTTTAGATGTATTCTGCTTGGTTGTCCCAAATTCTACGAGGCAAATCATAGCTACCCATATATCTCTGGGACATGCATGTGTTGTCTTCCTTCCTCCTCAAAGTTAAAACACTTCAAAATAAACATGTTACGCTGATCAGTGCGGGGGGGGTGGGAGTATAAATAAAACCATGGACTGGGGTAACCATTATAACAAGAATGACAAATCTTCTATTAAATAAGCATTTTACGTGGTGTAACAGTTAAAGGTAAAAACTTGGGTATGTAATATTTATTGACAAACATTTTGGACCAAAGGGCCTTTTATCCCTTTCAACAGTTCATGAAATTGAATGGTCCCCAGCAGATCGACGTAATGTCTCTTATTACGATAGCACTTGTGGTATTCCAATGGGATCAGCAGCAGCGGGGTCTGCTGATCTTATTTCTGGGCTGATTTCCAAAATGAGAAACCGCATCCCGCAAGAGAAGTGGTGAGACTAGGAAAGCACCAAGGCTTTTTTGCTTCCACAGACAACCGAGATGGCTTCCTTAGAAATATGTTAAACCTGGTCTCAAAATACGAACTTTCTTTCTAACACACCCTGCAGTATTCCAGGCAAACATTTTGTTTCTATTTTCGAAATATGGTAAAGTCAAAGTCCATTAGAAATGAGAAAAAAGGTTGGCACGTATCATCTTGTTTCAATGGAAAGTCGCGAGAGCGGACCACCTGCTTGTAAATATCACTGACAGAGCACGCAGCCTCGCAAAAAAAATATTATTGAAACAGACCGTAGATACTTATCCTAACAGAACTAGTGTGTGTCCCGGGCACAGTAATTAACAGACGTAAAGATGGCAGAACAGCTGGCAGCGCCTGGCGCCAGTTACATTCACTGTCGGGTCTCTGCCTCTGTCCTGACACCCTTTTGCTTTCATTACCAGGGTCGGAGAGGGAGAAGAACCAGCTGTATCCAGTCATTGGTTAGTTTGAAAAGATCTAGGATCTAGCCCAACCAGGTAAAGAAGGCCTTCTCCCAGCACACAGTGGGGCCCTATCCACTGCTCCAACAAAACACCTCTTCGAATACTGTTGAGATCAGGAAACTTCAGAACCCTACTGTGTATTCAAAACAAAAAAATCTAACAGACCGATAACAACAACAAAAATATTTATAGGCCCAATCATTTCTCCAAAAACCAATAAATTGCAGGAAAGGACACTGGGGTCATCATGCTACTTCTTCTCACAGTCCATAGGTAGTTAGCAGTGTAGAAGCTGTGTGATGGAAGGAAGACTCATTCTCTGTTTTCCTCCTCCCCCCACAGGACACAACCCTTGCCAACTATCGGTCCACTTCCATTCTGGGTCTTCCCTGGGCAGAACCTACAGGGGCATCATACTCTTTCCCAAGTATAGATCTGTGAATATCCCGGTCAGGGACCCAATGGGTTTCTGCTTTGGTGCTGCTACTTTCTTATACAATTTCACTATAATCCCGGCCTATACAATAGCCCTCTGCTGAGGGCTATACCGGTTTTTAGGTTTTGCCTGGCGAAAGCTGCGCAGGCGAAAACCTAATGAGTACTGTAGTGTGGTTTGGAACGGCCCCCGTCATTTATTGGCTAGCTCCGTAAATGGAGCCTAGCCATTGGACGATGGGCCTGTCAGTCAATGCCGGACCAGATTCGGGGGCGTTCCCGAGATTTTTTGGCTTTTGGCGACGTCACGCGACGTCAGCCAAAAGCCGGGAACGCCCCCGAATCTGTTCCGGCATTGAGCCGGCACCCGCCTTTCTGACCTTCTCGGTTTCTTCCCTCAGGCTTGGACAGGAATAATTATCCCTCCCCTCCACTCCTCTTTACACCCACTCACTCCCCTCCTCCGAATTCCGCCGCCGCCCCTCCTCCACGCAGCTGATTCTACCCCTACCCGCCCCCTCCCGCCCCCTGCCGATTCTACCCTTTCCCGCCCCCTCCCGCCCCCTGCTTCCACCCTGTATGAAAACGTACTCCCTGGTGGGTGGCGCGGCTGGGGGTGGCTCTGTCGGGGGGTGCCCGCCTTTCACTCCTCCTACGGCTCCTCCCCACTCCTTCCCCGCCCCCGGAGCCCGGACACACGCACAGCGCGGCGGCCGCACTCCACCCGGACCCGGCTCCGGCTCCTGGCACCCTCACCCTACCGAAACGGCTCCAGCAGGTTTCCGGGGCCCAACACCCCCGTCCAGCAGGTAAGAACGGCACCCCGGGAGGGAGGCGGGGAAGCGGCAGAGTGGCCTACTCGAGGCCCCGGCTGCGGCCTGTTCCGGCCTTTGTGCCCCTCCAGCCGGGGCCTCAGTTGGGGACGGGGTGCAGCAGGCAGGGGGCTGAGGAGGGGCAGAGAGAGGGGAGGTGGAGGAAGGCCGCCGTTTGTATACGAAGTGAATGGAGGATGGGGAAATCAAACCGTGGGTACGATGAGGGGCTGTCAGGGAAAATCATAATGTTGGGCACACCCACTGGTATTATGTTTGTAAACAGAAATAAAAATCAAAAATACTGATGTAAATCACATTGACCCCGCTCTTCAGAAGTCGTGCAGCTTGAGAGATTTGCACAGCGCAGGGGTAAGAACTTGTAAATGCCAAACTTCAGCCTTTTCACTGTGGGGCCAAGTAGACACCCTTGCTCGCAAAAATCGGACTGAGATGCGCATAAGCGTCGCACAGCCCTTAACGGAGTGCGACTGATGACTTGACTGGCACACCGGGAGCTAGACATGACGGCATACGCGCTTGTCCACTTCTCGGTAAGGACGGCGTGCTTTGGAAGCGCGGCCCGCGTCGATCACTTTACACACGCACAAAATGGGGCTGCAGGGGGTTCCCGCCCAATGTCGCCCCCCTCGAGTGGATCAGCAGCATGAAACCAACTGCTTGCTTAGCACTACAGTTTCAAAGTGAACACTTTCCTTTGATAGTTGGCGATGTTAAACATTTGCTGGGTGTCACGCTAGCAGATAAACACGTTTCATCTTTCAGCATCCATCCCGGTTATCACAAAGCTCAATTATTCGATTAACGTCAACACGTGAAGGCCGCGCTACACATGAAATATCGATATACTGGGTAGCAGAAGCGCTGCTTCTTGACTGCTGCACTTGAGGATCCAATGGCAAAGGAGATGTAACATGTTCGACTGACGTCAAAAGCCCATACTAAATAGTCTGAAATACACACCATTTCTTTTTATTAATCACATATCCACTGGAATCAATTATAATAAGGTAGTGTAAGTGGTATGCATTGCACATAAGGCAATCATCATGAGCCCAGGCTCCTACAAGTAAAGCTCATATGTCTGTAGCAGGAGATCCCACAGTGATACAGACTGGTTTCACAATCACTAGGATCACATCAGAAAAAAATATTTAGGTGGTATTTCTTTCTGTTAAAATTGCTGAACTCTGGGACGTGCTTTCTGCAAAAATCATTAAAACCCTGTAGTCTAGGGGGAGGCCCCTACAGCTCTGCTGGGGCCTACCTGCTCTGCTGGCCGTGGGCTGCGTTGCTATCTTGCTCCTAGGCGGCCTGCTCAGACAAAGCGGGCACTGGCTATTTCCCACTGCCCTTCCTGGTGCCTGCTCTGCGCCTTGTTGCCTACCTACACAGTGGAGACTGTCCGGTCGCTGGATCCCTGGGAGCTGTGCTCAATGGCCCATGACCAGAAATGTACTGCCACTGGACTCTGGCCACGCAGAAAAGCCCCTCCCCACCATCCTTACTTGCCGCACCGCCTGGCCTTCTCCAGTCATTCCTGTGTGGGGGGGGGGGGGCTCGCAGTGTGCGGGGGGGGGGGCTCGCAGTGTGTGGGGGGGCTCGCAGTGTGGGGGGGGCTCGCAGTGTGTGGGGGGGCTCGCAGTGTGAGGGGGGGGCTCGCAGTGTGTGGGGGGGGCTCGCAGTGTGTGGGGGGGCTTGCAGTGTGTGGGGGGGGGCTCGCAGTGTGTCTGGGGGGGCTCGCAGTGTGTCTGGGGGGGCTCGCAGTGTGTCTGGGGGGGCTCTGTGTGGCTGTGTGTGTGGGGGGCTCTGTGTGGGTGTGTGTGTGGAGGGCTCTGTGTGGGTGTTTGTGTGTGGCATTTGCGAGAGATTAAGCTATTGGCATTGTAAATGACAATGCCATTTATTTATGTTAAAAAAACATAAATAAAAATAATGTCAAGAGCAATGCCAATAGCTCTAACTTTAACAAAGGCAAAACCATTGCATTGTAAATGTTTGTTAAGGGCCCTGAGCAGAGTAATAGGTCGGAGCCGAAGGCAAGGGTCTAGAACGAAGGAGAGGGCCTTTAACAATCATTATAGCCTGAGGCACAAGGGCTATTAGGATATTAGAACATTCCACCCACTAAAGGCAGACTGTTCTAAATAAAAAATGGAGAAACAAGAAGACAAAGATTGAAATGTTGGAGCTCTGGGCTTATACCAGCCATTATAAACGCAGAGCTACTCCACTGTCTTCAATGGAGCTCTAAACATTCAAATGTTCTAATTATACAGCATACATCACAAGCAGATTTACCTCAAAGGATTTGACTCTTACCCAACTCAACAATGCTTTATTTACAAACCTCTGAAGTATGAAGGTCTCCCCACAATTTAACCTGCAACTGTTAGGTTAAATGGCTAAATGTCACTTATGTTTGGGCGCAGAAATTACTTGCACCAGCCCTATGCAGAGATCTCTCCTGGTACTGTTGAAGCACAACCTACTGAGCAAAGTACCCACAAGCCACTACAACACATAGTGTAGGACCAAATCAGTCAATCTTGCCATATAATCCAAGCCTCGCATTAATTTAAGTCTGAAACAAGAATCTGCATTGGACAAAAATAATCACATTTATGTTTACTGTTCACTGGGTAAGAAAGAGCAAACTTTGAAATATGAGTTCGCTCTTTCTTAAATAAGGAAAACAAAAAGTATTACATGTATTTGCTTGTAGCATTTTCCTGTAAATAACCTTTATCTCTTTTTCAAAACCTTACGCAGTGCCTCAAAAAAATGTGAATGGTATTTACTGCAAATAACCACTGTTTGAGTACCACCGTTCAAAAGAGTTTTTAGATATTACTTGCAATCAAGAATACCATGTATGTAGATGCTGCCCATCACTAGGTGTTGATATAAAGTTGAGCATGCGCCACCATGTTTCAAAGTAAGGTGCTCTTCTACGGCTGTGAGGCTTTCAACTAAGCGAATAATAATGAACCCTCAAGAGAAGGTTAAAAAATATATTGTGTGTAAATCATGTTAAGTTGAGCGTTCCACTATTAATATGTCACACTACCCCACACTAGGATGCCGCATTCAGAAAGACTCATCTGTTTTTATAACCTTCTGGTAATCTCCATTAATCTTTGAACTATCTTGCTCGTCCCATACACCATGGGGTGATCCATGGCCCCTCTTTAACTTTAATCACAGTGAAGCTCATCTCCATTAGCACCCAACTCCTCCCCAAGCCTGAATGAAGAGTACTTCATAGGGACTCGTGGAACCCCACATCGTAGTAAAAGAAGTCCCTGTGTCAGGGTGAGGAGAACGGCCGGTCTTTGTTACAATGGTTCCTTTTACAATACTCTGACCCTCGCACTAGGTGATGGCTCGACGGTGAAGTTCCACAGGTGGGTTCATCCATGATATGTTAAAAAAAAAAAATCTGGATGTTGCCTAGTCCCACACAAAGAACTGTGGTCCAAGCCCTGATTACTTCTAGGCTGGACTATGGCAACGTCCTGTATTTAGGAGCCAACAAGGAGGTGGTACGAAAACTGCAGGTAGTACAGAACTCAGCGGCAAGACTGCTTTGCCAGGTACCTAGAAAGGACTCCATCTCAGGTTCCCTCTGTGACCTCCACTGGCTTAGGATGGAGAACCGCATTAAATTTAAGGCCCGGTTATATATGCATAAAAATAAACTGGGCAAGGCACCACAGTATCAGAGTGCTTTAGTCCATCCCTACTTTCCAACACGTCTTCTCCGATCCTCCACTCAGGCCAAATTTCTAGTGCCTAGGATCAGACGGTCACGTATGGGTGGCCGGTCCTTTTATTATCTGGCCCCCTCACTATGGAATTCACTCACCACGCCACTTCGGCATGAAACCATCTATAAGAACTTTCGCAAAAAGGTCTTAAAACGTGTTTTTTTAACCAATAATGTTTTCTCTCTTTTTCTGCGTTGGTCCGAGGGCACCGGGAAACCTCCGGGTAGCTGTAATAATAATAATAATATATGTTGTTGTTTCAGTCTATGAGTAACCACGTCCTGACCTCTAGCATGCACTTATAAGGAAAATGTCAGTTTTTAACAGGCCTAATAAAGCTGTAAAGTACATGGAAGCAGAGAAACATGTTGGCCATTCATTGAACTGAGCACATCACTGCCACTAATTTTTAACTCTGCACAATTTTGAAGCCGTATAAGGCACCATGCTGGAAACGTTCTGAGATGGTTTTCATTTTAGCTACAGAACAAACGTAAAACTCTTTCACAGGCTTACACATGGTTTACCAATACTTTCCTCTGACCCATCAGGGTAAGCTGTAGACAGCATGAAGTTCTCTAGGGTGGAATATGAACTGCGTTGTTATACGCAGGGACAACATTAGGAGCCATTAGTAGAAATAGACCTAACTTCCTTAGGAAAAGGAGGAAGCTGATGAAGGGATACAGGGGCTTGGGATTAAAAGGAACCCACTTTATGAACTGCTGGGGTGTTTCTTCCATTCCATGCACCTCAGACGCTCAATCTAGTGGAAGCTCCAATCTGTGAAATTTAAGGTACAGTCGGCATCACTAGAACCGTTAAACAACGGAGAGCTTGCATGGTTATTGAGGCCCAGATACTCAAGAGTTTGGGATTTTATAGCATTTGGGGTGACCTCGTGCTCAATCCCCACCACTAGGCGTTAATAAATTTGCTTTACACAGTGGCATGCCTGTGGTTTGACTGCATGTCTCCTGGTGCAGAGATTACTAGCCCTGTTGCATAGTCTGCACGACCACTGAAAGGAAAGAGAGAGAAAGAGAGAAAGAGAGAAAGAGAGAGAGAGAGAGAGAGAGAGAGAGCGAGAGAGAGAGAGAGAGAGAGAGAGAGAGAGAGAGAGAGAGAGAGAGAGAGAGAGAGAGAGAGAGAGAGAGAGAAGAGAGAAAGAGAGAGAGAGAGAGAGAGAGCTCTGCAGGTACATAAACAGCCCAGGCCTGCAAAGAGCATTAACAGGCAAATGGCCAGCTGTCACCCATGGGTTATTAAGGCAGGCAGGCAGGCAGCCGCAATCTATCAGGACAACACCAGAGCATACATCTTGTGTCAAGCATGGAAACGATGCATTGCAAGGGCACAGGCTTAAGATGCTACAGAGACCTACGTGGCTAACGTGTTGAGAAATGGTTGTGCACGAGCTCACTAGAAAACATTCCTGGATGCTTGATTGAATTGTTACATTGAGGACAAGCATGAAATAAGGGAATAAAATGATAACTTGTAACAAATCGCAGGGACAGTGTAATTAAGAGCACAGTACAAGGTGAAAAAGAGTCCCCACAGGGGAAGGGGGAACATTTCCTTGCCCTGTCTTTTATCATTAGAAAGCTTGATTGGCCATTACACTAGATGGCGCCAAGTGCCACGTTCACTCTTTCCCTGGACTACATTTACTTTAATACTTATAAATGGGTGCTTAAAGCATCCGGCAAAAAACAGAAAAAGTGCCTAGAGGACCCGCATTATAACAATTTAAGCACAGAGACAAGCATTAGAAGAGGCAAGCACAGGTAGTATGCGTCAGTGAGCATCTGAGCAATTTGGCGAACAGCACAGGTGTACAACTGCAGGCAGCATAATGCAAAATGAGCAAGTACACAGGAACACCACAGAGCATGGGCATTACTTTCCAGGGGGCATGGGAATCATCTGGGAGGGAGCAGGAGG
Organism: Lissotriton vulgaris; assembly: GCF_964263255.1. Classification (NCBI taxonomy): domain Eukaryota; kingdom Metazoa; phylum Chordata; class Amphibia; order Caudata; family Salamandridae; genus Lissotriton; species Lissotriton vulgaris. The sequence continues at coordinate 820,711,424 of NC_141696.1, read as the reverse complement.
TATATATGCCAGTGAGCACAGGGATATAATCTGGTGCTGTCGATGGGGCTAATGTGGCAGGGATAATGTAGTACAAAGAGCATCTTCTATGTGATAAGCAGGCGAAAATGTGGCTAGATGTAAACTAGTTATAAGCAAAGAGATAACATGGCAGAGAATTGTGGGAGAACATGGCAGCGAGTATGCTGATAATGAGGCAGATGTTTATATTATGTTTGTAATGTTACTAAATAAAGTTTTCTGGTGCTGGCACACAGAGAATTCTGGGAAAGCACACCCTAAAAGGCAGAACTAAAATATCTTTAAAGCCTTGAAGAGCAAAGCTTCCAAAGCACATCAATAGCGTGGAAGAAAGTTTGGTATATAGCATGGTGAACAGCATGGCAAAAACTGGCATAGAGCTAGGCAAAACTTGGCAGACAGTATGAGAAAAAAAGTGCTGGGGTGCAGGATAGCAATATGGCAGACAGTACAACATTGGGGAGACAAAGTAGCCTTACTGCTAGAGCGGTCAACTTTGAAGCTGGGGAACCAGGTTCCAGTCTCAGCAACGACGCTCAACATCCTGTGATTCTGGGCAAATCACCTAATCTCCTTGTGCCTAACAAAACAAGCATTTGCAATGCAATAGGTATTGCATTTACGCAGGTGTAAGCTATTGCCTTTGTAAATGACAATGTCTTTTATTTAGGTTTTAAAAACCAAAACTAAAAGGCATAGCCATTTACAATGCCAATAGCTCAAACGTTCGTAACTGCGAGACCTATTGCATTTCCAATGCTTGCTCATGTCGGCATCCGTCTGAAAAATAGAATAAAACCGGAGATTTTCACCCCTGCCCACCACCGTCCTTCGTGTGCGCCATCAGCAAATATAAGAGACGTCAGGTTGCCCAAATTCCCCTACGTCGATTCGGACAGTCGATTAAAGCGCCCCTCGTCAACTTGCTCTGACCCCCCTTCGCCAACAATACACAGAAGAAACTAAACAAATGGGGCGAGCGGTGACCACCCCCGTCCACACTCGACAAGCACTTCACACAGCCTCCCCCCAGCACCTGGGTGACCGAATAACTCCCGGAAGCATTCCTACGCCCTAAATAAGTTCCCACAAAAGAATCTCAACAAACAACATATTTTAATCCCGTTTCCCTGGTTTATATATCGATTGATCACTACAACCATTCTGCATAATGACATACTCTGCTGCTTCGATAGAGCCTCATTTAATGGCGTACGCAGATATTTTTGTCGTTGTGCCTAAATAAGCAATAACCCTTGTATTTCGTTGCTATCATAGTGTCCCAGATATGATCTCCCTGCATACGGGGGACATTCCTTGTCTCTCTAAAAGACATGTGAACAATCAAAATCCTCCTTCGAATCTGTGAAACGGGAAATTCTTAGGAAAAGGAGATCAGGAACTGCAAGCGTGATAGGAAACTGGAAAAACATATGGAAACACGCACATCAATAAAAAAAAATGTTCAATAAACACATCCTGGTGTCTTTAAGGACTCGGTTCCACGTATGTGCTTCTGAAAGGGTAGCTTAAGTTTCAAGTTTTTCTATTGCATGCGTGTATTCTACTTCTCTTTTGCATACATGTATTCTAGCTGCGCTTTACCTGTGGGTAAACTTTATTTGCTGTTGCTCGGTGACACGATGTGCTCAGATTACAGTGTCTTTTTGCTAGAGAAGCAATCCCTTAATGAGTTACAGCCATCATTCAAATTAGCCTTTTTCACAGTTAACTTCCCTTCAGCGCTAGACTTTCAAACAAGTAACACTCATACGGTCAGACACATTAAATGCAATTAAAAACAAGCGCAGCCGCTAAAGTGAAAGCGACCACACTGCAATAAATAAAAGTGCTCATCAATTCATTGAAGGAGACCGTATAACGCCGCAAGTAAAAGATCCAGTCCTGATGGGTGGTCCCAGAAGGAGACAGGGCGGTAACAAGGAGGGACTAAGAAGCCTCATTAGCAATTGGATTCCAGCGTTTACTATGGACGAGGACGCCTGCCAATGAAAAATATGGGCAGGGATTCCACACCCCTTCTAAAAAAATACTCTAATATAGCAACCCTCACAAAGCGACCAGCGCATTCTCTGCAACGCTAGGCGAGACCTAAAAATGAATGTGTCCATCTGTAACAAAACTGGTGCTCATGTAGAGCGCTCTGATATCAGATTTCTCGTTCTGGTTTGCACTATATAAAACTCTAAAATAAAAAAATAAAACATAACTTGTATTTGTAACGCAGGTTCACTGGTAGGCATTTTGGCGCTGAACAACAGATGTTTATTGTTACCCAACTCAATGGTACTCATTTTATCGACCTCCATTGGATTGAGTGGACTCGCAGGGATTTGAACCTGTGACCATGAGGTTGAAAACAGGCTCCTGCAGGGGCGCGTTAGTTCATTGAGCCATCAGAACAGGCTTGACGATAACAACAGGGACTAAAAGTATAGAGCAGGCTTCTCCAATGAGTAGCTCATGAGTTACTGGCAGCTCTCCAGCTACTTTTAAGTAGCTCTCCTGTGTGCAGCTCAGTTTGCTCAATTAGAAGCTTCTGTTTTGTGGAGTATGCATACCAAAATCGAGTGTGTGTATTTAAGACGAAAATGTACTTTCAGAACTCCTAAACTAATGTTTGGAAAAAATTGTCTGAATTTCCAAAATATATTGAAAGCTGATATTCGAGCGATAAATCATGTGGCACCGCTGAGACTTATTACCAATATCATTACCTTGGTAACCGGGGCATTGCGGCTATGGCTGTCATGTGGAGGCATCTGAAATAGACAAAGCCTCTTTTACATTACAGCTGGTAACCATGCCTGATGCACTGAGGTGATAACAGTTAGTAATCTGGTACATGGTGGTTATTAATGTAATATTGTCTGATGTGGTCATTATAAGTGGCTCTTACTACTAAAAAGGTTGTAAACCCCTGACAGAGATATTGAGAACATAGGCACGATGTGGCAGGGAAAACGTTGCAGTGTGTGTTTCTGCTAGGCGACCAAGTACACTGGTGAGGTGAGTAACGCAATAAGGTTCCGAGGCATAGTGTGGCAAGCATGCTATTGGAGTAAGCACAACATTATGGCGAGCACAGGCATATACCGCAAGCAGCCTAATTAAATACATTCATGCAAGCCAATAGCCCCTTTCCGGCACCAACAATCAACAAATGCAACAAGTTCCTCTTTCTTCTCTCTCCTTTCAGATAAAATCAAAACCAGACAAAAACACCCAATTGATCCAAAACTGAACAAAATCCACCCAAAAAATCCCACCTTCCCAGGCGACCTAGCCCAAGTTAAAAAAAAAAAAAACTCAAACCCAGTAGATAGTAACAAGACCTTCTTCCTACTACTATCAAGTCAAGTTTTCACATCTTCAAAAATGTCTGGTGTCTGATCAATGCACACTCGCCCGAGTTGTCGTTGCTAGATAGGTAAAAATGAGCTAGATTACCCCTACGGTGAAAAAGTCCACCCTTGTTCCCAACTTGTTGGTTAATTTCAGACGTGTTTCCAACCAACCCAAGCTATGTAGTCATTAAATACAGAGTCTCAAAACAGCAAATTATGTATATTGATAACCATCAACTACTAATCGAGAGATCGGTTTTCAGCATAAAGAGACACCCTTAAAGCCATGCATACCTTCCATATGGGTTTGACCCATGCTTACTCGCCTTACTTAATGTATCAGCAGCGTTCAACAACGTCAATCACCACAGGACACTAAGTTTCCTGTAACATAGATCTGGATTATGTAATCAAGATCTTAATTGCCTCTCATGGTTGTCATCTCACCACACCCAGCTGGGGAGGAGGACATCTGAAACAGTGCACAAATTATATGTGGCATCTCCCAAGGCTCTGTATCAACAATTATAGCATTTCACCTTTACCTTAAACCACTACGTTCCTTCCTTCCTTCCTTTGGGATCTCGAGTCTCCATCTCCTAGAATACTGATGACACTCAGCTTTAGCAAAAAACATTACCCATTAAGGACATTCTCAGACTTTGACTTGTCTCATGAAACTCTAGCAGTGAGTTATTATCAACATTCTCATACTTAATCCCCAAAAAGAGTTCATCCTCTTCAAACCTAAGCTTAAAAATACATGTTTACCCTGCACTTCTAGCTAAACTGGTTCCCCTCTTCGTTCTCCATTTCAATACAACAGTTTGGAATTTACCCCTAACAACACTACTACTATCATGTCACATTAACAAAGTAGCCCAATTTGGCAACCTTTTCCTCTCATTCGCTCAAGAAAATTGAAAACCTTCCAACACCAAATCAAAAGAAAACCATGGCACATACTATAATCATATTCTGCCTGGACACTGGAAATTGCACTCTGGCTGGTGAGCCCTAGTGCTCTCTCAGCCCAATCCATGCTGTTCTTCACACTACAGCCTTACGCTTCTTAGCCAAGAGAAAAATTGACTACAATGCCTCAGCATTGAGGCTGTCTTCTAATGTAGGCCAGGATTAAACTTAAAATCTGTTGCCTTATGAAGAAGGCTCTCTGGGAAAAGAAAAACACACCTATCTGGCCAAATTGCAGACTTCCTCTAACAGACAGAGGGGCGTCGGAAGAAAGACTCCTTGCAACTCCAAATACGAAATTCAAAACATCAATAGGCGAGAACATTCCTTTAGTGGTGCAGCAACTAACCTTTGGAACTCTCTTCCTCCACAATAACCCAACTGAACATCCTCTCCTTGAGGCACTAGCTGCAAATTCATCTCATCCATCTTCACCAGAACCAATTATTTACCTTAAGTCACCATGGGGCTTACGACTTGTCAATAAAAATTGCCCTTAGGAAAAACTATTACTGCAACTTGCATTTTTCTCCTTGAAATTTTACCAGCAAATTCAGGGTTACAAAGGTCAAAAATTAGATTAACGTGCAGATGCATTCATGCCATACTTAAAATTCATATGTTTTCGACATAACCATCCCGTTTTTCCTATGCAAATTATCCAGGTTATACCTGAAGGAATTTATGTTGGGGTAAAGAACCTATAGTGATAAAATTGTGCACAAACTCGGAGTACAAAATTACGAGCAAACATAATTTGAGTCTAAATTCGGATTTAGAGTGCAACAACGAATAATGGACATAGTCTCTGTAGAGATGTGTGAGGTAGTCTAGTGGTTGGGGGGCGGAGTCGTAGGAGGAGCAGGAACAGGAGGAGCTGGGAAAAGGAACTAGTCAGTTAGGGTAGGGACAGGAGACAGGTTGGAAGCATGATAATAAAGCTCCAGTGAGAATAAGTAATTGTGTCTGTAATTATTGTAGCAGGATGCTACAACTGGCGACGAGGGTGGGATGACACTGACCGCAGCCCACGAGACCACATACAGACACCCTGTCCCATGCAGCGTCGAGGGAAGAGCTCCGCTGCCGAGTAAAGCCGAGGCCTGATGATTGTGGCCCAGAACAAGTAACCGCGACCCAAAGAAGCTAGGGAATCCCGAGGAAATCCCGACCTGGGAGCGCTGAACCGCTCGGTCGAAGAAACCCTGTGGCGCTGAAAGTGCGAGCCCCGCCGAGTGTGCGTAACCCAGCAGCCAGAAAGAAACAGGAGTCGGGAGCCCACTCCGACCCTGTACTGTGCCCAGGAAGGAAGAAGAAGTGCCCTAGAGCCGTGGACGGCGTCCACGACGTGCCGCCAGCAAGCGCTGCTAAGAGCGCTGCGATTTGAGCCCGGGCGCTGTCGGAGATCGGGGAAACCTCACGCCTAATGCGTGAGGTTTGGCAGGTCGTCGGCGCGAGAGAGCGGGAACTGCAAAAGTGACCTGGGAGTCCACCACAGTCGCACCTGATGACTGCTGTGGCCGGTAAGGAGTGAATCCTGTGTGGACTGCCCCCGTGAAGGTCCACTGCCAAGCGCTGCTGAGCGCAGCAAAGTTGGAGTCCGAGTGAATCCAGACGTCGGAAAACCTCACGCTGCATGCGTGGGTTTTGGCATGCCCCGCCGAAGGACCCTGCAAAGTAAGGCGGGAGCCCACCCCATCCTCACCTGACTGTGGCCTTGACCAGAGGGAGCCAAATCCGGAGTGTGCTGACCCTGAAAACGACGGCCGGTGAGTCCTGTGTGAAGAAAAGGGGTCGAATGAAGAGAGAGAAAGTAGTGCCTGTAGATGATCACGGCGGCCATCTTTGAGTCAGGCAACTTTTGGGACATCCTCCCTGTGCAAACTGTAGGCGGCCATTTTGAGGTCAGGCGAGCTGAGTTTCACAACAAGCATTGGCGAACAGAACAGAAACAAGCATTGGCGAAGAACAAAACAAGCATTGGCGAAGAACAAACAAGCATTGGCGAAGACCAAACAAGCATTGGCGAAGATCAAACAAGAAGTGACAAAGACCAAACAAGCAGTGGCGAAGACCAAACAAGCATTGGCGAAGATCAAACAAGCATTGGCGAAGACCAAACGAGCATTGGCGAAGACCAAACAAGCACCGGCGAAGACCAAACAAACATTGGCAAAGACCAAACAAGGGCTGGCGAAGACCAAACAAGCACTGGCGAAGACCAAACAAGCACTGGCGAAGACCAAACAAGCATTGGCGAAGGCCAAACAAGCATTGGCGAAGGCCAAACAAGCACTGGCGAAGGCCAAACAAGCACTGGCGAAGGCCAAACAAGCACTGGCGAAGACCACACAAGTACTATCAAGAGCCAACAGACATACTGTGGCGAGTAGGAACCAACAAGCAGTGGCGAAAGGGAACAAACAAGTATTGGTGCATGCAAATAAACAAACATTGATATATGCAAATAAACAAGCACTGGTAAATGCCAAGAAATAGGCATTGGTAAGGCAAGTAAATAAGCGTGGATAACGGCGCGTGAACAACAATGAACAAGTCTTAGCAACCAAGACAGAAGAGGCACAAGCAAACACAAGGACCAAGCAAAGACAACAGCACAAAGGAACAAGCATAAGCAAATGCAAGAGACCGATAAAGACGACACTGAGCACAAACCAAAGAGCGCCGAAGAGAGAAGAGCTGCTGGGCAGAACTGCAGAAGACCCAGAGGAGGGCAGTCCTACAGAGGACCCCGGAGAAAGTAGAACCATCCAAGTTCGTTCACCAGAATCTCCCTCTCTCATGGCGGGAAGAGACGTAGCACCGCAGGTCACTCCAGACACTGAAGTACCACCCCCAGCGGTGCAGACTGATGAGTGGATCTCGGATCTCAAACGACACTGGTGGCTCGAAGCTTTGGAAGATTTCTTAAAAGCCAATGGTGAGCAAAGAGAGAGAAAATGTCTGATACTACTCCTCCGTCTGGTGGGTCCTGAGGGCCGCTGCCCAATCAGGACATTTTCCAAAGAGGATACAGATATCTACAAAAGACTCCAAAGGGAGCTCTGTGCCCATCTCAACGCACAGACAGATGTGGATCAGAATCGCATAGTTTTCAATACAGCACGGCAGGAACCAGGCGAACCGTTGCCAAACTTCATCACTCGGTTACAAAATCTGGTACGAGGCTGCCACTTCAACACTTTTACAAATGAGGATGCGGTCCGACTTCGGATCGTTGAAGGTTGCACAAACCCTGACACCAAGCGCAAGATCCTGCAAGGGCATTGGTCGTTAAAGGAAATCATCAAGAAGGCCGAAATTGGAATGCAAATAAAAGCAAGAGACAGATTCAAGGACGTGCACCTGAGAGCAAATCATCAAGATACCTGGAAAGATAGCACTCAGAAAACAAACAAAACTGAAAGGAGAGAGAGGGAAGGCAGACCAGCAAGACCAGCAAAAAGACAACGGGAAAGATACAGTGACAAAGAAAGTGACAAGGACTACTCAGAATCAGATGACTCAAAGTCGACCATCCAAAAGACCGGTCCAAGAAGTCATTCACCTCCCAGGAGTTCCTCAAGGAGTCACTCAAGGTATGACACACAATGCTCTGATGGGGAAAGAGCATCAAGTGCAGATCACATCCCTGGACAAGAGGGCATCCGGCACAGCAAGTGGGAGAGAAAGAATAACCAGAGAAGAAGGGGTCGCACTGGTCAACACCGGAAGTCGGCGCAGGAACATCAGTCGACAAGCAGTGAAGACGAGTCCAAGGAAACATCTGGCCGAAGAACACACACAACTCAAATCAGAAGTGTTGGAGCATCCAACAAGAGGGAAGGAGAAACAGGTCGCACAAGACGGACTGATCCTCCATTGCAACGAACCAAACAAGAAGGCAATGAGGCAAACGCTTGGGATCAAGCACAAGGAACAAGCACAGGATCATCAAACAACCTCCCAAATGGGACAGCATTGAAGACGTTCCAACAAAGGCACACGGAGAAACATCTCAACGACAACTCAAAGGGGAAATACAATTCGCCATGGATTACGGACTTCAAAAATCCACTACCAAAGACGGCTTCAGAGAAAAGTTGGAGAAAGAGAGGGGAGAAGAATCTCTCTGACACTGAGTGCACATCCATCCGATCCTGGAGGTCGACAAAAGACTTCTCTGACCCAGAATGCACGTTCATGTCCAGGAACCCCTCTGACTCAGAGAGTGCGTCCGTCCGATCCTGGAGGTCAACAAGAGACTTCTCTGACCCAGAAAGCACAGCTGTACGATCCCGTGAGGCGACCACGTCATGGTCCCGACAACAGCCACGGCGTCAACCACCCGACCGCGCCATAGGACCAGAGGGCACCCTTCCTGTCAAGAGTAACGTAACACACACTAAGGTCTCTGACTACTCAGCCACGCCACAAGGCAATCTGTCATGTCAATCACAAACATATCCGGACATGGACCAGACACCGTCACCCCTGAAGGGGTCCGAAAGGCTGACTCAAAGGACCTATAAAAGGAAAACAGAGACAGTGGACCTTAGTCATCGGACGGGAAGGGACCTGACAGCCAGTCCGCAGAGAAAGCCGGACATGTCAGCAGAGAGGGATCATCGGATGAGTGAAAAACATGCCCATGCACAGATAGACAATGAGTTCGTCAGACAATCCGAGGTTGTGCATGAGTTACCGAACCGAACCAAGACAGTCTCGTCAGATAATACCATACTGTCTGATGGGCATGACCCAGAGGTGAACGACAGTGTCGCCCTCGACCGGACAAGACAAGAAGGGGCAAGGGTAAGCGCAGGTCCCCATAAAAGGACCAGAACATTGTCCACTCATGAAAGGGACCGAGCACCCGAACCAACTGCTACACCACCACAAGAAAATATGAGGACTGCCGACCGTGAGAGTGAACCGCTCACCCACATTGTGGTCAAGAATGTCCTGATCAAGACACCGGAAAGAGTGACCAAAGCCAAACCCACCACTGACTCGACGCTATTGAGGCTTGAAGAACAGACCGTCCGCCAACCCGTGTGGTGGATTGAAGAACTGCGAACACTGAGGACATTAAGCTCACTTTGTTAAGAAAGGGGGAGATGTAGAGATGTGTGAGGTAGTCTAGTGGTTGGGGGGCGGAGTCGTAGGAGGAGCAGGAACAGGAGGAGCTGGGAAAAGGAACTAGTCAGTTAGGGTAGGGACAGGAGACAGGTTGGAAGCATGATAATAAAGCTCCAGTAAGAATAAGTAATTGTGTCTGTAATTATTGTAGCAGGATGCTACAGTCTCCAGTTTACCCAATGACTTCTACTTATTTCAATACCTAAAATGTCTTAATTACAACAGTTTTTGCACTGCGTAAAGAACAGCAATACCTTTTTAGTGCAGCGCCGCTATAGAAAGATGCCAAATTTAAAAAATGTTAGCAGGCATAACGTTGCGGTGCAGATTTCGCAAGGATGTTTTTTTTGTTAAACACTTTGCAATGCTGATTTGAGGAAAGCAGGTATAGGGTTCCTCCAAGAGATGGCATAGCTGATTGTACGACCATAGGCATTAAACTCAGCGACTACTAGGATAATGTCGTAGCAACCATAGGCTAAAAATGAATGGAACAATCTGGAAATGTCCTAACCAAGGATGCAAGTACAAAACAAATATATTGTTACAGAATAACATTGTCTGCACCACAGACCTCGCTTTAATGACAAAGCATTCATAATAAGTGGAACAGATGTATACAACAAGGCGCTAGCAACAAGTATGGACTTAATAAACTGGGCAAGCAGACCATAATAAGCATCGCTTTGTACAGACCCTCTGTTTCCCATGAACCAACCTCTGAGGGCAGCTGAAATGGCATGTAGCGTGTTATATAAGCCCTAAAGTAAATACATCCAATTGTAGAAACATAGGAAATGTAAGACAGGTGGAAGGTGGTTGAGCACACCAGGGAAGGAGGCGCGAGCTTGCGTGCTAGTGGAAAAAAGCTCCTAAAAGGTGGCAGAGGTTTGGTTTAACAATGGGAAAAAAAGCGGTGATAAAAAGGTTTGGGATCGCTTGGGGACAAGGCGTCATGGTTGATGTGGGGCGCAGGAGTAGTACGGAAAAATATGCAGTGGCTTGGAAGGCAGAGTGTTGACAAGGTGCACTTGGTGACGGAGGTGTGGTATAAATCACTATATCAATTCTACTCCATAGGTATGACAAAGGAAGGGGCGGAGAAGGGAATTAGTAGCGCACCAGCACCTACCAGTGAAGCGGCCCCCGCTGTCCCCGTGCCCTCGCCGCCGCTGAAGGATGAAGTAGTTGTTGGACTTGTGTGTGACCCAGAGCTTCAGGGCGCTCTTCAGCACCACCTCCTCGGGTTTCAGCCACATTTCTGACGGGTAGAGAAGGTGCGGCGGCTGCTGCCCAGTTCCGGAGCCCAGCTTTATCACATCCACGGCGAACCCCGCATGGGCACCCGCTGCAGGTGCCCCCTGCACTAGCCGCCTCCAGCAGCCGCCGTAGCCCGGCTTCGGAGCAGCACAGTTCCGGCATCCAGGGAGGAAGTTCCGTATCCTCCCCCCTCTTTCCAGCGGCCTCTGGCGCCTCCTCCCCGCAGCACATGGATCTGCTCTCCGCCTCCCGAGCGCGGGCCAGACTCGTCGACACTGAGGTGTGTGAGGAGACGGGGCCTCCCAAAACATGCGGCCAGGACTCCCACGGCGCCACACATAATACCCCCGGTAGGTGGGGTTCGAAAATATGAGATAAGGCCTGAAACTAATATTATGGCTTCAAAAGCGAGAGCCCCTTACACGACTGCCCAAGAATTACGAACAGTGAGACTTCAGATACAGCGTGCGAAGCGTGGTGTCAAAGGCTCAAACATGAAATGTGTGCACGAGTAAGACTCGGTGTCCGAATGAGACACCTTATGTTTTCAAATGACTGAAACTTGAGTCATCGGAATGACCTACTGCTGCTTGGGGTATCTGGGCGAGTGAAATTAGAGGTGGCTTTTCACGGCTTATCCAGTCCTCCGCCCCTAAACTCATGTAAAATTTAAATTACAAAAAGACATACAAACCATAAAAAAAATTCGAGCTACAAAGACTCATGGTACAGTACATTACTTTGTGTAGAAAATATGCTCATAAGCTTCAGAGACGCAAAAATATTTTTACCAAGTTGACATCCATTTAAGTTTGCCTGCAGTCTACTGGATTCCCTCACTCCATTCGACGGTACGTTATAGGTGGTGTTTGGGGTGTGACAACCCTCTCCCCGCAAATAAATGCTTTTTGGCTTGGTAATTGGCTCTCGGGGCCCTGAGTTCGGTCTGCTATGTCCGTGTTGGCTTTTCTTTTCCTGATTTCTCTCAGATGCTTTAACTTGTTCATATTAGCAAATCGGCATCCATACATGTACTCCTTGAATAAGACCCGTGGACTTCTCAATACATTGACAGGAATTGCCATGAAAGCGGTTCCTGTCAATGTAGAAAAACACTGACAGATAGCTCCATCAAACATGACAGCCAGCCATCAAACTTTTCCAAAGTTTTTTATTTTTCAAAACCAAATACCCAAAACATAAGTTTGTTTTTGAAATATAAATAAACAAATGACCCCCACATCATGAAAGCTTTCTCCCATATTGTGGGTGTAATTTTTCTTTTTTACTGTCCCTCACAGTCAGACTACACCTGGTAGTGAATGACAGTCAAAATAAAAAAAAGCCATCTGGCAACCCACTCTAAGTAGGGCAGATGGTCTACTTAGACCTGAACTGGGAGGGAGATCTTTTCTACTCTACCAAATGGGAGGCTCTAAAGGCGGTCATACGGGGCGAATGCATGGGCCTTACATTCGGAGTCCGGAAACAGTTGCTTAGAGAATACATGGCGGAAGCAGATCTTCTGCGCCACCAAACCATATCGGATCCTGATGATCAGGGGCAAGAGATGGAACGGTTGGCACGGACGTGTGTACATGATGTACTGGAGCGCCTGGACAAATACTCACTGGGACAATAGAGGCAGAATCTTCATCGTGAAGGCGACAAGTCAAGCCACCTGTTGGCCTGGATTCTTAGACGTGAGTTTGCCCCAGAGAGGATTGTGGCTCTGAGGGGGCCAGAAGGGGTAGTGGAACACTCCGAGAAGGCCATACTCCGGGTCCTCCGGTACCACCTGCAAATGGTATGTACTGCGGACCCCGCGGTTTCCGAGTCCTCCATCATGCCGCACATCCAGGGACTCGAACTTCAGACCCTTCCGAGGGATGCTGCGCAGGACCTGGACGCTATGTTGACGCTCCGTGAGGTGAAAGTTGCGATGGCGGCCCTGCCGAGGGCTAAATCCCCGGGAGGTGACGGTTTCCCTCCTGAGTTTTATCAGATGTTTGCGGGCACGCTTGCCCCCCTCCTTATGCAGGTATATCTGGAGGCTTTTGAACGGGAAGCTCTCCCGCCCAGCATGAACCAGGGCGGAATCTGTATGATTCCGAAACCGGGTGGAGACTGCTGTGACCCGGCGGTGTACCGGCCCATAACCATGATAAACACAGATATAAAAATTTTAACTAAATTGCTAGCTGCCCGCTTGGCGCCGCATATGGAGCATTTGGTACATGCCGACCAATGCAGGTTTATCCCGGGCTGCAATACGGCCATGAATCTAAGGAGATTGAATCACATTAGTCACGAAGTACGTGGCGGGGAGGAACAGATGGTCCTGGTGTAGATTGACCTCGCCAAAGCTTTCAACACCGTTGATTGGGGGTACCTCCTGGAGGTCCTCCGGATGGTAGGATTGGGTCCCGACTTCTGTAGCTGGATCTGTATATTGTATACAACCCCTCGGGCCAGGGTACGGCTCGGGCAGCACGATCAGAGGAATGGCTCTTGGGAAGGGGGACGTGGCAGGGGTGGCCCCTCTCGCCGCTCCTCTTTGCCCTAGCAATCGAACCTTTGGCGGTCCACGTGCGGGCAGAAATGGCGCAATGGGGCATTATAGTGGGCGACACGTGTAATGTGATCTCCTTATATGCGGACAATGCCCTCTTCTATTTAATGGCTCTGCGCGAGTCGCCCATCCTGATCCGGAACCTGGACCGCTTTGGTGTGGCCTCGGGATTGAGAGTCAACTACAGGAAGTCTCTGGTCTTCCCGCTGGCAGGCTGTGGTGAGGGACCGGCCCCGGACCTGCCGCTCCTGGGACTGCGATGGGAGCAGGAGGCGTTCCGCTACCTTGGGATTCACGTAGCCCCGACGGATGCACAACTGTTGGCCCGCAATGTTAACCGGGTTCTTCAATCCTTACGACAGCTGTGACCTTCTGGAACTCTCTGCCTCTCTCCTTTATGGGACGGCTGGCCATCGCAAAGATGGTGATGCTCCCTAGGACACTATATGTCCTTCAGAACTCCCTGTGCCCGCTCCCCCACGTGTTTTTCGCGTGCTCGACACCTTGCTCACTTCTTTACTCTGGGAAGGGCGACGTAGCCGAGTAGCCCTTCACACTGTTGTCCGCAGCTGGGAGGAGGGAGGCCTGGAAGCCCCAAGATTTGACCTCTACTACTATGCGGCGCAATTGTTGCCAGCTGCTCGGTGATTTGCGGACGTTGACAACTGGGAAACAGGTCTTCTGGCCGGCAGGGCTGATGGACGAGCCTTAAAGGTAGCACTGATGAGAGGGCGAGGAGCGGACGAGGCCTTACCCTACATCGTCCGCCACACGGCATCGATCTGGCAGCGGTTTGTGGAGAGAATATTGAAACGGGCACCCTTTCACAGGGAGTTCCCGGTCTGGATTCTGGCCCCTATCGTTGCTATGGAAGAGCACATGTCCTTCAGGAACTGGGGACTAGGAGGCTGTGAAACCCTGGCGGACCTCTACCCTGCTGAACTGTTCCTGACCTTCGAACAGGCTTCGGAGGCTTTTGACTTGGGGGAGGGACAGTACTTGCACCATCGGGGCCTACAGGAGGTGGCGAGGGCGGCCTGGCCCCAAATCCCTGAGGCGCCCCCGGTATCCCATACCCTGAACATCCTTCTTTTGTGTGGGAGAGGGCGCAGGCTGATATAATTGCTGTATTCGGCTATGAGACAAGACTCGGCCCGCCGACCCCCCCTCGTGGGTAGCTTGGGAGGAGGACCTTGGATTTACTTTAGACCCGAGTCAGCGCAAACGTATAGGGGGCCTTACCCGCAAATTGTCCTGTAATGCCAGATTCAAACTAACACACTTTAATTTCATGCATCGCACCTGTTTAACCCCGCTTTCCTTGAGGCGTATTTCGGAGGGCAGGGTAGATAACTGTCCCAGATGTGGTGTAGAAGGAGCGGGATTCTTACACCTGGCGTGGAACTGCCCCTTGTCAATAGCTTCTGGGTGGAGGTGGTGGACTGCATCCACGCCACGACCGGCCTTAAGATTGAACTGACTCCGCTCTACTGCTTGTTGGCCCTGGTACCTAAGCCTCGGAAGAGGAACCTTTCTTATAAACTGTTGCAATTAATGTTAGTATTGGCAAGGCGTAGAGTAGCGCTAACCTGGATGGGACAGAGGGCCCCTGAGATGTCGGCCTGGCTTAGGGACGTCAAGGAGTGGTCTCTGGCGGAGGAGACGCATATGGAGCACACACGCAGGGACGTGAAGTTGCAGGAGGATTTGCTTGCGTGGAGACTCATGTGTACCTCAGAATTACACCACAGGGATTCAGACGGCACGAGTGCTGAACTCTTTTCATCAGGGGGGTCGGGATCCGATGGGGAAGGGGAGGGGACCGGGGAAATCGAAGCTGTTCAAGGCTAGTCCTATGCTTCTCCCTCAAATGCATTTCATGTTATGATTGTCAAACTCTCTGTTATTAAGTTACTCATGAATACGGCCTAAACTGTGATTTCACTACCTATTGGTGCCATAATGAGATGGTCGAACTGTATGCATGTTCTACATGAATGATGCCAATTCTAGGGGGGATTGTTTGTTTTTCTTCTTGTTAAAAAACCAAAAATAAAGTTAAAAAAATAAAAAGTAGGGCAGATGGTCGGAAGGCTTAGCTTTGATGGCCTCTTCTATATTGGCCATTGGAGGAAGTTTTACACCGACAGAGTAAATTTTTATCCATCAGTGTAAAACTTGCAGGCCACCCAACTCAAAAGCTGCTAGGCGGACCTTGATTTTCCCCCTGCAGCCCACTGCCATTTTAGTTGGAAAATTTGAGATTCAGAGCCCTGAATCTCACTGACTAAGCTACGACCATGTCCATTACTTTGCTTTAATGTGATTCTTCCAAATCCGACTAGCTGCTTGGTCTTGATTTATGCTATCAGAATTGAAAAATATATGGCAGGAGAATTCTGACTGGCACTTCATATTGTCAACCAGTGCTTGATCTGTGTGCAAGAATGAGTGCCGTAGCCCAAAGCTCTGCTCAGACGCCCATGTTTAGCACTACCTGCCCCCCACCACCTAGCAATCCCACTGCCAACCCAGCTACCAGTGCAATGTAACTGTCAAGCCTTAAGACTTTTAACAGCATCCACAACAGCAAACCCAAATAATTCAGAGGTCTATTATGAGCAACCAATAGCCTGGTCTCCAAAAAATGCTCCCATAGAGGGCCAATCAGATCCTCCAGAAACCTCGAATCACCCATGTTGGAACCTGGGATGTCAGGTCACCTAGGGTAGCCTGGCCTAGGGTAAGACATAAATTCTAGAGGCACAAGTGTGAAGGTTGCAAACCACCCAGCAGTAAATCCATGCAATAGCACACAAAAATGACACTACACCAAAGTATGGAAAAATATGAGCTGCTTTATAAAAATATTATCTGTTCTCTATTCTTAGTATTCACAGGTCAGTATTATACATTCAGTCAGGTGAAATAACATTACGCTTAAGTCTTGGGAAAAGCTACAGCTCAGTACATGCAGATGTCATGAAACCACTAGTATTATTTTTAGCAGTGTTAACTTACATCAGTAAACAACATTAATAGTACATTTCATTACATTAGACTCCAAACTTTGATGTGACTCAACTTCTATGAAGTGCTCTTTAACTCTCCCTTCTAGTCACTCTAACTACCACCATGGGACACTACTACAGAAAGGTTTAAGTTATACAGGTCTGTGCAGCAGCAATCTCTATTAGACACCAGCTCTTCTACTTAATGAGCAGGAGCTCTTAGAACAGCTTCACTGGCCACTGCAAAATCCCTCAGTATCCACTTCCCAACCTAGACAGGCTCCACTGGAGTAATAACCTGCTATAAGCAATGAGCCTGTCTGGGTATTTCCAGGAAACCAACTGTCAGTGCAGCCCCTTTCAGAGATTCCTTATGGATGCTGTATACTTTAGTTTGGATTCTCAGCTAGAGCGCTGACTATGTCTCACTTCCCCTGCTTAATCCTCCTTACTTGTAATACATCTTTGAGTTGTAATCTTGCATCACCAGAGGCAGGGCAAAGGAGCTGAACGCTGAGGAGGCTCACCGATCTCCAGGGCCCCTCAGCTTCCCCCTTCCTACTCGAGCCAGCTCCTCCGTGTGGCTTCTGAGCAGGGAAAAGGGAGTTTTCCCCGATTCTTCTGAGCCACTGCCAGGCTCCTCAATTCCCCCCTCCCGCTCGCGCCAGCTCCTTCGTGAGGCGCTCGAGCGAGGGAAAGACGATGCCACACTCTTCCGCCTCTGCTAGGCTCTCGGCGCCTCCCCTCCTGGTCCCGCCTCCGCCTTCCTGAAGAGAAGCGGCGCGACCGGGCATGCGCGAGCGAGCGGCGGCTTCAGTTGGAGACTGCTCGGTTCTGCCTTCTCCGGCCCCGCCCACAAGCACCGGCTCACTCGCTCCTTATGCCGGGTTAGCGCTGACAGGACACAGCGCAGGAAAGACGATCCTTCACTACAGCGTCCGCTGCAGCCACCGGTCACAGGGCACACATGCGGCTTGAACAAGCAACCAGTGTACCACATAGCACCTCGTGAAGAACACGCTCCCAGCCCCACTTCAGTCACTGGGAGTTCACTTGAGCAAGGGCAGCCCCAGGTACAGGGAAAAGGGGGGAATACGCTTGTGATATATGGCGATAGACTCCTCACCAGCTCACAGTCCTTACAGCCACTGTAATGATATCCTGAGGTCACTTCCCTTGAGTTCCTTTACTGGGCAGAGGACTGCGCTCCGCAGCGCTACAGTCTCCTCCTCCTTTAGACACCCCCTGTATGATTAGACAAGGGCGAACTAGGCGCCCAGGGTCTCCAGTCATCCAACGCAGCAGGGATAGGACAAATAACCCAAGGGAGGAAGGGTGGTGAATCAATAGGCCCAAACCTCTGACTAGCCTACCCCCACCTTAAGCTACAGCCTGTCCTCCAGCTGACTCTCTCCGGTAGACAAAATGGCTGTCCAGCATTCCGCCTTTTATAGGCTGACCCTCAAAGGTCCAGAAGGGACCAGAAGGTTCTGGAACGTCCTATACTACTCTATGGGACAGGTTCTGGGTTTGGCAGTTAGGGCAGTTGGTAGCCACCATTTTGTGACTCCAACTATTCCTGTCAGAACAGGCCTCCAGGCCTGAGGTGAAAAACTATGAGTGGGGGGGGGGGAAGAACATCTATCCCCCTGACCAACACCTAGAAAAAGTTAGTGGACACAAAAATTATTAAAGGTATGAGGGGCAAAAAGGGGACAAAATAAATAATAAATTGGAGGGACTACGCAAAAAGCCAGACAGGTCTAACACGCGTCCCCCCCAGCTGAAAGTGGGGAGAACTACCCAACCCCTTGGGAGTCCTCATCACTAAGGCGGAAATACCTGGAGAGACCGTCTGTATTGGCGTGGTCCACTCCAGGCCGATGTTCCACCCGGAAGTCCATTCCCTGTAGGGAGATGGACCACCTCAACAGCTTGGGATTTTCCCCCTTCATTTGCATCAGCCAACGAAGGGGTCGGTGGTCAGTCTGAACCAGGAAGTGCGAGCCAAAGAGGTATGGCCGCAGCTTCTTCAGAGCCCACACCACCTCAAAAGCTTCCCTCTCAATTGCACTCCACTTCTGTTCCCGGGAAAGCAGTCTTCTGGATAAGAAGACTACAGGCTGATCCAGGCCCTCTTCATTTAGTTGCGATAACACTGCCCCAATGCCATGTTCTGATGCATCTGTCTGGACAATGAACTCCTTGGAGAAGTCTGGAGCCCTCAGGACCGGTGCTGCACACATTGCCTGCTTTAGTTTCTCGAAAGCTTGGTGACAAGCTCCCGTCCAAACTACCCGTCGAGGTTGTTTCTTAGAGGTGAGCTCTGTGAGAGGCGCTACAATAGTGCCATACCCCTTCACAAAGCGACAGTAGTAACCTGTGAGGCCCAGGAAAGCTCGGACCTCAGTCTGTGTCTTGGGGGGGTTCCCAGGCCATGATTGCCTCAATCTTCGCCTGCAGGGGCTGCACAGTCCCCCTACCCACCAAGTGTCCAAGGTACACAACCGACCCCTGCCTAATCTGGCATTTGCTGGCCTTGATTGTCAATCCAGCTTGTTTCAGGGCCTGGAGAACTGCTTGCAGATGTTGCAAATGGTCCTCCCAACTGCTACTGAAGACAGCAATGTCATCCAGGTAAGCAGCAGAGAAACTCTCCATTCCAGAGAGGACCTGGTTCACCAGCCGCTGAAATGTGGCAGGGGCATTTTTGAGCCCAAAGGGCATCACACAAAATTGGAAGTGTCCCTCAGGCGTGGAGAAGGCTGACCTTTCCCTTGCTCCATCTGTCAAGGAGATCTGCCAGTACCCTGAAGTGAGGTCAAAGGTACTTAGGTATTGGGCAGCTCCTAGCCGGTCAATTAATTCATCCGCCCTAGGGATCGGATGAGCATCAGTCTTTGCCACTGAGTTCAGTCCCCGGTAATCCACACAGAACCTCAGTTCGGGTGTGGTGCCTGGTGGCGCGGCTTTTGGCACGAGCACCACCGGACTGGACCAAGGGCTGTTGGAAGGTTCGATAACTCCCAGCTCTAGCATCTTGGCAACCTCTCCATGGATGCTAGCCTTCACCTTGTCGGACAGCCGGTAGGTCTTCGACTTCACTGGTGGGCTGTCCCCTGTGTCCACATCATGGGTACACAGGTGAGTCCTTCCAGGGACAAGGGAGAACAACGTAGAGTACTGCAGCAGTCCTCCCGCTGCTCAGGAGTTAGAGTGGGAGAGAGAATCACTCCCTCCACTGACCCATCCTTCTCTTGAGACGAGAATAAGTCTGGGAGAGGTTCGCTTTCCGCTTCCTCTTCCCCATCAGTCACCATCATCAAAATGACCTCGGGCCTCTCATGGTGGGGTTTGAGACGGTTGGCGTGCAGCACCCGTAGGGGCTGTCGAGGGGTCTTAAGGTCCACCAGGTATGTGGCCTTACCCTTCTTCTCCAACACTTCAAATGGACCTGTCCAGCGATCCTGAAGGGCACTAAGCTCTCCAGGCTCCATCACCCCCAAATTCTGGCCAGGCTCCAATTCCACCTGGTGAGCATTGTGGTCATACCACTCTTTCATAACTGCCTGGCTGGCCTCCAAGTTGTCAGAAGCCTGCTTCCACAACTTCGCCATTTGGCTCCTGAAGGCCAGCATGTAGCTCACCACATCCTGGGGGGGTTTCCTGGGAGACTTCTCCCAACCATCCTTCACCAGGCTGAGAGGACCGCGTACAGGGTGCCCATACAGAAGTTCAAAGGGGCTGAAGCCCACTCCCTTCTGTGGCACTTCCCTGTAAGAAAAGAGCAAACAGGGTAGGAGGACGTCCCATTTCCTCCGCAGGCTTTCGGGCAGACTTCTGATCATGCCCTTCAAGGTCTTATTTAACCTCTCGACCAGTCCATTCGACTGGGGGTGATAAGGAGTGGTGAACCGGTAGGTCACTCCACACTCCTTCCACATCGCCCGCATGTAAGCTGACATGAAGTTGGTCCCCCTGTCAGACACAACTTCCTTGGGGAATCCCACTCGGGTAAAGATCCCCATTAGGGCTATAACCACCACAGGTGCAGTGACTGTCCTCAGAGGAATTGCCTCTGGGTACCGTGTGGCATGATCCACCAGAACCAGGATGAACCTGTGACCAGCTGTTGTTGGTGGATCTAAAGGCCCTACAATGTCGATGCCCACCCTCTCAAAGGGTCTGCTAACGACTGGAAGTGGTTCCAGGGGAGCCTTCAGCTTCACCCCTGTTTTCCCACTGGCCTGGCAGGATACACATGTCCGACAGTAAGTGTTGGACGCCACTTTCATCTGAGGCCAGTAAAAGTGAAGGACAAGCCGAGCAAAGGTCTTGTCCTGGCCTAAGTGTCCTGCCAGGGGTATAGCATGAGCCAATTCGAGCAGAAAGGCTCGGTATTGTTGCGGGACTACCAAGGCCCTTGATGAACCAGGTAAGGGTACCTTGGGTTCACTGTAGAGGAGTCCATCCTCCCAGTAAATATGGTAGTGTCCCGTAACATCACCTGCTGCCTGGGCTTCAGCCTGTCGCCTCAGTCCCTCAAGGGTAGGGGACTCCCTCTGCCCCTTACAGAATTCCTCTCTGGTAGGACCTCCCTCCACATGCCACTCAGCAGGGATGGGTAAATCCTCCAGAGAGTCTACTTCCCCCTCCACGGACTCCTGGTCCACCACCGCCGGTGGCCGATCCGTCACATGGGGTGTGGAAGCCGGAGCAGGCTCTTCCTGTCTCCGGGTCTGTCCCTTTTTGGCAGCGGGTTGGGCCATTGTTCCAGGCTCCAACCCAGGCGAACTCCCTCTCCGGGTAGTCGCAGACCGTGTGCTCGCACAGGCCCAGTCAAGTGTACCCAGCATCGCAGAGTGCGTCCGGTATTCCACCTCTCTCCAAGTGTTGTGCTCCATGTCATTCCCCAACAGACAATCAACTGGCACGGCAGGGCTTACGGCAACTCGAAGTGAACCTGCAACCCCCTCCCACTCAAAGGAAACCTCAGCCACTGGATAGTGGCCCATTCTGCCGTCAGCCATCGCGTCGGGGTGGAGTACATTGGGAACCACCTGCTCTGGAGACACCAGTTGACTTCTCACCATAGTCATACTGGCTCCTGTATCTCTCAGAGCCTCCCCTCTCTGGCCATTGATGGTGACCCACTGCCCATACTTTTGTAGTATTTGGGGGCACCTGAATCTTTGGAACCATCTCCCGCTCTCCCAGGGACACTAAGGTGACACCCGCCCACTCACCCCCCTTATTTAAGGGCAACTCCTCCCCGAGCGCTACACTAGCTACTCCCGGTGGTTTTCCTCCGGTGGGAGGGGGTGGTCTCTTTGGGCATCTGACATCTCCCTTATAATGTCAAACACCACCACACTCAAAACAGTGGAGAACCCTTGGCTGCTGGCTTTGGCCAGGATTAGGGTTTCTGGGCGGGTTTGCCTTAGGGGTGAAACCTGCTCCCTTCCCTTGGAAATTATTTTGGGGACCTTTAGAGAACTCCCTCTTTTTATCTCCCCCCTCCTTCTTCTGGGGGGTGCCCTGTCCGGCCTTTTGGGAATCCCCTCCAGTCCCCTTTGAGGACACCCGGGTACTTGCCCAGATGTCCGCCTCCTCTGCAAGCTTCCGGGGATTGGTCAGCTTGCTGTCCACCAGGTGTTGGCTCAGCTCGGGAAAACATTTCTCGAGGAGGTGCTCTTTCAAAAATAGATCATACAGCCCCTCATAGTCCCTCACCTCACTGCCCTTGACCCAACCCTCCAAGGCTTTCTTGGCGTAATCTAAGAAATCCACCCAATTCTGGGTGCTCAGTTTGTGACGTCCCCTAAATCTTTGTCTGTATTTTTCAGGGGTAAGTCCAAACTTTTTCACCAGTGCCACTTTCATGGCAGGATAGTGGGTTTGCTCATCCTGCTCCAGAGCCAACAAGGTATCTCTGCCAGCAGGTGGCATATATTTATACAGCCCACCCCCCCAGTGAGTGTCTGAGATTCCATGAGCCCTTAAAGAAACTTCATATGCGGCTAACCATTTGGCAATGTCATCACCGGTGGTATAACTAGCAATAACATCCTTGGGTAGATAGGGTCTGGGTTCCCTGGTATTTACTTTATTTTCGCTGCCACCATTGTCTGGATTAGGAGACCTTAATGTTAAGGCTTGAAGGTCTAGCTCCTTTATGGTTCGTTCGTGGGCCAACCTCCTGTCCTCCCTTTCCATTTCCATTCTAGCTAAATCCAATCTCATTCTCCTCTCCTCCCTCCTGTCTTCCAACTCGGCATCGGTTAAACTCCTCACCGAGACGCTGCTGCCCTCCCTCGAAAGTGTCTTGGGACCTGTCAGCAGATTCCCCCTTCCAGCTTGGTACAGCATTGCAGTCTCAAGGACAGTGTCCCTATCACTCTCTTCTGTGTCCTGTTCCTCCACTAAATGAGCTTCCACCCATGCCCTCATGCTAGTCAGTAACTCGCCTTTCTTGGCACCTTTTTTGAAGAATACCCTCTGTTGTTGACACCATTCCTTGAGTTGGGTCACAGTGTAGGATTCTAGCTCTTCAAGGTTTAATTCCATCTTTCAAATATGGGATTAAATGAGTACTCAGGAGGGAACTAAGACGCGTGATCTGAGGATAACCTCCACCCACCACCAGGAACAAATTTGGAAAAACAAAATTCAAATTAGGAGGGCCGCAAGGAGAAAACTCCTGGTGTAGGCCAGTGTATTGCGTTGAATTACTATTGAGTAGCTGCAACCAAGTCAGGATCCCACCGCTAGGCACCAATCTGTTGGAACCTGGGATGTCAGGTCACCTAGGGTAGCCTGGCCTAGGGTAAGACATAAATTCTAGAGGCACAAGTGTGAAGGTTGCAAACCACCCAGCAGTAAATCCACGCAATAGCACACAAAAATGACAGTACACCAAAGTATGGAAAAATATGAGCTGCTTTATAAAAATATTATCTGTTCTCTATTCTTAGTATTCACAGGTCCGTATTATACATTCAGTCAGGTGAAATAACATTACGCTTAAGTCTTGGGAAAAGCTACAGCTCAGTACATGCAGATGTCATGAAACCACTAGTATTATTTTTAGCAGTCTTAACTTACATCAGTAAACAACATTAATAGTACATTTCATTACATTAGACTCCAAACTTTGATGTGACTCAACTTCTATGAAGTGCTCTTTAACTCTCCCTTCTAGTCACTCTAACTACCACCATGGGACACTACTACAGAAAGGTTTAAGTTGTACAGGTCTGTGCAGCAGCAATCTCTATTAGACACCAGCTCTTCTACTTAATGAGCAGGAGCTCTTAGAACAGCTTCACTGGCCACTGCAAAATCCCTCAGTATCCACTACCCAACCTAGACTGGCTCCACTGGAGTAATAACCTGCTATAAGCGATGAGCCAGTCTGGGTATTTCCAGGAAACCAACTGTCAGTGCAGCCCCTTTCAGAGATTCCTTATGGATGCTGTATACTTTAGTTTGGATTCTCAGCTAGAGCGCTGACTATGTCTCACTTCCCCTGCTTAATCCTCCTTACTTGTAATACATCTTTGAGTTGTAATCTTGCATCACCAGAGGCAGGGCAAAGGAGCTGAACGCTGAGGAGGCTCACCGATCTCCAGGGCCCCTCAGCTTCCCCCTTCCTACTCGAGCCAGCTCCTTCGTGTGGCTTCTGAGCAGGGAAAAGGGAGTTTTCCCCGATTCTTCTGAGCCACTGCCAGGCTCCTCAATTCCCCCCTCCCGCTCGCGCCAGCTCCTTCGTGAGGCGCTCGAGCGGGGGAAAGACGATGCCACACTCTTCCGCCTCTGCTAGGCTCTCGGCGCCTCCCCGCCTGGTCCCGCCTCCGCCTTCCTGAAGAGAAGCGGCGCGACCGGGCATGCGCGAGCGGCGGCTTCAGTTGGAGACTGCTCGGTTCTGCCTTCTCCGGCCCCGCCCACAAGCACCTGCTCACTCGCTCCTTATGCCGGGTTAGCGCTGACAGGACACAGCGCAGGAAAGACGATCCTTTACTACAGCGTCCGCTGCAGCCACCGGTCACATGGCACACAGGCGGCCTGAACAAGCAACCAGTGTACCACGTAGCACCTCGTGAAGAACACGCTCCCAGCCCCACTTCAGTCACTGGGAGTTCACTTGAGCAAGGGCAGCCCCAGGTACAGGGAAAAGGGGGGAATAAGCTTGTGATATATGGCGATAGACTCCTCACCAGCTCACAGTCCTTACAGCCACTGTAATGATATCCTGAGGTCACTTCCCTTGAGTTCCTTTACTGGGCAGAGGGCTGCGCTCCGCAGCGCTGCAGTCTCCTTCTCCTTTAGACACCCCCTGTATGATTAGACAAGGGGCGAACTAGGCGCCCAGGGTCTCCAGTCATCCAACGCAGCAGGGATAGGACAAATAACCCAAGGGAGGAAGGGTGGTGAATCAATAGGCCCAAACCTCTGACTAGCCTACCCCCACCTTAAGCTACAGCCTGTCCTCCAGCTGACTCTCTCCGGTAGACAAAATGGCTGTCCAGCATTCTGCCTTTTATAGGCTGACCCTCAAAGGTCCAGAAGGGACCAGAAGGTTCTGGAACGTCCTATACTACTCTATGGGACAGGTTCTGGGTTTGGCAGTTAGGGCAGTTGGTAGCCACCATTTTGTGACTCCAACTATTCCTGTCAGAACAGGCCTCCAGGCCTGAGGTGAAAAACTATGAGGGGGGGGGGAGAACATCTATCCCCCTGACCAACACCTAGAAAAAGTTAGTGGACACAAAAATTATTAAAGGTATGAGGGGCAAAAAGGGGACAAAATAAATAATACATTGGAGGGACTACGCAAAAAGCCAGACAGGTCTAACAACCCAGAACTCACAACATCAGTTTCCCCAATTCCTGTGAGTAGCATGGCCCACTGCAACGGGTCTCAGCAGCAACAAACCTCCTTTCACAGTGAGGGAGAAAGTCTGGAGGACAAAACTCTGCTTCCCCCATACTCCCCACTCTCCAAGTGATCCGACCACTTTGCATCCTTAGCAGCTTATTCCAACTACAGATGACTCGTTAAATCTGCAGGAAGACCCCCCCTATTTGAGCATGATAAGTAACTCAATGAGTAACTCAGAATGCAGTGGGGATATTCCATCCTCAGTATTTGGGGGAGATCTTGACAGTCTTTCAGGATGTTTTCTTTTACTTGGGGGAAACCACATACAGGAGGCAGCTGTATGTCAGAGACCACTACTCAGTACCCTGGACAAGACCTCCAGGGCATTACAATTTCAATTAGATAAGCTGGATATTCAGATTGCTCTGCTGGAAACACTTGCTCAGTATATCACATCAATTGACACAAGATGTGAACGCTTTTTGGCGACAGTAAAAGTCCTCCTGAAAGAATCAACCACATTTCTTCCAAACACACAGTGATGGCTGGTCACATTTTAAAGTGGGGGCAGCGCAAATGCCCCTGTCTTGAATGCCTTGTGGCTAGTGTGCCCAACTCTCACGATTCTGGTGGGCAAACAATGATCATAGCAACAGGAACAGTAACCCACGGAACTACGCGAAGTAAAACATTGAGGGTCAAATAATAATATTTCTGAAAGTAGCAAGATGTGAATTTTTGTACCTCGTACACGAAAAACAAATGGCCAGACTTGCTGTCATGAACTAATAAGGGCAGCAGAAAAAAAACGATTCAAACCTTCAAGATGTTTTGATGTGACATAAAAGAGATCCTTAGATACAAACCTTAATTCAAAACTCCAGAAGTCTGAAAGAGAGTTAAATATCATTCAGCCACACTAGTTCTCGGAAAAGTACAGAAACCTTCACTTTGAGTTTAATTCAATTGTTGTGGAAATAAAAGTAGCTTAAAATTTCTGCAGCGTGTTTTAACACTTCCCCTTCACGAGATAGTGGTGCACAAACACACCACTGTACTTAATGCACATCAGGAGTGATGATTTAAGACTTACAGAAACTTAGTATAGTATTTAAAAGTGAACTAAATTATTGTTTCTGGCACAGCGGCTCAACAGTGCAGCCTTTTTATCATTGTTATTCCACATCTAGTTATAATTAAAGAACTCCATGCACTTTCTGTTGTCCTCTGCAATACTACTTACCAAGTCCCCCTGCGATGCCCCCTCAGCGCTGCTCTCACCCTGGCACACTCAGGAGATGCCCCTTCTCAGAGCACCGAGTAATATGTTAATTACCCGCCCCCACGCTGCATGCCATTCAGTGCAGTGGAGTTTGCTTGGGCATGTCATGCCTAGCCCAGCCCAGCCAATCTCAACATTGCTCTTTTTTTTTTTTTTTCAACATTGCTCTTTAAATAAATTAGTGGCACACGCCGGCTTTACGTCTGGGACGCGGGGAGTGGGCATATTACTTAAAATTACGTTCCCTTTCACTCTGCAGTCCACATGGTCGGATAATAGGGGCAGATATGTAAGCATATCCTGTCTCTGGGAGGGTAGAAGGGTCACATTTGTCTCAGTATATGTTCCCCCTGGCGTTCAGAGCGACACTTTTAAAGATCTGGGAGCTATACTATTGACCTTTCCAGAGGGACTCCTCTTGTTGGGGGAGACTTTAACACAGTAGTATCTGGGCAATTGGATCGTCACCCCCGCGGGAAATCAGACCTGCACAAAGGTGGTTACCTGACTTCTTAGAAGCCATGGGGCTGGTGGATGGATGGAGAGTTCATAATCCTGGACGGGCTCAATATACCTATTTATCGAGCGCCCATCGCAGTCTCTCCTGTATTGACTATATGCTAGTTCCAGCTACCCTAGCGCTAGATATTCGTGAGATAAGACATTTAAGTAGAGGTATCTCAGACCATTCACCGATCTGGACACAAGTAGCCCTGGGTCAGAGGAAATCGGGGCACATTGCCCCAATTAACCCATGGTACCTTCGGGACCCTGATACCCAGAAGAAAATAATCCAGGGTATAGATTTATATTTTCAAGAAAATGAAGGTACAGTAGAATCCCCTCAAACGTTGTGGGAAGCCTATAAGTCAGTGATCCAAGAGCAATCCCTGTCATTGAAGACTTGATACACGCAGAAGACGAGGTATTAGGGCTAGAAGGGGAATTAGAAGTGTCAGTAACCCCCGAGAAACTGCACCTCTTGCAGCTTAAACAGGATGAATACAAAGCCATAGCTACAGACAGAGCTAAAATCCAGGGACGGGAAATACAAAAACAGAATCTGCGAGCACGGGTACAAAGCAGGGAAACTGATTGCATGGTTGGATAAAAAAGAAAGGACTAGCCGTATCATGCCAGAACTTCATGTGGAGAGTGTTGGCCTGATCTCTGATACTCAGAAAATAGCTAACCAGTTTGCTAAATACTACCAAACGGTATATGGTACGGAAGGGAAATATTCACTTGAAGAGAATAGCTCTCTGCTCCGAGATATCTCACTCCCTATACTGACAGACAACAACAAGAAATATTTAGAGTCCGACTTCACAAATGAAGAAGTGGCTCAAGCAATATGTAACATTCCTTCTGGAAAAGCATCGGGCCCCAATGGTCTCTCAATTGAACTTTACAAACTCAGACCAGACAAACTGGCCCCATATCTCCGATCCATGTTTAAGGACAGCAGGGACAAGGCAATACTCCCCTTGGACCACAGGATAGCAAATATAGTGGTCATTCACAAGGAAGGGAAACCCAAAACCAGTTGTGCCTAGTATAGACCAATATCCCTGCTTAACGCAGAACCCAAAATCCTAGCAAAGATATTGGCGATCCGCTTGGTAAAGGTAATAGACGCCTTGGTACACCCTGACCAGTCAGGTTTTATGCTGCACCGTAATACCGCCTTAAACCTGAGCAGAGTGCATGGAGTGCTGGTTAGGGTGGTGACTATCCAAGAGCCGGCGGTTCTGGTGTCGCTCGACGCCACTATGGCGTTCGACATGGTGGAGTGGCCACACCTATTCTCGGTGTTGAGTAAAATGGGCTTTGGGCCCAGCTTTGTGAGATGGGTCCGGCTATTGTATTCAAAACCCATGGCCCAGTAGTGGTGAACAACCGCACATCACCAGCGTTCCAATTGCCACGAGGCACAAGACAGGGATGTCCGTTGTCCCCGTTACTATTTGCTCTGGCTCTGGAACCTATGGCAGCATAGATTCGTAAGGATCATGGTATGCACTGGTCGGCACACTGGGAGGATAAGATATCCTTATATGTGGACGATATTTTGTTGTACTTAACGTCTCCAAGGGCATCCCTGATATGTTTATTTGATATCCTTGCTGTGTTTGGCAGGTATTCCGGCTTCACTTTAAAACGGACAAATTCGGTCGTCTATGTCCTGCAGGGGGAGCCTCCTGCCCTCCCGGGGAACTGCCCACTTCAGATAGCGACTGAGGGCTTTCGGTATCCGGGCATCTTTGTCTCTCTGAGCCCTATGATCCGCTTCACATGCTGTACCGACCAGATTCTCGGACCAGATGAAATCAGCTCCTAGGAGCCCCTCTAACCCAGCCGGAACGTACTCACCTCCCTCCTTAGAATATATTTACAATGGGTATGGATATATGTATGTACATCTTATACCTAAGGATGGGAAAAATAGCAATAAACATGCATTGGTTTTCTACAATATCCTATTCACACCTATTGGTCTCACGGCCACGTAGGCCCAGACTGGTCTACCCTAGGGCAGGTCTGATAATGTACCATTACACACTGATCATCAGTGCTCACCCGACGCACAATCTGGCGCGCCTACACACACACGGGCCTGCAGACCCAGTGCTCTCATTGATATCCGACCTGCAATCTGGCAGATCTACACACCTCTCTATCTTAGGTGATCTCACTTACACACGGCCCACAATCCAGCGAGCCTCCACACCGTCTCCCTCCGGTGCTCTCACTTACACACGGCCCACAATCCAGCGAGCCTCCACACCGTCTCCTTCTGGTGCTCTCACTTACACACGGTCTGCACTCCGGCATATATATATACACGCCATGTACCAATGACAATCACTTTCCTATGAACATTTAAGGATAAAGTCTTTGGCTATCTACTCGGGATAAAACTACGATAATAGAAATTGATATGGCCAAATTATAATATGTACCTTCTGCTCCTGACATCAAATGTTCCCTCTCTCCCTACTTGCTCAGTCATTCCTTACCTGATCAGGATTCGCATCCGTTCATGCAAACAATGTCTAACTAGAAGCTCAGGTTACCCTGATTGAACAAGAATACAAGGCACATGTCGGTTCATTATGAACTGGGGTGTTTTCTTTATTACAACAAAAATAAACACAATACTACACAATGTATATACTGTAAAGAAAAGTAAAGGTTAGAATGCGCGCTTAACAAGGAAAAGGGCAGAGATCACCTTATTAATGTGAAGTCGGGGCTCGGCAGTCATCTAGGTTCCCTTCTCGTCTCTGTGTCTTGGCTCGTCTTGGAATCACACCTCAGCAGTCACGGGTACACGTCTGCACCGCTATGCTCAATCTCCTCTGCTTCCCTCCAAGTCACTGGAACCTCGCTGGCTATTAGCTACCGTCTCTCTCTCTCTCTGTTTCTGTGCGCTCCGCGCTATTTCTCCTTCAGTCTTTCTTAGAGAGTCTCGGTTTCAGAATCTTTTCTCGGACTTCCAAATGGTGATTGTCTGCTCTGGAAATAATTAATGGCATAGATGCTAACGGCTAGCTGCCGCCTACAGACTGACTGACTCATTGCCTAACACTTTCGCTAATATCAAAACCTGCCCCTTCATGGAAAGTTACGGCCAGTAACCTGCCGCCCACCAAATTCTTGTACCTCCCCGTACCAAGGGCACGTTCCCAGCCGGCCGGCCTGGAGTTGTGTCTTCGGAGTGGAGAAAAATACAGTCTTTCGATAAGGGCCAGCCTGAACCGGTTCTCTCCAAGCGAACAACACCTTAAAACTAAAACATTACACTTGACCTAGAAAGCCTCTCGAACTACCAGGCAGAGAGCAAGATGGAGTCTGTCCCGTTTAAGGCCTACAAGGCCCAAAATACGCATAACTCCGCAGAAGATGTACTAATACTCTTACAAAAGGATGGATCATCACTAATACTTATATATCTATCCCCTAGCTTAAGTTTATAAGCCCTGATCTAAAGAAAAGGGTACGAAAATGCACTACTGTGCCTCATGGATAGGTCCTACTTATAGTCCTAATCCCTATACTCTAAGGGTAATAGGCTGGAGTCATTCTCCATCATCTTCCCTCTCAAAGAGGGTCGAAAAAGTCGGTTATCACACTTCACCCTTGACTCCAGTCTATTAGCCATATCTTATATCGAACTAACATCAGTGGAAGAATAATAAGAAACAAAATTAACTGACCTATTTCTCCTACCAAAGCCACAAAATTGTAATAGAGAAGGAATGCACTGAATACAACAACAAATAGCTATCAAAACACAAATGGCAACAATAACACCCCCTAAAATCTGTCGTAAAGAATGCAAGTCAGGTAACCAATTAAAGAGCCAGTCAAATAAGCCCTGATCAATGTGTTGTCTAATTTCTGCAGTCAAGTCGTGTAGTTTGTCAATATGGGCTTGGATTGATTTAAAATGGTCGGACAAATTAAAACAGCATAGGCCCTCAAAATCAGAACATTCATGTCCATGTTTTAACAAAAGATAATCAATAGCTGCGCGATTCTGTAAAATAGCTCTACGTTCACCCTGGGCATCTAATAACAGATCAGACAAAACAGTAGAGGTTTGGTTGATGGATTTAACCATCCAGCAGGCCATCTTGCCAATTGTTTTGGCATTATAAACAGCCAATGCAGGGACTCCAATAATAGAAAAAGCTAAACCAAGGTATTCTGATTTAGAGTACAGGTGAACAGAGGAATCACAATCTTCATGTAATGACATTGAATCTCGTACCATACGGGAATGTGAACTAGGATGTGAAGAAAACATTAATAAACTCAATCTAGTGATGGCACAAGGACCACCAGAAATATTAGCGGGAATATAGGGCCAAGATGAGTTCCCGCAGGAAAACAACCACCCAGAGGGCAGCAACATAGAACGGTAATAACTAGGGGCAACTAATAAACGTTTACATGTCATATTATTTTTCACGGAAACACATGAATTCGGAAGTCTCTTTAAACACAGCAATCGTTGATGAGCTGAAAAGGAAGTGGCAGCCTGAATTTTTAATTTGATGCATTCGGTGATAGCCTTGGGATCACATGTTAGAATAAAACATAAGTCACCCTGCGTAATATTATAGGTCGTGATTTGGGAATGCATAGGGAAATCAGAATCAGGAAGAACAGTACATAAAGGGCAAAACTCATGGGCCGCAAAGTCGCCCAGAATAATATTGGATCGGGCACTTGAAATATTGAAAATATGTCTCAAAGTTTCAGTAGATGCAGGGACAGCAACCAAGCAGGTCGCCAAGATATCAGTCACAGACCTCATGGGAGTGAGGCAAAAATGCGGAGAGTTAGTAACCCGTTTAGCAAGGGTAATCCAGAAGTTGGACGACGAATACCATGCAGCAAAGGATCGTGGAACTCGTGTTCTCCAATCAACCGAAGTCGGTGGGTCCTCTCCTCTCCCGGCGTAGCAGACCAAAAGGAGTCCAACGCCAGCACATCCTGCAGCAGCAGTCCAGAGAATGACCTGAAAGAATACAAACAGAGGCCTTAATCATTCTCGTAAGTAACATTTGTCAGCTGGGACAGCTTCCCAGCTATCTTTCCCTGGCTTCATCACCAAAATGGTGTTGTCATGACCGGTCGCAATAACTTCAGCCTGTTCAGGGGGATGTTTAGGCGATTGCACCCATATTTTGGCACCGGGATTATCGGTGGAACCAAATCCTTTTTGGCCTCGTACTGTCAGCAAAGTTGGGGCAGAGCCTCTCTTAATCTCACCACTGAAGACAGGCATAATGAGTAACTGAGCAACACGGTCAGATTTTTGGATCGACAAGTCAATTTCACTGCTATTAAGCAGAAGAACCTTAATCTCTCCCTGATAATCACTGTCAATTACTCCTCCGAGAACTTGAATACCTTTCGTGGCAAGGCCCGATGTAGGGGCAATAAGTCCAAAACTACCGGCTGGTATACAGACACCAACGCCGGTTTCAACAATAATTCGGTCTCTGCCTTTCAGGATTGCATCATTCATAGCATGCAGGTCCAAGCCTGCGGAACCTGGGGTCGCTCTGCTTGGAGCTAAAGCTCCGGGGGTAATTTCCCAGTACATAACAGTAGTGGACGTGGAATAGGGTTTTGCATCAACAGTTGGAGGAAACAAACGCATTAAAGGAGATTCAGCATGTAACAAAGGGCGATTATTTAGAATCATCAATGCCTGGAGCAAAACATCTCTCCAGTTTTTGTAATGGTCGTCAGTCAATTTACGTAGTTGTTCTTTTAACAAACCATTCATAGGCTCAATGAGGCCCGAGGCCTGTGGATAATATGGAATATGAAAAATCCATTCAATGTTATTTTCCACACAGAATTCCTGCACCAATCTTCCACGAAAATGGGATGCATTATCCGATTGAATTTGGAATGGAACACCATAATATAAAATAAGCAATTCCAGGGTCTTAATGGTATTCACTTGGGTGGCTTGTTTGCAAGGGAAAGCGACCAACAGGCCACTAAAAGTATCAACAGCTGTGCAAATATATTGACAATTTTTGCTCATAGGGAGCGGGCCAATATAATCAACTTGCCAAATTTGGGCGGGCATTTTTCCTCGATGTAAATGGCCTTTAACAATATGAGGTACTGTTCTTTTTCTAGAATGCTGACAGATAGGACAATGCAGAATGACATCTTTAATTAAATTTAAGGGAATATGAATCCCTCGATCGGAAGCCCACCTGCTAGTGGCTCTTTCTCCAAAATGTCCCGCTTTTTGGTGGGCCCATTTCGCCAATCCTGCCAAATCAGAATCCTGCATGTCCACCACTGCCTCAGCAATTTTAGACTTTTCATCTGCAATGTTATGAAAGAATTTGTCAAGGGAATCAATCGGGGTATGAGCGTCCACATGAAAGATTGTAACAGTACTCTGTGGGAGCAATTCCCAAATTTCTTGCCATAATTCTTTACCCCACAGTTCTTTTGAATGCAATTCCCAATTATGAGAATGCCAAGTTGGTAACCAAACCGCCAGTCCATTAGCAGTGGACCAGGAATCAGTAAAAATATGACATGTGCCAGGTAGTTCCTGTTTCAAAACTTGGTAAACTGCATATAATTCAGCATATTGACTACTCTTTCCATCACCAGTTGTACTCAATAATTTTTGCGTGACAGGATTGAATGACACTGCTTTCCAGTGCCGTTTCTCACCAATGAACTTCGCTGAACCATCCGTAAACCACACATGTTTTCTGTCCTCCGCGGACAAATCATCAAATGGCTTACCCCACCTAACAGGAGATTCCTGGACTACAGGCACAGAACAATCATTTCCAGTCTCATTCGATGGCGCCTGCGCCACTCGCTCATGCAACACAGCCACACCTTTCGGACCCACACGCGCTCTGTCCTGAATGTACCATTTCCATTTAATGATACTCGCCTCCTGAGCATGTCCAATTCGATGAGATTTCGGCGAACTCAAAACCCACTGCATGATAGGAATTACAGGTCTCAAGATCACAGTATGACCCAACGTCAATTGCTCGGTATCCACCAGAGCCCAATAACAAGCAAGCAACTGTTTTTCAAAAGGTGTATAACGCTCACCAGCCTCAGGTAACTTTTTAGTCCAAAAACCCAATGGCACTTTCTGTCTGCCCTGCTTTTGCCACAGACTCCAATTGGCATACAGGCCATCCACAGAAACATTCAAATCCACATCACCCTCGCCCACGGGCCACAAATCCAAAGCATACTGAATTGCTCCTTTCGCCAAATTAAAAGCATTTTGTTGTGGTTCACCCCACTCAAACGCATTCTTTTTGCGGGTGACTCGGTACAGAGGAGCTAAAATCTGACTCAAATGGGGAATATGTTGACGCCAAAAACCAAACAGGCCAATAAAACATTGAGCCTCCTTTCTGTTCCTCGGAACAGCGAAATCCAAAATTTTACGCCTCACCTGCGGAATACTTCTCTGTGACCTTCATGCCAATTAATTCCTAAAAATTTAACATTCTGGGAAGGGCCCTGCAATTTATCAGCATTAATCTCCCAACCTTTTGCACGTAAACAGTCAAGAATCTGATCTAAATGTGATTGGACTTGGTCGTGCGTCTCACCTTGAATCAAAACGTCATCAATATAATGACACACCTGAATCTGGGGATGTACGGGCACTTCAGATAAATGTTCCGCCACCAGCCGGTGACAGATCGTAGGACTATGTACATAACCTTGAGGAAGACTCCTAAACGTCATTTGACGGCCATGCCAGGTAAAACTGAATTGCTCCTGACACTCGGGGGCAATTGGAATCGAAAAGAAAGCATTAGCAATATCAATGGATGCATACCATGTACCTGGATGCTTCTGAATTCTCTGAATCAAAGTAACCATGTCAGGCACAGCAACAGCCAAAGGCGGAGTGTGTTTATTTAATTGTCGATAATCAACCGTCATGCGCCAAGAATTATCACTTTTGCGCACAGGCCACACAGGATTATTCCAAGCAGAAGTGATTGGAGTTATAACTCCTGCATCAATCAGATCCTGAATTGTGGCACTAATTTCTTCATGACCACCTGGAATTCGATATTGTTTCTGAGAAACAACTTTAGTAGCTTGGGGAATCTTAATGGGGGGCATCCGCAAACGACCAACCCGTACGGGTCTGGACGAAATGTAATGCTTCGTACCAAATTGATAACAGCCATCATCAAGATGCAAAGTCATTCCTTTCAAAATGTCAATTCCAATGATATATTCCAGGAGAGGCACAACTAACACAGAATATTCTTTACGGGGAATTCGGCCAATTTTCATGTCAAGCGCAGTTTGCACTGCGGGAGTTTCCTTACCACCTAAACCAGTAATTGTAAAAAACTGTCCTTTGAATTTTTTCGATTTACCATGAATTAAAGTGGCCTCCGCCCCAGTATCCACCAATGCTCGGGCCCTTTGGATATTACGATGTTTCCAAAAAATTTCAATATCTACATAGGGTCTATTGTCTTTATGAGCCCACCTGCGTACCGGAGCTTGACCAATTTCCTAGTCATTTTTACCATGGTCAGCCAACCAAGACAAATCAGGATAGATGTTTTCAACTTTTTTCGGAATCAGAACATCCTGCTCATATCCATCTCTATTACGAAACGGATTAGTGTCATGTTCAAAGAATTGAGAATTACGGTCAGAAAGCTTGTGACGATCCTCCCGTCGTCTAACATCAGGGGAATAACTTCTCTCATCTCTGCGTCTATTAGAGACACGATGATCTCTACCCCTGTCTCTCTCTCCCTCTCTCACCCTTACGCTCTCACGGCGGGGGGAAATATCACGTTCATAACGCCGGTCATCACGGCGATCAGCATCCACACGACGCCTCTCATCACCACTGTCATCAGATCCTCGGTCACAATCATTCTTACGTACACGACAGGCACCCTCCTTCCGATCCAGACCACGCTTACGAAACATGTCCCACAAGCGATTATTAGGTTCACCATCAATGTCCTCCCTTTTCACACCATCAGCCAAAAGTGCAAGAAACATATCACGTCTAGAAAATTTATAATCCCCAGCGGTACGACCTTCAGGTCGAGATTGCCTCTCAGGTTTAAACCATTCACCCAACTCACCAAGCTGACGAACAGATTCAAGCACCATAGACAAAGGATTGCCAGTTTGATTGATCAACAAAGTCATCATAACCTGCTTATAAGCAACAGGCGAAGAACGGATAATGCGATTACGCACAGAAGATGTTAAAAGACCATCCAACAATCTGTCAGACGTACTGAGAAAAATGGCAGTTTTCATTACTTCCTCTTTCAAACGTTGCGACGCATCGCGCAAAGTGTACCATGGCTTGTCATTGACAGGCCAATCAGATTCAGTAGGGTATTTATGGTTACAACCATCGTTCGCAAGCTGGAGCAAGCTAATTTGGCCAGCACCATTATAATTTCGAAAATGATCTTGTACAGTAGAATCGGAACTCAAAGAGCAAAAACGTAAGCAATCACCAGCATCAAGCATAATACCGGCAGCACCTAGTTCATAAAGGCGCACCATCCAGGTAAGCAAAGTTTCACCGGGTCGTTGTCGAAATCGTTGTAAAATGTCACTAACCTCCTGTTGAGTAAAATCTTCAATACTATCCAAATGAATACCATTCGGCATACCAGGAGCCTGTTGTAATTTACGTCGAAACACAGGGTGAGCAGAAACCTCCGGAAGAGCCTCCGAGGAAGCCCGGTCCTTAGATTTAGAAGAACAATCAGAGCGTAATATGTCATCAGAATTGGTAGAGTGACCACGATCATCAGAAACGTCGTCTTTGTCACAGGAAGCAGATTTACAATCACGTCCGGTGCGAGAAGACTCGCGCTTGTCACCCTCCTCAGCCGAGGAGCCAGATTCGTTCGAGTCCCAGATATTACCATCCCACTCATCAGGATTCCAATCTAGTCCGGCTTTTGCCACGACCAGACGCACTTTCCGTGTAGACACACGACCACGGCGGTGCCTATATTTATATTTCGCAATGCGCACCGCAGCCCTTTCGGCTATAGTCTGATAAGTCTCAAGTTTGTCGGCAAGCAACTTATTCTGACATCGCAAAAGAGTATGCGCATTCTGCACCTCAACAAACTTTTCTTCCATATCAACAAACCGCTTCTGCAATTTCAGAAACTTCTCATGAAGCATCCTGTAAGCAGTCAGCACAATCCAACCTCTGCGTCCTAAAACAGGAAGCTCATCACCCTTCACTACTGGCGCTTTTTGCAAGCAAGAAACCACATCAGCGGGCTCCGCCTGCTCCAAACAAGAAGTCCAATTCTCACTCAAACCAGTAGAATCGGCCCACTCACGGGCCAAAGCCTCATAAGGCGTTGATTCCCAGCCGGGAATGTCAATCGGTAATTTGAAAGTAGATTTAGATTTCTTCGAGAACATGTTAGCACACAAAAAATATATACACAATTATAAACAAAGAAAAATACGTACGAGCCGAGCGCAAACCAACAAGATGAAAACAATACAGCGCACACAGGCTTCGTAAACAGTTCGTGACGCCAGATGTACCGACCAGATTCTCGGACCAGATGAAATCAGCTCCTAGGAGCCCCTCTAACCCAGCCGGAACGTACTCACCTCCCTCCTTAGAATATATTTACAATGGGTATGGATATATGTATGTACATCTTATACCTAAGGATGGGAAAAATAGCAATAAACATGCATTGGTTTTCTACAATATCCTATTCACACCTATTGGTCTCGCGGCCACGTAGGCCCAGACTGGTCTACCCTAGGGCAGGTCTGATAATGTACCATTACACACTGATCATCAGTGCTCACCCGACGCACAATCCGGCGCGCCTACACACACACGGGCCTGCAGACCCAGTGCTCTCATTGATATCCGACCTGCAATCTGGCAGATCTACACACCTCTCTATCTTAGGTGCTCTCACTTACACACGGCCCACAATCCAGCGAGCCTCCACACCGTCTCCCTCCGGTGCTCTCACTTACACACGGCCCACAATCCAGCGAGCCTCCACACCGTCTCCTTCCGGTGCTCTCACTTACACACGGTCTGCACTCCGGCAGATATATATACACGCCATGTACCAATGACGATCACTTTCCTATGAACATTTAAGGATAAAGTCTTTGGCTATCTACTCGGGATAAAACTACGATAATAGAAATTGATATGGCCAAATTATAATATGTACCTTCTGCTCCTGACATCAAATGTTCCCTCTCTCCCTACTTGCTCAGTCATTCCTTACCTGATCGGGATTCGCATCCGTTCATGCAAACAATGTCTAACTAGAAGCTCAGGTTACCCTGATTGAACAAGAATACAAGGCACATGTCGGTTCATTATGAACTGGGGTGTTTTCTTTATTACAACAAAAATAAACACAATACTACACAATGTATATACTGTAAAGAAAAGTAAAGGTTAGAATGCGCGCTTAACAAGGAAAAGGGCAGAGATCACCTTATTAATGTGAAGTCGGGGCTCGGCAGTCATCTAGGTTCCCTTCTCGTCTCTGTGTCTTGGCTCGTCTTGGAATCACACCTCAGCAGTCACGGGTACACGTCTGCACCGCTATGCTCAATCTCCTCTGCTTCCCTCCAAGTCACTGGAACCTCGCTGGCTATTAGCTACCGTCTCTCTCTCTCTCTGTTTCTGTGCGCTCCGCGCTATTTCTCCTTCAGTCTTTCTTAGAGAGTCTTGGTTTCAGAATCTTTTCTCGGACTTCCAAATGGTGATTGTCTGCTCTGGAAATAATTAATGGCATAGATGCTAACGGCTAGCTGCCGCCTACAGACTGACTGACTCATTGCCTAACACTTTCGCTAATATCAAAACCTGCCCCTTCATGGAAAGTTACGGCCAGTAACCTGCCGCCCACCAAATTCTTGTACTTCCCCGTACCAAGGGCACGTTCCCAGCCGGCCGGCCTGGAGTTGTGTCTTCGGAGTGGAGAAAAATACAGTCTTTCGATAAGGGCCAGCCTGAACCG
Organism: Lissotriton vulgaris; assembly: GCF_964263255.1. NCBI lineage: Eukaryota > Metazoa > Chordata > Amphibia > Caudata > Salamandridae > Lissotriton > Lissotriton vulgaris. The sequence goes on along the minus strand of NC_141696.1, from coordinate 820,672,340 downwards.
GTTCTCTCCAAGCGAACAACACCTTAAAACTAAAACATTACACTTGACCTAGAAAGCCTCTCGAACTACCAGGCAGAGAGCAAGACGGAGTCTGTCCCGTTTAAGGCCTACAAGGCCCAAAATACGCATAACTCCACAGAAGATGTACTAATACTCTTACAAAAGGATGGATCATCACTAATACTTATATATCTATCCCCTAGCTTAAGTTTATAAGCCCTGATCTAAAGAAAAGGGTACGAAAATGCACTACTGTGCCTCATGGATAGGTCCTACTTATAGTCCTAATCCCTATACTCTAAGGGTAATAGGCTGGAGTCATTCTCCATCATCTTCCCTCTCAAAGAGGGTCGAAAAAGTCGGTTATCACACATGCTATCTTCTGCCTCCTATGCAAAGGCTGAAGAACGACATAAAGAGCTGGAAGTCTTTGCCCCTTTCACTGTTAGGTAAAGCAGCTCTTTTTAAAATGATGGCCCTGCCACATTTCCTCTACGCCCTGCAGAATTCAATGGATCCTGTCCCCACTTCATATTTTAAGGAAATAGAGAGTCTGCAGAGGGTTCTTTTATGGGATGGGAAACCTCAGATTGCCCTACCCAAGGTCACCCTGAGCTGGTATGATGGAGGCATTAGTCTACCAGATATTAAAAAGTATTATTGGTCGGCCCAGTTGGCAGCCATTAATTGAGGGACCTATGGGAGTTTAGGGAATCCAGGTTACGCCATGGACAAATAGATCCTCCCAGGGGGAGATTATGGTAGGGCACTCTATTCTAAACCTGGTAAACATCACTTAACAGGACCGACTGCGCATGCGGTCCAGGTCTGGCATGTAGTGAATAAATATATGGGGTGGGATGGACAACTTATACTGGCAACCCCTCTGTGGAACTCTAAAACATTGGGGAATATGTGGCAAACCAAGGGCTTTGATAAAAGGGACCTAATCGGGATCTCTCAGATCAAAGATCTCTTGGTAAACGACCAAATCTTCCCTTTCCCTTGACTACAGGAACAATATAACCTTGCGGAGTCGGAACGTTATAGGTAACTCCAAGTCCAGCATGCCCTCCAAACACACCTCATGTCAAAATCTGCCCTCCCACAGGCCTCCCATTGGAAGACAGGATACTTGACAGTAATTTTCCAGAAAAGACCATCTCATTAATATACAAAAAGCTAATCAATACCATGGAAGATCCACTGCGGTCACTCAAAGAAAAATGGGAAAGAGATGGCCTTTAGCTTGATAAGGAAGACTGGCGAGACGCAGTCTCCTCCCCAAGGGTGGTGGCGATTCAGGCACGACTGCGGGTAGTCCAAGTCAAAATTCTCCAGAGTGTATGTCGATGGACCCAGATTGGTGCCCATGGGTAGAACAGAGAGTGGGGAGTGCAGACGTGATGGGGAAGGGAAGGCACCATTTTCCATCTTCTGTGGAAGTGTGAATACATACAGACTTATTGGGCTGCATTACACCGCACTCTCAGCGATGTCCTAACGTTAGAAATGTGTCCTGCGGTGCGAAGGTGCCTGGTAAACATTTGAGAACCGACTGACCTTAACTCTTACACTAAACAATGGGTAACATTAGCAGTAATGCTCACAAAAAGAAATATAGCACAGAACTGGAGAGCTCATCAGTCACCTATGATCGGAAAGTGGAGGGAGGACGTTGATTGGTGCATGTTCCGCGAAAAGTCAGTCTATACAGCCAGAGGATGTCCCGGGAAATGGAACAGGGTCTGGGGGCCATGGAACTCTTACAGGGGAGACATCTGCACCCCGTCGATACCACCAGGGGATGATGGACACCTTACACCCCACTAAGTGTTGTATAATTTGTATTGTATGCAGGAACTTCGGTGTACTAATTCAAATGTGTAAGGTGTATGTGATCTCCTATTTGTGACATAATATCACTTATATGTCGATGATGTTTAATAAAAAGAATTATAAAAAAAAAGAAAAAACATTGCTCTTTAAAATAAAGAGTATTAGACTCTTATTAAAGTATATGAGAGTAGTGTTGGGTTGGCTTGAGCAGGCCAACTCACTGCTACATTGGAGACAAGAACCTGCCGTCTTAGTCCCCCAGGCTCCCTGCTACGACGGGGAACAGAGGCCTTTAAAGTGTGCTTGTCGGGGTGTGGCCAAGATGGCGGTGGTGTAACAGCTTGACTCTGAAGCTCTGCTGGGCAAGGCCCTTATTGGCAATGAATCCAGCCCCAGGCGTTATAACTGATCTGCCGGACCTTGATAGGTGGTCTGGCCGGAGTGGCGGACTGCAGGGAGCACAACTGCTATTGTGCAAAGTTGCAGTAGGGTTCGCCGCGTCCCCATGCGGAGGGTGCATCATGGCAAACCGCGACCCGGCCTGAAGGGGAAGATGGTGGCTGGAGTCACGGAACAGACCCCTGATTATGCGTTGGCCCACGGGTGGAGTGCGCGTCCCTCGGAGCAGTGACGGAGCAGGCACGCAGAGGTCTGTCCCCACCAAGACCGGAGGTTTCCTAGGTGCGAGGACTCTGGGCCCGGACTGGCGGGCTGCACGGAGGCCACGTCGGGGCCTCTGAGGTGAGAGGGCCTGCTTTGAGGAGAGGCTGGTGGTGGAAGGGAGCCCCCGGTTCTCTGAGGCAGCGGAATCTGGACGGGGGATCTCCCCAGGGCAGTGACCCAAATCGGAGCGATGTGGCCGGCCCCAAAGCAGGTTAGAGCCCCTTGAGAAATACTGGGCCTACCAGCGATGTCGTGGGGTGGAGTTGTTTCCTGTGGCTGTCTGAGTCCTTAGGCCCGTCTGTGAGACCTGGCCTGGGTGAATCCTGGGCCACAGCAGAATAGGAGAGATCTGCTCTGATATACAAAGGCCCGGGCAGCAGTGGTGAACTGGGGAGGCCATCCTGTGGACTTATTTAACATGGGGACAACGATTATTGCCATGGTCAAATGAAAGGAGTGCTTTGATGGGGGCCTCAATTTGTATGCCCAGAACATCTCCAGCGTGCTGAGGAAGGGATCAAGGTTTAGGCCTGAGGAGTGTGGGCCAGATGCTTCCCCCGGTCCGGGTTGCAGCGCTGAGATACCAACATCATTTGCCAGTAAATCGCGCATATGGAGCCTTCAGGACTGGTGTCCGTGCAGGCCCCTGAATTTCTCGGATCCTCCCACGATGGCCTCGGGTCAGGCAAAGAAGGCTGGATCCATAGAGGAATTATTGTAAATGAACCTAACTCAGAACTCGACTTAAGCATGTTCAGTCTAACCTATCATTCAGATCAAACCACCTTTGCCTCTTAATGCCTTCCCGGTTTCGTTGCTCCAAAATGGGGGGCAGAACTTTTTGCAGTAGGGAACCGCTTACCGCAGCTCCTGCGTATGTTAGAATCTGAATCCATTTTCCGACACAACTTGAAGACCTGTTTGTTCACCAACTCTTAGCGACACAGTGATACCTACAACTGCAGTCTGTTCTAGCGCCGGGACACCTCTGTTGGGGGTAGCTGAGCGCTCTACAAGTTTCAAAATAAATAAATTAAATAAATTGGGGAAATGCAGCACCAAGAAAAATCATGTGCTCACTGACTCTCCCCCTAGAGCTGCGAGTGATGACTAAAACTGTGTGAAAGCAAAGGTGTTAATTGGCTGATTGCAACGCTGCTCGGAATACTAAGGCTTAGTTGCAATTAACCAATCAGATGGCAGCTCTCTTTCATCGATATAAAAGTGCAGGCATGTTTACAGGCTTCTCATTGGCTGATTGACAAGCCACGGCGGGATATACAGCTTGAGAAGCACGTAAACTGCTTTTGCCAGCCCCGGTCTGGGTGCTATCTATCGCAGAAAAATATTTATGTTGGCAGCGAACTGGCTGGGCACAGTAGAAAGGAGAATACTAGCGTGGTAAGTAACATCTGAAATCTCAGGGAAGCTGGTGGCATTTTTTATTTTTTAATTTTTTTATTTAATGCATTTTTATAAAGCGCTGACTTTACCCGAAGGTGTCAGAGCACTGTACAATAGAATCAGTTACGTTACATGAGAGAACTGTTGCAGGAATAAAACAAACAAAAATAGCATGCCATCGAGTCGAAGCAACGCAGGCAAAAGGCACACAATCTCAAGCACAGCATGAACAGACTGGCTACTGTAGGCCTCTGGGACACTGTTCAGCTGCAGGTATGTGCCAACTGTTTCACCTAATATTAAGGAACAAAAATGTGTTCCCGTCACCCTTCACGTACCTGGGCTGCCTGTGCTGGGGGGGGGGGGGGGGGGGGGGGGGGTGAAGTGTGCCGCCAGAAAGGGAGGGTATCAAGAGACAATTGGACAGGACTGCCGATGAGTATGGTATACATTTTACCCACTAACTTGCAAGAGGCAGTTTTCAGCGTCGCCTCTGTTTACTTCAGCGAATCTCCTAGGGCAGGTCATGGGTATTTTCACTGCGGTGCATGCACAATTTGTTTGCAGTGGGGCGTAGCTACTACTCGAGCAGCAGGTGCGGACCAAGAACTCTGAGGGGCCGATTCTGTGGCAGGACCGGAGGCTTCTAATTATGCTTTCTCATTTCTTTCCTGCAAAACACAGCAGCCAATGAAAATAAAACTACACATGTAAAAAACTACAATATCCATGAGGCTTTGAACCACGCCTCCAATATAACGTCCAATCACATCATGAACATGCATACAAAGTAGAGAGACACTAATCCTTCCTCCTCTTTCTTTGCTGCTCCGCAGCCCAGATAAGTGCCTCTCTACTCTTATGCTTATACTGATCTTGAGTTTATTCACATGATTGTATTATTATGGTACTAGTGTTTTACACTGATATATGCTTTGATGCAAGACTGCTATCGTGCTGATTTGATTTTGCCTTCGCGCGCGCTGCTTTCGCGCCTGCCTGTTTATTTGCCCGATCAGATCGCGGCTTTCCCCAGCCCGCTCCGGTGATTCCCTTTAGTTTTAGCGCGTGTTGCGCTTCAGGTTCCCCGTGCTGCCCCATGTGTCTGCCTGCAGCCGCGGCTGCTCCTCAGCGCGTTTCGCGCTGGTGAGGGACTTGGCCCCCCCTCTGGGAGTGAGACGCACGCTGAGGCCTTCGCAGGCTCCCAGAGTGCGTCTCAAGGGCTCGCGCACGTCTCTGTATGCACGCAGCCCTAATCACAGTGCCTCAGAGACGCTTGCCCCCGGCTGAAGTGGGGATTAATACGCAGTTGGCCAGGAGTCAGCGAGGCCGTTTCCTCTCATAAAAAGGCAGCGTTTTTCCCTATAATTGCCAACGAGGACAGAATACATTAACCCTCTCATTCCCTGAGCTCAGGGAGTTGCTTAATTTTTGGGAAGCCTTTTCTAGTGCTTGGATAAGGCTCTACTACCTCCATTCGTCCTAGAGTGGACTTTATAGACTGTGTTGATCCCTTTCTAAGTATTTGGCTGACTCCTGCGCCTGGCACATTCTCCCAAACAACGCCTTTGCGGGCTGGACAAAAGAGCTTCCCTCTGGGGATTTGAGTGGAATTGTTTGATTCCGGTGTGACGATGGCAGATTTGGACTTCTGCGGAGAGGAGGTAACTGCGTATACAGAACAGGGCAATGAGGAATACTATAATGACGAGTCCATGGAGGACCTCATTGACAGAAAACTTGATGCTAAACTAGACAAGGCCCTTTCATCAGCCCTGCTTCCCCTAGCCAAATAATGAGAGTTGCTAGTCCCTGACAAGCCCAAGTCCCTTCCTAGCCCTAACCAAGGTAAGTCCCCCCCCCCCCCTCCAAAGAAGGTTCCAGTGGACCCCTCCTGGCTTCATGTTCATTCCTACTCTAAATTGTGTAAATCCAAAGAGGCCCTTGCAGACGCAGAGCCCGACCTGTCCCGGTCCCAGCCCTCTCCCGTCATGATCGTAGATACCACGACTGACACTGACACCAATACTGATTCCTCACCGGCCTCCAAGCACCATAAGCGCACCAAGAAGCGCAAGCACGCCTCTTCCCCGGTCACTCCTTCCCCTTCTCCTTTAACCCCTCAGACATTGTCCACCCCAGATCCTCGGACTGGGTTCCACTGCCGGCTGTGGCAGAATATTTAGAATCTCATCTGCGCAAAGCCTTTGACAAGGAAGTGAGGGTGATAGAGCGCGCAGGTCACCCGATCCTTATTTATCAAATATATACGCTACCGGGCCCATCAATAACATTTTTCCATAAATCCGGTAACCTTCACAGCGCTATCAGTAATTCGGGGTTCTTACTTTCTATATATTTCATGTATACCTGACTTACCAATCCTCGAGAACAGGTACCTATGACCACAATGGATCAGGAGCTATATTTAAGGCTCAGGCAGATAACATTAATACCATATACATTTAATTTGTTCATAACCTTGTAATAACCACAAACACAGGAAGTTTTAAAAGCTTTATCTAAATCATAAAAGGTTGTTGTATGCCATGAGAATGAAATTTACACAGATCAACACATCTATAACCAAGATCAGAAACACAATATAACTATGAATCAGCGTGAGAATCATTTAATATTCAGAAGGATACCATGAGAAGGGAACATGCTATTCAGATCTAATAGAGTCGTATTTCATCACAAAAGGATAGGTAAAAAACAAGGGAACATACTACTAAATGCTAATTGGAATTTTCTGAGAGATTTTGGGATACAAGTGTTTCAGAATAAATGCAATTTCTATAGGAAGGTAACAGTGGAACATACTAAATATGCAAACAACTCAGCATTTAAGTAAGGGTACGGGAGAGATAAGAAACATGCTAGAAAATTACCTTCATCAGAGTTCAAACAGTCAGAGATAAATCACAGGCAAGATTGCTTTATTAGGAAAATAGGAGAAAAAGATTTAGATGGACGAACACCCACATATAGTTTATATTTACCTAGGACAGAATGAGGACTAACCCTGGCCACGGGTCAGCTAGGAAAGGCGGGAAAGAACCCTCAAGGACTTGGAATGCCAGTAGGCGAGCAGGTACAGCTCATGGACAGTCAGGACAGGATCACCCCGGGAAATGGATCAGGACTGGACTCATCTAAGGGTACGACCAACACCTGCAGCTTTGGATACAATGCCTGCGCTACGCCCTCTCTGCAAGGAATCTGCCAATAACCCCGATTGGGTTCTCGAATCTCCAGCAAAGTGCTTCGCCAGCACTTAAAGGTTTCTCCACCCCAGACTAAGTTTGTGGAAATTACGGACAGAGTGCTCCCCAGCTCTCTGTATCAATCACCTATAGAGTTCGTAGGGTCAGTGACAGGTCAGCTACTCGGACAAGTCGGACAAATTCTCTAGCTGAACCTAGGCCAGTTATACTGTTTTCGGGTCAGTAGACCACCCACAAATGTTGCAAGTGTAAGGATCCCCGATTTCGGATTGGACAACAGAGGTGGTTAGGTCATTGTCACCACCTAGAATTTGGTGTTCCCATAATTAATATTCAATTTCTTGAACCCACCCCTTACATTCCAGTTCCAATGGCATACGAATATGAAGACAATAGCGCACACAGTAAAATATCAATATTGTAACAATTTCAGGTGTAGATTCGAGTCTTCTCTCTGGGCCGTAGGTTGGTTCCCAGGAGCATCTCAGCTTCGGCAGCCAGCTGGCTGAGTTCCACTGCTGCGAGACTCGCATGTCCTCCATCACGTGATTGGTGACACATGGGCTTCCAAGATGGAGTTGCACCTCTCCTCCCAGGCCCCCGGAGAATGTTACATGAAAAGTAAGCGAAAACAATTTAGAAACACAGAAAAAATGAATACACTGTATACCATGATTGACTTCACTGCACCCCTTACTTTATAATATCTATAGCATTAGGAGTTAAGCAGAAATAAACAGCTGAGCCAAAGCAGCGGTGGCAAGCAAAGAGCATGTTAAAACAAAGCGGCCATATTAGCAGTACTACGCATGAGCGACAAGTTCCCTCCAGAACTACGAGTGCGTCACATCACATGGGTATGACCGACGCATGCGCAGACTGGAATCCTGCATAGCTGCGACCATTGTAGTTGCAACCGTAGTTAAGATTAATAAACACATAGGCGAGCGTCTCTGGGACACCCGCGTGTAGTGTAAAAGTGCAAGATTAATAAACGAAACAAGTTGATTACTATATTAATGTTATGCATGGGGTTTGAATTCAAGCAAGTCGCGTAACGTGCGAATCCTTGCTCCATCAATCCCCTCTTTGATGATATTTACTATCATCACTATTAATGGAACCAGATACCAACTTTCTCTTTCACATCTCACCCATCTTGATTTCAATGAACTTTTTGTTAAGCCTTTTTTCCGCATCCTTATTAGGATGGTAATTCTTAATTTTTTTATATATCTGATTATTCAGCTCTTCCAATTCAAGCTCATCAACATTCCGCTTCACTCCTCTCTTATTCACAGCATACTTCTTTCTGCATTTCTGGCATTTGCAACAAATTATTATTATTAGCACAATTAAACTAATCCCTGCTATTGGCATCAGTATTTTACTCAAAAGACTTTTACCTATGTTAGAAAACCAACTACCTACAGAGGAGAGACCATCAGTTAGTCTCTTCCAGGCACTGTCAACCTCCAGTGGTTTGAGTTCCTTTTCCAAATTAGTTATGTTTCTCACATATTTCTTAATTTCAATACTTTTATCCCGAATGTAAGTGCAACAATGTTGCGCTTTCAACATTCTACAGACTCCGCCCTCTTTTGCCAATAAGGTGTCAAGAGCAAGTCTATTTTGTAAAACCATTGATCTGATCGCAACCATTTCAGTATTGACCAGCAGGAAACCAGCAGCAGTGTCAGTAGATAACCGATCCACTACTGTAGACAATTTGCAAATTCGGTGTGTATTCAGAACCACTCCCACTCCAGGTATCAATGCACTAAATATATCCCCTATTGTTTCTCCTACAGTTTCTCTTCTACTACGTACTAAACCATTAGTATTTTCATTGCTTCCCGCGGCGTCATTCACATGGTATATTTTCGGGAAGACAATGCCAAAATAGCAGCTTCCATACCAGTGATTCGGCAATTTGAAATAAGCCTTGTTTCCACATATGTAATAAATTCCGGGAAACACAGGTTCTGACCCATTTTTGAAACCCCAACCTCCAATTACCTTATAATTATGTTCGCATTCACTGGAACCGATGAATACATTGTTATAATAGCTAGTCTTTTCTCTGTGAAGACACAGTTTACCTTTTCTTTTGAAATCCAGTAACAGTGCAGGATTAGCTTCACCATTTGAGGTGCTTTCCATGTTTTCTGCCCATTTAGGAGTTCTCTGTCTTTTATCATTTGCCTTTCTTTGGAAACTGTCCCTTCTCTTCTCTGCCATATTTAAGAACATCTTTTCTTGTTCATGCAATGAACAGGTCAAATTATCTCTATGTGCTTCACCTAAATCTATAATACCCACTGTCAGAAAATATTCTCCCATAAAACGGGTCACATCGCTTTTTGGTATGTACAATATTCAGCTTTCCCCGAATAGGAAGTTCTGAAAAAATTATGTCAGAGTTTGAATAGTAATACTGTAGGGTGCTTCTGTAAAATAAGCTTGCTAAAATACTACAGGAAATTCCGTAGGTCAAGGGTAGAAGGTGATAGGTCACACCTTCAGCTACAGAAGTAGGTAGCTTCATACAGACAGAACAGTCTTCTATCTCCATGGCTTCTACATAGTGTACTAAAAGGTTTGCAAATACATTTAAATGTGTTCTGTTTTTAATTCTGTGATAATGTAGTTCTCCCTCATCTGATGCATCTACGTCCGTTTTAGTTTGTTTCAGGCTAAATGTTTTCTCACGTCTTTCTACACTTCGTGGAGTCTCTTCTGTTTGCAGAATTTCTGAGTCCTTTGTCACTTGTTGAGTAGGGTACAGGTTAGAGTCTTTGCTTATCATGAGAGGTATTAAGACTGTTAGTCCTATCCATATTATCAATACTATTGCTACAGTACATAAGCATATTTTACAGCATGTTTTACAGCAATTCTGTCTAGGTCTTCCATTCACATTTGAATCAGACATTGTGGCTTAAAAGAAGTTTTCCAACCCCTCTTTGTAACTTTACACAGGTAGCTTACGCAGGTTAACTTTCAGGTTGGGTCTTCTTCTTCGGAACCCTGATCAGTAACCAATTCTTCGTCACTTTCGTCACTTATTTCGAGGTCTTCAAATTCTTCAAGCACTAAGTAAGTCCATTCGGGACCTCGATAATTTTCGTTTTGTCTTTTTATTCTGCTACTCCTTCTTTTAGGTTGGGCTCCTGCTCTCTCTTTTTCACTGGCAGCCTTTTTCCGGTCTTCTAGTTTTTCCTCTACAGTTTTTGATCTTAATTTCAGTCTTTTTATGTATCTGGGTTCACTCTTCTTCCTTTTGAGTCTTTTAATTGGCACTGTGATCTGGCATTCTTCACGTTGTCTTTTGTTTTCGTTCAGTTGTGGCACATTTGTTTCAACAGTATCTTCGTTCCTTCCTGTCTGACTAGTTCCAGGTCTTTCTTCAGTTTCTTCCGCCTGGTTTCTAAGCTGGCCTGGTTCAGGTGTATGCTGACTTTGATTTTCGTTTTTCTCAAATTCGGTCTCCTGCACACGTTCGTCTATTTCTATCTGTTCTTGTTCATGCACTTCGAACCCTTGATTTTCTTCCGCATGAACTTCAGCCCTAATTTCTAACTGTCCCTTTTCGGTTTCTGGAGTTTTTGGAGGAGTGTTGATAACTTGTTCTGTCCCTATCTGACCCCTTTCTTCATCAGGATTGACATGGATTTTGATGACCTGATTATTTCCGTCTATTCCTGTCTCGTCCTCACTATCCCACTCTCTATCTAGGTAAGAGTATTTTCTGGTTCTTATTGGATCAAGAATCAGCTCGTCTGCTGGGATCCATTCGTCTTGACTGGTGCTCGGTTGTTCGTCATCAGCTAGTTCAGGACCATCGTTTGGTGACCCTTCAGCTGCACAACCTTCAGCCTCAGTTGCTTCTTCTTCTGTCACCCTCTTGGTATGGCTGGCATGAATCCACTTTGGCACGCCTGCACTCTTCACTGCAGTTGTAGTGACAAGAATCACTTGTCTAGGCTTTCCCCACTTCGGTGCAAGGCAACTCTTCCGGGTGTGTTTCGTTAACGCAACCCAATCACCTGGTCTCAGATTATGGACTGGAGTTGTTGGCCTGGCGACAGCGTCCTCCCCAATCTGATGAGAGATAGAACGCACTTGGTCACCCAGGAGCTTGCAGTATTCTAGTACCAAATCATCAGAAATACTTAACAGTTGGTGTCCTGGTACCCATGCCTGCCGCATCACTCTTCCCATTAGTATCTCATGGGGACTCAGGCCTGTCTTTCGGTCTGGAATGCTTCTCAGTCCCATCAGGACAAGGGGTAATGCGTCTATCCAATTCAATCCAGTAGAGTTACACATTTTTCCCAGCCTTGACTTTATAGTGCCATTCACCTGTTCGACTACTCCAGAAGCCTCCGGATGATATGCACAATGCAGTTTTTGGATAATTTTGAATGCTTCATAGAGCTGAGTTAATACGTCATTGGCAAAATGCCCACCTCTGTCCGATTCAATTGTGACTGGGAAACCGAACCTAAGTATCAGTTCCCTTAGTAATACCTTAGCTACAGTAATAGCATCATTTTTCTTGGCTGGGTAAGCCTCCACCCATCTTGAGAACAGGCAGACTATGACCAATACGTACTTATATCCTTTGCACATAGGTAACTGAATAAAGTCAGCCTGTAGTCTGATAAAAGGACCCTCTGCCTTTCCAATTGTACTTGGTAATACTACTGCTTTCTTCCCAGGATTAAATTGCTGACAAGTTAAGCACCTCTGGCAGAGTGCCTCTGCAATGTTCCTGAATTTCGAATTGTACCATATTTGTTTGAAAACACGGACCATTGCATCTCTCCCTATGTGTGAGTCTCCATGTATTAGTCTGGCCATGGAAGCGATCATACTGTCTGGCAACACAGGCATACCCTTATCACAGACAATGACACCATCTCTATTCCTCGGTTGACAACCATCTTTCTCCCATCTTTCCTTTTCTTCTTGTTCTGCAGCCTGTTGCAACCCTTTCAGTTCCTCCCAAGTTGATACATCCTCAAACACCATAAGTTGGCAGCTGTTTCCGACTCCCCCCAGTTTGATGTTCAGTGACATTCTATGTCTCGCACAATATTGGGCTACTTGGTCAGCATATCTGTTGCCTGCTGTCACATTGTCGTTGTCAGATTTGTGAGCAGCACATTTGACCACTGCCAATTCTTTTGGTAACTGAATTGCTTCCAGTAGGTTCTGTACCACCTTTCCATTTCTGATAGGGGTACCTAAGGAAGTCATGAATTCTCTTTTCAGCCACAATTGGCCGAAGTCATGCACAACCCCGTAACCATACTGGCTGTCAGTGTATATGGTTACTCTTTTGTTTTTCCCATTTTTACAGGTTCTTGCCAATGCAACTAATTCGGCTACTTGTGCAGATTTTACTCCAATTAGGTAGGATGCTTCTATTGTCTTTTCTAGAGTGACCACAGCATAGGTAGCACTTAGACCTCCATCCTCATGTCTTAAGCATGACCCATCTACAAAATATTCAAGGTCTTCTATTGGCAATGCTGTTTCCTTGATGTCTGGGCGTGGTTTAGTGCTAAATTCAGTCAGATCAATGCAGTTATGCTCGATCTCTCCCTCAACTTCTGCACCCTGTGTATTAGGTAACAAGGTAGCTGGATTCAGTATGTTACATCGGGCAATCGTTACATTTGCTGCACCCACCAGGATTCTTTCATACTTAGTCAACTGACTAGGTGTGAGGTACTGGGTTTTCGTTCTGGTCAGTAAGATAACAACAGTGTGTGGGACATACACAGTTACCGGATGTCCCATGACAATGGACTCACTCTGTTCAAGACTCGTGCAAGTTGCAGCTACTGCCTTCAGACATCCAGGCAATCCAGCAGCCACTGGATCTAAGGTGGCAGAAAAATATGCTACCGGACGTCTGGTCAAACCATGGATTTGAGTCAGGACTGAGAGTGCACAATTGTCTCGTGTGTCACAAAACAAGGCAAAATCTTTTGAATAGTCAGGCATTCCTAATGCAGGAGCTGAGCACAGGCAATTTCGTAACTTTATCCAGTATGTCATGCTTTCATCATCCCACTCAACTGGATCCTTAGCTCCTTTGTTGGTCATTTTTATTAATGGTTTTGCTAGGACTGCAAATCCCACAATCCACTGTCTACAGTAACCCACTAAACCTAGAAACATTCTGACTTCTTCCTGAATATGTGGCAATTCCATGTCTCGAATGATCCTAATTCTTTCTGAAGTAACTTTTCAGATACCTTTTTCTATCTGGTGCCCCAGATATTTCACTGAATTTTTACAGAATTGTAACTTGTCTGGTGATACTTTATGTCCTCCTTTGCCTAAGTGTTTCAACAATGCAATGGTATCAGTAACACAGTCGTTCCGACTTTTAGACGCCATCAAGAGGTCGTCTATGTACTGGACCAAAACCGATTCTCCATGTAAGACTAATGATTCAAGGCATCTCTTCAAAATCTGATTAAAAATAGAAGGACTCTCTGTGTACCCCTGAGGGACACGATTCCAGACGTAGACATGACTGTCAAATTCAAATGAGAAAATAAATTTGCTGTCTGGATGCAATGGGATGGAAAAGAATGCGTGACATAAGTCAATGACGGTAAACCATCCAGCATTCCATGGAATTTGGTACAAAATCACTGCAGGGTTTGGCACAATAGGACAACAAGGGACAACAATTGTGTTTACCTTCCGCAGGTCCTGCACTACCCTGCACTTCCCACTAGGATTTTTGATCCCAATTATGGGTGAATTACAACGACTGCTCATTACTTCCTGTATGATGTTGGCTTCTAGCAATCTTTTTATTTCAATGGCATCTCCGGCTTTCACTTCTGCACTCATTTCATACTGCCTAGTATTCGGGTAAACTGCATTTGGTGTTATGGCTATTTGAATCGGGTCTACATTTGCCATTAGTCCTACATCTTTTCCAATGAAATCCCACACCTCTGGTATCACTGTCTGTTGCAGCTCTTCAGGTAAATCTTGTATTGTTAATTTCTTAATTTCGGAGCCAGGCCTTAATAACATTAATTTGTACAGTCCATCTTTATCTGGGCTCTGTATTTCAACGCCTTTTGGTGTGCAAAAGATGGTACAGATCATTTTGCACAACAAATCACGTCCCAATAAGTTTACAGGACTGGAATCACAGACGACAAATCTGTGCATCTCTTTAAAATTTCCTATGGAAATCTCCATTGGTTCAGTTACTGGGGTACTAATTATCTGGTTTGACATGCCCACTACTTGGATTGCTTCTCCCGAGAGGGGTAGGTTTGGAACGTCTGCTGTTCTCACAGTAGAACGGGTAGCACCAGTGTCCAATAGAAAGGTGACATCATTTCCTTCAACCTTTCCTTCAATGTATGGCCCTGTCTGGTCTACCGGTAAGGAGGCGCCAAGTACGCACTCCTCGTCCTCCCCCCTCAGGCCTCGTCAGTAAGGTTCATCACAGAGGAATGTATCATTCAACAGGAATTACGAGGTTGCTGCATTTCTATCCTCCCTTCCTTCCCATACCTCGACTGCCTCATTCTGCTGATTTTTGTTCTTATAATTAGGCCTAGGTGCACGAGGCAACTGACTCTGTTTTACCTGTTGCTGGGTCTTTCGGGGCCCCTCTTTCTGCACCTGTGGATTTAAATCATTATTTGGGACATTACCAGTCTGTAAATTCGGACATTCGTCTCTCCAGTGCTCTACCTGACCGCACCCATGGCAGGGAAATTTCTTCATGGCCTCTTCTCGACTCATTTTAACTCGGGGTTTCCCTCCTCCCCCATCACTAGTGTTCGGGGTATTATTATTCATTTTACTTAACTGTTTTTCTTGTTGTTCTGCCAATTTCACTTGAGCCCACATGACTTTTTCCTTTAAGGCCTTTCGCTTATTCTCCATCTCATCTTCGCAGTACTTGGCGTACTTCAGGACCTCATCTACGGGTTTACCCTGCCAACAGATTTTGTTATCTCTAATCCACTGGGAGATCTCAGGTCTCAATCCCAACATGAATCGATAAATGAAATGGGTCATATCCTTCATTTCAATATTATCGATTCCACTGTAGGTCTTGAACACCTGTAACAGTCGCTCATAATATGAATGAACAGTTTCATCACGATTTTGGGTAGTTCTATCTATGTGGGTCCAATCAGTTTCTTTGGCTGGCACTTTTCCTTTCAAGTATTGTATTACCTTGTCATACTGCCTCATTACATTCGGAGAGGGAGCTCCTGTTCTTGAGTCTCTTTCATACTCCTCACTAGGCCAATCAACTGCAATTTTACATTCTGTCCATAAATCTACAGGAACTACAATGTCGAAGAACCCATCTAGGTCCTTCAGGAGGCATTTTTGAACTTTTACGAATCTCTCGACCTGCCTATACCACTCAACAGGCTTCTCTCTTAACTTTGGGAAATCATTGGTAAAGGATACAATATCCTGTCAGGACCATGGAACATGTACATATTTTCCTCCGGGCACTTCTCTCATGGGATACAAAGTTTCTGCTTGATCGACCTCTTTTAGGACATATTCAGAAGTCTTTGGTCTAGCCTTACTGTCTTCCTTTTTCTTTGCCCATCTGGCTTTCCATTTGTCTAAATCTCCCCATTTCTGTAACAGGTTCAGCAATTCTCTTATTTGTACCTTTTTCCCCTGACACATTCATGTTTTCTAGGTCTTTGTCAGAAAATTCTGCTCTATAAGGTTTTTGTAATACCTTGGATCGACTAACATCTATTCCCATATCAGCTGCTGTATCCATCAGTTTCTCATGGAACACTCTGGTGTTTCGGGTAAGGCTTTTGCATATGAACAACAACTCCTCTTCACTAAGAGTATTTAACCTGTCCAGTCCCACATTCCCAGCCATCAGTTCTTCTATTTCTATCCTTAGCTTGCAAATGTCTAATGGTTTTGGCTGGGGAGTTATCTTTTCTAATTCTCTGGTCCGTTGATCTATTTCTTCCGAAGTCACTACTATGGCACTTTGAGTACCTGAAGCTGTTTCTATCAGGACTTCCTTTGCACTAGTCTGCGTTCTTGTTCGAAGTACACTGCTCTCTGGTTCCCTTATGGGCAGATCCAACAGGGAGACCACAGATTCGCATTCACTTGCCTGATCATCAACTATGAGAGGCTCTTTTCTGGGTGGTGCTACAGTTGGTGTAATAACTGGCGTTTTTGGACTAGCCTGTCTATCCCCATAGAGAGGAACAACTGGACCAATAGTCACTGGGATTGTCAGAGCTTCAGGACTAGGGTTTAACAGGGATATTTTCTGAATGAGTTCATTTCGCTGTTTAATTAAAGCTTCCTTTTCTTGTTCCTGTAAAACCTTTTCAATCGGAGTTTCATGTATTACTTGTGGAACTAAAGGAGGATACAGACTTGGGGCAGTTGGGACTGTCGTTCCTGGTCTTTCATCACCAAATGGCCTATAGTTTGGGAAGGTTGTACCAGGCCTACAAAATCCCTCTTTACCTGCTGCATCTGTTTCACTGGCCCTTCTTTCTCTAGTGTGTCGGAAAAACGGGTTTTTCGAGCTCAGGGACCTAGATTCCTCATCATACAGTGGTGGATTTTTCATTAATAAATCCTCCAGGTATTCATCTTCAGAATCACCTGCTGACATTAGGTGTCGGGTTTTCTCGGTGCTTTTTCCTCCCTCTGGTTCGTTTATCCCAAATACTGGAAATAGTCCCTCGACCATCATATTCTGTCTCCACTGTTTCATCTTTTTCTCTCTAGCATCTCGCTGCAATTTCGGGTACCATTTACTCACTCCCTTATCCATTCTGGGTCTGTCTCGCTCTAAAGCCTCAATCTCCCATTCTTCTAAAGCCTCATATTGAGTCAATCTCGGTCTGGGATGTAAGTCATTCATTCGGGTCCTCAAATTAAACAAAATTCTACTGTTAAAGGTACCATCTAAGGGAAATGCTAGGATTCCGTCATCTTCAGTGTATTTTACCCAATTCTCCAGCCATACACAGGTATGATACCCTTTGTCAAACATCATGAATGATGCAGGAGTATTAGGTGGTGGAATAATTACACCTTCTCTAGTTCTAATGGGTTTGCCTTTCTTGAAATAATTCTTGATTTTGTCAGCAAAGGACATTTTCCTCTTGCTCCCGTACATATTGTAAGGACTACCTCTTAGCATCTGATCCTTGCGAAAACCTGAATGTTGTGGATCAGGTAAGAATTCAGGATACCACATAGACTGCGTAACCAGAAGTTCCGTGGTTAACTACGTCTTTTGTTTACAAACCCTCTTCCAATACCAGCGCGTCTTTTACCAGTTAAAACAACCAATCAACACTGTGATTGCAAACAATTTCAACCAATGGGTGCACGGCCTTTTTCGCGAGACGCGGTCTCACGCTCCGGCACTCACCCCTCCTTTACAATGCTAGCTTCGTTACACGCCCGCTGTTTCAACCAATACCAGCGCGGCACGGAGTGACGTCAGCGCAACTTCGCGACCGACTCCCTCCTTCACAAGGTAACGGAAACTTTGAATTTTTTTTTTTTTAATTTTATTTTTGTTGTTGCTAGCACATGGTATAAAATGACAGTTATTCGTTCAGCTGAGCAGCCTCAACATTCAGCTGCCTACGATCAATAGAGCAACTTTTGCATTTTACCCGCCCCAACTTAAAACTTGCTACTTCAAGGGTCAAAGTTCACGATCCGGCACAGTAGTCCAGTGTAACATTGGCGTGTCCATGGGCCTCTAGCCACGTTGAACGCACTTACTTGTAATAACATTCTCGCCTGTATTTACAGTGCCCAAGTCTTTGTGACAGGTTCCGTACCCGGGTTCCATCCCTCCCTCCCCCCCACTACTCCAGATCCACCTCGTCCCCAGAGCTGTCCCCATCCTCCTCCTCAGGAAGAGGCTCACAAATGTCCCCCCTATATGTGTTCCATGGTGTCCAAATTCTATTCCATTTGCGTGGATTAAGTCTTTGTTGATACACAGCCCTCTCTGTCACCATAAGCACATCCATGTTTCTGCACCACTGTGCCAGAGTTGGCGCCTCCAGTGCCCCCCAGTTTTTTGCAATATCACGCTTTGCCATCATTACGCCAATGACCACCCAACTCTTCGCATGTAGTGACAGGTCTGTTGGGCCCCACACATTTAGGAGGCAGATTCTGGGATCGGGCGTGAACAGGTTCTGAAGGGTTTGGCCGATCGTGCGTGTTACACACCTCCAGTAGTTCTGTATAGTTGGACAGGTCCATATAGTGTGGAACAGTGTACCCTCCTCCCCACAATTTCTCAGGCAATACGGGTGGTCTGCTCTGCGTATTTTGTGTAGTGTCGTGCGGGTGTAGTAGACCCTGTGGAGTATTTTAAATTGGACCAACCTGAATCGGGTGGAAATACCTGCCTCCCTGGGAGATGCCAGGGCTGCGTTCCAGTCTGCCTCGTCCAGGTCCCCAACCTCGTCCTCCCAATATTCCTTCAGTTTTCCGAGGGGATCCGGCAGGTTGTTTAGCAGTTTGCGGTAGGTGAGGGAGGTTGCGCTTGACTCCATGTAGTCCGTGAGCAATCGGTCCTCTAACGGAGCCGACTCCGGGGGTGTCACGCCTGGGTCCAACACTGACAAGAGTGCGTGTCTAATTTGTATGTATCTATATGTTTCTGTCACCTCAAGGTTGTATTGCTCCCTCAGGGTCGCAAAGGAGAGCACGCCTTCCCTCGTCCACAGGTCGCCCACCGTAGAGATCCCAATGGTGTCCCATTGTTCAAACCCTTTTGAACTGCGCAGGTTACCGAGGGCTTTGGTATCCCATAGTGGCGTGAGTTTAGTAATCACTCCCTCCCATGCCAGCCGTCTTTGCGCTTTGTGCCAGATGGCTACTGTGTGTTTGGTAGGTCCCTCCAGCTTCCTTGCTATACCTTTGTTGTAGAGTGGGGCTAGAAGGGTGGATGTGCCCAGTTGGCGTCTATCCGCCTCATACGCGGGGTCGTCCTGTGCTGCGTGGACCCACTGGTTGATCACCTTGAGGTGTGCGGCCCAGTAGTACAGTTCGAGGTTGGGGAGGGCTATCCCCCCACTATACCAGTCCCTGGTTAATTTCACCTGCGCAACCCTGGCTGGTTTGTCTCCCCACTGAAGGCCGGATAGTTGTGCCGACACTTGACGGAAGAACGTTACGGGGATCATCGCTGGCGTATTCTCTAAAACATAGAGGAAGCGAGGTAGCGCCATCATTTTGAAGAGCGCAGCTCTACCTAGGAGTGTCAAGGGGAGATTTTTCCAGAGGCGCACGTCTGATTTTAGTCTGTCTAGCTGGGGCTTAAGATTCAGTTCAAGGAAGGTTGAGTGGTCCCTCGTAATCTGTATCCCTAGGTATTTAAAGGAGAAACGTTCTATGAGCAGTTGGCAATCCTCAGGCAGGGCTGGAAGGTCGCCCTGCACCATATAGAGTACGGACTTGGACCAGTTAAGTTTGTAGCCTGAAGTCGCACCGTGGCGTTCGCACAGTGCCAGTAAGACCGGGATACTGTTCACGAGGTCCGTGAGGTAGACGAGCATGTCGTCGGCGTACAGGGATACCCTATCCTCCCATCCACCTCCCCACTGTATGCCTTTCAGCAGCTGGGTGGTTCTAATAATCGTGGCCAGGGGTTCTAGCACTAGGGCGAGCAGTAGTGGCGAGAGTGGGCATCCTTGTCTCGTGCCCCTTGCCAGCGGAAACTCCCTTGAAATATGTCCGTTCGCGGTTACCCGCGCCACGGGCTCGGTGTACAGTAGTCTGACCCACGATATGAACGTCGGGCCAAAACCCATGTGTTCCAGGACCGCAAAGAGATAGCGCCACTCCACCATGTCAAACGCCATTTTGGCATCCAGTGACAGTACCGCTGCCGGTTCCTCCAGCTGCGGGGCGCGGGCCAGCACTCCATGCAGCCGCCTCAGATTCAGCGCCGTGCTCCGGTGTGGCATGAAGCCCGACTGGTCTGGGTGTATCAGATGTGTTAGATGGGACAGCAACCTGGTGGCCAATAGTTTCGCAAGTATTTTACTTTCGGCGTTAAGGAGGGAGATCGGGCGGTATGATCCGCATTCCTCAGGGGGCTTGCCGGGCTTAGGTATCGCGACAATTGTGGCCGTGCGTTGGTCAGGAGGCAATCGGCCTTGCACCCGACACTCCTGGAACATATCGAGCAATGGTGCGGATAGCGTTTCGGACATGATTTTGTACCACTCTATCGGCACACCATTGGGGCCTAGCGCCTTCCCCGGGTGTAGCGCGGTTATGGCCATCTGTATTTCTTCCGCCGTCAGGTCGGATTCAAGCTCATCCCGTTGGTCTGGGGAGAGAGTGCGGACCGGCACTCCTATGAGAGACCTCTCTGCCATTTCTCGTGTGACCACATAGTCAGGGGAGTACACGGAGTGGAAATGGTCTGCCAGGAGTTCCACTATCCGTGCCGGACTGGTTTGTGTCTCACCACTAGGGTCCTTCAGTTGGAGTATGGCCCTCTGACCTCCCCGCGCCTTCTCCAGCCACGCCAGAAGTTTCCCCGCTTTATCACCAACGTCATACACCCTGCTCGTAGTTGCTGACATATTTTCTTTCACTCTACGACGCAGAAAGCCGGTATGACGTTGCTGAGCCAGCTGGAGCGCATGCTGGGTATCCCCAGTCGGGTTCCTTTCGTGTTCCTGTGTTGCCTTGTCTAGCTGGTCCTCTAGGCCCCCCAGTTCCTGACGCTGTGTGTGTTTGTGCTGTGTGATCACTGAAATCGCCTGTCCGCGGAGTACTGTTTTGTAGGCTTCCCACAGGATTGTAGGCGAATCCACTGATCCCACATTCTCGGTGAGGTAGGAGCGTGTGGTTCTCTTCAAAGCCTTGGCTATGCCTGGTTCCCTGAGGTAACCCGGGTAGATGGGGTAAACTCGTCTGTATGTCCGTTCCTGGTTGGACAGTGTCAGTGTCAGCGGGGAGTGGTCGGAGACCCCTCGTGGTCTAACCTGGGAATCAGTGAAACCAAGAAGACCCCCTCCCAACGTCAGGAAATAGTCAATCCGCGATAGGCTGTCGTGGACTGCCGAGTAGTATGTGTACTGCCGGTCGTCTGGGTGGAGTCGCCTCCATACGTCTACTAAGCCCTGCGCTTCCATTAAGTCAAGTAGTTTGGAGTGTCCCGGTGTTTGTGTACGCACTGGGTACCGGTCTAGGGAGTCTTGTGCCACTGCATTGAAATCCCCACCCATTACTAGGTCCCCCTCTGGAAGGTCTAATAAGAATTTCCCCAGTTCCGGGAAGGCTATGGTGTGTAGTGCCGGCGGAATATACACCGACACCACGTTGAGCGGTTTTCCCTCCCATTGCCCATGTACCGCTGCGAAGCGCCCTTGTGTGTCTACTGCAGTTGATTGGGTTATAAACCTGGAGGAACGGTGAATCAATATCCCGGTGCCCCGGGATCCCTTCGTGAACTCAGAGTGGACTAGCATACTGTAGCCTTTCCTGTCTAGGGCCTTTGTGGCCGTGCCGGTGAGGTGCGTTTCTTGTAGCAGGACCAGGGCGGGGTTCAATCTTTTTATGCTTTGCAGGACCAGGCCTCGCTTAATTTTATCACCCAAACCCCTCACGTTCCAGGACATGAGGCGTAACGGGGCCACCTGCCCTATATCAGTGCCCTCCCCCACCATGGCCGGGTATGTGGATGGAAGATTTCCGTGCGTGGAGGACCAGGAGGCCCGTGTATCGTAACCTCACCATTCTGTGTGTGTGTGCCCTATCGTAGCTATCATGACCCTGTGTAGAAACTAAGAACCAGAACCCCTTCCCACCCCCAACTCCCCCCCTCCCTGCCCCCCTGCTCAACGGACTCCAAACTGCCCGCCCCCCAAACTTAGCAGAGTGCCTGATCCCAACCCATAACATAGTACTTGCTCGCTGGGGTGAAGGTTTCTCCGTGGTCAGCGGCTCCCTTCCTCAGCTGCGGAGGCCCTTCCACCCAGTGTCCATGGCGGCCTTGTCATTTTTCTTTCTCCATCGGTTCCACAAACAATTGCAGTGTTTCATTGTTCTCCGTCTGCACTGTCCTCTTGATGTTCGGCCAACGGGGACTGGAGTTCTATATCTTCGTCGTTGGTTTGCGAGCCCTGTCGGGAGCCTGCAGCACGGTGTCTATTCTGTCTGTTGGAGCGACGAGGGAGGCCCGCTGTCCTCCATCCCTCCAGCCAGTCCCGCGCCACTTCCGGGGAATCAAAAAACCAAGTCTTGTTGTCGGCTACGACTCGAAGTTTGGCTGGGAAAAGCATAGAATATGGGATTTCTCTGGCTCTCAGTTCTTTTTTAACTTCAAAGAAGGTTCTCCTCCTCCGTGCAACCTCGGCCGTGTAATCAGGAAAGAATGCAAGTGTCGCGTTCTGGATCTTGATGGGAGGCGAGTTCCTTGCTGCCTGTAAGATGGCGTCCCGATCCCTGAAGTTGAAGAGTCTTGCTATTATCGGTCTGGGGTTAGCTCCAGTCTTAGGGCGCCCGCCCGGTACCCGGTGCGCCCTTTCCACAGTGAAGAAGGCGGAGAGTCCTTTGGGTTTCAGAGTCTCTTTGATTAGGTTCTCCACATAGAGGTCCATCGCCCTTGTGTCTTCCGATTCTGGCACACCTATGATACGTATGTTGTTCCGTCTCGAGCGCCCTTCCTGGTCATCGAGCTTGTCGCGCAGTTCCCTGTTTTCTTTCGAGATGCGCTCCATGCTGATTTGCAGCTCCGACACGTCCTCAACCAAGGATTTGGTTACCACCTCCATGTTATTCACTTTCTCCGTCATCTTGTGAAAGTCCGCCCTTATAAGTGTGATCTCGGCTGAGATTGATCCCACCGTGGCTTGTACCTGTGTGAGGGCTCGCATGACGTCGTCAATGGTCGCCTTCTTGCCACCGGTCACTTCGGCCGTCTTGCCCGATTGTGGTTTGGCTTCCTGCGAGGGTGAGCCTGGCTTTTCGTACGCGAACCGGTCCAGGCGCGTCTGTGCCGCCGCGTTTTTAGGCCCCTTGCCGGCCATCTCAGCGTTACTCGGGCTGACTGGACTTTATGTAGGCGCCGCTCCTCCCTATCCTCCACACACAGCCACCCGGGGGGTTGTCCTGGGGCACACGCTGGGTGCCGGAGCGAAGTGTAACGCCTGAGAGGTGCTTTGGTTGCTGCGTCCAGTAGTGAAATCAGGCTGGACAGGGCGTTCGCTGTATGGTGGCGTGGGGTTGCTGGTCAAGTTCTGGACTGGTGTGTGGGGTATGCAACTGAGGACTGCTGCCTTCCGCCCCCCTGCCGTTCCACGCGTGCCACCCCTTGTTTGCGGCCATTGGGACTATTGCTTGGGCCCGTTGGTGGGGGGGCCCGAGTCACTGCCTGGTATATCCCACTGGGCTCAGGAGAAGTACTCCGTGCGGGCGCTTTCCTGCCCACAGCACCCAATCCTGGCGGGGGTGTCCCAAGGTCTATTTGGCAAATGTGCTCTCTGCCGCTCAATGCGCTCGGGGGGAATCGCAGTGCGGTGTATGGAGCCGCGCGGATCCTCTGACGCCTTCCCCGGCGCTTCGGTCACTGCCGTCCAAGATGGCGGCTGCCGCCTCGGTGTTTCTGCTCTGCGCGCCGGCCTTCGCTCACCCCTCACCTCAGAAGGACCCCCCGCCTGGAATCTCGGGCTCCCGATGTCCGGCGATGGTGGCTGGGTGCCCCGGTCTTTCCGGCCGCCGCTCTTCGTAGCCGGGCACTTCCGGTAGTTTAGTGCCGAGACGGGCCACTTCCTGCCCGGCCCGTCGCTTACTGTGGTCCCCGGTCCGGATGCTGCGGATAGGCCCACACGGGGGACTGTCAGAACCGTGGTTCCCGACCTCGGATTGAGGTCGCGCTGGTCCGGTTAGCTGCCGCCCGGTCCTGGGCTTCGTTGCCTTCCCGCCTGGGAATTTTAGACAACGGATGGATGTCCGGATTTATCTGGGAGCCGCTTCAAGCACGGAGCTCTCCCTCTAGGCTGCCGCCATCGCCGGCTGCTAGCCACGCCCCCCCGAAACTTTGAATTTTTCTTAAAGTGCAAGTGCTCAATTTAGTTAACAACGTATAACATTCGCCACTGTGCTCGAGAGTCTAAAAGAAAGTAAGTTTTTTTTTGTTTCACTGCAAGTAAACCTCTTCTGTCTACTTTTCTTACACTACGGATAGACCCAACTGCCTACCCTTCACACAAGCATTAGAGAACCTGTTACTTCTTTGACTCATCCATTCTTTCCGGGATATATACTAAGTCTAAAGTTTCACCAAGGCACTCCTTTGCTATCACTCAAGCTCCAATGAACCTACTACTCCTTCCTCGTGTGACCCTTACTAGGTAATATCACAACGGAAGTTTCATTAGCGAACTTGTTGCTATCATTTATTCAACTATTCATTCAGAAAATCCTAATTAGCGCTTCCGGTTCTACCTAACCATGCACTAATCTTCCTCACAGCAAGCGACCTCACAGCCGAGTGGATTCTGCTTACCACCCGCTATTCTATTCCCCGGGGATTCCAGACAACATAGAACAATCACTAACAATTTGTTAATAAACCTTTAATATAGCAGCATTTTATAAAAACATTTAAACATTTCATAACAATTTAAACCCAATCATTTTCAGTTGATCGATCTTAAAGGAAAAATTACTTTTAGCAGCACATTTAAATGTTCACAGTTCTCACCAATTAGCCTATCTACCTGTCTCAATTAGTCCTAACCATCCTCTGGCTGCCAGAAAATTACTGATAGAGCACGCAGGTCACCCGATCCTTATTTACCAAATATATACGCTACCGGGCCCATCAATAAAATTTTTCCATAAATCCGGTAACCTTCACAGCGCTATCAGTAATTCGGGGTTCTTACTTTCTATATATTTCATGTATACCTGACTTACCAATCCTCGAGAACAGGTACCTATGACCACAATGGATCAGGAGCTATATTTAAGGCTCAGGCAGATAACATTAATACCATATACATTTAATTTGTTCATAACCTTGTAATAACCACAAACACAGGAAGTTTTTGAAAGCTTTATCTAAATCATAAAAGGTTGTTGTATGCCATGAGAATGAAATTTACACAGATCAACACATCTATAACCAAGATCAGAAACACAATATAACTATGAATCAGCGCGAGAATCATTTAATATTCAGAAGGATACCATGAGAAGGAAACATGCTATTCAGATCTAATAGAGTCGTATTTCATCAATAAAGGATAGGTAAAAAACAAGGGAACATACTACTAAATGCTTATTGGAATTTTCTGAGAGATTTTGGGAAACAAGTGTTTCAGAATAAATGCAATTTCTATAGGAAGGTAACAGTGGAACATACTAAATATGCAAGCAATTCAGCATTTAAGTAAGGGTACGGGAGAGATAAGGAACATGCTAGAAAATGACCTTCATCAGAGTTCAAACAGTCAGAGATAAATCACAGGCAAGATTGCTTTATTAGGAAAATAGGAGAGAAAGATTTAGATGGACGAACACCCACATATAGTTTATATTTACCTAGGACAGAATGAGGACTAACCCTGGCCACGGGTCAGCTAGGAAAGGCGGGAAAGAACCCTCAAGGACTTGGAATGCCAGTAGGCGAGCAGGTACAGCTCATGGACAGTCAGGACAGGATCACCCCGGGAAATGGATCAGGACTGTTCTCATTTAAGGGTACGACCAACACCTGCAGCTTCAGATGCAACACCTGCGCTATGCCATCTCTGCAAGGAATCTGCCAATAACCCCGATTGGGTTCTCGAATCTCCAGCAAAGTGCTTCGCCAGCACTTAAAGGTTTCTCCACCCCAGACTAAGTTTGTGGAAATTACGGACAGAGTGCTCCGCAGCTCTCTGTATCAATCACCTATAGAGTATGTAGGGTCAGTGACAGGTCAGCTACTCAGACAAGTCGGACAAATTCTCTAGCTAAACCTAGGCCAGTTATACTGTTTTTGGGTCAGTAGACCACCCACAAATGTTGCAAGTGTAAGAATCCCCGATTTCGGATTGGACAAGAGAGGCAGTTAGGTCATTGTCACCACCTACAATTTGGTGTTCCCAAAATTAATATTCAATTTCTTGAACCCACCCCTTACATTCCAGTTCCCATGGCATACGAATATGAAGACAATAGCGCACACAGTAAAATATCAATATTGTAACAATTTCAGGTGTAGATTTGAGTCTTCTCTCTGGGCCGTAGGTTGGTTCCCAGGAGCATCTCAGCTTCGGCAGCCATCTGGCTGAGTTCCACTGCTGCGAGACTCGCATGTCCCCCATCACGTGATTGGTGACACATGGGCTTCCAAGATGGAGTCGCACCTCTCCTCCCAGACCCCCGGAGAATGTTACATGAAAAGTAAGCGAAAACAATTTAGAAACACAGAAAAAATGAATACACTGTATACCATGATTGACTTCACTGCACCCCTTACTTTATAATATCTATAGCATTAGGAGTTAAGCAGAAATAAATAGCTGAGCCAAAGCAGCGGTGGCAAGCAAAGAGCATGTTAAAACAAAGCGGCCATATTAGCAGTACTGCGCATGAGCGACAAGTTCCCTCCAGAACTACGAGTGTGTCACATCACATGGGTATGACCGACGCATGCGCAGACTAGAATCCCGCATAGCAGCGACCATTTCAGTTGCAAGAGTAGTTAGGATTAATAAACACATAGGCAAGCGTCTCTGGGACACCCGCGTGTAGTGTAAAAGTGCAAGATTAATAAACGAAACAAGTTGATTACTATATTAATGTTATGCGAGGAGTTTGAATTCAAGGAAGTTGCGTAACGTGCGAATCCTTGCTCCATCAAGGGCTCGCCTAAAGTCAGAGTGCCAACGTCCAGACCATGCCCACAAAGTGGCCATGACCCCTGACATTGACACCTCCATGACAACCTTCCTGAAGAAATATAAGAAGGACCCCAAGAAGGGGATTGATCGCGTGCTTAGGGCGTGCCAGGACAAGGTCCTCGACCTTTCGGGCCCCTTGGCAAAAATACTGGAATTGGCCCTCCAGGCTCAAGAAACTGGCGCCGCCATCCATCCCGAAGGTCTGGCTGGCTGGGCGCAGCGAGCTATCTGCATGCTTGGGAACGCTAACTTCGCCCTTGCGTATGAGAGAAGGAAGTCTGTCCTATTGCGTATTGATCCACAGTTGGTGGAGTTGGCCTCTTCAGATCCAGGACCTCTGGCCGTGGTGCATTTATTTGGCGACAAATTTGTTAAAGACATTGCGAAGTTTTTTAGCACTTCTGCGTCCCTTGACAAGTCGCAAGCATCTCTGAAGATAGTTCTACATCAGGTCTCTGGAAGGGCCGGGTGTGGCAGGGGACGTTCGACCGGCCGCTTCTCTAATAACAGTCCCCAGAGAGGATACACCCCTCGAAGTGGCAGAGGGGGATACACCCAGGAGCCCGACCAGGTGGATTCAGAGGCCGCTTTAATCGAGGGGTCAACCGAGGCTACAAGAACTTTGATAATCAGTCCTCTGGTAAGTCCGATGAGTCATGTTATGCCTCGGGGGGGGGGGCAGATTGAGACATTTTGTAAGGAATTGGGAGACCCTCACGTCAGACGTTTAAATCCTTAAAACGGTTCAGGGGTATTACATAGAGATGACCGAGTGTCCTCGTCAAGCCTTTCCTCCTCAACCTCTCCTTTTTTCCCATCTAGAGCAGAGCTTTATAGACTCAGAACTAGAGGAGTTGCTAGCCAAGCAAGCCATTGCTTTAGGACCCTTCATTCCAGGAGGTTTTTGCAGCAACGTCTTTTTGGTTCAGAAAAAGGGTGGCGGCCAACGCCTGGTTCTAAATTTGAGAGATTACAACCCCTTTGAAGTGTATCGTCAATTCAAGATGGTGGGTATTCACCTCTTGCGAGATCTCCTGCTGGAGAAGGACTGGAAGGTCCGCCTGGATTTAAAAGATGCTTACCTGACGGTCTCCATTTGCCCCTATCATCAAAAATTCTTACAGTTTCCTTGGAAAGGGCAATGGTACCGATATCGTTCACTCCCCTTTGGCCTCTCCTCAGCACCATGGGTGTTCACCAAACTCCTCAAACCAGTGGTCTCTCGCCATCGAGAGATGGGGGTGTGCCTCATTGTTTACCTCAACAACATGCTGATTCTGGCGCAGGATCGAGATCTCCTCCTCACTCATCTTGAGTGGACAACGTCCCTGCTACAGAATCCGGGGTTCATTATCAATGCCAAGAAATCTGTGATGTTACCAAGCCAACAGATGGAATTTCTGGGCTTCATGATAGATTCAGTATCCACTCAACTCCTTCTTCCAATGAGCAAAATCAGGTCCATAAAGAGGGAAATCAGATCCACCTTAGCCATGGAGATGATTTCTTTGAGAGTGCTGGTGAGAATTGTGGGCCTCCTGGTCTCCTCAATCCAGGCTATCTTCCCAGGACCTTTACATTACAGGGCCCTTCAAAGGTTAAAAATCTTTTATCTGAGGAAAAACTATCATTACAACCATCTCATTCCCCTAGCTCCGGAAGCTCGAGAGGAACTTCTATGGTGGTTGGAGCACATGACAGCTTGGAATGGGCGAGTAATCTTTGGCTCCGCCCCGGACGTGGTGATCGAATCCGTCGCCAGTCAGTGGGGTTGGAAAAACAACAATTGATGGACAGAATGAAGAACAATGTCATACATTCACCCAGTACAGAGATCCGGGCCTAAATCCATTGTTTTTTTGCCCTCCACACCACCCCAGTTCAGACATGGCCATATGCAAATCAGCCTTGACCCTGTGCCTCATGGGAACAGTCCAGCCCGAACTGCAAGGCCATGTCTTTCCTGGACCGGAATCAAGCATCCTAGGACCGGTTTCTGGCTATCAGCCTTCTTCAGCCAGGATAGCTTAACTCCAGTGGTGTGGAGCGCATGGGACTCACGTCTGAGCATACCCATCCCACTCGGGGTGACAAATGCAAAAACAACAATTGATGACAGAATGCAGAACAATGTCATACATTCACCCCAGTACAGAGATCTGGGCCTAAATCCATTGTTTTTTTGCCCTCCACACCACCCCAGTTCAGACATGGCCATATGCAAATCAGCCTTGACCCTGTGCCTCATGGGAACAGTCCATTCCGAACTGCAAGGCCATGTCTTTCCTGGACCGAAACCAAGCATCCTAGGACCGGTTTCTGGCTATCAGCCGTCTTCAGCCAGGATAGCTTGACTCCAGTGGTGTGGAGAGCATGGGACTCATGTCTGAGCATACCCATCCCACTCGGGTGACGAATGCAAAAACAACAATTGATGGACAGAATGCAGAACAATGTCATACATTCACCCCAGTACAGAGATCTGTGCCTAAATCCATCGTTTTTTTGCCCTCCACACCACCCTAGTTCAGACATGGCCATATGCAAATCAGTCTGATCCTGTGCCTCATGGGAACAGTCCAGCCCGAGCTGCCAAGCCATGCCTTCTCTGGACCGGAAACAAGCTTTCGAGGACCGGTTTCTGGCATTCCAGCCGTCTTCAGCCCGGCTTGCTTGAATCCAGTGGTGTGGAGTGCATGGGACTCACGTCTGAGCATACCCATCCCACTCGGGGGGACAAATGCAAAAACCACAATTGATGGACAGAATGCAGAACAATGTCATACATTCACCCCAGTACAGAGATCTGGGCCTAAATCCATCATTTTTTCAGTGGGGTTGGGGCGCTCACTGTGTAGAATTTACCACAGGAGGAAGATGGTCAGCAGACGAACTCAGCTTACACATAAACTGTCTGGAGTTGTTAGCAGGGTCCTTTACCATCAGGTCTATCTCACAGCTGAGGAGCAACTGCTGCATTCTGCTGCGAATGGACAATGTCTCAGCGGTGAGATACATCAACCGCCTAGGGGGGACGAGGTCCCGCATGCTGGTACACATTGTGAAAGAATTTTGGCAGTTTTGCCTGGATCGCAAGATCTCAGTGGTGGCAGAGTACCTGCCCGGGAAGTTCAATCAGGTGGTGGGTTGGAACTCCCGGTTTCTGGGCGACTTCAGCGATTGGAGACTTCTACCCTCGCTGTTTGCGCAGATCATGGATATGCAAGGTCCCTGCCAGATAGATCTCTTTGTCTCGCGCCTCAATGCCCAACTTCCCCAGTTCTTCAGCTGGAGACCGGATCATATAGCGATGGGAACGGATGCGTTCCTGCAACATTGGGGACAACAGAGGAATTATGCATTTCCTCCGTTCACGTTGATACCAAGGGTGGCGGCCTTTGTCCGGCCCCAGAGAGCTTCTCTAGTACTAGTGACCCCGTTTTGGTCGACTCAGACTTGGTTTCCCACTCTGTTGGAGTTGTCTGTAGACCTTCCCTTCCAGCTTCCAACTCTCCCGACTCTTCTCCACGACCCAGTGGGGTCATGTCATCCCTTAGTCCTGCAGAACCAGTTAACATTGATGCTCTACGGAGACCCGAGAGCATTGCAGGACTTTCACAGGCGGCTGCCAATTTTATGCAACAAGCGTGGGCTCCTTCCACTCCAGAAACGATATTCTGCTTCATGGAAGCAATGGGTGGGTTGGTGCCTTTCAAAACAGGTGAATCCCGTGGGATCATCTATAACTGAAGTGTTGAATTTCTAGTCTGAGTGTGCTGAGTCAGGACTTGCTTACAGGTCCGGTAATAATTTCAGTTGCGCTATTTCTGCTGGTCACAATCATGTTGATGGTAAGCCTGTGGGGATGCATCCCCTGGTCTGTAAATTACTTAAAGGGGTCCGGGTGGCTAACCCCCCTCGGCCTAGGTATTCCACGCTATGGGATGTTACTAAGGTTCTCGTGCTTTTAGAATTCTGGCCCAACAATGTTGATCTGTCCTTGAAGCAGCTTTCTGCCAAGCTTACTATGTTGCTCTGTCTTATTTCTTGTCGAAGGGTGTCAGATGTCAGAGCCTTAGACATAGCTGGTAGGATGTTCTCTCCACAGGGTGTCTCCTTCATTATCACGAGAAGGACTAAGACCATGTCTAGGTCGGTGGAGTACACCGCTTTTCCTCACAATAACAAGCTATGTGTGGTACAGTGTTTAAAAGTGTATGAAGAACGTACTATCTCTCACAGGGTAGACTCTTTGGGTCAGTTGTTGATTTCAGTTCAAAAACCATTTAAACCAGTCGCTGCTGCTACTCTAGCTAGGTGGGTCAGGTGGATTATGTCTGAATCTGGCATTGATGTTTCTGTTTATGGTGCTCACTCCGCTAGAGGAGCTAAGGCTTCTTAGGCCTATTTACTAGGGTCCCGTTTAGAGGATATTCTTAAAGCAGCTGATTGGTCGTCAGACTCAATGTTTAAAGTGTTTTATTACAAACCTATTCCTCATGTTTCTGATGCTGTGGTTGATGAGCTTTGAACCAGCATAATCAGAAGCCTTCGGCCCTGCCATAGAATACAACATTTTCTAGCTATTGAGACAAGAATTTTAGATTCTATTAAGGACACGGAGGCGAGGATTATCCCACCCGGTGGGACAGTTATTCAACTGTAAAGTTGTTTTGATATCATGTTGTTTAACAACTTTAATGTCCACCCAAAGAGAAATGTAGTTGTGGGCTCCCTTTCTCAAACGTATTTTTCTATTGTAGGAAATGATTCGAACAAAAGTTGAGTGCCTTCTCCGGATGGAGTGGACGTGCCTTCAGGATGGAAACAGATGCTTTCGCTGGTGTTGGATTGTTCTCCGTTGAGAACCTATTACAGGAACTGTTAATTTCTCCGTTGAGAATTCAAAGACTTTGTTTGTTCTTATGGGACTTCTTTGCGCAAAGAAAGAGGAGGCAGGATTAGTGTCTCTCTACTTTGTTTGCTTGTTCATGATGTGATTGGACGTTACATTAGAGGCGTGGTTCAAAGCCTCATGGATATTGTAGTTTTTTACATGTGTAGTTTTATTTTCATTGGCTGCTGTGTTTTGCAGTAAAGAAATGAGAAAGCATAATCCTCGCCTCCGTGTCTGTAATAGAGTCTAAAATTCTTGTCGCGATAGCTAGAAAATTTTGTATTGAACCTCCCAATGCTGTGTTTTACGCCACCCTCAACACCTATCTGAGGATACTTTTTCCTTGCTTGAACCAGGGTCACGGCATCCTTGCTAGGAACTGCTTGCATACATTTCTTAGTTATGTAATGCCATGAAATACATTCCGGAAATCGCTATTGTTTAAAAAAACATTAGTGACATATGTCATATACATACAGTAGCTATGACTAAGTAACACTGCCTGTGTAATGTAATTTATCACACTAATTTTGAGGATGTCTACTTCATTTTGTGAGGCGTGGACTCGCAGTTGCTGTTACTTTTTAATTTATTTGTTTGAAGATAAAAATGTGATTTGATGTTAAATGTTAAATCACAGGGCTTTCTGTTGAACATTTCTGTAATCACGATGTGATCATTGGCGCTCCTTTCCCTGCTTTGCATGCTTTGCATGCTGCACCCTTCTGTTTATTTTACATTATTTTACATTATTTTTTATAGTTCTCGCCAGGTCCTTAAGACTAGCTCTGGACTGTTCATCAAAATACCCAGGATGCCATCCCGGGTGAGTCGTCTGCTATACATATGTACATAACATATTATACCCAGGCCTGCAGATGTGTTAATTTCAGCTCCATCTTCACAGAGCCATTGGCAACCGGACCCACACTAAGATGATGTGGGAGTGGAAATTGACCTCCAAGAACATTTCTGAAAAAAAAATCAGACTGAAAATTGCAATTTACAGGATATTCCTAAATATTCTGGCTGAGAAACATAGCTTTTATAAACAGTTCTTTATGGGAGTTAATTCAATAATTTAACGTCTGGGCCCACTAACTTCGAGCTACATTTTTTCACAGCAGTCATTTTTACATGTGTTTATAGTAAATGTTTATGCGCAATATAAAATACTCCAGGCACAGTGGGCAAATATATTTGCCGCAAGAAACACTACACCATTCTTATAGAGTAAACTCCATTTAAAAGTGTCCATTAAAATTCCTATTTTAGAAGAAGAAACACTTGTAGATACTGTGCTGCAACATACTGCAAATCACTGTTCCTGTGTCAGATAAAAACACAACTATTAGCTAGCAAATGCAAGACCACCAGAATTGGCACTATTATATGTTAGGGTGATGAGTCATATGCCAGGATACCTTCTATAGCTGGATGATGGTCATAATTTATAATGTGAAGAAAATGGCGTGAGGGTGGTGTTCAGGCCTTCAGGATTGCTGCTGCTAGTAGTATGCTACTATCCTTCTCAATCCAAATAATAGACTAACATGTCCACCATGTCCAGTAACATATTATCCTACAGACTCCTTGGCATCATGCCTAGGGCATTGGTCTTAGTTCTTTGACTACGCACCAGGGTTTTGGTCACGCCATGGTGTTGAGACACACTAGTCTCATATGGACTTCAATAGCCACAGATGATGCGACAATGCTGCAACATCTCTACTCGTATTACTTATTGACTACTTGATTGGCCAAAGTATATGCTAACTCCTGCTCTGTTATTTACTTTGTTTTCTTAGTAATGCTATAATATGTATAGATAAAACCAGTTTGTGGGTCGAGTGTATTGCTGTTAGGTCGAGTAGATAATTCTACTCACTAGACCTGCAGGTCTAGTAATATTTTTAAGATTTTTTGAGCCCTGGCCTAACTGCGGACATGGCCACTACAGCAGAATGGGTCACCCACCAGTTTTTGGAGCAGCTATTTGGCACTCTGTAGGACGATTTTGCGGCTGTGCGCCAGGAAGTAGCTGCAGACATCAGAACCCTTAAAACAGATCCAACTAAACTGGTTGATAGGGTGGATGTCCTCGAAATAACAGGGGATGGTAGAAAAGAAGAACTTCTGGAATGGGCAGAGAACTACTCCCATGTGCTACCACTTTGAAAATTTGGAAAATAGATACATACGCTCCAACATTCAAATTAAGGGGGTTTGAGTTCAAGGAGATGCGGGGAAACTGAAAGACTTAGTAGTGCGGCTCTTTAAGCAGGTGGCACCAGAGCTGCGAGATGAAGATATCACTCTGGACCGTACCCATAGGGCAGGGCGGCGGGGCCGGGTTGGCCACAGGACATTCTCACCAGTCTCCACTCCTACATACAATAGGAAAAGATCATGGTGGTGACACAAGACATTTCAGTTATATCCTTTGAAGGGATGCAGGGTGATCATACATTCTTGAGGGAAAAGGGAGTTTGCTATAAATGGGGTCATCCCTTATAGCTGAACTTTATATGGAATCAAAAAACGCATGGGGTCAACACATTGGAGAAGGCGAAGTCTGTTTTGGGCCCTGGCATAGCTTCTGAAGGCGAGTCTGATGGCACACAGAAGAAACAGATGGCACGGGCTGGGATTAGATCACAATGCCGGCGACGGACAGGAAAGTAACTTACTACGAAACCTACGGAGTCTGAAAGTACCAAAGAAAGGGAAGCACTCCTACGGCAATGTCAGCAACGCATGGAAGTGACAGAGATTGGAGGATTGGAGGCCCATGTGAGAACTGGCCTAGAGATTTTCTCATCGCTCTGCCGGGAAGGGAGGCTAGAGGCTTCCAGTTGCGCAGACCTTGCCCGGTGGGGCCCCTATTTTCACCTCGAGCCCGAAACTTGGAGAGGGCTGGACACCAGGCTGATGGACCCACCTCATCTAGTGATATCTGTTCCCTGTTATAGGATCATGGTTTAGCAAGTGGTTTATCTGTTAATGTGTGTTTATCTTAATTGGGGTTCCTATTTTCTCTCTGCCCAGCCTATCAGGAGAATTGTCTTCGTATGCCTGTGGGAAATGATACAAGACTGCAAAGCAGGCCTTCCACTGCATGCACCGGAGTGCGTGGCGGGCACTCTCTCGGAGTGCTGTCGTCCACTCGTGTTCATTCTTTTTCTTCACTAGCTTACACTTCTGTAGGAGAGAAGTGCTCCTCAGTGGTATAGGAGCTTTGTGTGTTCCTTCCTCACAAGGGTCTGTATGAAGCCTTCTTTTCTTTTTTAACTACACCCACTGGGGATTGTGCTGAATGGGCATGTCTGGGACACTCTCCGAGGCCATGCAGAACTGGTTGATGGAAGTTGGACTGGTGGATATATGGCACCTGCGCAACCCTTCTGCGAGAGGGTACACTTTCTTCTCAGCAGTGCACCAGACTTACACTCGCTTGGACCTCTTTCTGACTTCCCCTCCCATGTCCCAAGCCACAGTAGCAGTAGAGATAGGGGCAGCAGAGCTGTTAGATCACTCCCCTCTTACGCTCTCGCTGAAGTCGCCAGGGGGCCCGGTTCCGCAGAGGGTGTGGCAACTGAACCAAAGGCTACTCACATATAACCCCAATGTTGTGCAGAGCCATTTGCAGAGTGTATCCGTCAACACGCTGGTAATACGAGGATACACATGGGTGACAGGGAATACAAAATATTGCTTTACGCAGACGACGTGCTATTGATCCTGATGCAACCATTCATATCCCCCTCCCCTTTTACAGGAAATGACGGACTTTGGCAAGGTCTCAGGCTTCAAAGCTCACCTACAGAAAATGCAGGCCCTTAGCCTGACAATTGCTAGGGCAGACCGGTTATGACTATCGGACATGTGCTCCTTCGAGTGGCCTCCTGATGGGGTGACATACCTGGGACTACGGATCTTCCCTACACCTGAGCACATGGCGCAAGAAAACTACACTGCCCTTCTTACCATGACGAGGTCGGAGCCCTCGAACTGGAAAGTGCACACATTATGCTGGCTCGGTAGAATAGCGGCGGTTAAAATGACCTTACTCCCCAGAATTTTATGTCATGTAGACGCACTTTGATAAAACATGGGGCTCAACCATTAGATTCCTAGCGAACGAGTTTGTTGAATAAATGTGTCCAGTATTCCTATGTGTGCTTCGCCTCACACAGGCAGTTCATGTGGAGGAGTGATTCGCTTAAATATGCTGTATGGGACACAGTTGCAGATGTAATGCACCCAGGTGTGGCAATCCCTATCTTTGGGCTGTCTTATGATTTGTCCCTTTTCTAGTGTTCCCCTCTTTCACCTTTGAAACAGTCACTATTCTCCACCGACATATGGATGTTGGTGGTTGCTGTTGTTCTCTGATGTAAAAATCAATAAAAAGATTTAAACCATATAGTGTGCATGTCAGATTGGGCTCACTACAGTTCTTGTCCAGTCCAACATGCATGCTTTAATTCAATGCAGCCCTGTTCTCTATAGCCTGTACAAACTAAGGACCATGCCTCCTCCCCTACACAACTTTAACTGTGAAATTGCGATGCAGCTCGCGTAATATTTTACAAATGTTTTCAGTTGACAGGATAATTAAAAAACAAAGAAACAAACAGTGCCTTTATCAGACATTGCGTGACAGCTCCTGGGTGGTGGGGCAACACTAATTTCTCCCTATGGATTAGCCGCCGCTGCATACACATATCCTGGGTGTTAATGTGGTTCAATTTGGAAAAAGTAATATCTCTACCATCCCTCTTAGCCAGCTTGGTCACTGAGGTTAAAAACATCAATGCAACATCCCAGACTGAATCTGTCAGAACACCTCTCTGCTACATTGTATCTCACCACCCAGGCAAGAACAAGAAAAAGCCCATGTGCCCAATGAGCAAGCCAATAATAGAGAGTCCCATTCGGAAAAATAACCCTAAAAATGTCTCAAATACCAATACAGGAGCACATTCACAGAGCAACCTTGCGGCACGAGACATGTCTATAGAAATCTCTATGATTAAAACAGACAACCGCCAATTATTTTCCAAGTTGCCCTGCTCCACACACGGCCCTCAGCTCCATATCCCCACAAGAACCCGAACCCGAAAGTGAAAAACAGGAAAAGAGTCCCAACATAGGAGGACTCAACTCAAACACCAAACTGGCTGTCAGAAGCTGTAATTACCCAAACCAACCTCCATCTTCTCTTACTAAATGTGTGAAACCCTCATCGCCACTAAAGAAAAATACATTTCGAAAAAACTGTCACTAGAGGCCCTCGGTGGTCCTCAAGGAAAATCTACAACTCGGCCATGATAATCTCTCCCATGCCACATACCCAGACTACTAACAATTCAATTCATACAGAGAACTCTGGCATGGGCATTGGAATCGGAGGGACAATAACAGCAAAACAAATGATCCCCTTAAGCCGCAACTTATTGGTCTCCCATCCAGTCCGACCCTGCAACCTTTGACAAACAACAAGACTGCTTTTTACCCAGAAGAAGGCCGCTGGTACACCTTGAATAGAGGTAATATTTTGCTGCTATTATGCGCACATAAAAATGTAGCCCATCTGAGATCCTTAGACATCGAAACAATAGAGTTCAGACCTCTCTTAGATAATTGCAACAATGAAACCACCATTGTAACGTGGTCTTCTGACCTCACAGCCAGACAAATACAGGACAATTGTCAACTGTTGGAAGAGTGGGGAATTAAAGTAAGCAAAGTTTCACCCCCTAAAAATCCAACTGTTTTTCTTCACGATAAAGACTTTTGCATTGACTCACAAAGGAGCCCCTAAAGCCACATTCACCAACACGGTAAACATCATCAACATTAATAAACACAATAGGGTCATAGTCCCACAGGAAACTTCCATCGGCAGCAACCTTAATAATCATTTGGTCACAAATTCAAGGACTAAATTTCAAATTATCTCATGACTCTAATGCGCCACATGATGATTAGAGTTGGAACCCATTTTCCTTGAATCACAATTGAAACGCCATCTCAATGATCAACCCGTAATTAGCACAAATAAAAAGATCTTGCTTGACCCAGAGCTGGAAGATTTTCTATCATCCAATGAAATATTATGCCTGCAAGAAACTTGGTCTGATAAGGATTTTCCCCTATAGGGTTTAGCAAGATTTCACTCTCCCGGCGAACAGCGGACAAAAGGTGGCCACATGAAGAGAGGGCTCTCGATCGACATTGCGAACAAAAGACCCTGACCAAAGACCCCTCTACAGCCACTGCTTCCTGCCCATGTTCTGCCACTGCCTTATAGGGCCTCTGCCCTCAGGCTTCCTGGTCGTGTGCTGCCGCTGCCTTCTAGGGACTCTGCCCTCAGGCTTCCCCCCTCGCCGCTACCACCGTTCTTCTTTTTCCCTCCGTTCCTCTTTTCCCGCCGTTCTTCTTTTCCCCGATCCCAGCCGCTGCTCCCCTGCGGCCCCGCCCCCTTCCTTGTCCCCGATCCCCATTTGCAGCCCCGCTCCCGCCTCCCAGCTGCTCCTCCCTCCCACTTGGCCATATATGGCGGGGTCCGCGGGTACGCACAGTGCTCACGTGCAGCGGGTGCGCCGAAGGCGCGCCAAAGGCAAGCCCGTCTACACCCGTCCACGCCTGTACCGTGCCCAGCGCCAGGACCCCTGGCCCTCAACGATGCCAACGCAGCCGAAGAACTTACGACGCCGCCACCCTCCACACACTCAACGCCGGGCGGAATCCCACCTGCTACCGAGCCGCCCCGAAACGCACCCATGGACCCTTCACCTGCCAAGCCTGCAAATTCACCTGCCTCCGAACCTGCACCGCACCTGCCAAGCCGAGCTCCAGCAACGACCACCTCAAATGCATCCTGCTCAACACCCGCTCCGTCCACAGGCACGCCGTCGAACTAGAGCCTCCTCGACACAACATCACCAGACATCACCTTCCTCACAGAAACATGGATGAACCCCTCCTCAGCCCCCGACATTGCCATAGCCATCCCGGAAGGCTACAAGATCACCCGGAGGGACCGCGTCAACCAAACCGGAGGAGGCATCACCATCGTCCACAGAAACACCATCCGCATCACGACCAACTCCAACGACACCCTCACCGCCGCCGAGCACCTTCACTTCCAGTTACACACTGACCCCAAGACCACCCTCAGAGGCACCCTCATCTACAGAACCCCGGGACCACGGACACAATTCAGCGAAGACATCGCAGACTTCGTCAGTCCGCACGCCCTCACCTCCACAGACTACATCCTCCTAGGGGACCTCAACTTGCACCTGGAGATCAACAAGGACTGCAACAACGCCGCCTTGCTGGATAACCTTGCCAACCTCGGACTCAAGCAACTGGTGAACACCCCACCCACTACGTCAGCTACACGCTCAACCCCATCTTCTCCTCCAGGAAGCACATCTCCTTCAGCCACTCAACCGGACTACACTGGACAGACCACAGCTGCGTCCACTTCAACTACAGGAGAGCCACGACCCACCACCACCCGCAACAGGTTCCCCGCGGAAGATGGAGCAAGATCACCGCCAACCAGCTCACCACCGCCCTCAACCAGAAGCCCCCCGCCAACACAACGGACACCAACGAAGCAGCCCGCAACCTCACACAGTGGCTCACCAACTGCGCCGACGAACTCGCACCACTGAAGAACCCACCCAGCAGACCCGGCAGTAGGAAAGCCTTGTGGTTTACCAACGACCTCAAAAACTCCAAGAAAACCTGCCGCACCCTCGAGAAAGCCTGACGCCACGACCAGAAAGCAGAACACAGGACCGCCCTCAAGAACGCCACCCGCAAACACCACCAGCTGATCTGAACTACCAAGAAGACAACATTCAAAGAACGACTGGACAACAACATCCACAACAGCAAGGAACTCTTCAGCATCGTTAAAGAGCTCTCCAACCCCAGCGCCTGCAACAACGACATCACACCCTCGCAAGACCTCTGCGACTCACTCGCCTCATTCTTCCACCGCAAGATAGCCGACATACACACCAGCTTCGGCAAACTGACCAGGGACCCAACCACCGCACCAGTGCCCCCCACCACCACCCTCTGCACCTGGACCCCGGTCAGCATTGAAGACACCACCCGCCTGATGAACACCATCCACTCCGGCTCCCCTACCGACCCCTGCCCACACCACATCTTCAACAAAGCTGACTCCATCATCGCACCCCAACTCCAGAACCTCATCAATAGCTCCTTCGCATCCGCCACCTTCCCGGAGAGTTAGAAACACGCCGAGTTGAGCGCCCTCCTGAAGAAACCCACCGTGGACCCCACAGACCTTTAGAACTTCCGCCCATCTCGCTCCTCCCCTTCCCTGCCAAAGTCATCGAGAAGACCGTCAACAGACAACTCTCCACCTTCCTCGAGATCAACGGATCCCTCGACCCCTCACAGTCCGGGTTCCGAGCAAACCACAGCACTGAGACCGCCCTCATCACAGCCACCGAGGACATCAGGTCCCTGCTCGACAACGGGGAAACTGCGGCCCTCATCCTCCTGGACCTCTCAGCAGCCTTCGACACCATATGCCACCACACCCTAATACAGCGCCTCCTCAACACCGGAATCCAAGGAGCGGCCCTGGAATGGATCATCTTGTTCCTCGACGGAAAAACCCAGAGAGTCCGCCTCCCCCCGTTCCGCTCCGCGTCCACCGAAGTCATCTGCGACGTTCCACAAGGATCCTCACTCAGCCCCACCCTCTTCAACATCTACATGAGCCCTTTCGCAGCCATCGCACGCCAACACAACCTCAACATCATCTCATACGCCGACGTCACCCAGCTGATCCTCTCCCTAACCAACGACCCCCCCACCGCCAAAACCAACCTGCAGGAAGGAATGAAAGACGTCGCGGAATGGATGAAGAGCAGCCGTCTGAAACTGAACTCAGACAAAACGGAAGTCCTCATCCTCGGACCATCTCCCTCCGCCTGGGACGACTC
This sequence comes from Lissotriton vulgaris, assembly GCF_964263255.1. Classification (NCBI taxonomy): domain Eukaryota; kingdom Metazoa; phylum Chordata; class Amphibia; order Caudata; family Salamandridae; genus Lissotriton; species Lissotriton vulgaris. Next base: position 820,631,344 of record NC_141696.1, on the reverse strand, counting down.
CTGGTGGCCCCCTGTCCTGGGCACCGCACCCAAGCCAACGGACCACACACGCAACCTGGGCTTCATCCTGGACTCCTCCCTCACGATGACCAAGCAAGTCAACGCCGTCTCGTCATCCTGTTTCAACACCCTGCGCATGCTCCGAAAGATCTTCCGATGGATCCCCACCGAAACCACGAAGACGGTCACCCAGGCCCTCATCACCAGCCGTCTGGACTACGGGAACACCCTATATGCTGGAACCACAGCCAAACTCCAGAAAAGACTCCAGCGCATTCAGAACGCCTCAGCACGACTCATCCTGGACATCGGTCGCCACAGCCACATCTCTGCTCACCTAAAAGACCTGCACTGGCTCCCCGTCAACAAGAGGATCACGTTCAGACTTCTCACCCACGCACACAAGGCTCTCCATGACACGGGCCCGTAGTACCTCAACAACCGCCTCACATTCTACACACCCACCCGCCAGCTCCGATCCGCCAGCCTCCCCCTCGCCTCCGTCCCACAAATCCGCAAATCCACCGTCGGAGGAAGATCCTTCTCCTACCTGGCAGCCAAGACATGGAACTCCCTCCCCACTTACATACGGCTGACCCTGGACCATCTCTCCTTCAGGAAACAACTCAAGACCTGGCTGTTCGAGCAGTAGGGACCCCCCCCTACCTCAGCGCCTCGAGACCCTAACGGGTGAGTAACGCGTTTTACAAATGCTGTTGATTGATTGATTGATATCAGATCTGAACCTAAACACTCCATGTATGGTCGCAATTAAAATTAACAACTGGAAGCATCTACATGCCCGCTTCTACTACTAAACATCTATATAAACCAATGCCTCCCAAAAAGCAAAACATGATAACGCAACCAGAGGGCCTGCTACTATCAGCTCCCGGCCCCATCCAGTGGCTAGTAATAGAAGATTTTAACTTACATTTTGCCAGTAAGAGGGTCAGGGATGGACTCCTGAACAAAGCAGATGCCAAAAGGATAATTCTGCAGCAAATTTCACCCTTCATAGACCACACAAAACCCAATCACACATTCCTTAGCCTTAGAAGACATTCCCATCTGTGCTGTCAATGGTCACATCGCCCCGACACACTAATGGCCTGCACTCATATGGAAAGCAAAAGCAGATTAACGCTCGATTACACCCTTGCATTTCCGCCCTTGTTTTGCAAACTCAGCTCATTTGAAATAATCCTCAGATGCGAAAGTGACCATCACCCACGAAAAAATAGTCCTAGAAAGCTTTTGCAACCTCATACCACATATCAGCTCGCAAACTAACATACACTCAAGAGGGAGCATGCTCTGGAATCTTACATCACTGGGACAATTCAAGGTATGGCAAGCGGCTACAGATACCACGCTAATGGAAACCCTTTACAAACTTGGGAAAGGGTCCCAACAGAGCTCAAACAATATCTCATAGCACACATAACCTCTCCAAACACACAAAGAAAGCCTCAAATTAAGATTTGGTAAACAAAAGAAATGAGAAGAAAAATCTGGACAAACAAGCCAAGGTCATTAAAACCTCAAACGATCCAACAGGTAAAAAAGATAAAATCTAAACACAAGGGAAAGCTTATAAAAAACTTCCCTTTGGAGAGCAAAGCAAAGCAACAAAAAAAACGAAATCTGGCTAGAACGCCTTAAAGCTTTCTCCAGCCGAAACTAGCAAGCCTTCTGGAGCATGATCAAGCAATCCACAGTGCCTCATCAAGAGTTGACGGGAGCGTTATGGAGCACCGGTCCTAGGTATCACACATCCAGTCTTTGAACTCCAGGGACACACCTGATTCTCAGTAAGTCCCCTATCAGTCATCCTAGCCACCTATGGAGTACCGAGAAAAAGCCATTTGTATCAGCAAAATCAGGGGCGATGGTGTCCCTGACCCAAATGGCCTTCCAGCAATTATTTTTAAACACAATATAACATACTTGGCATCAGTATTTTTCATACTGGTTAATCATTGCCTGGAACAAACTCAGTCCCCGTTTCCTGGCACAGCTCTGTGGTGCACCCAATTTTTTAAAAAGGGTTCTTACACAAACACAGAGAGTTACTGATTGACTGACTTGCTGCACATGGAGGAACACTTCACAAGGCTCATCCTGAAAGAGTTAGAATCATGGGCAGTGTCCGAAAAGCTCATTCCTCTTAATCAGACTGGCTTCAGGCCTGATTCAAGCACTCTGGGCAGTCTGGCAGCACTTCAAATGCTTGTAGAAAGAACAATCAGAAAAAGCTACTTGCTCTTCTCCTGCTTTATCAACTTCCTGAAGGCATTTAGCCATGTCAACAGGGTCCTACTTTGGAAAAACTCCAAGGGATGAATATTCCATCAAATCTCCTCCATGCAATTCAGCAAATAAACACAAACAAATGAGTCCAAGACAAGCTGTCCTGCAAAATCCAAAGAAATTGAGGATTGAAGCAAGGATGTGTCCTAGCTTCCCTCATTTTTGATTTAATCTTGTCGGAACTTACAGCTCAATTAAACTAAGCAGACTCACATCCCCCCAAACTAGCTCAGCAAGCAGTCTCAATCTTACAATATGCAGACAATGTAGTACTACTGAGCCAAACTGGTGTTGGCCTTCAGAGTCTGCTAGACATCCTAGATACATATTGCAAGGAAAATGAAATCACGATCAATCTGGAAAAGACAAATATTCTTATTTTGGGAAACACCTCATCAAAAAGGGCTCATGGTGCTTGGAGGGTGCTATTGTAAAGAGAACAACCACATTTAAATATCTGGCAGCTTGGCTCCAGGACCGCACCTCCTACCTTAAGCACTTGAACGCCCTGAAGTCCAAGCTTGCCTCGCTCATCTTCGCCTTCCGGGAACTCCTGGCCAACACACCATACCCCCACATTGAGTCTGTTACTCCATGTGGTAAAAGCCAAACTGATCCAATCATGGCTTATGGCTCTGAAGCATTCCCTAAAAAACTGACATTGTTTCTAAATGATGTACAATGCAAAGTCTTTTGCATCCTTTTTGGTTTTCCACAGGATGCTTTGCAGTCCCAAATAAGGCTTAAGTTTGGGCTATTAGAACACGACCTGGATCACAAATCAGGGCTTCTGAAATACTTCTTTGTGCTGTGTAGAGCAGACACCAAGACCCTCAAGGCGTTAGTCTGGGAGAAAATCCCCCAGATCCATTCAAGAATGTCTGGGCAACTGCACTAGAAGACACACTTTCAATGCTCAAACCAGAATCACTTTAAGATCAGCGTTTAACAAAAAAACAGTTTAAACATCTTCTCAATTAACATGTAAGATACATTATGCTTGACATAGAAGCCATGATTGGATGTCCATCAACACCTAAAAGTTCCTGGTGCTGCAGGCAAATTTGACAGAAAATTACCGTTGGCCATAGCCTTTCTTAGGGGGATTTCCCTAAAACACTTTTGCTTTTTGTCCTCCTGGTTTTTGCTAGCTATCTTTTCCTGACCTTAGGACACTGGGCACTTTCTCACTGTGCTGCAGGGGAAAAGTGCGAGCGTCCTTCCTGCACATGTCATCATAGGGTGCTTAATTGATTGGTTTAGTTGTCGTACCTGTGAGTGCCATGTATAAAGGTACACCAAATACCCAGGCCGTGTGCGACACTAGCTAACAGGGGCACGCCACACCGATTGTGCCACCCACCTGAATAGCCTGTCAAAAATTACTCATACTCAGGTTTGCTGGTTTCACTCTCTAGCCAACCCTGAGGGGTTCATTCACTACCACCAAACCGGATTAAGTAAGGGGCCGGGTAGACACAACTGCGTGTGCACTGCCCGGGTAGGGATGAACCTCCATGTGGGGTTTCCCTAGCTAGGGGGGTAGTTTGGCTCTCCCCATGGGAAACTTCCTGGTTGTGGCTGATTCTCTTGTTAGGGCCATAGGGACTAAGGAGTGCTCACCTTAGGGCTCTAAGCATTGGTCAGGATTGCCATGGCCAGCCGGGAGTGTGTACTTGCACCTACGATGTTTTAAGACCTGGGTCCAGCCTGCCAGTGCAGACTGCTATGTGCACTTGCACCAATGGTGTAGTTGAATATGTGTCCAGCCTGCCATTGCAGAAATGTTTGGGCTCGATCTGAGCGTAGACTCTTTTACATCTAAGTCCACTTTAAAGATCTATATAAAAAACACTCTGTTTAAAATAAGTCAGGGCAGAAACACTACTTTATGCTAGTCTAAACAGTACAATCAGGTGGTTCAGGAGAGAAATTTGGAGAACAAACCTCAGCCCTATTTATCTAGGAATTTGCCTCATGTGGTTAGAAAATTGATCCTTTTGTTGAGAAGGGATTTGCTCCCCATATGTTTATTACTGGCATCTAGGATAAAGATCCAAAAAAGGAGAGATTGTGTACATTTTACCAGCTATACATTCAAGATCTTAACCATGTAATCTTTGTTCTTCCTGTGTTATAGAGTGCACAACGTCATTCTTTAAGGCCATTGTTTCTCAGATATAACATGTAAAAAAAAAATTGAGAGAGACCCCTTAAAACACCAGGGGAATAGGGTACTTATAAACAGTGAAATCAGAAAATTTCCTTGGCGAAGTTACTGAGAAATTCAGCCCAAATGTTAGTAATGGACACTACTGTTAATCAATCATAAACAAAACACCTTGTACTGTCTATGTTTGTCTCTCCCTCCTTCTTTTTTTAATCAATAACTATTTCATGTTATTGTTTTAATTCAGTTGACACTTTGTGCTTGCAATAATAGGTGTAGCATGAGAACTTGTGAATTGTAGAATAATTTTAGATGAACTGTGACTGTGATCATATTGTATAAGATGTTTATGGAATGATAATTTGTTTTTATATGTGTTACTGGCCTTGTTTTTAATATACAAATACATTAAAAAAAAAATTATATATAAAAATGTTTTGTTTATGATTGATTAACAGTAGTGTCCGTTACTAACATTTGGGCTGAATTTCTCAGTAACTTCGCCAATGGAATTTTCTGATTTCACTCTCAGATATAACATACAACCCGTTCTGGAGGCTTGCAAGTGTTGAGTGTCTCCACCTAATGAAATGGCCTGTTATAAGATCTACCAATTTAAAAAATATTTTAATACATTTTTTTGTGACTCAGGTTTTCTTATAATGTGTGCTGTCTTTTTAAGGCCTTTGTCCGTTAGACATCTATGGATCTGTTTTTTTTGTCGCATATATAAGATTTTAAACATGCAGTATTTGTACATTTGTTGCTGCACTATGCACAGGTTCACTTTTTAAGGCCACTGTTTCCTCTAAATAATATACAACCAAATGCTGATGTGTCCATTTCTTAAAATGGCTTATAATAAGCTCTCTGAATTGCTTTTGAGATTTTTACTTTAGATATGTACTATGATTTGTCTGGGTTGTGAAGAATAATACACAATGACACTTTCCATGGCCATCATTTTTAGATGTTCATTGATCTGTATTGGAGTTTCGAAATGTCTTTTGACTCCTTTCACTGAAATGATTTGTGATCAGTTTTCATTCCAATTTCCTGACTACTTTCTTTACATTTATATGAATGTATTTAGTTGTCTGAACTTATAAATTGCTATGTATGTTGGTTGGGAGGAGCCATATTTTACAATGATGGATCTTATAATGTTTTATGTATTGCTGCTTTTCATTAGCGCTATTGTGTTATGTGGGCCTCCATTGGAATTCCTGATCATAATAAATTTGACTTGATTTGGCAGTTCATTTTTTGAATGCACTCTTGCCCAAAGGTTGCTATTCAAGTAAGCTGTATGGCCACACTAAGAAATCTTGGCTTGATCACCATTACTAATTCTGACAGCCAAGTGTTTGAGGGATTCTATTTTGCACAATGTTACTATAGCATGATACAATTGACTCTGGGACAGGAGAGATAAACAACCCTAGTTTCCATGGCTAAGACCCTCAAGACCGGCCTTTCCCTACAACCCCCCAAATAATTTCTCTTCACACTGTATCAATAGTTCACACAATATTTTTTATGTATATGACTTAAAATTCTAATCTGGCCACTTAATTCCATCAGTAGAGTGAACAAAATAATCGATGAGCTGTCCAGCATTATAAACATTAACAAAGGGCAAATATTTAATAGCATAGCAATTTATATAGTAACAACTATCATGTTCAACCAATCAAATGTTTGATTTGTTTTCTTCAAGGTGACACAGCATGATCACAGTCATTAGCATCAACTGCAGTGTCAACTCTGCCAAAGGAAACACAATTCCAAGTTTTAGTGGGAGCGGCACTCCTGTCAATGAGGATGATCTTGAAGACCAATTGAGCCCCTTAGGTTTATGTGGCCTCTGCTCTACTCCTCTCCCTGTCTTTGAGGACACATGTTCCACAGCATCCAGTAGAGTCATGTCCCTTTATCTAGATCAGTGACCCTTCCAGCCCCAATGCAGTCCCACAGCGCCAAACAACTGTGGCTACCATTATCTTGGTTCTGTGACAAACTCGGCCATAACATCTTCTGCTGTGTGACCAAGGCATTCAACACCTTAGGTTATCTAGTCAAGTTCATGGAGTGGTCTGGAAAGGACTTGGGGCCACCCTACTGAAGAAAGAGAGGTTCAGAGTGCAGTCACAAATGTCAATATTATAAGTAGAGACCTGATGTGTACAACTATGCAGAGGAGGATCCACTGGGTCAGATTATTGACATCCTAAGGACCCAGAACTATCTCTTGAGGGATGAGAATAACATTCAGAGGGTCCAGAATGAACTCCTGGAGGGCCACCTGAGTATCCTAACTCCACATTCTGTCTGTTGTGGTGCAAGCTGACTTCAGAATCTTGACTGCAGCAGCATCTGATTCAGCTGCTGCTTTCCATGTTCAAGCACTATCTGCTGCCATCTTGGTCCCAGAAACATCTACAGCTAGCAGCTCCACTGAAATTGGGATACTCCTGCTCACAGAAACACTTGCCACCTCATGTTGCCCCCATTGAGGGGCTGAGATCAACATTAAAGAACCTACCACCAAAGGTGCAAAATGTTTTGTCCTATTTATTTATTTATTTATTTATATAATTTGTAGAGCGCACTGTAACCCTGCGGGCATCCTGGCGCTGAGAGATAGGTCAAAGGAAAGCAATCAGCCGTGAGAGCAAGAGGAAGGTACACCAACAAGAGTCTATTACTATTGCACCTGGGGGATTATACCCTCGGAAAGAGCCAGGTCTGGATTTTCTTGTGGAACAGCAGCAATTCGTGAATTTTCCTAATTTCGAGCGGGAAGCTATTCCAAAGACGAGCTCATGCCACGCTAAACGCTCTTCCACCCTGGGTCGCTTTCTTTACCCTGGGTATTCTAACAAGGTTGGTGGAAGAGGAACGGAGGGTTCGGCTGGGCTCATACCACTGAACTTGTCCTGGAGTGGCTTAGGGCCCTGACCATGCAATGCTTTGGACACGATTCATAAGGATTTAAATAAAATCCTTTGGTGGAACTGGGAGCCAGTGTAAGTTTGCCAATGCTTGTGTTGTTGAAGATCGGCGAGTTCGGGAGAGTGCTAACTTAGCTGCTGCCACCTGGATAATCTGTAGCCTGGCAATCAAATATCCAGGTGATTCCAGTAACAGGGCATTACAGTTGTCCAGGCGACTGAGAATGGTACGCCTGACTACAGTTGGTCTTGCCTGTACAGGTAACAAAGGCAGCAGCTTCTGAAGACCTCGTTTTTGAGCTATTCTCATTTTTAGGTCTTGCTATAACTATCGCATAAGCGATGCTTTGCGAGAATTAAGTAAGGGGCTTTTAAAAATGCTCCCAAAGGCTGCAGGCGGTTCGGGTACAGTGCACGTGCGCCAGGCGCGCGCACTATTTGTCAGCCTGCAGCCTTTAGAAGCACTTTCGCGGCCGCTTTGATGTTCTCAGTGAGCAGCTTGGCCACTGAGAACATCAAAGCGGCCGCGAAAGTGCTCACCATTTGCCATGGTTCTTGGAGTCGAACGACTTTTATAGCAGTTCCTTTATATCCCAATCACTTGTATCTTAACACGCAGTACAAACACAGTAGGCCAAACGTGGAATCCCTGTAAGTGCAACTAAGCCTTCCAGGCTTCTGCGGAAGGTAAAATAAGGACCATTAAGTTGCTTACAAATGACTTCTGTTGCTTATTACGCTATGAGGCCTCATGAAAGAACAAGTTATTAGACATCATCCTATCATTAATATGCATCATCTAACAGTTTTCTGCAACATCTGGCACTGGGGAACAGCAGGAGAGAATATTATTCAACAAGAGACATTTTGATACCCCATTGGACTCCCGGAGGAAGCACAATGTTGTGGGAAAAAAAACAGTTAACAAAATATGCAACTGTTCACCATGTTCTAATCACTGGCTTTCGTTGTGGCTGTCTGCAAAGTTTGGTTGAGGCTTTCCACTGTTTCCACCCCAGCCCGGCCTCTGTCAGGACGCACTCCTCGGAATCCAGATGTAGCAAAAATGGATCCACCTCCTGACATCACAAACACCCTGAAACAAATTGTATACAGGGTATTCGAGCGATCGGGTGAGGAAGGAGAGGAAGGGGACTGCGGTGGAAGGGAAACCTGTAAAACAAAAGACACAATTAAACAACACTTCACAAGAGCAGACTACTCTCATATATTCTCGCTAGTTATCGTATTCACCTGGAGGGAAAATTTCTTTGCCCCTGCTCTTGCTAGTATTACATCGAACGCTTCTGATCCTTCCACACCCTGTTGAATAAAGTAGTACAGGTTTATGAGCTGAAAAGTGATCTGGGCAACCACTACTTCTAATCAGTAGTATAAAGCCAACCTACCCACGGTCCTATTGAATTAACAGAGAATCAATATAGTGCTCTTTTCCAATCAAGAGATTTCCAAGGACTGGTAAATTCCAAACCATAAATAACGTAAACAAAGGATGGGGGTATAACTTGATACAGCTCAAGTATAATAGAGATTTCCTTCCTGAGGGTATCTCGAATTGCAAGAAATAAGAACACCGTGGTTACCTCACCACTTTGTATGCCTCCACATCAACACACTATCCGATACCATAAGACTTTCAAATACGGCTAAGCGTAGTGTGAACCACAGCTTCCCGCTTTGACAATTGTAATCCACATAGGTAAAGTATTTCACTAGTAAAACAGTCTCTTCAATTCAACACATTGTCGTTTCCTCCAAATATGGTAACGCGTAGATTTAACCACTGCTTTCCGCTTGGCATTTGATTTCCACAAGACAAATGTCACGGTTTGCCCCAAAAGATGCTTCTATCTCCTTATCTTCGTAACGGGAAAACGTGGTGATTAACCACTGTTTCCCGCTATCTCTGTTTTCCTATTTTCAACCACAGCCGTGACTGAAACCACACAATCGCACCCTCGAGAAAATAAGGCTGCCGTCACATCCCCCTAGGCACAAGCATTACTCACGTGAACGCGGTTCGTTCATAACAGCTCCTAGGTTGCCAAATGAGCCCGACAGCCGTCAGCACTCGAATCACTAGTCTGCTCGTAAACCAGTTCAGTTCCCAGAAAGACGTGCATGCAATTCACACACGCCGGTGCATAACCGCTGTACTCAGAACTGCTCGACAAGCGGAACACCTTAGAATCACGCATGACGTCTCTCCTGCCCAACCTCCTAAAATAGCCTCTTCCTGTCTGCGCCCCCTAGGTCTCATGGGAGATGTAGTTCGTAAGGGGCCAGGTATGTATGTATGTTAGGAAATTTGTAAAACGCACTTACACCATAGGTCTCTTGGCGCTGTTCCTACATAAGCTGCTGCGGGGATCAGTTTAAACAGTTTGTCCAAAGAGCCAGGTTTTTAAGGCTTTTCTGAATCCCAGGAGGCTATCACAGTTCCTGACTGATAGAGGGAATGTGTTCCAGAGTCTGGGGGCCAAATAGGCAAACCTACGCCCACCTAGGCGTTTTAATTTGATAGATGGGATGGACAGAAGATGAAGATGGGCGGAACGAAGATTGCGAGTAGGGACATGTCTCGAGATTAGGCTGTTGAGAAATCTAGGACTGGTGCAGTGCAAAGCCTTAAAAATTATACAGCCCGATTTGAATGCGGAGCGTTGCGCCATCGGTAACCAATGTAAAGTGCGCAGTAACATCCTGCCAGACTGCCATCTTGGCTGCTTATAAATCAATCTCGCCGCCTGGTTCTGAATTATTTGTAGGCGGTTTACCAGACCAAGAGGGATGCCGGTGTACAGAGAATTGGAAAAATCAAGGCGGGAGAGTACCAGCGCAATCACCACCTGTATCAGAGCTTGATGAGATAACAGATAGGCAATCTTTCTTATTTTTCGTAGTTGGAACAGAGAGGAAGAAATGACCGTACCCACATGGCCCCTCAAGGAGAGGGCGGAGTCTTTGGTTACTCCCAGACTTTTCACTGATGGGGACGAAACAGGAGGGGAGCCTAAAACGCCCGGCCAAAAATGAAGTCCCCAGCTAATGAAACTCTTCCCAGGCAACACCAATTCGGTTTTCCCGGGGTTAAGTTTTAGTTGGTTCTGGTCCATCCAACCTTGAATATGCAGCATTGTGTCTTGGAATTCAGCAGCTGCGTTTTGGGAGTGAGTCCAGCTTGAAAACCAACTGAAGGTCATCAGCATAGTAGAATACAATTGTGTTCCTATCCTTGAGTGAATGAATCAGGGGGCGAATGTACAGATTAAACAACAATGGGGATAGGGATGAGCCCCGAGGAACTCCACATGAGGTAAGCAGATTAGGGGCCATGTAGTTCCCTAGATATACCGCCTGCGTTCTACCTGTCAAAAAGGATTCTATCCACCCATAGGCTGTTCCTCTAATCTCGGCTTGTTCGACAGGGTGCATTAGGATATTGTGGTTGACCGTGTCGAATGCTGCCGACAGGTCTAACAGAACAAGTGTCTGCGGGATACCCTTGTCGGCATTGGCTCTTAGTGTTTCCATCACCGCCAGAATTACCGATTCTGTAGAGTGAGCGGGCCGGAAGCCAGCTTGGTTTGGTTCTAGGTAGTTGGAATTTTCAATGAACTTAGACAAGCATATGGCCACATGGGCCTCCAATATCTTAGAAAGATAGGGGAGGAGCGAGATCGGGCAGTAGTTAGCAGAGACAGAAGGGTCTGCTCCAGGTTTCTTGAGCAGGGGGACTAACATGGCCTTTTTAAAAGCAGTAGGCACTTCCCCTTTACTCAGAGATTCATTGAGAAGGGGTAGTAGACTGTGCGGTAAGGTCGAGAAGACTTTCCTCAAAATAGTAGGGGGACAGCAGTCATTAGGAGAGCCCGACTTGATTCGATACATTAGTTCAAGTAGAGAAACAGAGTCAATTTCCATGAGTTGATCTAAAACAAATGGATTATCAGGGTTGGCCCCAGGGGGTTCCTCCTGGGCAACCAAGGGTATACTGGCCCTGATGGTCTCAATTTTCTCCACAAAGAAGCTGTTCAGTGCATTACACCGCTCTTGTGTAGGAACCAAACAGGGAGTAATTCTGTCATCGCTACTGAGGGCATTAACAATCCTAAAGATTTCTCCAGATTTGTTAGGAGCAGCGAGTACCTTTGTCGAAAAATAAGAGGTCTTTGCAGCCAATAAGGCAATCTTGTAGTCCCTGCGAGCAGTGAGATAAAGTAGTCTTTCGTCAGTGGCATAGCTGCGCCTCCACTTCCTTTCTGACTGGCGTAGGAGTAGTTTTTGTGCTTTCAAGCCTGCAGTGAACCATTTGTGGGCTTCGGCCTGTCTCGCCCGGGGAAAGTTGATAAGGGGGGCATGGATGTCACTAGCAGCTAATAGCCAGTTAGAGATGCCCTTTTCCATAGAGTCGACATTAATATTAATATCCGCAGAGGGAAGGGAGCTGGATAAAGTAGCCATAAAATCCTGGGTGGAAAGCGATTTCCAATTCCTGGTCATGCCTCCTACGACCTTCAATGGCTTAACCCTACCATTGAAAGTAGCTGTGAATTCAATTAAGTGGTGATCCGACCAAATACACGGAGAGATGAGCGGAGATGACAGTTCGACATTATACGACCATAATTGGTCCAGGATATGGCCTTTTATGTGTGTGGGGACCGAGATATGTTGGACCAAGTTTAAGTTGAAAAGTGTTTCAGACAGTTCTGCCGACTGGGTCCCTCCGCCTACGTTGTTAAACCAGTAATTCAAACCACCAGTGAGCATAACTCTAGCATGGTTCATTGCAAGATTAGCTATCTGTTCGCTGAGAGAGAGGGGAAAAGAGGGCATGGGCTGGGGAGGGCGATACATAAGTACTAGTGCCAGAGACCCTGAGTTTGTATCGAAGTTGATAACCATATTCTCAACCTCGGGGAGGATCAATGAGTTCAATTTGTTGAACTTATGGCGTTTGTTTATAATGGCAGCAGCTCCCCCTCCCGCCTTCCCTGCAGGCCTATTGACTGAAAGAATGTAATAGTCAGCAGGAAGAGCAGCTAGAATGTCGGGGGTGGAATCGGGAGTGAGCCACGTCTCGGAAAGCAGCAGGATGTCTGGTTTCGCTGACATCAACAACAAAAAGATATCTAGTTGATGCCTCACCATCGAGCAGGTATTGAAATACATAACCCGAAGGGAAGTCGACTTTGGTTTTATAGGTGGCTTCGTGATTTGCGGGAAAGGAGCAGGGTAAACTGCCTTATCGTGCGAGATACCATGAATCCTAATCCGGTCCATGGTGTCCGATGGAAGCCCGGATTCATATTGCTCAAGGGATCTAAGCTCTTCTGAGCAATAAACCGTAGTTTGACCAGGGTTTGTGGCCCCTGGGCCCGGGCAGGCGCGGACGGGCGCGGACGGGCACGGACGGGCTTACGTGCCGCCGGCGCGCACGCTGCGTGCGTCAGCTGCGCTCCAGCGTGCCTATGCACATATATACGTGTACTGACCCTGCCTCTGAGCTCCCCCGCTCTATCTGATTGGCTAAGGCCGCTAGGAGGGTGTCAGGCAGTGTAGGCGATCAGTTATTAATGCCCCACGCGATTCAGTAAGTGAATCTAAAAACACAGTATATCACAGTTAAAAAAATTCCCACAGTATTCCTGACACATTTTAATTTCTAGTTTACATTAGCCCCAACAGAACGGACCGCGCGGCAGCAAGCAAGTAGTGGCTGGCCCCTCGCGTACTTCCTCCTTTTGAGGTCTGACCCCGCCTCTGAGCTCCGCCCGCTATATCTGATTGGCTAAGGCCGCTAGGAGGGTGTCAGGCAGTGTAGGCAATCGGTTATTAATGCTCCACGCGATTCGATAAGTGAATCTAAAAACACAGTATATCACAATTAAAAAGATTCCCACAGTATTCCTGACACAATTTTAATTTCTAATTTAAATTAGCCCAAACAAAACGGACCGCGCGGCAGCAAGCAGGTAGCAGGCAGGCGCGGCTACGCTAGATCCTGACAGTCAACTTCAGCAGATGACAGATAACAAACACCACGGACACACAGGCAGCTGAAAGGCTGGGCGTCATTCCTGAGCACCATTCATTTTTACGTTAAAAAATAGCTACACGTGTATGAATCGATGTGGCCTCCCCACAGTATTTGACAACAGCACTGAGAGAGCGCAAATTTGAATAAAAATTATGTATGAGCCGTATTTACAAGCATATCGCATAAACGTGGAACCATAATGTGAAGTTAACACTTGTAGCGTAAAGTTAGCTGACGTAATCAATGTAATAGGAAATGTATTTGTATTCACTTTAGAAAATGCATTAGAAGGCCGTATATATAGTGGGCTAATATAGAAATGTATAGAAACGCTTAAGAATAGTAGAATGTGCAAAACAGAATATACGTGTGTAATTATTAAATGGAGAAAACAGCGAAACGTAGAAGAGGAATGTGCAGAGAATGTATAAAACGATGTAAGCACGAGAATATAAATGTTGTATTCTATGTAAAATGTATTTACGTAAAGGCATTTCTTTACTAAAGTTGAAAATATAAATGTGTGTTAAAGGTTATACTGTGTAGAAGGGAGTTTGTAGGAATGTTAGAAAAGGTTTAGTCATGTGTGATTTTAACCTAGCTGACCAAGAGTTCACAGGAGTGTAGTCCGCTGTGTGTAATTTAGTGGGCTCATAGGAGTCGTGAATAGCTTGAACTGAATGTGCGAGACAAGGAGTCTAGTTCTTGCTAGATTTAAGGTGACAAGGCTGGAAGAAGTTTATGGTCTAAGCGTGATAAGAGACGCTTGGAATTTGAGTCTTGTTTTGAAATGACCATTCACAGGACCAAGAAAGGTTATATATATAACTATAAAGATTAAAGTTCTGCTGAGGTTGTCGACTTGTGTTTTGAAATGTCAATTGTAATATTGAATGAAGTCACCAGCAAGAAGACGAAGATGGCGTTTAAGGAGAAGGGTCAACTTAACGGACGACGCGAAGAGAGGAAGCCATGGAAAGAGCAAAGAAATGACCTCATGTGAAGAGTACGTGGTGGGCGTCAAGGGGCGTTCCACCCATACTGTGATTGTGTATTTAGGGACAGCACCCAGGGGAGAAGTTAGTGGAATAGGAGCATAGAGAGAAGATCAGAGCGCAGAGCGAGAGAGCAGTAGGCCGAGGACCCTTAGAGAGCGGATGGGTAGGCAGAGAGGATACTGCTTCTTAAAATTTAAGTTACCTTTAGAGGCTAAGAGAGTTTGAACTTCTTAGGGAGTCAAACTGCTGACACCTTTTTAGGTTAAGGAACTTGCGAAGTAGGGATGTCACTTAGTATAGAGTAGGGACAGATTTAACTTGATACTTTTCTCTTTCTGTAGATGATGCAAGGGAACCACTTCATATCGATGCTGTAATTTGGAGATTCTTGAATTGACTTAATTGTATTCTTTATATACCTTTGAGATTTATCCTGAGGAGATTGTATTTGCATTCAAACTTGACTTTTATATAAAACTTTTAAAACTTCATCAGTTGTCAGTGGTCCTTCAGAGTTGCGTCAGTTTATGGGGTTTATCTAACCTATTTAGGGGTTGTCTTTTACTCAATGACAGATAATAACCGATCCAAAATGATGAATGAGATTAATATCTAAGTGATTAAAAACGGTATCAAAATCTCATTCCCCGCAGTTGGTAGCAGAGAAAGATGGTTTTCTTCTTGAGGAAGACAACCTAGGTCAGGTTTAGATTACCCCAAGGTCCCTAGTCATCGGCGACCAGAAGAAGAATCCCTGTCGAAGAAGGTGCTGACGGTACGAGAAAGAAAAGCAGCAGAATCGGTCGAGAGTGAGTATAAGGGTCATGCGTTGTAAGATTGCGGTATTTTATGTTGTACTTGTGTTGTAATGTCAAGCGGAGTTGAATGCCTGTAGTGTGATTGAGGGAAGGTTGTGAGCGCGCGCAACCGGATAAAATCTTAAGTTCAAAGAGAGCTTAAGTGGTTCGGGTGTATCGAACACCCAGAGTAATTTGTTCACCATTGTAAAGGGAGTCATGAGGTACCATTGATCGCCCGACAGACCGATGATAGGGGGAGCGTAAGAGTGAGTGTATGAGTAACGGACGCTGGTCGTACGTTTACTGTGTGTAAGTAACCTATCAGTTAAGGCGATCGTCTGACCGTGAGGGAAGGCGTTTCGTCAGTTGAGGTGACAATTACAGTTAGACTGTGGCCGTACAGTCAGAGAAAAGTGATCGCTTGGACGGAAGTAGTCATTTTTCAGCGTATGAATGAAAACGCATGCAAGATAGTGAGATAAGTTGAGAAAGGAAGGGAACTGCTGCAAGAGGGGACGAGTGACGTCAGCGTAGAGCCGCGCTGAGATTGGTCGGTCAGCGTAGAGTCGCGCTGAGATAGGCTGATTAGCGAGAGCCGTGTAGGGATTGGTTGGTGGTTGTCATCGGGACGTAAACAAGGAAGAGTAAAAGAAAATTGTAGATTACCGAAAATGAAGTGTTTTAAGAGTTTAAGAGCACTCTTTAGGAGGAATAAAAGAAACTTATATGCCGGAGAAGAAGCTCCACCAGAAGGCACACCAGCTTATCATATGGCAGTAAATGTAGGCTTACACTCGATACTATGGATCTCTGAGTGGAACAAGCTAACAGAAGGGAATAAGGAACTGACGTTTCCGAGATTCGGGACGTTTAAGCTAGAAGTATTGAACCAACTGAAAGCAGTAATGCTCGCAACGAGACCTCTACCGAGGCCAACACAGTTCGAAGCCCTTAGCGCATGGTTTAGAGCAGCACACGAAAAGAGCTTAAATAGACGCCAAGAAAGAGTGAGACGATCGGTAAAAGCAGTGCAGGATGCCAAATGGGACGATGAAGCTAAAAGGTGGAGGGTGCAAAAGATAGAAGCAGACAAACTGTTCACAATGCTAGAGGCCACAGGAGAAAAGAAACCTCTAGAAGAAGATGAGGATAGCGAGTCAGAGGATGGTCTGATAGAGAGGCTATTAATGGACAGACCACCTCCGTACAACAAAGAAGTCGAAAGTCCTGCATTACAGCAAGGGGACGGAGCTAGGTGGGGGGAATATAAATCGCTCCCCACATCAGAGTGGGATCCCAAGAAAGGTGAGGAAGTATTTCAATCTAGTCCCGAACAGAGAGTAGTAGGAAGATTCGTGGTCCAGAAGGCGCCAGAAAAGGAGTGCGCAAGGTCGTATCAATTGCCAGATGCTCTACAAGTACCTGTTACCATAGGTCCTATAGTGTCAATCTACAACCCAGAGGGAGTCCAGCAGGAGGAACAGGCACGATGGGACAGGGAAAGGGCAGAGATAGAGGGTAGGAATAATACGATCAATTCCCAAAGACAGTTGCTAGGACCAAGGAGTCAGAGTACACCATTGGATCCAGCAACGGGTCCCTGGATAGAACAAGGGGGTCCGAGAGGACCAATGGACCTGAGGGGACCGAAACCGAAATCCTTCAGTGAGCTAAGGGAGTACTTGAAGGAATGGGATGCTGCCGTAGAGACTCAGAATAAAAAGTTAGAAACAGAAGCAGAATGGAGAGATCAAGATAACAGGATCCTCTCTCATTGCGGAGCTGGCGAAAGCAGCCCGGAGTGGGAGAGAGGGAGTCAAGGAAGCAAAAGAGATACTTGCCATACTACCAGTGGCAATAGGCAAATGTGCGATGACAGGAATGCAGGGTGTGGGGGAGTGCCTCGCGTCACCCTTAGTGAGGGAGAACGAAAGACGCAGGAGTACCGAAATAGTTTCAAGTGCACTCACCATGCCCCGGACAAAAATGTGCGACATTGGAATCACGGGAACATGGAGAGTCGCGAAACGTCTCGCCATACATCCGGTGATCACGAACGAGATCGCGGGAACATGGAGGGCCGTGAAGGATCTTATCGGTTACTGAGTGACACTAGACAGCAAACGAGTTACAGTGGGTTTGAACAGAATGGTGGATCCTATATTGTATCTGGAGACACCAAGCCAGAAAGACGGAATGTAGTGACAGGGAATAGATCAATGTTCCACCATACCCCAAGGGAAGATGGAAAGGCTTGGGATCTAGAGAGGTGGGAACAAAGAGATGGAAAGAGAACTCCTCATAACTCACCTGTGCTTAGGCGTAGGGCGCACAGTGGAGGTGAGAGGGATGTGAGTGAACAACCTAGGATTGACGTACTGAGAGCTGAAATAAAAGCAAGACGGCTGGATGTAACGAGTTTAAAATCAGACTTGGATGAGATAATTGATGGCACAGTGGCAATAGAAAGGTTAGAGCTGTACGAACCAGATGAAATACTGTTTTTGTCTAAAGATGTTACTCGAAAGGCAAGGGCAGCTCATGAGAAATTATCTGAATTGGCAGACAAATATATGATAGACATGTCACGAACTAAAGCTTTACAACCCAATCATAGGTTAAATTGCACGGATCAGGATCTAGATGAGCGTAGAACGATTGGACTAAGAGTACACATAAGGGAACTAATCACGTGTATCAGAATATGGAGGGATCTGGATAGATGGGAGGAAAGATGGTCCAAGAGGGGAACCGTCAGAAGGAGCACACTTGCGAAGTCTCAAGATGGAGAGCTAATGCGAATGGAAGCTTTTCCTTTGCGAGAAATCGCGAACGGAAATTACGTGCATGTACCCTGGAGTAGGGGGGATTTAGCGGCATTTACTAATTCTTTCCCTAAGTTAAGAGAAAACCCCGTGGAGTGGTACAAGCAGGTAGAGAGGTTCGTGAAGATCTCTAAAGTACTGTGGATCGATTTGAACACATTGTTCGATATCGTAGTGCCCGGAGATTTGTGGACGGCATGCAAGCTTAGTGTCGAATGGCCCGCTTGTGAGCCTCCGAGAGATGCCAGGACGAATGGTCCATCAGATAGAGTCATGGAAAAGTACGAGAGAGTAATAGCATGGTTAAAAGAGAAAGTGCCAGTGCAAGACATAGACTGGGTTAAGATAGATCGAACAACTCAGGAACCTAAAGAGACAGTTCACGAGTTTTACGAGAGATTGCTGAAAGCATTTAAACAGTATAGCGGGTTGGATGTCATGGATCCTAAAGACATAGGACAGTTTGTGTCGAAGTTTGTTCTAGGATTGAGACCAGACATAAGCCTAATGATTCAACAGCATTTGATTTGTTGGCAGAACAAACCGTTAGATGAGATTCTGAGGTATGCAAGGTACTGTAGCGACGAAATAGACTCAAAAGCAAAGAAACTTAAAGAAAAGCTGATGTTGGTGCAGATGCAATCAGCTGGAAAGGGTGGACAGCGGCAACAAGGAACACTAACACCAGTAAAGAAACAGAATAATCAAAATAGAGATGAGGAAGAAAGACCGAGACCGAGAATGGATATCGCGACACTGAAAAAGACAACGAGGTGTCATCAGTGTAACGAGGTGGGACATTGGCGACGCGAATGTCCTTACAATGTGGAGACAGGGGAATTAGAACAAGAGGAGGAGGAGGTTCAGAATAACGTGGTTAAGGGAGCCGCAGTCCCAAAGGGAAAGTTTATCAAAGGGGGGACTCAGACTCCTCGAGCCCCGTTTCCTCAACCACCTCGCATTGCAAACGGAGCAAAAACCTATAGACAAATGCCATTGATCGTAGGAGGAGAAGAATGCTACTACGTTGATCCTCTTACAGGGCAACGAGTGAATAGGGAAGAAGACTGTACACTAGGTGCAGCCCTGGAAGTAGATCAGAGAGGACCATACGTAGAAGCTGAGGTAGCTGGATGTCCTACGACCTTTTTGGTGGATACGGGGGCCACTCGATCCACGTTGAGATCAGCGGTAGTCCCAGGTTTGCCAATGTCGGGAGAGACGATTCAGGTGGTAGGAGTCGCAAACAGGAGGATGACGAATCCTCTGACAGAACCAGTGTCAGTGAAGATAGGGAATTACAGTGACGAACATCAGTTTGTGATCTGTGATTCTAGCCCTGTGTGTCTGTTAGGAAGAGATCTGTTGTGTAAATTAAATTGCACAATACATTGCACACCTGAAGGAGTAGAAGTGCAGACCAACGATGAGGATGCCGATTTCAAGGTTGTAAACTCGCAGGAATGCGTGGAACTATATCCTACCTTAACAGTGGAGGAGCTTCCACAGGACTTGAAGGAGACAGTGTCAGCTGAGGTGTGGGATTTTACTGGAGAAGAAATAGGACTGATTAAAGGGGTAGAGCCGGTAAAGATTATGGTAAAACCCAATGCCGAGTATCCAAGAACACCACAATATAAGTTGACACCGGAGACGATTGCAGGAATAAAGCCTGTGATCGAATTCATGATTAAACAGGGAATACTGAAAGAGATCGTGGGAAGTCCATGTAACTCCCCGATTATGGGTTTGCAGAAGCCTAGTGGGAAATACAGAATAGTGCAAGATCTTCGAAAGATTAATAATATAGTTGTCTCATGTTGTCCAGTGGTACCGAATCCATCAGTGATATTGTTTCAGATACCGTTCCAAGCTGAATGGTTCACAGTGATAGACTTATGCCAGGCCTTCTTTTCGATTCCTTTAGATGAAGAGAGCCAGTATCTGTTCGCTTTTAAGCTGGAAAATCGCGTTTTAACATGGTGTCGTATCCCTCAGGGGTATACAGAAAGCCCATCGATTTTTAACCAGCTACTGAAAAAGAATCTTGAAAGTCTAGTACTGCCCAAGAACTCGGTTCTAGTCCAGTACATAGACGACCTCCTAGTTGCGTCAGAAACTGAGGAAGCTTGCAAGGTAGACACCATTACCTTATTAAATCACTTGGCCGAGAACGGACACAAGGTGTCTCCAAGTAAATTGCAGTATTGTAAGACTGAAGTGCAATACTTGGGCCATAGGATTGAAAAGGGAAAGCGGAAGGTGTCTCCAGACAGAATAGAGGCGATCATGAAAATGAATGCGCCTACAACACAAAGAGAAGTCAGGATGTTTCTAGGCATGGTCGGTTATTGTCGGCAGTGGATAGCCAACTTTTCACTGAAGGCAAAACCTTTACTACAACTGACGCACAAGGGAGTAAGTGATCCGGTGCCATGGGACAAAGATTGTTTGATGGCGTTTTTGCAGCTGAGGGAGGACTTGTGTCGTGCCCCGGCTTTGGGAATGCCTGATTACGAAAAACCATTTTTGCTTTACTGCTGCGAGAGAGAGGGATGCGCTTTAGCAGTTTTGGCCCAGATACACGGCGATGCGCGTAGGCCAGTGGCGTATTTTTCGGCTACATTAGATCCAGTAGCCGCAGCGTTGCCCGGATGTCTCAAATCCGTAGCTGCAACGGGTGTCAGCATTGAAAGGTGTGAGAGTGTGGTAATGGGACATCAGTTAGTGGTGTACGTACCGCATTCTGTAGAATTGTTAATGACCAGGACTAAGACTCAGCATCTGACGAATAGTAGGCTCACACGCTACGAGCAAGTCATATTGGCTGCCGAGAATGTGACCCTAAAAAGATGCTCCGTCTTGAATCCTGCAACTTTGATGCCACTTCCAAATGAGGTGGATGATGAGATCTGTACAGATCATGACTGCCTTGATGTGACTGAACTATGCACCAAACCGAGACCAGATATCGTAGATGAGCCATTGACTGACCCCGATGAAATTTTCTTTGTTGATGGTTCATGCGTAAGAGACGATATCGGTCAGCTGAGAGCAGCATATGCAGTTTGTACAATCACCGGAGTGGTGGAAGCCGCCTGCCTGGAAGGAGTACATTCCGCTCAGGTAGCTGAAATCATTGCTTTGACCCGTGCCTGTTTAGCAGGTAACAAAATTCGAGTCACCATATACACCGATAGCCAGTATGGTTTCGGGGTAGTTCACGATTACGGGCAGTTATGGTCTCAAAGAGGTTACATGACCTCCTCGGGTTCTCCAATTAGGAATGGAGAATTCGTGAGACTATTGTTAGAGGCATTGCAAGGTCCGTCAGCCATAGCAGTTGTCAAATGTGCCGCGCACACGAAGAATGTAGACTTTGTGTCGCAAGGCAACCGTTATGCTGACGAGGTAGCACGTTATTGCGCAGAACAAGGATATTCTCACACCAATGTAGAAGTGGGGGGAATACAAGAAAGGACTGAATTGACAATGTTGTTAGACACTGTAGATACGTGGGATGAGTTGAAAAATGTTCAGGAAAATGCACCAGATGATGAGAAAAAGGCATGGGAAACAGCTGGGTGTATCAAAAGTGAAATGCAATTTTGGATCTCTGCAGATGGGAGAGCAGTTTTACCAAACGAACTTGTTAGTCCAATGGCAAGGAAATTGCATGGATCAGCACACATAGGTAGAGATGCTATGGTGAGAGTATTCAGACAAACGTGGTTTAATCCTAAGTTTAGAGTAGCGGCAGAAGCAGTGTGTCAGCGATGTGCGATCTGTCAGCAGCTAAACGTTGGAAAGAGAACACCAGTCACACTGAGTCACATTGGGAGGTCTGGGGGGCCTTTCAATAGAATGCAGCTGGATTTCATCGAAATGCCCAAGTGCAATAGACTCAGATATGTTTTAGTGATTGTCTGTATATTTTCTAGATGGGTTGAAGCTTACCCTACACGTAGGTGCGATACACTTACAGTAGCAAAATTGTTACTTAGAGAGTTAATACCGAGGTTTGGGGTGCCATCCTCTTTGGAATCGGACAGAGGAACTCATTTTAACAGCGAAATAGTGAAGATGTTGTGTTCAGCTTTGAGTATCGATCAGAAACTACATTGCAGCTATCGACCAGAGGCTTCAGGGATCGTAGAACAAATCAACAGCACAATCAAGTCCAGACTTGCCAAAGTTTGTTCAGCAACATCCCTGAGTTGGCCAGACGCACTTCCAGTGGTTCTTATGAGTATACGTAGCACACCAGATAGAAGAACAGGTCTCTCTCCTCATGAAGTGCTAATGGGGAGAGCCATGAGATTGCCATCGGTTCCGACTGCAGCCCTAGTGAACATCACAGACGATCTGATCTTGGACTACTGTAAGGGACTATCTGACGCCGTTAATTCTGTGTCCCTCCAGGTCCAGGCTGCAGAGGTTCCATCAGCACAAGACTTGTGCCATGACCTGTGTCCAGGGGACTGGGTCCTGGTGAAGAAACATGTAAGGAAGAACTGTCTAGACGTGCGCTGGAGAGGACCGTTTCAAGTCATACTTGTGACGAATACTGCGGTAAAGTGTGGAGGCCTGCCAAACTGGATACATGCCTCACACACCCGAAGAGTGCCAACACCTCTAGAAGAAACAGCTCCTCTCTCGGATGAGAATCCAGCAGAAAGCGGAGAAGCCACAGAGGGGGAAAGCAAAGCTGTGGAGGTGATCGAAGAGGCTGAGACTGAGACGGAACAGGTCGACGAAGGTCAAGACACCAGTGAGACCGAAGTCGCCTCAGGAGAAGAGAGTAATTGTGAGTTCGAATCAGATACTGAACAAGCAGAGAGTGACCAAGAGACAAGTCCAAGAACAAGGAGCGGGAGGACAAGGAGTGACGAAGCTAGTTGGCCGGAGGGAAGGAGAAGGCCAAGCTTAAAAGCAGATCAAGAAAGAGCTCTTGTCCCGATCGCTGAAGAGTCGGATCAAGACGAAGAAACTACAGACTCAGGCACTGAGAGTCCGAGAAGATCGAGAAGGGTACGTGTGCCCTGCAGAAGGTACGCCACCCCAGAGTGGACTTATCTAGCAGATGTCTTGGGGACAGAAATCTGGGAGAGTGAAAGAAGTGAAGGTAATCGATCTCGATCCATTTGTGGCAGTGGAGATATGGATGTTGACGCCTGGGCTCGAGACTGAGGGGTTACTGACTTTCACACTTCCCATACCCCCATACCTAAGTCGGATCAAAAATCTAGTGCTAAATCGATTACAGTTTCCGACTTTTGGTCATCAAATTCCAGAAGAAGAAGAAAAAGTCATTCGTTTTGAACTATTAGAACTTGTTGCTAAAGCTGCAGGTACGAGAATAATTGTTGATGCATGAGAACTTTTGTATATAAGCTATAAAGAAGAAGATAACCTAGCGCCGAGTGGAAAGAAGAATAAAATTAGGGATTACATTTAGAGGACGGAGAAGGGTTAGGGTTGTCTATTGTCAAAGAGAAAAAGACATTGTTGCGAAAAGAGACTTTTCTTATAAAGAGCACTTTACGGACTGAGAAACCAAACAAAGCAAACAGAGACTGGAAAAGAAAACTTTTCGCAAAAGAAGGAGCTACGCTGTTTGATAACATGGAGAATGACAACCCAAACCGAAAAGCTAGATGCATAATAAGTACACTAATAGCGGTAGTAATTTTTCTCATTATTACAGTAGTGACCACATCATACATGGTAGGACATGAAAGTGAAAAAGAGACAGCAGAGATAAAACCTGTAACGACTTTGAAACCTGCTCTTGTTGGGAAGAAGGAGGAGAGCAATATAATCCGTGAAAAGGCGTTACTGGCAGATGAAGCTCGTAGACTACACGTAGACGAGTCACAGGGAAACTTTAGGTCAAACGCATATGCTAAGTTATTGTATGAGTATATTGATGCCATGGAGGCCAAAGATTGCTATGTATGTATGCAATTGCCGGCTTCTGTAGACGAAGGCATCAGATATCATCATCTCCCACTGACTTATGGGATAACATGTAGTTTACTGCTTAGTATATTTTATGCTAGGGAAGGGTTTGAGTACTACTTTTCAAATTATGATTCGGTACTACCTGAAGTCCCGAATTATAAACAAATGAATAAGTGGGACTATCACAAAAAGGAGGATAGACTAGCAAAGTTCTTTCTCCCTTGGGATACACTAGATACTTCATATGCACGCAGAAATAATCTGACTTGCAAAGTGTCAGAAATAGAGAAAAAGTTCATAGGACAAGTAGATGACAGATACAGAAGACAGAAGATTCTAAAAATGTCAGGACAGTGGAAAACAGATTGGACCGAAGAAGAAAAAGCACATAAGAAGAAAGGTAGCAATGGTCCAATAGCTTTGGATAGAACGCAGAAAGGGAAGTTATGTTTAACTCGAAGCAAGACGTATTATGAGAGTGAATTTGTAGGGGAAGTAAATTGCGAACATGCTTTTCGATTAGAGTATTATACAAAAGATTTTATGAAAGGGATGCAAGCGATTCCTAATGTATATTTTGTATGTGGAAGAAATGCCTATGTAAAACTGCCTGACAATTGGTATGGTTCGTGTTACTTGGCAATTGTCTTCCCCAAAATATATCATGCAAAGGATTTAGTGATCATAGAGGGAAAGGCTTCGACAAGAGTGAAAAGGGAAGTAGGAGATGCAGAAGTAGTTGGAGACATATTTGGAGCGATGTTTCCTATGTTAGGTTTGATACTTAACGATGTTAAGATCAGGAGACTAGCTACAGTCGTAGATAGATTATCTGCAAGTACTGCAAGGTCATTAATGTTAGTAGAGGGAGAGATGCAGTCGATTAGAGCAATGGTTCTTCAGAACCGACTTGCTTTAGATGTACTGCTAGCAAAAGAGGGCGGAGTTTGCAAGGCTTTGAAGGTCCAGGAATGTTGTACTTACATTCCTGATAATTCAAAACCACTTGAGAAAGTCATACAAAATATTACACAGATTCATCAAGAAATCGAAGATTTATCAAAAACAAATGTTTGGGAGAAAGTAGGTCATGGAGTAGGAAAGGTTGGAAATTGGTTTGCCAATCTTGGTAAAAGCATTGTGTGGTACATACTAAAACCTATATTGATAGTATTGATTTGCATAATTATATTGTTGGGGTTAGTGAAACTGTACAAATGGTATAGGACGAACCGGTTACAAAGATCCATGAGAGAGCAAGAAAGGAGATTAGCTGTTTTACAAGATCAACAGTACAAAAGCTTAAGAGCTCTTGAAACGATAAAAAGAGGGAATATTGTAACTAGTTCTGTGTAAAGTGTTATTCAAATTGCATTTAGTGATGACTCCTAGAAGTCATCAAAGGGGGGACTGAGAGAGCGCAAATTTGAATAAAAATTATGTATGAGCCGTATTTACAAGCATATCGCATAAACGTGGAACCATAATGTGAAGTTAACACTTGTAGCGTAAAGTTAGCTGACGTAATCAATGTAATAGGAAATGTATTTGTATTCACTTTAGAAAATGCATTAGAAGGCCGTATATATAGTGGGCTAATATAGAAATGTATAGAAACGCTTAAGAATAGTAGAATGTGCAAAACAGAATATACGTGTGTAATTATTAAATGGAGAAAACAGCGAAACGTAGAAGAGGAATGTGCAGAGAATGTATAAAACGATGTAAGCACGAGAATATAAATGTTGTATTCTATGTAAAATGTATTTACGTAAAGGCATTTCTTTACTAAAGTTGAAAATATAAATGTGTGTTAAAGGTTATACTGTGTAGAAGGGAGTTTGTAGGAATGTTAGAAAAGGTTTAGTCATGTGTGATTTTAACCTAGCTGACCAAGAGTTCACAGGAGTGTAGTCCGCTGTGTGTAATTTAGTGGGCTCATAGGAGTCGTGAATAGCTTGAACTGAATGTGCGAGACAAGGAGTCTAGTTCTTGCTAGATTTAAGGTGACAAGGCTGGAAGAAGTTTATGGTCTAAGCGTGATAAGAGACGCTTGGAATTTGAGTCTTGTTTTGAAATGACCATTCACAGGACCAAGAAAGGTTATATATATAACTATAAAGATTAAAGTTCTGCTGAGGTTGTCGACTTGTGTTTTGAAATGTCAATTGTAATATTGAATGAAGTCACCAGCAAGAAGACGAAGATGGCGTTTAAGGAGAAGGGTCAACTTAACGGACGACGCGAAGAGAGGAAGCCATGGAAAGAGCAAAGAAATGACCTCATGTGAAGAGTACGTGGTGGGCGTCAAGGGGCGTTCCACCCATACTGTGATTGTGTATTTAGGGACAGCACCCAGGGGAGAAGTTAGTGGAATAGGAGCATAGAGAGAAGATCAGAGCGCAGAGCGAGAGAGCAGTAGGCCGAGGACCCTTAGAGAGCGGATGGGTAGGCAGAGAGGATACTGCTTCTTAAAATTTAAGTTACCTTTAGAGGCTAAGAGAGTTTGAACTTCTTAGGGAGTCAAACTGCTGACACCTTTTTAGGTTAAGGAACTTGCGAAGTAGGGATGTCACTTAGTATAGAGTAGGGACAGATTTAACTTGATACTTTTCTCTTTCTGTAGATGATGCAAGGGAACCACTTCATATCGATGCTGTAATTTGGAGATTCTTGAATTGACTTAATTGTATTCTTTATATACCTTTGAGATTTATCCTGAGGAGATTGTATTTGCATTCAAACTTGACTTTTATATAAAACTTTTAAAACTTCATCAGTTGTCAGTGGTCCTTCAGAGTTGCGTCAGTTTATGGGGTTTATCTAACCTATTTAGGGGTTGTCTTTTACTCAATGACAGATAATAACCGATCCAAAATGATGAATGAGATTAATATCTAAGTGATTAAAAACGGTATCAAAATCTCATTCCCCGCAGCACTCTTCCTACTGTTAAAAGTCACCCCAAAATATATTGTGTCCTAAAGTTTAGATAGGAGTTTTATTAGCACGCTCATTTTATCGAATTCGAAGACTGACTGGAACTTGGCCACACCTGTGCAGGATACGAATACATAACGGGCAGATTAAATATGCTTCTCTACAGCTCGCCCTCAACCCACCAGTCTATCTAGCCATTTCTGCAATGGATCCGTCCGCGGTCGACAGAAATGGGAAACAGGACCTGTGCCCTGTGGAGGCATTTACTGTGTCTTTGGAACATTCCATGCATGGTGTTATGGGCGGGGGGAGCAGAACTGGGTTGAAGCTTCCCCCATTGCGTGGCCAGCTGAAAACGGACGTGGACAGGTGCCCAAAGGGTGTCCACCTCTCAGGGACAGGGCAAGGCGGGTCAACAGTCAGTAGAAAATTCCTCTCACATACCACCACACACAACACCACACACAACACCACACACACAACACCACACACAACACCACACACACAACACCACACACAAAACCACACACACAAAACCACACACATACACACACACACAACACCACACACACAACTCCACACTCACACAACACCACACACAAACAACACCACACACACAAAACCACACACAAAACCACACACACACACACACACAACACCACACACACACCACACACACACCACACCACACAACACCACACACACACACAACACCACACACAACACCACACACACACACACACAACACCAGGCACACACACAACAACACACCACATACAAAACACCACGCACACACACAAACCACACCCAACACCACACATAACACCACACATAACACCACACATAACACCACACATAACACCACACATAACACCACACACCACCACACACACCACCACACATAACACCACACATAACACCACACATAACACCACACATAACACCACACACCACCACACACACCACGCACACCACCACACACACCACGCACAACACCACACACACAACACCACACACACACAACACCACATACACACACACAACACCACACACCACACACAACACCACACCACACACACACACACAACACCACACACACAACACCACACACACACACCACACACACACACACACAACACCAGGCACACACACAACACCACACCACATACAAAACACCACGCACACACACAAACCACACCCAACACCACACATAACACCACACACACCACACACCACCACACACACCACACACAACACCACACACACACAACACCACACACACCCAACACCACACCACACACACACACACACTACACACACACAATACCACACACACATGCACACAACACCACACACACACACCACACACAACACCACACACACACCACACACACACAACACCACAAACAACACCACACACACAACACCACAAACAACACCACACACACACACACCACACACACTCAACACACACACCACACACACACACAACCACATCCACACACAACTACACCACCACACCCACCCACCCACAATCACACTCACAAACACACTCACAACCACACTCACAACCACACACACAACCACACACACACACAACCACACCGTCAGTGCACACTTTCACTGGGCACAAACACCACCAGCTGCCAGTGCACGCTTCCACCAGACACTCACAACCATACTCACACACACTCACAACCACACTCACAACCACACACACACTCACAACCACAATCACAACCATACACACAACCACACCGTCAGTGCACACTTTCACCAGACACAGACACCATAAGTCGTCAGTACATGCTTTCACTGGGCACAAACACCACCAGCTCTCAGTGCACGCTTTCACCAGGCACAAACACCACCAGCCGTCAGTGCACGCTTACACCAGGCACACACCACCAGACGTCAGTGCCCACTTTCACCAGGCACACACACACCACCAGACGTCAGTGCACGCTTTTACCAGGCACACACACCACCAGCCGTCAGTGCACGCTTTTACCAGGCACACACACCACCAGCCGTCAGTGCACACTTTTAACAGGCACACACACCACCAGCCGTCAGTGCACACTTTTAACAGGCACACACACCACCAGCCGTCAGTGCACACTTTCACCAGGCACACACACCACCAGCCATCAGTGCACACTTTCACCAGGCACACACACCACCAGACGTCAGTGCACGCTTTCACCAGGCATACACACACCACCAGCCATCAGTGCACGCTTTCACCAGGCACACACACACCACCAGCCATCAGTGCACACTTTCACCAGAAACACACACACACCACCAGCCGTCAGTGCACGCTTTTACCAGGCACACACACCACCAGCCGTCAGTGCACACTTTCACCAGGCACACACACCACCAGCCGTCAGTGCACACTTTCACCAGGCACACACACCACCAGCCGTCAGTGCACGCTTCCACCAGGCACACACACCACCAGCCGGCAGTGCACACTTCCACCAGGCACACACACCACCAGCCATCAGTGCACAATTTCTACAGGCACACACCCCACCAGTCATCAGTGCACACATCAATTGTTAACGCATCCACAATTAACTATTGTAGCAATCGCAGTATGGCGCACTTTACTTTTAAACATATTCATCTAAAGCGCAGTGTTGGACATGGCCCTTTTTGGCAGGTTCACCCCGAAACTTTTTCCTTTTTCCTAGCCTATTTCTGTAACCTGGTGTTGGTGATTTTAGGCCTCTGCGCACTTTCACTGTGGTCCAGTGTAAAGTGCGTGCGCTCTCTGTGTATTTGTGGTGAGACTGGCCTGCCGACCATAGGAATGACTGGGGAATGTGTGTCCATGGTAGTTCCTGATGCGTGGGGAGTGCAGGGTCGAGTTTGGTGTGTGCAAACTCGTGTGATTAAATGCTGTGCGATGATGTGTGCGGCGTTAATGTGTCTGGTGTGGAAGTGCCACTTCTAGAAGTTGGCATGTCTGTGTAATAAAGGTGAAATGACTATCTGGCTTGTGATTGGCTGGAGCTGGCTGGTTTACCTGGCTCCAGGAGTCAGGATGGGTCTGCCCGTGGTGAGTGGAGAGATCTGCATATTGATGTGAGGGAGGAGTGCACCTGGGACCTGAATAGGTCTGGGCTTTCCCTACACAATGCTGACTCCGCCCCCTGTGGTGCGTCTGATGTCCTTAGCCTGTCCTGTGAATGGGGAGAGGGGCTGAGCACAACAGAGTGCTCCATACCCAGCTGCATCTGGTTTTCCCCCACCCTGCACCCTAGAGACAAAGGGATTTGGTGTATAAAAGAGGCTGTTACCTCATGTTAAATGTTCTTGTTTCCTGACTTGAATCTACCAGGGGCGTGCTGCTGCTGGGGCCCAGGGGAAGGCTTGCCTCCCTGGGCCCTGCCCAGCCCCTGGATGCCGGATGATTTCTTTGGGACCCTTCTGCCTTGCCCTTTATGCCTGGAAAGACTTCTGGGACCCTTGGGCTGTATCTTCCTTGCCCCCAGGAATTTTGCAAACCTTTTGCAGCATGGGAGCACTGTGCTGCCTTTCTTTTAATTTCCCTCACTGGTGTCTGCAGGAAGCATAGGGTTAATTGGCACCAGCTGTCTGCTCTCCCCTGTTCGTGTCTGTGAAGAGACTGGGGAGGCTTGTGCCCTGATCGCCGGCCCGTGAGCCGCATCAGCGTTTTCATGCCGCTTGTTTTCCTATCTAAAAGCAGGTGCTTACCCTGCATTATGCCCGTGGGTTTATTGTTAATAACGCAGGTGCCACCCCACTTATCTTTATTTAATAGCAGGTGCCCACCCTGCGTTATGGCCGTATTATTGGGTTTATTTAAACCACAGCGGGTGCTCACCCTGCTGCTTATTCCTGCCCGAGGGAGCCTACCCCTCAATTACTGCCCCAGAGGGATGCCGCTGCCGCCCGCAGCCCGCCTGACTGTGGGCAGGGCCGCCGGATGGAAGCGGAAAGGACGGTGTGGCAGGAGTTGCCTGTCCCCAGTGCGGGGCTCCCGTGAGCTGATGGGAGCCCCGAGACGTTCGATAGGGGAGAACGGGAGACCACCCCGCCTCCAGGAGCAGTGCTGCAGAGTCCTGGGCCTGAGAGGAGGCCCGGGTGAAGAGGAAGGCTGGGCTCTCCTGCGGAGAGAGAGCCCCGCACGCATCGCCGGCCGGAGGAGCCCCCCGGAAGGATAAAAGCAGCCCAGTGAGTGAAACGGGCTGGGCGGCTCTGTGGGGGCTCAGGTTGGTGCCTGAGAAAGGCACCACGTTAGGGGAGCATTTAGGGCAGCCCCGGATGACAGTGGGCCACCCCAAAGTTGGATTAACGAATCCCCGGAGCTAGATGGCTCCGCCGCCCTGCAGCATTTGTCCCAGAGCCCCCGTGGGCCCCACAGTGCTTGGGGCATGTTTCTTTCTAGAGCCTGGGTGGCTCCAACGATGGGGGCAGTAATCGTTTCAAAGAGCCCAGGAGGGGCCAGAGAGGCCCGGGTCTCCCCCTGTAGATGTTGCAGTGGTTGGGCACATAAGTTACTTTGGGAGCTAGTATGCTCCAGGGGGCATGTTGATCTTCTCAAGCCAAATAGCCCCACCATGTGCACAGTTCTTTTTCTAGCGCCAGAGTGCCCCAATGCACGCAGTTGATCCCAGAGCCAGACGGCTCCCACGTTTTGTGCATTGGTTGTTCCAGGGCCAGAGGGCTCCAACAGTTGGCACCGTTTTTGTCCTGAGGGGCTAGTGAGAGCCCCTGTCGCAGTTTTTGCTTCACAGCGGCCGAGCAAGTAGTGGGCAGCTGCACAGTTTAGGTTTTCTTTCTAGGGACATGTACTTTGCATCTAGGAGTGAGACGCACTCCTTCATCCCTACCTTGGCCTTCCCCAGTTGCGCAGCACTTGGTGCCAGCTGCAGCATTTAGGCCCTGTTCTTGTCCTCAGCTGCCCAGCAAGTAGTGGGCAGCTGCTACGTGTAGGTTTTGGCGCAGTGGCACAACCTGGACCTTGATGTGAGTTATGTGCCAAAGGTGATATGTGCTTTAAATGTGGTCCTAGGAAATGTAATGCATCTAGTATGTTTTTACGCACCCTGTGTTGATACCTCTAGAGAGGGTTTTACTTATGGAGGATGGTGTTAGTGAGATTTTACTTCACTGTGATTTACGCCCCTCAATGTAAGTTATACTTACGAGGTAGGGTCTAATGTGTTTAGACTAGAGAGGAGATTGCCTACTGTATTTATACTGGTTAGGCCTAATGTGATTTATGCGTAATGTGCAATGCCTTTATTCCTGTGATACCTCTACATGTGTTTTCATGCCTAGTAGGTTGTTTTGCCTAGTATATTTTATACTGGGGAGTTTATGTGTCCCTGCGTGATCTATGCCTATGGTTATTAGTATTGCGTAGTGTGTACCTACCTGTTACCAGTGGTTACTGGTTGTGGTCTATAATTGTTATTTGTTGTTACGGTTACTCTAAGTGCTATTTCTACTAAGTGCTGATCCTGACAGTGGCCCACGTGGCCCTGTCCTGTGTAAATAATCCCATTTCTAACATTGGTGATCAGCGGTGGGATTAGGACTTGTGTTTGCGCAGTACCAAAGCGACAACTGGCTACATTAAAAAACTCTGCATTTTAGATAGTCACATGATGGGGATTATTGTTTTTGATTTTGTTTATCCTCAAGAGTGTCATTTAGAAATGGTGTTCCTGCGCTTTTATGTTTAGTGGCAGAAGAGAGAAAATGACATTGCGGGAAGCCAGTAGATAGGGAGTTCCTTCCTGGGTCCAGTGTCCAATCCCTGTTCCTGTCCCCTGAGGTGGGGATAGATAGGAAAGAGGGAGTGTAGAGGAGAAATGGCTAGCTCAGGAGGATGGTTATCGCTTGAGTGTAGAGTGTGTGTGTGTGTGGATTCCCCAGTATGGTAGGATCCAGCGGTGGCAGCAAAAATGTGTCCAGTGCATGAAGTCCCATTCCCAGTTCCCAGAGTATGGTGCCTGGTGCTCAGTAAGAGGAGTACAGGTTGAGAGTCAGGGGCAGTGAGGAACTGTCTCACCCGTCTAGGGGGAGTGTGTGGATGAGTGGTGTGTTACACTGGAGGAGTTGGTGTGAGCTCGTTGCTTGACAATAAGCTTGCACGGGAGGTGTACCTCTGGTGGTGTGCGGTAGGTCCTGCAGAGGCCATGGAGGAGCAGGTGTGAGTTCTTTGCTTGACAAGAAGTTTGCATGGGAGGTGTACCGATGGCGTGCTCGAGGTCCTGCATAGGCACTGGACGAGAAGGAGGATCTCTGGTGGTGTGCTAGAGGTCTTGCAGAGGCATTGGGGAGTGATTCCAACAGGAGTGGCTTGCGTATCTTCTAGTCCAAATGGGAGGAAGAGGTTCAGGTGTAGCACAGCTAGGTCCCAGTAGAATGGGAAGGGTTGTAGGGGCCCACGTCCTGTCTCTGAAGGAGAAGGAGTGGGAGGAACTGCGTGTCTCCATGTGCGCCTAAACCCTGTCTCAGGGCCTGGAGGGTTCCCTAAGGGAACGCCAGGTCGGGGGCCTAGGCTATGCTGGCAGGTCATTTGAGGAAGATCTTCCTGTGTCTAGAGGATGGGGAGTTTCTGTAACCAGAACCCCGGCGGTCCTGGTTTTGGGCAGTACCGCTCCTAAGTGGAGGGTGCATAAGGCCTGGTTGAGGGAAGAGAGGAGGACAAAAGCCCCAGTGGAAAAGCCAGTGGGTCAGGAGCCAGCCAGAAGGGCTGAGTCATCAGTGAGTGACCATGGCGACGCCACTTCCGTTCTGAGTCAGGCAGACTTTCGCTGATGCATTTGAGATGTGTCACCCTCAAGGGGGGGCATGCGTGCTCCCCGTGAAGTCCTGGTTTGCTGGGCCTTCCCCGAGGAGGGGAAGACCAGGTTCGGGTTGTAGCCAGACCTGGAATGCAGGCATCTGTAACCAGTGTCCTGGCCATGTTGCCTTCTAGGGGTACCCCTGTGAACACAGGTGGGGCTCATCTTAAGTGAAGAGACCCTGTGTTGCCCAGAAGGGGTGGTGCAGGCCTCGCCGGGATTCTTTGGGTCCCTGGCTGACTAGGGTAGTACTGCCCTGAGAGCAGGGAGGGCCCATCCTAAAGGTCTACAGTGGGAGGGTGCAGAACTCTGGAAGGGGGTGCAGAGGGAGGGAGTCCTCGCCTCTGGCCCCGGTGCATCCGGTGAATGGAGATCCCAGGCAGTAGACCAGTGATGGAGAGAGGTCCTGAACTGGTGGGAGAGTTGTGAACTGGTGGGTGCTTCCCTGGGAGGGTGCGGAACCCCAGAAGTAGAGGAAGGGTGGGGCATTCTTGCCCGTGACCTCTGGTCAGCCTGAGGGTGCGGACCCTAGGTTGAAGGATCAGTGGTAGTTGTAGCTACACTGAAAGGGAGAGTGGAAAATGGTTATTGTGTGCCAGGGGTTACTGCCCCCACTGTGTGAAGTGGTCAGGACCTGTGACATCTGGATGACTTAGGGCCTGGTCCTGGCCGTGGACAACTAGAGAGTACCAGTGAGGTATCCTAGTTGGGCCAGAGAGTTCTTGTTTGGAGGAACCATGTGGGTTCAGAGTGGCGTAGAACCGGAGGGTGTCCCTGCCATGCGGGCCCGCGTCCGTGTTCTATCTCCCAAAGCAGGGAAGCCCATCAAGGGAGTGATTGGTCTACCCTGCATTTTGGCTGGAAGGGGGTTGTGTTGGACCTGGCCCTCTTTGGCAGGTTCACCCCAAAGCTTTTTGTTTTTTCCTAGCCTATTTCTGTAACCTGGTGTTGGTGATTTTAGGCCTCTGCACACTTTCACTGTGGTCCAGGGTAAAGTGCGTGTGCTCTCTGTGTATGTGTGGTAAGACTGGCCTGCCCTCAAATAGATATGCATGGGGAATGTGTGTGTCTGTGGTAGTTCCTGATGCGTGGGGAGTGCAGGGTCGAGTTTGCTATGTGCAAACTCGTGTGATTAAATGCTGCGCGATGATGTGTGTTGCGTTAATGTGTCTGGTGTGGAAGTGCCCCTTCTAGAAGTTAGCGTCTCTGCAATAATGCGCAACCTAGTATACACAATTGCTAGGCTGGACAACCATTTGTGTTGAATCACTTTTTTTGTTTTATAAAAGATTATGAAAAAAGTTTTTAAGCATCAAAAGATACACCACAACATTTACAGAAATTCACAAATACATTCAATAGACCGAAAAAGACAAATCAAGTCATGTATTCAAAACAAAACAATTGTGACAAACAATTAACATGGACAACTATACAATGCCACAAATTAATCAATCGTTGAGGCACCAATCCTGAATATAAACTGAACAAGTGGACTAACGGAATGAAATAATAGCCTACTTGTTACAACCTACACAAGATACACAGAAAATGTATCACACGGTGCTGTAAATAGGAATAACACAGGAACTAAGCAACAATGTAAAAATGTGTAAATTGTATTCCGAATACACCCGAGTTATTTGGTATCTACCGTTTTCTAATTATTTCACAGTGACAACATCCCGCCAGTCCATGTCCTGAGGAGAACCCGTTAATTGTGATTGGGTTCGAAATGCGTCGACGTCTTGTACCTCCAAGATACCAAATAACTAGGGCGTAATAGGAATACAATTTACACATTTTTACATTGTTGCTTAGTTCCTGTGTTATTCCTATTTACAGCACCGTGTGATACATTTTCTGTGTATCTTGTGTAGGTTGTAACAAGTAGGCTATTATTTCATTCCGTTAGTCCACTTGTTCAGTTTATATTCAGGATTGGTGCCTCAACGATTGATTAATTTGTGGCATTGTATAGTTGTCCATGTTAATTGTTTGTCACAATTGTTTTGTTTTGAATACATGACTTGATTTGTCTTTTTCGGTCTATTGAATGTATTTGTGAATTTCTGTAAATGTTGTGGTGTATCTTTTGATGCTTAAAAACTTTTTTCATAATCTTTTATAAAACAAAAAAAGTGATTCAACACAAATGGTTGTCCAGCCTAGCAATTGTGTATACTAGGTTGCGCATTATTGCAGAGACGCTAGCTGCCCGGCTCCTGTTTTGTTTATTTAATAAGAGTGGTCCAGGCCGGACAGTGACAGGACCCAAGCCTTCCCCAAGTTCCCCCTACTTCTAGAAGTTGGCATGTCTGTGTAATAAAGGTGAAGTGACTGTCTGGCTTGTGATTAGTTGGAGCTGGCTGGTGTGCCTGGCTCCAGGAGTCAGGATGGGTCTGCCCCGGTGGTGAGTGGAGAGATCTGCATATTGATATGAGGGAGGAGTGCACTTGGGACTTGAATAGGGCTGGGCTTTCCCTACACAATGCTGGCTCCACCCCCTGTGGTGCGTCTGATGTCCCTAGCCTGTCCTGTGAATGGGGATAGGGTCTGAGCACAACAGAGTGTGCCAAAACCAGCTGCGTCTGGTTTTCCCCCACCCTGCACCCTAGAGACAAAGGGATTTGGTGTATAAAAAGAGACTGTGACCTCATGCTAATTGTTCTTGTTTCCTGACTTGAATCTACCAGGGGCGTGCTGCTGCTGGGGCCCAGGGGAAGGCTAACTTCCCTGGGCCCTGCCCAGCCCCTGGATGCCCTGGATGCTGGAAGATTTCTTTGGGACCCTTCTGCCTTGCCCTTTATGCCTGGAAAGACTTCTGGGACCCTTGGGCTGTATCTTCCTTGCCCCCAGGACTTTTGCAAACCTTTTGCAGCATGGGAGCACTGTGCTGCCTTTCTTTTAATTTCCCTCACTGGTGTCTGCAGGAAGAGTAGGGTTAATTGGCACCGGCTGTCTGTACTCCCCTGTTCGTGGCCGGGAAGAAACGGGGGGAGGCTTGTGCCCTGATCGCCGGCCTGTGAGCCGCAACAGCGTTTTCATGGCGCTTATTTTGCTATCTAAAAGCAGGTGCCTACCCTGCATTATGCCAGTGGGTTTATTGTTAATAACGCGAGTGCCACCCCGCTTATCTTTATTCAATAGCAGGTGCCCACCCTGTGTGATAGCCGTAATATTGGATTAATTTAAACCACAGCGGGTGCCCACCCTGCTGCTTATTCGTACCCGAGGGAGCCTACCCCTCAATTCCTGCCTGAGGGATGCCGCTGTCGCCCGCGGCCCGCCTGACTGTGGGCAGGCCTGCTGGATGGAAGCGGTAAAGACGCCGCGGTCGGAGTCGCCTGTCCCCGGTGCGGGCTCCCATGAGCTGATGGGAGCCCGAGACATTCGATAGGGGAGAACGGGAGCCCCACCCCCGCTGAGGTTCTGTAAATTACAAATTTGTTCGTGCTCAACCTCCATTTTGTGATCACCGCCATTTTATGTTGCCCTCACTCAGGCAGCTCAGCGAACGCAATGTTTTTTGTCGTTTCTCCCTTTGAGTGTCAGGTGGCTTCTTTGCTTATGTTTACTAACGAGTGTCAGGGTCTGGCCGAGTACAATAATTCCTGTCTGTGCTGGTTAATCCCCGTCCGGACTACATGTTGGTTCACACCATTGTTTCCTTTAAGTTATCTTATCTGCTGTCCTTCTTTACATGTCTCATGCATTCTCCTGTTTCATGAGTGTCCTTCTACAACACGCAGCTGTGTTTTCTCTACTTGTAAATCGAATTGTGTGGATTCATTTGTAATTTACTTAAGGGGTCGAGTGACAAACAGAACTGGGAACTTGAGTTGCTTTGGTCTTAAAACATTGTCTTTAACGTTTGCCTATAGCTTATGCTCTTGTGTGATTGCATTTTTGCATTGTATTGCATCGTATATAAACCTGTGCGCCACGGAGTTAAGTGGCAGTCTCTTTTGAACCTCGTTGTACCGACGACTTCTAAGACCACTGTACTAGCTGCAGCTAATAAATACCATCTTCTACGCCAAACGAAGAGTCTGCGTCTCTGTTTTTGATAAGTCAGGTGAATCCCGGGGATTTTAGGCGTACCCCGTGCCGCCGGGCCTTAAGGCTGCGGTTCTCCAACTGGCGCCCAAATTGGGGCGACTTCAGCGGTAGCGGTTGAGCCCGAGGGTCGTGAGGAGCCCCGCAAGAAAATTCCGGAGGAAGCGCACCACGTGATCGACCCCTGTATGTCGTAAGTGGACCGAAGGTCTTTGACACTGCGGCTACTCCTCTCTGGCGGCTGCTGACGGCTGCTGCCCTGACTGTCGCCCTGCCTTGGACCCTTCTGATGATGTTTGGTAAAGCGAGACGATAGACGGACCTTCGCTGGTGTAGAACGATCCTTAGTTAAGTATTTGGTGGGTCGCTCCCACAGATCTTTGTTTTGTTTTATTTTTGGGTTTTTATTCAGGTATTGCAATAGCTGAAGCCAAGGGGTAAGTACGATTGTACTGTTACACTGATCTATACCTCTTGTTGTTTGTGATCAGTCTAGAGAAGTGACGATGCCTGGGCTGAGTAAGTTTAAAAGATTTTGTTGTTTAGGTTGTACAAGGGATTCCCAGTTGGAGGAATCATGTCCGATCCCTCCAGTTGGAACTCCCACTTATGAGCTCTAATCGAAACACGGTCTTGGTCCCATTACCTTTAACGAGACATGGGTCCGATATACGAAAAAATAGTGGAGTTTTGAGATGGCCCCAGAATGGTAGCTTTGACCCTGCTATACTAGATAATTTGGAATCGATTCTGTTCAGAAGAAAAGCCCGGCCGGCCATGTTTGACTCCTTTCGCCTTTGGCGTAAAGAAGCCAAACAGAAAGAAATCAAACAAGCAAAAAAGGATAGGAAAGCACAAGACATGTCGATTTTACAGGCTGCCCAGCAGTTTAAAGACAACGAAGTAGATGGTGCGAAGGAGGTACTAGAGAGACAACATCGTATGGCGATAGATAGATGCTATCCGATGCTGCCTACTTCCTCTTCAGATAAAAATAAGGAATTAGAAGAAGATGCCCTAAAGTCTTGTTTATTGAATTCCCCTCCGCCTTATGTCCAAAATGCTAATGCACCTCCGTTACTCCCTCCCGTCGCTCAACAAGTGGTTGCTCAATTGCAGATTGTCCAGCAACCGGTTCAGCCTATTAATGCTTCTTTGCCTGCTTCTGCTCCATCCTCACAGTCTGTAATTCAGCCCCTACCTACGTTTCAGTCTCCATTGCCTTCTACATCTGTAATGCCTCCTATCCTCTTGAGGGATTCTCCTACTTCACAGAGGAGGATAGCAGATGCTGTTTCAAGTTTCTTTTCTCCTTTTGTTAGTTATTTAAATCTGTCTCCAGCTTTCTCTAAACGACAATCTCGGTGTCAACTTCCCCTTACGGACGAGAAAGTAGTTTTGGGTACTCTCGCTCGTAAATGGATTGAGCATTGACTAGAATATAGTACCGAAGATATCAGGAGTTGCTTCAATCAATGGGTAGAACCCACGCAGAGATATGTTTTCAACGTTATGTGTCAAACTCTTATTAGAGGTTGGGAAGATATGGAGTCGAACACAGTTCCTTCGGAACTACTGAAATTACAAGCTGATTTTGATAAAGGTTTTATTGTAGGACCACGAGTTGCAGAGGCAGTGAATAGACTCATTGCGTTTCGAACAATGTTCTTGTCCTTGTCTTTTTCCGAGGCTGATCCCGCCGATAAACAAGGTAACAAGAATTATACAATGTGTGAAGTTCCTCCCGTATGGAGAGAAGAGGTGATTGGTCCACCTCAAGTCCCTGTTCATTTCCAGCATATATGGGTCCACGAACCCTGGAAAAGGTCTGAAGTATTGGCGCTTAAGCAAACTCTTCCAGACCCCTGTAAAAATCCTGCTGGATATTACAAAGAATTGTCCCAAACAGTTGACGCCTGTATTATGAATTTGTCCGACATTGATATGTTATTTGGAAATGTTGTTCCGCAAGGTATATGGGCATGGATTTGTAAGGAAAATCATGTGGCTGAATTAGGTGGTGATTGGGCTGCTATCAGAGCTGTGGATTCCAATCAGGTGGGTGGTGCGAAACACGAGGATTTGATTACGGCTCTTCCAGGTAGAATAATTGAATTGATGAAGACAATGATGCCTGCGCTGCGAGTAAATTGGAATAAGCTGGCCGCATGCAAGCAGAAGAAAGATGAAAGCGTCTCGGATTTCTTCACGCGCTTCGAAGAGACGTTTATTGACCACAGTGGTCAGGATTTGAGTGTAGAGGGTGGTCAGCGATTGTTTGTGGACAAGTTTGTATATAATTTGCTTCCAGAGTTATCAAATAAATTAAAGAGTTCTGAAAGCGCATGGGCTGTCTCTTCTCCTGCTAAAATATTGGCCACTGCACAGTATTACGAGAATAGGGATAAGGAGGAGAAGGAGGAACAAGAGAAGAAAAACAGAGATTTAACGACAAAGGTTCTTTTACAGCAGGCGTATCCGCCTCGCTCGAATCAGTATCAGCAACCTTCCCAGTTTCAGCAACCTCCACAGTTTCAGAAATTGTTGCAGAAGCCTGAGTATTTTACGCCGCGTCCTTCGTTAGGTCCTAATCAATGTGCATATTGTAGGGAAGAAGGACATTTCAAGAATAGTTGCCCAGTTTTATTACAGCGTAGTAATGGGATGTCCGCTCCCCGAGGTTGTGGTAATTTTCAGACAGGATCTAGAGGGAGAGGACGAGGTGCGTCCTCTCAGGAGCAGCGTTCTTTTTCTCCATCTACTTCGAATTACTTTGACCAACAGACAGTTCCGTCCACACAATATTACAATGATGATTATCATGTTGAAGATAGGGCTGACGATTTTCAGATTGAATAGGACAGCCATGGACGAAGTAAGGGAGTTGTGTCGATTCCAGTACATCAAAATGGGCCGTATGTCACTGTCAATACTATGGGTGTTTCAGAACCGTTTCTTTTGGATACTGGTGCGATGAGAAGTTCTATTATTCATTCTAAACTCCCTGGGGCACCTTTGTCTGGCTTAATGAATACCTCAGTGGGATTTTCTGGCGCCCCAGTCCGTAATCCGGTTTCTTGCCCCTTGCCTGTCTCGATTGGTCCTTATGATTTGGAAGCTTCACTTATCCTGACAACTGGTTGTGGTGAGAATTTGCTGGGTCTGGATTTGTTGAAAAGGCTGCAGCAACATTGCATTGTTCCCCTTCTGGTGTGCATCTTACGTTGGGAAAGAGATTGGTGTCTTCCATGTATTTGTCCCGAGACCAATTTCCACCCGAGTTGCTTTCTCTCCCAGAAAGTCTTTGGGCTAAGCATGGGCGAATTTTGCGAATCTCGCGTTCGCGAATTTTGCGGATTTGCGAATTCGCAATCCGCAAAATCCGTGAATTCTCGCGAATTTGCGGATTTTTTTTTTTGTGTTCGCAAGTGTTTCTGCCAGTTCGCGAGGATTTGGTACTAGTTCGCAATTGCGAACTTACTTGTCGGCTCGCAACGGTCGCGACTATGTTGTTTCTACTTCTGGTTCATCATCATAGCCTCCCAGCACCCTCTGTTTCACCACTGGCACCCTCTCTTTGACCCATGCCACCCTCTGTTACATCAATGCCACCCTCTGGTTCATCATCACTGTAGAAGATGGGGGGGAAAAGCAAGCCCACCTGCCCTGCTTGAACTGACATGAATTAATTTGGGGTTAGTTTATTAACAACACCTGCCCTGCCCCAACTGACAATAATGAATTAGGGGCTAATTAATGTGTCACTGAAAGAATTTGAAGTTCCAGCCTGGCACCTGCTTGTCTGCTCCTTTAGCTGTAAATCAGGACCTTTGTGGCATACAGTTAAGGTCATAGCAGGGTCACACAATAGTTGCAAGCAGGCAACCGAATTCTGGAGGGCCCCCTCAGGAAGCACTACAGGGAATCGTTACAAATCATGAGGTTGACCTTTTGCACCTGCTCATTGCTTTTGCTTTTGCTAAAATCGTTTTTCGGTTTTTTCGCGCTATTCGCGGGGCGCGGCGTCGTGCGAAACCGACCGCGGAAGCCGCCAATTCGTGCGAATGAGCTTTTTATTTTTTTGCGGCTTGTTGTTTCGCAAGTTTTTTTGCAGTATTCGCGAGCCGCTTGCAGCGCAACACGCGAATTTACCCCAAGGTCGAGTACGGGCGCGGCCATTTTGTTTGCGTGACGTATTTCCGTTTCCGCCCGCTATGTATAATCTCGCGCAGTAAGCGCATTGCGAGTAGAGGTTCGCACGAGATCGCGAGGGAAATCTAGAGGTTCGGACGAGATCGTGAGGGAAATCTCGCACGAACTTACTTTCGCGCTCGTGAACGGGCGCCGGCCATCTTGTTTTTCATTCATTTCCTGTGTCTGGGCATGGTGTTTAATCCTCTTGGTATCTTTGCCATCCTTTGCTTGTTTTCAGTTTTTTTTTTACGATTTTGCTTCTTATCTATCCCTGTCTTTTCCTAGCTGTATATTTTTGTCTTTTCTGCTATTTTTCTTTACTTTTAAACTACTTTTTTAAAACTCTTTTCTTTTCTTCTTCCCTATCCTATTCTTTCTTAATTTTCTACTTCTTCCTACCTTACCTGCCCAGACCATGGTCAAGCCAGGCGCCGTGAAGCTGCCCAGGCACTTGAGGGCCGCAGCGGCGGCGGGGAGTAGTACTGGACCCAGTGCCAGGACAGCATGCGGGAGATTGAGGGGGGAGCAGGTGACGCGACGGGAGATATTCAGCCCGGAGGAAGTGGGCGCGCTGGTCTACTTCGTCCAGCGCCGCCTGCCCAGGACCATCGCTGGAGGCGGCAGGATCGCGGCCGGCGGCTACAACATGCGGGAGCGCTGGAAGCGGTGGGAGAAGGTGTGCTGGGCCATATCCCACCTCTACGGGGTCCAGCGCACCTACAGCCAGGTCACCCATCGCTGGACGGACCTCCTGGATCGGGAGCGCGACCTGCTGGACCAGCTCGGCTTGGAGATCCCCGGGCTTGGTGAGTAGTAGTAGCCATTTCATCACTCACTACTATGATGTTTTCTCCTGCTCTGTGTTGTTGTATTGCAAATATTTGTTTTTTACATGGAGCAAGCCAATAATGCCGCTGATGACGATTAAATTGTAGTTAAATTATATTTCAAAATCTTCTGTGCATTTCAGGTGCACTGCTCTCCTTCTCAGTGGCGTTGCTACTATGCTTATTTGTTTTCTATTTCGTGGTCTCATTGGCCTGAGTAACTATTATGTATGAGTGTACTTTACAGAACTGCGTAATGCTAGACAATAGGGGGCAAATTACATTTACAAGCCCCTTGCGCCACGTTTACGTTGCCTTGCGTGACGCAACAGCGGCGTAAACGTGCCGCATCCCTGCGAGTCATTTACAGCATGACGCATCTAGGGAGATGCGTCACGTTATAAAGCCATGGGCCTGCACCACAATGGGTGCGTTCCTAGTACGCAGGGTGGGCGGTCCGGCGGCTGTGCGCCTCGCAAAATTGCCTGCGTGAAATCTACAAGATTTAACGCAGGCACTTCTGCGACGCTGCTACGTCAATTCAATTCCTTATGCCTGCTTGAAG
This sequence comes from Lissotriton vulgaris, assembly GCF_964263255.1. Taxonomy (NCBI): domain Eukaryota; kingdom Metazoa; phylum Chordata; class Amphibia; order Caudata; family Salamandridae; genus Lissotriton; species Lissotriton vulgaris. The sequence continues at coordinate 820,587,838 of NC_141696.1, read as the reverse complement.
CAGGCGAAAGGACTGACACAGCATGTTAAGTATTGGGTGGCCCTGAGCATTACTGGAGTTGCATTGCGTTGGCGACGTGACTCCAGCGATGCGCCGCTCTTACGTGACGAGATGCGTCACGCAAGTGCCTACCCTTGCGCCAGGGCGCGCCGCATTTTAAATGAGGCGCATCTGCCGTGTCGCAAGGGTAGTTTTGCGTGACGCATTTGATCTGGCGCATCTCTGGAGATGCGCCAGAACGCGTAAGTAAGTATGCCCCTAAGGGGCAGAATTGCAATTACCGTCGCATCCCTGCAAAGTAGCAGGGATGCACCATTAATTGTGCGGCCCGCTACCACCACCAAACATGGTGCGCCGTATTTGCAATGCGGCGCACCATGGGCCCAAAACGTCACCGAAGCTTTACTGCTGGAGTTGCGTCGCAACAATGGCGCAGCTCCAGCAATGCTCTGGGGTACCCTATCTCCCTAATGCTGGGTCAAGCCGTACGTCTGCTTCAAGCAGGTGCAGGGTTTGTGTGACGCATCATTGTCCTAAAGGTGACTGATTGAAATTTTGTAGATTTCCCTCAGCCACTTTTAGGATGTGTTCCAGCGCAGGAATGACCTCCCTTGCGCCGGAACGCCCCCTGATGGCGCAGGGCTTTATAACGGGATGCATCTCTCAAATGCGTCACGTTGTTATAATATTATACGCCGCACCATGGCGCCCTTTTTTGTTTAGCTGCTGCGTCACAAAAGTCACGCAAGAACGGAGCAAAAGAGCCGCAAGGGGCTTAAATCTGCCCCTTCCTTTGTACCCCTGACAATAAGAAAAATAGTGGCGGTGGATTGATAGTTTGACTATTTAAATGACTGGTAATGTAGCAGGCAACTGTTAGTGTTGTCACTGATCTGACTGAAATCACAATGGAGTTTGTCTGTCACTTTGCGTCTTGCCTGCGGACTGCTGCCTGCCAGTCCTAGGTGAACCTTTCAGTACTTTGTTTAGTGAGTTACGTGACTTTCGAAGTCACAGGTCCGCAAATAAATGAAAACTAACCCTAATCAATATAATTTTGCGGAAATATTTTGTTATTGTTCTTTTGAAATGTTTGATTTGGTTGACATTGACAAGCAACAATCATCCATGTTTTCTGTTCTTTCTTTCATGTTGTACGTCAGCTCCCCCCAGGGGCGAGAGGAGGACACAGGAGCAGCAGGCGGCGGATGCTGTTCAACAGGGCCAGGATCGGGCAGGCGAGGGCTCCTTTGCTGGCCCCAGTAAGTTTTCATTTTAGACTAGTACCTATTTTTCCTAGCGTTCCTCATTTGACTTTTTTCAAAATTGTCTTTGATCTTCTTGTAGACTGTATCTAAATTCTTATCCTGCCTCTACTATGACTCCCTGTGGTATTACTAGATTATTCTTATTAGTCTGTCTGTGTAGCTAACTAAGATTGCACGGTTGGCGAAACTCCCATGATTCTAGTCAGCAATAGCTCTATCAACTTAGTGCAGTCCTCTGGGATTGTCCATAATGTCTTTTGAAGTGTTCTATCTGGACTCATGCTTGCAAAAATTGCAAAACCTTTCGCTCAGTCACTCTAGTCTGGACCAAAAAACACAGATTGTATTTAAGTTTAAAAGGTTTATTAAAAGTAAACACATTTATTAAAATGAAGTCATAATAAAACTAAACGTTTAACTGATAATGGAAAAGTGGTTAGTGCTGACGATTAATTGAAGACATTTCTTGTGGTCGAGCCGAGCTCTCACCTGGTTTCAACTTGATCTTGTTGTTAGAAGTCCATCTTCTGTCTGTGTGGAGAAAAATGGTGCGTGTTAAAAAACCAGCCTTCATCAGTTGTGCCAAAAAGTGCAGCAAGACAACCTTCCCTGGAAAAAGGGACATTTTTTTTAACTTTAAAGTAGACAGTCACAAATTACATTGTTTTCACATGTCTTCATTCCTAGACCAAAGACTAGTGAGTGCTTTATTCTAACATTCTTCAATGTACTTTGTAGGTGGAACATCTGGTGGCGGGGCCAGCGTGGAGGTGGTGGTGCTCGACACGGAGGCGGAGGGCAATTCTTCAGGGGAGGAGGCGGCGGCTGTGAGAGTTGAGACGGTGGTGGTGGCGGCCAGAGGTAAGCTCTTATATATTCCTTACTTATTGAGATTGAAGACTAGCTGGGAAGGCAAGAATATGAGATGCATGGCTGGGTGAATGATGAAGCAATGATGGGTGGAAGGACAACAGCCTGGGTGGGTGACACAGAAACTGTATGTGTCCATATACCTGGATCATGCTACTATCTGACTCTTAGATAGCATATGTGTATCTAGAGCAGGGGTACTCATAGTACGGCCCGCGGGCCGGTGGTGGCCCGGCAAGCCTTCCTTGGCGGTGCGCAGACCTTGCAGACAATCACTGCTCCCCCGGCCCCCACAGAGCAGAGGCTTTTTTGTATTTCACCTGTTAGCGCCCCTGCATCTCCACTCTGACAATCACTGCTCCCCCGGCCCCCACAGAGCAGAGTGGAGATGCAAGGCCATAAAGAGGTGAAATAGAACAAAGCCTCTGCTCTGTGGGGCCGGGCAAGCAGTGATTGTCAGGGTGGAGATGCAGGGGCGCTACAACAAACAAAGCCTCAATAATATGTTAATGGTCTTTTAAAGACCTGTTAAGTACTTTGGTGTTGTTGTCTGTGTGTGCGCGTTGAGGAAGCGGTCTCAACCCGGGCTGAAGGCTGACACAGATAGACACACACACAGTGAGATGACAGAGGGGGAGGGAGAGGGAGGGCAGGAGGGAGAGAGAGATGGAGAGGGAGGGCAGGAGGGAGAGCAGGAGGGAGAGAGATGTATGTAAATGCTGGGTCTGGTGGCTCAGTAGATGAAGGCATCTGCTGCAGGGACCTGTGTGCAACCTCATGGTCACAAGTTTTTGTTTTGCTTTAGCACCGCCCCCTCTGACTCCGCCCCCACCAGTGCGGCCCTCGGCCACAAACTACACTGTAAATTTAGCCCCTGAGAGAAAGTTTGTGAGTACCCATGATCTAGAGAGAGTAGACGGTCAGTGGATGAACTAAGTGTAACTTTGAAGAGCATGTAACACTGCACCCGCACGTCCGTTCCAGTGTAGGAAAGGCAAGGAAAAGAAGTTTTAATTTTGTCCAAATACTACCATCAATAGTAGCAGTAGTTTGTATTGCAAGCACAGCATAGATCCGGTTATTACGGTGGCCACTCCCTACCTCTCTTAATAAGTTTAGTAGTACTCAGTCATTCATGTGTGGATGTATCACTGGTCACTCAATAAAAAGCAAAGCACCTAAAGTCATCCCATATATAAGCAAAAACATCCCATGTGAAGTGATAGATAATCAGATTATTTATCTTCTTCAATTTTCCATTTCTAGTACTCATTTCCACTGTAGGGTGAAAGTTAAATTAATTAAGCAGTAGCCCTTGAGTTGTAACAGAGTATTCTCAGTGCCACCCGTAATAGAAAAGTAAGAGCTTCACCACCTGCATGTACTGGACGGGTACAGTAACGCAACGCAAGTCTAGGTCACTCCTCATGGCGTGCGTCTCTTTTTCTCGGGTGCAAGTTTACTGCGCTGGCATTATGCCGGCTTGCAGAAGATAACGTACCAATTTTCCTAAACAAGAGACAAGAAGAAGAATAAGACTGGTGTACTTTCATAGTCGACTCCAATGGAAGTCCATAGTGCTCGTAGAATTTGTTCCTTAAACTCCCACTAATGTTAGAGCAAGGATGAAGAAGTGTGAGGTTAGATAGATACTGGCCTCAATAGTTATGTAATGCGCTTGCAATTAGCTAGTTGTAGTGCAACACAAATTTCTGCTGAATGATTGAGTTAATCTTAAAGAGCATTGGTTACAGACTATGTCTTTCTTTCTTCATATAGGTTCTCCTTCCAAACGAACAAGGAGGAAGGAGCTGGCTAGAGCGGCCCGGCAACGGAGGATCGATGCCACTGTGGCCGAATATCGGCGGCTGGTGACCCTGGAGGACGAAGAAAGTGTGCAGTCGACCACAACAACTACGTCGTCTGCATCGGCCTCCGTGCCCCCACGGGCTGCCAGTGCCACCCAGCACAGTGGTCCACCCAGACTGAGCCGGGCTGCCAAAGCCAAACGCCACCGCCGAGTAGCAAGGACAACAGCTTCCTCTCACAGCCGTTGCACCTGCAAGGCATTGAAGGCACGCCTGCGCCGCAGTACCCTGATGGTGTCCCGCCTCCAGCAGGAGCTCCACCACTTTTCAAACCAGTTGGAGGGGCTCCGCGTAGAGCACGCCTTGCTCCGCCAGGAGCATGATGCCCTGGCCCAAAAAGTAGACAGCATCCACCCATAGTGTCCCTTGCCCCTTTTTTAGAGACTTTTGGGGGGTGAGAATTGGGAGTTGGGTTTTTGGGGACTTTTGAAGGACAATCGTTGGGGTTAGGGAGGGTCTTGCGGGAGATTATTTTGTTAGGGATATAAATATACTTTTTCAAACTTTATCTGAGCATACCCGTTTCTTACTGCTTGCCTGGTGGGTGGGGGTTTAACAGTGACTTTGTTTTCCTGAAAGTTTAGTTCCATTTTCTTCCTTTAAGTGTAAATGCCCAAATGTTTTCAACACTAAGTGCCTCTCACAGAGTAAGTGAAGTGAATCCAAGAGTCCTAGGACTTTAGTAGTACTACCGTCAGTCTCTCGTCTCTCCTACTAATACTCCATTATACCCCCAAACCACCAAACGCTTATCTTACCTGTAATTTGTGTTTGAAAGTAGGGCTAGACCCAGGGCTGGCTCCACGGGAAACAGCGAATAACACAGTGGCAGTTGCATGCCTATGAAAAAAAAGAAAATTAAATCTGGTTTGTCCTCCTGAGCAATTCAACAGTACAACTGAGAATATAGCAGGTGACAGAAGTACACTAGAACAGTGCCACATTGTAGCCTAACAAATGGTAAAGTATAACTACTAATTCGGTTGCAGTTCTTTGACATTAGCCATGGGTCTTTGTCAAGCAGAGTAAGAATATATCCTCGGATTTCTTCACCAGCCTGTTGCTATCACCTTATCCTCCCCAGCAAGTGTGTGGATTTATTGCTGTAATTTAGTCACACATCAATCAAAACCACACAGCCCGGGGCAAGAGGGTTAGGGTTTGAAAAATGGATGGGTACGGGGGTTTTTGGGAAAGGTTTTGGGAGACAAGAAAAAAAGCACAGCATAGACAAACAATTGAACATAAACAATTCTTTGGGTACAAACCTATCCATCAATCTTTGAAAGTGCATGCACTACTGCATGCATGTCAGTGAAAAGTAAGTAGTACTTTCGACAACTGTGGAAGAAAGAATGCGACAGTACAGGGCCTGTGTGGAATTATTGATAACGATATTCAACATAAGGTCTCTGCACTAGCCAGATACCCGAGAGCCTTGCTGGTCACTATAAATCCATTCACAACAACACTCAATGGGGTTGGTCTGGAAGGTATAGTAGATAGAAAAGGAGAAATTGCATTTTTTCTAGGTGTCCCCTCACTCACCAGGGTTGCCCCTTGGTGACATGCTTCATCATTGGGGCCATCCCAGTCCTCTACGGCCTGGGGCGTGCTGCGACTTGCGAATTACGTAGGAGCACTTACAAATGACTATGTGTGGTGCAGATGTGATAGTGGAGTGGACTAAGTGATGTGTTAAGGGATCAATTTAGAAGCAGAGAGAGATCCAAGAAATGCAGTCACAGTCAGAGAAAAAGGCAAGGGATACTGTATCTATGTGGTTGTAGTTGTCCTGTTGGAAGTGGTAAGTAAGTTGCCTGCAGAAAAAAAATCCTCTTATTAGCGGCACTCCTCCATTGCAGCCGACGCTTCGTCCATCGATGTTGGTCACCAGAAGACACCCTGTAAAAAAAAGCACAGCATAGACAAACAATTGAACATAAACAATTCTTTGGGTACAAACCTATCCATCAATCTTTGAAAGTGCATGCACTACTGCATGCATGTCAGTGAAAAGTAAGTAGTGCTTTCGACAACTGTGGAAGAAAGAATGCGACAGTACAGGGCCTGTGTGGAATTATTGATAACGATATTCAACATAAGGTCTCTGTAGGCAGATACCCGAGAGCCTTGCTGGTCACTATAAATCCATTCACAACAACACTCAATGGGGTTGGTCTGGAAGGTATAGTAGATAGAAAAGGAGAAATTGCTTTTTTTCTAGGTGTCCCCTCACTCACCAGGGTTGCCCCTTGGTGACATGCTTCATCATTGGGGCCATCCCAGTCCTCTACGGGCTGGGGCGTGCTGCGACTTGCGAATTACGTAGGAGCACTTACAAATGACTATGTGTGGTGCAGATGTGATAGTGGAGTGGACTAAGTGATGTGTTAAGGGATCAATTTAGAAGCAGAGAGAGATCCAAGAAATGCAGTCACAGTCAGAGAAAAAGGCAAGGGATACTGTATCTATGTGGTTGTAGTTGTCCTGTTGGAAGTGGTAAGTAAGTTGCCTGCAGAAAAAAAATCCTCTTATTAGCGGCACTCCTCCATTGCAGCCGACGCTTCGTCCATCGATGTTGGTCACCAGAAGACACCCTGTAAAAAAAAGCACAGCATAGACAAACAATTGAACATAAACAATTCTTTGGGTAAAAACCTATCCATCAATCTTTGAAAGTGCATGCACTACTGCATGCATGTCAGTGAAAAGTAAGTAGTGCTTTCGACAACTGTGGAAGAAAGAATGCGACAGTACAGGGCCTGTGTGGAATTATTGATAACGATATTCAACATAAGGTCTCTGTAGGCAGATACCCGAGAGCCTTGCTGGTCAGTATAAATCCATTCACAACAACACTCAATGGGGTTGGTCTGGAAGGTATAGTAGATAGAAAAGGAGAAATTGCTTTTTTTCTAGGTGTCCCCTCACTCACCAGGGTTGCCCCTTGGTGACATGCTTCATCATTGGGGCCATCCCAGTCCTCTACGGGCTGGGGCGTGCTGCGACTTGCGAATTACGTAGGAGCACTTACAAATGACTATGTGTGGTGCAGATGTGATAGTGGAGTGGACTAAGTGATGTGTTAAGGGATTAATTTAGAAGCAGAGAGAGATCCAAGAAATGCAGTCACAGTCAGAGAAAAAGGCAAGGGATACTGTATCTATGTGGTTGTAGTTGTCCTGTTGGAAGTGGTAAGTAAGTTTCCTGCAGAAAAAAAATCCTCTTATTAGCGGCACTCCTCCATTGCAGCCGACGCTTCGTCCATCGATGTTGGTCACCAGAAGACACCCTGTAAAAAAAAGCACAGCATAGACAAACAATTGAACATAAGCAATTCTTTGGGTACAAACCTATCCATCAATCTTTGAAAGTGCATGCACTACTGCATGCATGTCAGTGAAAAGTAAGTAGTGCTTTCGACAACTGTGGAAGAAAGAATGCGACAGTACAGGGCCTGTGTGGAATTATTGATAACGATATTCAACATAAGGTCTCTGTAGGCAGATACCCGAGAGCCTTGCTGGTCACTATAAATTCATTCACAACAACACTCAATGGGGTTGGTCTGGAAGGTATAGTAGATAGAAAAGGAGAAAATGATTTTTTTCTAGGTGTCCCCTCACTCACCAGGGTTGCCCCTTGGTGACATGCTTCATCATTGGGGCCATCCCAGTCCTCTACGGGCTGGGGCGTGCTGCGACTTGCGAATTACGTAGGAGCACTTACAAATGACTATGTGTGGTGCAGATGTGATAGTGGAGTGGACTAAGTGATGTGTTAAGGGATCAATTTAGAAGCAGAGAGAGATCCAAGAAATGCAGTCACAGTCAGAGAAAAAGGCAAGGGATACTGTATCTATGTGGTTGTAGTTGTCCTGTTGGAAGTGGTAAGTAAGTTGCCTGCAGAAAAAAAATCCTCTTATTAGCGGCACTCCTCCATTGCAGCCGACGCTTCGTCCATCGATGTTGGTCACCAGAAGACACCCTGTAAAAAAAAGCACAGCATAGACAAACAATTGAACATAAACAATTCTTTGGGTACAAACCTATCCATCAATCTTTGAAAGTGCATGCACTACTGCATCCATGTCAGTGAAAAGTAAGTAGTGCTTTCGACAACTGTGGAAGAAAGAATGCGACAGTACAGGGCCTGTGTGGAATTATTGATAACGATATTCAACATAAGGTCTCTGTAGGCAGATACCCGAGAGCCTTGCTGGTCACTATAAATCCATTCACAACAACACTCAATGGGGTTGGTCTGGAAGGTATAGTAGATAGAAAAGGAGAAATTGCTTTTTTTCTAGGTGTCCCCTCACTCACCAGGGTTGCCCCTTGGTGACATGCTTCATCATTGGGGCCATGCCAGTCCTCTACGGGCTGGGGCGTGCTGCGACTTGCGAATTACGTAGGAGCACTTACAAATGACTATGTGTTGTGCAGATGTGATAGTGGAGTGGACTAAGTGATGTGTTAAGGGATCAATTTAGAAGCAGAGAGAGATCCAAGAAATGCAGTCACAGTCAGAGAAAAAGGCAAGGGATACTGTATCTATGTGGTTGTAGTTGTCCTGTTGGAAGTGGTAAGTAAGTTTCCTGCAGAAAAAAAATCCTCTTATTAGCGGCACTCCTCCATTGCAGCCGACGCTTCGTCCATCGATGTTGGTCACCAGAAGACACCCTGTAAAAAAAGCACAGCATAGACAAACAATTGAACATAAACAATTCTTTGGGTACAAACCTATCCATCAATCTTTGAAAGTGCATGCACTACTGCATGCATGTCAGTGAAAAGTAAGTAGTACTTTCGACAACTGTGGAAGAAAGAATGCGACAGTACAGGGCCTGTGTGGAATTATTGATAACGATATTCAACATAAGGTCTCTGTAGGCAGATACCCGAGAGCCTTGCTGGTCACTATAAATCCATTCACAACAACACTCAATGGGGTTGGTCTGGAAGGTATAGTAGATAGAAAAGGAGAAAATGATTTTTTTCTAGGTGTCCCCTCACTCACCAGGGTTGCCCCTTGGTGACATGCTTCATCATTGGGGCCATCCCAGTCCTCTACGGGCTGGGGCGTGCTGCGACTTGCGAATTACGTAGGAGCACTTACAAATGACTATGTGTGGTGCAGATGTGATAGTGGAGTGGACTAAGTGATGTGTTAAGGGATCAATTTAGAAGCAGAGAGAGATCCAAGAAATGCAGTCACAGTCAGAGAAAAAGGCAAGGGATACTGTATCTATGTGGTTGTAGTTGTCCTGTTGGAAGTGGTAAGTAAGTTGCCTGCAGAAAAAAAATCCTCTTATTAGCGGCACTCCTCCATTGCAGCCGACGCTTCGTCCATCGATGTTGGTCACCAGAAGACACCCTGTCCACTGCCTGCCTGATGCTGAATTGTGGCTCGCTACTGTGAAGCCTGACTCCATCCTTTTTTCCCCATTACAGAGACTGAAACCCGGCCTGTAATTATTCAACGAAAAACAGGAAGTGATATAATATTACAACACCACTGATAAATAAATATAAGGTATGTAGGCTGTGGAGTGCAAAAAGTCACAATTTGATTTTCCTAGTAGACAGTACAATATTTTTGAAAGTGCGTACTCTGTCTGAGTCACCTTTTGAAGGATAAATAAGTATGGGCAAATTAATGTAGCGGATCTTTCCCCTCAAGCTAGGTGTACTGTAAACTGTGTTTTAGAACAAAATTAGATCTTCCTAGCAGTGCTCCCACCCAGAACCTTACTAAAGCCAGTCGCACAAATGTAGAAGACCCCGAATCAAATCTCAAAAAACGAGGCCTAGCAGAAAACTGGTGACAAAACTTACTTTGAAAGTAAAAGTAGGCCGAAGCACCCCCTTCCTAATTACCCCTTACCCACCGTGGATTGCATTCAAACCACTTGCAAGCAACCAAGCAAAAGTAGCCATAGCCAGCATCGCTCCAAGACTCGAAATCCCCCCCACTCAAACACATGCAATAGTAATACTGCTAACCCTAACGAACCCTAAGTTAAGAATAGTGGCAAAGGCTTTCTTTAACTATGCCAAATCCCCCCTTTCCCACCATGGATTTTCTTCAAATGACTTGCAACCAAAATTACACATTCTCACGAGTGCTCTAAGACCCCAGAACTCAGTTGCAAAAATCTAGAACACCCCGAAACACATGCAATCCTGCTGCTAGGGCTAACCCTAACGAACCCTAAGTTACAAAAAGTGCCAAAAGGCTTTTCCGCCTGGATTTTGTCCCAACCACTTCTACCCGGTATTAGACCTTCCCAGGAATGCCCCAAGACCCGCAAACCCACCCGCCAAGAAGCATAACACCCCCAAACAGGCCAAAAGCAAAATCTCATACTTGCAATATTTCTCGGCCTTCGGTCCAAACGCGCTGCGTAGCTAGGCCATAAGTCGGGGTTGCCACGACGGATTTCCTGAAAAGCAAATGCAATCAAGATTAGAGTGTCCCAGCAGTGCTCCCAGACCCCGAAACTCACCCACAAACACCAGGAAGCCCCCCAAACAGGCCCCCGAAAAGGCTACATTGAGCAAAATGTCAGAAATAGCCAAAAAAAATCGGCCTGGATTTTGTCCTAACCACTTCTACCCGGTATTAGACCTTCCCAGGAATGCCCCAAGACCAGCCAACCCACCCGCCAAGAAGCATAACACCCCCAAACAGGCCAAAAGCAAAATCTCATACTTGCAATATTTCTCGGCCTTCGGTCCAAACGCGCTGCGTAGCTAGGCCATAAGTCGGGGTTGCCACGTTGGATTTCCTGAAAAGCAAATGCAATCAAGATTAGAGTGTCCCAGCAGTGCTCCCAGACCACGAAACTCACCCACAAACAGACGGAACCCCCCCTAAGAGCACCTCAAAGGCAAGCAAGTCATCAAAAACACAAAACATTTTCCGCCTGGGATTTGGTCCAAAACACTTTTATCCGGTATTAGAGCTTCCCAGCAATGGCCCCAGAGCCGTCAACCCAGGAGAAAACGAGTAGAAGACCCCCAAACAGCCAAAGAGCAAAAGTACAAAAATGGGGACTTAGTCAATTTTTCACAAATTTCCCAAATCACTCCGCGCGCGCTCTGCAGCTAGGCCCTAACTCCCCTCTGCCACCATGGATTTGCTTCAAACCTCTTGCAAAGTAAAGTGTATATAGCCAGCAGTGAGCCCAGACCCCGAAACACACCCACAAACACCAGGAAGCCCCCCAAACAGGCCCCCGAAAACGCTACATTGAGCAAAATGTCAGAAACAGCCAAAAAAAAAATCGGCCTGGATTTTGTCCCAACCACTTCTACCCGGTATTAGACCATCCCAGGAATGCCCCAAGACCCGCCAACCCACCCGCCAAGAAGCATAACACCCCCAAACAGGCCAAAAGCAAAATCTCATACTTGCAATATTTCTCGGCCTTCGGTCCAAACGCGCTGCGTAGCTAGGCCATAAGTCGGGGTTGCCACGACGGATTTCCTGAAAAGCAAATGCAATCAAGATTAGAGTGTCCCAGCAGTGCTCCCAGACCACGAAACTCACCCACAAACAGACGGAACCCCCCCTAAGAGCACCTCAAAGGCAAGCAAGTCATCAAAAACACAAAACATTTTCCGCCTGGGATTTGGTCCAAAACACTTTTATCCGGTATTAGAGCTTCCCTGCAATGGCCCCAGAGCCGTCAACCCAGGAGAAAACGAGTAGAAGACCCCCAAACAGCCAAAGAGCAAAAGTACAAAAATGGGGACTTAGTCAATTTTTCACAAATTTCCCAAATCACTCCGCGCGCGCTCTGCAGCTAGGCCCTAACTCCCCTCTGCCACCATGGATTTGCTTCAAACCTCTTGCAAAGTAAAGTGTATATAGCCAGCAGTGAGCCCAGACCCCGAAACACACCCACAAACACCAGGAAGCCCCCCAAACAGGCCCCCGAAAACGCTACATTGAGCAAAATGTCAGAAACAGCCAAAAAAAAAATCGGCCTGGATTTTGTCCCAACCACTTCTACCCGGTATTAGACCATCCCAGGAATGCCCCAAGACCCGCCAACCCACCCGCCAAGAAGCATAACACCCCCAAACAGGCCAAAAGCAAAATCTCATACTTGCAATATTTCTCGGCCTTCGGTCCAAACGCGCTGCGTAGCTAGGCCATAAGTCGGGGTTGCCACGACGGATTTCCTGAAAAGCAAATGCAATCAAGATTAGAGTGTCCCAGCAGTGCTCCCAGACCACGAAACTCACCCACAAACAGACGGAACCCCCCCTAAGAGCACCTCAAAGGCAAGCAAGTCATCAAAAACAAAAAAAAAATTCCGCCTGGGATTTGGTCCAAAACACTTTTATCCGGTATTAGAGCTTCCCAGCAATGGCCCCAGAGCCGTCAACCCAGGAGAAAACGAGTAGAAGACCCCCAAACAGCCAAAGAGCAAAAGTACAAAAATGGGGACTTAGTCAATTTTTCACAAATTTCCCAAATCACTCCGCGCGCGCTCTGCAGCTAGGCCCTAACTCCCCTCTGCCACCATGGATTTGCTTCAAACCTCTTGCAAAGTAAAGTGTATATAGCCAGCAGTGAGCCCAGACCCCGAAACACACCCACAAACACCAGGAAGCCTCCCAAACAGGCCCCCGAAAACGCTACATTGAGCAAAATGTCAGAAACAGCCAAAAAAAAAATCGGCCTGGATTTTGTCCCAACCACTTCTACCCGGTATTAGACCATCCCAGGAATGCCCCAAGACCCGCCAACCCACCCGCCAAGAAGCATAACACCCCCAAACAGGCGAAAAGCAAAATCTCATACTTGCAATATTTCTCGGCCTTCGGTCCAAACGCGCTGCGTAGCTAGGCCATAAGTCGGGGTTGCCACGACGGATTTCCTGAAAAGCAAATGCAATCAAGATTAGAGTGTCCCAGCAGTGCTCCCAGACCCCGAAACTCACCCACAAACACCAGGAAGCCCCCCAAACAGGCCCCCTAAAAGGCTGCATTGAGCAAAATGTCAGAAATAGCCAAAAAAAATCGGCCTGGATTTTGTCCCAACCACTTCTACCCGGTATTAGACCTTCCCAGGAATGCCCCAAGACCCGCCAACCCACCCGCCAAGAAGCATAACACCCCCAAACAGGCCAAAAGCAAAATCTCATACTTGCAATATTTCTCGGCCTTCGGTCCAAACGCGCTGCGTAGCTAGGCCATAAGTCGGGGTTGCCACGACGGATTTCCTGAAAAGCAAATGCAATCAAGATTAGAGTGTCCCAGCAGTGCTTCCAGACCACGAAACTCACCCACAAACAGACGGAACCCCCCCTAAGAGCACCTCAAACGCAAGCAAGTCATCAAAAACACAAAAAAAATTCTGCCTGGGATTTGGTCCAAAACACTTTTATCCGGTATTAGAGCTTCCCAGCAATGGCCCCAGAGCCGTCAACCCAGGAGAAAACGAGTAGAAGACCCCCAAACAGCCAAAGAGCAAAAGTACAAAAATGGGGACAGTCAATTTTTCACAAATTTCCCAAATCACTCCGCGCGCGCTCTGCAGCTAGGCCCTAACTCCCCTCTGCCACCATGGATTTGCTTCAAACCTCTTGCAAAGTAAAGTATATATAGCCAGCAGTGAGCCCAGACCCCGAAACACACCCACAAACACCAGGAAGCCCCCCAAACAGGCCCCCGAAAACGCTACATTGAGCAAAATGTCAGAAATAGCCAAAAAAAAAATCGGCCTGGATTTTGTCCCAACCACTTCTACCCGGTATTAGACCATCCCAGGAATGCCCCAAGACCCGCCAACCCACCCGCCAAGAAGCATAACACCCCCAAACAGGCCAAAAGCAAAATCTCATACTTGCAATATTTCTCGGCCTTCGGTCCAAACGCGCTGCGTAGCTAGGCCATAAGTCAGGGTTGCCACGACGGATTTCCTGAAAAGCAAATGCAATCAAGATTAGAGTGTCCCAGCAGTGCTCCCAGACCACAAAACTCACCCACAAACAGACTGAACCCCCCCTAAGAGCACCTCAAAGGCAAGCAAGTCATCAAAAACACAAAAAAAATTCCGCCTGGGATTTGGTCCAAAACACTTTTATCCGGTATTAGAGCTTCCCAGCAATGGCCCCAGAGCCGTCAACTCACCTGCAAAGAGGTACAACAACACCCCCACAAGTGCTGAGTCTTTCTTCATTGGGCGTAAACCAGCCCTCTGGTTTGATGGAAATAGGAGTCTGGAGGAGGAGGATAGAGGAGCATGTTCTTCTGAACTTGTGAACCTGAGGAATGCAGACTGCGGCAACTTCAAATCAATTAGCAAACCAGTGAAGACAGTTCTGCTGATGGGCTTGATTTTGTGATTATCTGATTAAAGTTTGAAATATATTAACTGTGCACAACAAAGAAAGACAGACACACAGGAATAAAAGTGAATAAGGATGAAAAAGAAAGTTATTGATTCGTTGTCTCATTTTCAGGGCTCGGTATCACGGTCCAGGAATAAGAATAAGGCTTCGTCATCATACTCTGCGAATTCAGGCAGGGTGAGCTCAGTGTCCCCTGACAGAGTAGAAATTCCCTCATCTATGCTGCTGGCCACCTCCTCTTCATCCGGCACGCTTTCTCGTACTCTGAAATCTGGTGGTATGAGGTGCTGATTCATCTTGATCATTGTTAACCTCTCCACATTTTTGGGCGAGAGGCGGCTCCGTTTGGGAGTTACAATGCCACCAGCAGCACTGAAAACCCGTTCAGAAGACACACTTGCGAGTGGGCAAGACAAGTAGTTTAAAGCCAGGTTGGTGAGCTGTGGCCACAATTCTTTTTTCCCATGCCAATACGCCAATGGGTCAGAATTAACATAGACCTCTGTTGAGTCATTCAGATAGTCCTTCACCATCGACTCAAGGTCCTCATCCAAGGTTCCTCCACTTTGCTTAGCTCTTGCTGTGCCTCTGACCTTTTGAGAACCAAACCCACGCAGAGCTAGCCAATCCTCTTCAGCCTCCAATGTTTCTGTTGTGTCTCGTGCAGATGATCCGGTTGCCGGTGTCTTTAACGGCTGAGAGGTCACTTGTGCCACAGCCACAGGTGCAGAAGTGGATTGTTTTGACTGGGGATGGCCTGCTGATGTACTGCCATTTCCTTCAATTTCCAGCCGTTCTCTTTCAAACCTCTTGGCTGACAAGGCTAGCCAACGTTTGTACTTTGGAACATGTTCATCATCAAAAGGAAAGAATGCTTGGCCTGCCAGCGCCTTTTTGTAGCGTGGATCTAGAATAGTAGCACAAATGTAATGCTGTTCTGAGTGGATCTTTTTAAGACGTTCATCACCTTGTAGGAGCTCTAATAATTTCTCAGCCAGAAGCAAAGAGTCTTGGTTTTTGTCATCTTTTTCATACACAGAACACACCTCCTTCAGTTGGTCCTCCAGCATGTACAACAATGGGATAGCTTTTCCCAAATTAGAGTCCTCCTTGCTGACTGCACGCGTGAAGAACTCAAAAGGACGAAGCATGCGTGTCAGGCTTTGAACTATGTTCCATTGCGCCGCACCCATCCTCAGCTCCTCTGTACCCTCTGTAAGGAAATATTGATCGAGTTCCGTATACTGCTCATACAGACGCTCAAGCATGTAGAAGGTTGAGTTCCAACGTGTTACCACCTCCTGGATGGGTGCTTTCACTGGCATTTGATGTTGATATAGCAGGCTCCTCAGCTGCTTCCGGGCCTTAAAAGAATGGCTGAAATGCTTGCACATTTTTCGGCAGGTGTCCAATACACTGTACGCTGCACTGCCTTTATTACCCAAGAATTTTTGGACAACCAGGTTTATACAGTGCGCCAAACACGGCACTCTGAAATAGTCACCGTCCCTCATGGCCTTAACTATATTGGCGCCATTGTCCGTGGAAACATAACCAACCTGGCGTTTTAGTGGGGACAGGCAGTTAAGGACCTTTGTCTTAAAGACATCCAAAATGTTTTCTGCTGTGTGACGTTTCTCCAAACCAAACATGGCTAGTGTTGCATGTTTCCGAGCAGCTTTAAAAACAATGTCCGCGTCAACACCTGCGTTTAGCTTTGCTTTAGCCCCTGAAAAAGAGACCCAGTGTGCAGTGATGCACATGTAATCAGCGCCTGCGCCACTGGTCCACATGTCTGTTGTCAGATGTATAGTGTGAACAGCACTCTTCTGCAAAGCTGCCCCAATCACCTTCAGAACATCTTCATGTAGTGCTGGAACCGCAACTCGGGCAAAATAGAACCGGCTAGGAACCTTCCATTTAGGGCAGAGCGCTGCCACTAATTCTAGAAAACCAACCCCTTCTACAAAAGAAAAAGGGAGAAGGTCCAGAGCTAGCATTTTAGCCAGCTTAGTGTTATACAGACGCGTCAGTGGGTGGTTGCGTTCATATTGCGCTTCTGTAAACAACATCTTTTTAATGTTGCCCTGGACCAAGGATTTACGGGATGATGATGATATCTTCGACCCAGTTACGCTCGCTGATGAACTTTTCCGCATTGATGTCTCACTCTCTCCCACACTCTTAGTGTGCCTCATATGGGGTGTGCTGCTGACAGGGGTACTGGGTGTAAGTGAAGTGTTTGAATCGTCTTCTTCCTCCTCGTCATCATCAGATGAAAAATCAACGTTTTCATTACGTGCAATTCGGGCTTCCTTTTTTTAAAATTTTTTTTTATTTTTTTTATTTTTTTTTGTAAAACCTTTATTTGCAGAAAAAGTACACCGCTATTCAGCCATATATCCCGGAGGCCAGGCAGCATTATAGCAATACTCAAAATCGTGCACAAAACCTTACACAGGAACATTCAGGTTTAATTTTCAAATAAGATATCCTAGAACAATAAATAGACCAAATAACAAAAAAGAGGAGAAAAGGAAGAGAGGTGAGAAAGAGAAGAAACAAGAAGAAAGAAAAGAACCTAGGCTGAGGACAGGCGACGTATTCTGGGCTCGCATCACTGGGAGCGATCGGGGGTTACACACCCTATCTTTCTAACAATCCAATGAGTGACCGCATTGCAGATGGGGAGCAATAGAGCAGGATAACAAGCATGGAACCACGGGAAGGGGGCACTATGGAGGCAAACGGGCCACGGGCGTCACCGCCTCGGGGGGTACACAAATGTCACCTTGATTTCCACGCTCCCCACACAGACCCCCACATTCTAGGCTTGCCTCTGGCCACATACACAGTTTTCTCACGAAGCATGCACCAGTCCATGCTGGTTTCCCACAGTCCCACAGTCCGATCGTGGGGGGAGCAGCTGCCCCCCACCTCTGAGCAATGTCTCTCTTAGCTATCATGTTGCCCAGGGTGACCCAGCGGGTCTGGGCAACATTGTAGTCATTCGGGCCCCAAATGTTGAGAAGACAGCGCCGGGCCTCCGCAGGTAAGGTCACACCAGTCACATCTCTCATCACCTCATGCACCCGGTTCCAGAATCGAGCCACCCCAGGACATTCCCAAATAATGTGCATGAAAGTCGCAAGCATTCCACATCCTCTCCGGCACATGCCATCCTGCGAAAGCCCCATGTGTATAAGCCTAGAGCCCGTTACATAGACCCTGTGGAGAATCTTCATTTGAACGAGTCGAAGCCTTGCCGAGATGGCCACCTCCCTAGGGGAAGAGACCGCTGACTGCCACTCTTCATCATCCACCTCAATCCCATCGCTCACCCAAAGCTCTCTCAATTTCACCAGCAAGTCAGTCCGCACGTTGATAAGCTTCTTATAAGTCAGGGAGATGGCACTGTCTGGCATGTGTCCGTCCAGCACTCTATCCTCCAGTGGAGACGATTCAGGTACTGCTTCCCCCACCGTTATACAGGACGAGAGAGCGTGGCGGAGCTGTGCATATCGGAAATACTCCGTCGCACCCAATTGGAACTCGGCCTGTAGTGCCTCAAAAGATTTGACCACCCCACCGGCCATTACATCCCCCACCTTCGATATCCCAATAACATCCCACCTGTCAAACCCTTTGGTATGCCACAGTTTCCCTAGCAGGTCGGAGTCATATAGCGGAGTGGCCATGGTAAGCCTGCCCTGCCAGCCCAGAGTTGAATTCGGGCTTCCTTGATCACCTGTAGGTGCGCAAACCATTGGACAGCGTGCTTTCTTTCAAGATGACCTCTCTGGCCTCCGGTACCATAGTTGGAACCAAACTTACCACGACTAACTGCCAACTTACAAATGCTACAAATGGCGAGGTTTTCTTTTTTGTGGAAACACTAAAGAAGTCCCAAACTGTGGACTTGAAATGTCTTTGGGGGCCGGAGGAGGCGGCGATACTGGTGGTGGTGGTCCTGCTGCTAATGCCAGATGAAGTGGAGGATGTGGATTGCCGAACTTCAGTACGTTTTGCACTTTCACCACCACGAATTGAGGTCGAGGTGGGTACCTTCTTGCGAGGAAGAAATATGGAAGCGGTAGGTGTTGGTGTACTACTTAACTCCAAATCTAATGATTGTTGTGTTTCCATTTCCATTGCCTCCTCGTCGACATCATCATCACGCTCAGCAGCTTCTCGGGATAGGGTCAAAATGTCTCTTTGCTGCATGCCCGGTGGGGCTGCAGTGACCTTTGTGATGACTGGCTCGTCGTCATCGTGAGAGGCTTCATCACCAGCAGTATCTGTCACTTCTTGTTGAGCCTTATCACACTCCATAGGTATGAGTTTTTCGACGACCTTCCTTTTACGCTTAGGTATCTTTGTCAGATCATGGTGTGCCTCACTCTCAGGCTGCCGTTGTGGTACCCATTCGTCATCCAGATCATCAGTAGGAGGTGAGCTTGAAGAAGATGTAGACACCCCCCTTGATCTTTTCCTTGCTAGGGATGTGGAAGACAAGGAATGATCATCAGGAGGAGTGGCTTCCTCAAATGATACCTCGGTCTGATTGTCAATTTCCTGATGTGCCCCTACTTCGGGAGGAACAACTATTGTGGGCACTTGTGACCCTCCATGCACCTCTGCTTGCGCATCTCCTTGCGCTGCCTCTCCTTCCACTTGTACTACTTGCACATGTTGTTGTTGCGGCTGTGGTTGTTCAACACTTGTCAGATGAGTTACAACAACCTGTGTTGATTCAGGGACATTGCTGCTACTTTCTTGCGATGAGCCAACATCACTGGTCGATGGTGATTGGAGAAGTACACTGACTGCCTCTGAAGCACTCAAGGGCTTTGACTTAAGTTGGCGTGGTGGTGGAGGCACTGAACCCAATGGAGCAGGGGTGCTGCTCCCAGCTTGGTCCCCAGCAGATCCTGCTGCTGCAGGCGTACTTTTTTTTTTGCTCCCAAAAAACGTGGCGGTTGGCACACCAGCCTCCTTGGTAACTTGCTTCTTCTTACTAGCAACTTTCTTGCTAGAGGAGCTACGGAGACCTTTTTTTGGGGCCATCTTCTTCAGAGCAGGTCAGACAGCAGGCCGCAGTTGCACGAATTGTAGAGTTGTCTGAGGCCAGACGTGACGTCGCGTGACGTTATGCTGCACACACACACCGCTGCAGGACTTCTTCCTGGCACTGGTGGTTCTCTTGAGTCTTGTGCACCTAAAAACAATGGAAGACAGAGGAACATCAGTTCAGTTATACAGCACAAAAAAAATCGAAAAACACTGCAAAATCAGCACAATCCCATTCCATCCATGCCCTCCATGATGTTTAAGTTCAAGACAACCCACAGAAAGACTAGGCCCATGCAAGACTCACTACCCCTGGGCATAAATAAAGGTTGAAAAGTAGGCAAAATGGTTGCAGGCCTAACAACAAAGCCTGCATTCAAAATGGCCACTTGCCTGCCAGCACATGGCCAGTGCCTGTAGCTGCACTCAAAATGGCCACCAGCCACATGGCCTGTCCCTCCCCATGAACACCCCCAGAGTTGCAGAGTGAGAACCCATGATTAGGTCGGGCACCGAAGCAAGAATTATCGAGTCCGTGGACATTTGAGCTCAACACCCTGCCGCGTCTGGAATCGAACCCTGGTCCCGGGTCTGACCTCTGCTTCAGGGTCTGCCTGCTCTAACCAGTGAGCCACGCGCTTTGCTGGCGCAATGTGTACTAGAGAAAAAATTGGTATTATAAGGCACTCATCCGAACCTGTAGAGCTCGTCAGATTTACAGTAAGGTGCCTTAGAAAGATGGTCAGTCGGTAAGCCCATGTCAGTGGGTTGTCTGTAAATAGTGTAATAAGCTATATAACAGACTACAGAGTATATTATCAGTAGATCAAGCCTGATCTACCCGCCCTGGCTAGCGCAATGTATACTAGTTGTTAAAGTTACTGTATGATACTCATTCATATCGAGACCCATGGAATGTTATCATTTAGGCCCTCTGTGTCTGTTTTGAGCCTAAAAATCCATTTTTGCTCCTTGATAAACAGAAACCTGGATATATCTGTCAAGTGTTGAGGAATCATGGGATGCTCGAGAATCAAGCATGTGATATCATCTGCTTGGTGTTTAAGATTTAAGATTTAAGATTTAAGAAATGGTTGGTGAGGCATGTAGATTGCTTGTTACAGCGTATAGTACTTTTATGCTCACTAATCCGCAGCTTAATTTTACGGGTGGTGTGACCGATGTACTTGAGTGAGCAGGGACATGAGATCATGTAAATTACACGATCTGTGCTACAGTTTGTATGGTTTTTTAAAATCCACGGTCGGCCAGTCCCAATATCCACAGAGTCCGTTTTAACGGTCTGAGGGCACACACTACATGACCCACATGGATGGTGACCGCGTACTGGCGGAAGCCCCCAGAGGGTATTGGGCTCTTGTTTAGACTGTAGACGTGGTCGAGTATGTACTAAGCTGTCACGCAGAGTAGGACCTCTCTTGAATGCGAACAGTGGTGGTGGAATGCTTGCAGTGGCTATATTCAAAATACGCCAGTGTTTGCGTACTGTCTTCTGAACTTTATTAGACAGTGTGCAAAAGGTGTTAACAAACGTTAGTCTGTTAACAGCAGGTTTGAGAGTGCTATGATCGAGTAAAGCATCTCGACTGATGTTATGTGCTCTTTTCCAGGCTCTCCGTACTAAGGATTCAGGATAATCACGAGCCTGGAGTTGGGAAGAGAGTTCTCTAGCATGTTTGTCAAAAAGTGCTGATGTTGAGCAGTTTCTGCGTACCCTCAAAAATTGACCTACCGGGAGATTTTCACGTAGGGCACAAGGGTGTTTTTTTAAAACGTCACTTCCATAACAATAAAAGTGTTGCAAATCCTGTGATCCACCCCCAATGTGTACTTTATACGCAAGATCACTGCAACACAAATGAATTGATGTACCTTGTGTGTCTAAATTGGGAGTTTGATCACTTTAATTCACCTTAGGTTTAACATGGAATATTAAAAACACAATGCCTTGGGTGACCGCCCAGCTTTCACAAGTAAAAGGCAGTGCCTGATGAGAGACAGACAGTTCTTATTTACGTAATATTGATCCACCTGGTACAATACTATGGCCTATCGCAGATATTTTTGGACAGTAGTATGTCAGGATTTGAGAAAACAGTCACTAAGCTAAAATTCAGGCCCAGGGTCAGGGCTGGACTGGGAACAAAAAGCAGCCCTGGCAATTTTATCGGACCATCTCCCCTGAAGGGGGGCGGGGAACAAGGAGTGGGAGAGGATGCAAGTGTGAAGCACTGCTGGATAACTTAACCAGGTCACAGCTGCAAAACAGGCCCCCAGTAATAAAACAGGCATTTACAATGCAATGGTCTCGTCTTTGTTAAAGTTAGAGGTATTGGCATTGCAAATGGCATTTTTTTTATTTTTCATTTTATTTCTAAACATAAATAAATGGTATTGTCATTTACAATGGCAATAGGTGAGCATTAGAGAGTAGTAGAGAGTATTAGCAGACACAGAGCCCCACACACACATACACAGAGCCCAACACACACACACACAGAGCCCCACACACACACAGAGCCACACACACAAACACACACAGAGCCAAACAGAGAGCCACACACACGCACACACACACAGCCACACACACACACACACAGAGCCACACACACAGAGAGCCATACACACACACAGAGCCACACACACACACAGAGCCACATACACACAGAGCCACACACACACACAGCCACACACACACACACGCACACAGAGCCCCCCCCACACACACACAGCCACACACACACACACACACACACAGAGCCACACACACACAGAGAGCCACACACACACACACAGAGCCACACACACACACACAGAGCCACACACACACACAGAGAGCCACCCACGCACACACACAGAGCCACACACACACACAGAGCCACACACACATACACACACAGAGCCACACACACACAGAGCCACACACACACACACAGAGCCACACACACACACAGAGCCACACACACACACAGAGAGCCACACACACACACACAGAGCCACACACACAGAGCCACACACACACACACACACACACACAGCCACACACACACACACACCCACACACACACACACACACACACACAGAGCCACACACAAACACACAGAGAGCCACACACACACACACAGAGCCACACACACACAGAGCCACACACACACACACACACAGCCCCACACACACACAGAGCCACACACACACACACACACAGAAAGCCACACACACACACACACACACACACAGAGCCACACACACACACAGAGATCCACACACACACAGAGCCACACACACAGAGCCACAAACACACAGAGCCACACACACACAGAGCCACAGAGACACAAGTCAGCCGGTGCGCTGACGTTCATGCCCTGGGCACCAACTGCCCCTCACCACACGCCCACCTCTGCCAGTAACGCCCCAGGGAACAGAGGCAATAAAAACGATCACAGGCAGGGAACAGAGGCAAGAAAAGCGAGCACAAGCAGGGAACAAAGCCAAGAAAATCGAGCACAACCAGGAAACAGAGGCAAGAAAATCGAGCACAACCAGGGAACAGAGGCACTAAAAACGATCACAAGCAGGGAACAGAGGCACGGGAAAAGAGGCACTAAAAACGATCACAAGCAGGGAACAAAGGCACTAAAAACGATCACAAGCAGGGAACAGAGGTACTAAAAATGGTCACAAGCAGGGAACAGAGGCAAGAAATCGATCACAACCAGGGAACAGAGGCACTAAAAACGATCACAAGCAGGGAACAGAGGCACTAAAAACGATCACAAGCAGGAAACAGATGCACTAAAAACAATCACAACTAGGGAACAGAGGCACTAAAAACAATCACAACTAGGGAACAGAGGCACTAAAAATGATCACAAGCAGGGAACAGAGGCACTGGAACAGAGGCACTAAAAACTATTACAAGCAGGGAACAGAGGCACGGGAACAGAGGCACTAAAAACGATCACAAGCGGGGGCGAAGCTTGCTCGGGAGCGCGATGGCCACTTAGACCCGGAGCTCCTACGAGCCGCCCCGCGATCCGACGAAACATCCTGCAGATGAGGCAAATTCATTGCCATGCTAGTGCTCCCGGAACTTCGTACGGGACCCAGGGACGCCGAGTTGTGCTGGTCCCGTGATTGCTGCAACCCTCCGGAGGCAGAAGGAGTCGAGGAGGAACACTGCAGCTGGGCCGCGTATCCCCGGCCCGCAGTAGTTTGGGCGGCTGGGCTACGTAACAAGGCGTGCGGCCCTGGGGGGGACACTGAAGCCGGAGTAAGCGGTGTGTCGGAGGTCGGTCACCGTGAGGAGCCGCACCTGCCCCGGGGAAGAGCGGGGCTTTTGTGAGGCAGCAGATACTGTGAGCGGCCACTGACGAGAAAGAAGAAGGCAGCCTGTGAGTGGGGACGGTGCCCCCGGGGGGTACTGAGCGCAGTTGGAGCATGATAGAGGTGGGGACAGCGGCGGCCCAGTATTGACCTGGGCCTGGACAGAGGTGACGCCCTGGATGGCCTTTTGACACCACGACATAGGAGAGCGCCATAACAGAGGTTTTTGGCATTGGTCTGGTAAGACTCAGGCGCCAGCTGGCATAAGAGTGGAAGATTGCAGTTGGGACACGGCGGGGGACTCCTGGGGCACATAGCAGCACAGTGACTTTGGGCCCGGCTATTGCATTAGCTGCTACCCCAGAGGACCAGTAGTTGGAATGGGCTAATCCTACCCCTGGGGAATAATATGAACATTCTCAACGATTGGCATTACTAGACACAAGTGCTCAATGAGTGGAGGTGGTGGAGGGCCAGATTGAACTTGGGGCTGTGATCTCAAAACCGGAACACTGGCTGGCAGATTGGACCTCTTCCTGAGCTGGGCTCCTGGACTAAGAGAGGCCTGCTAAATTGTGCGCCACAGTGGTGACTGCGGCGAAGCGCCTAGAACTTATTGGGGCCACGCAGACTTATGGTGCCTACGAATTAAAGGAGGTGGACATTGCAAGTGATTCTTGCCCTGCTCCGGGATTCCCAACCAGCCGACGGTCACCATACGCATTGTCTGTGTAGCAGTCTGGATAGCCTAGGGAGTGCGCACGTAACAAGTATGGATAAGGGGGACAAGACCCATTCTGAATTGACCTTTGAACAACGACGATCCAAGTCGCAGGACCCTGGTCCTGGCAGGGGTGCAGGGGCGATGACGCCAGTGCAGGAAGATACAGATGACGACATCCGCTCTATCCTGAAATCTATGGAACAATCCTTACAGAGTGGCATCACTGCGCTGGGCGCTAAAATGGATGCCATGTCGTATAGGATGGATAGAATGGTGGAGCGATTGGACAAGAACGCCGAGCGTCAAGATATGTCTGAGAGGCGCCTCACGGAGGTAGAGGAGGGCCATACCACGCTAGACGCGGAGCACAAGCAACTGTGGAAAGTCATACGCGTTCTGCAGGATAAGACAGAGGATATTGTAGCGCGTTCCCGGCGCTGTAACCTGCGACTTGTAGGCCTTCCGGAAACGACCGTCACGGGTAATATGAATTATTCATGGAGAAATTGCTTGTTTCTTTGCTGGGAGAGAGGGTCTTCTCTGCAATGTTCATCGTGGAGAGGGCACACAGGGCTCTGGGACCTCGCCCTCCACCGGGCGCTCCTCTGCTCCCAATTATCGTGAAATTGCTCAATTATCGTCATAGGGACGCTGCCCTGCGAGCTGCCAGGGAAAAGAAGATTTTGAAGTACGAAGGTTCGGAATTCTCTTTATTTCCTGACTTTACAGCCCGGGTACAGGTGGCCCGTAGACATTTTGTCCCCCTCAAGAAGAAATTGCGGGAACTAGGTGTGGACTACGCTATGTTATACCCTGCTAAGCTACGAGTGAACAGACAGGGGAAGTCACACATATTCACGGACCCCAAGATTTTGCAGCAAGCCATCAAGACTTGGGCCAAGGACCGGAGGACCAGCTTGACGCGTTTGCAACACGAGGGAATGGAGGAAGCCATGCTGGACGAACAAGACTGAACTTCATGTTGACAGTTTTTGAAATGTTGAAGCGTGCAAATGGACAGAAAGAGAGGTGCATAATGTATCTCGACTGGTATTTTGCCACACTGATGGGGAGCCCTCTGGACTGGGGGATCCCTGCTGCAGATGTAGGCGGCCCGAAATGGTCACTATGATTCAGTCACTTCGTTGAAAGGTTGCGAGATGGCCTGCTGCATATTGGTGAGCCGCACGAGGAGACATGTGATTGGACTTCTTAGAGATGATCCTGGGAGAGCGGACCAGGTCACGAAGACTGAGATAAGTTGTGGATGCCTGTCACCTTGTTAGTTGGGGTGGGAAGCTTTGTAGCCTCAGCTGTAAATGTTATTACATGGCAAGGAGGGGCTGGGGTCAATTTACGGTTGTTGTTATCACCTCTTTAAGTTGGAAGCGAAGAGCTACCTCTGCCCAGGCGTGCCTCGCACTGTTGTTTTTCACTATAGGATTCATGGGTAGTGTAAGGGGAGGTTTGGGGGTGGAGGGATGGAGGACGGTAGTGCATGCTGCCAAGTTGGGGGTGGTCTGCTGTGGGTGGGGGGCTGCAGGGGGGGAGGTTGAGTCACGGGGGAGGGTATGGTGTAGATGTTTGATAAGGGGTGATGGGGTGCAGCACGGTGCGTCTATGTCCCATAGTTCTCGGTTTGCTTCATACACGCTACACACTACACATGGCAGATACGCTACATGAGGAGCTGGGACGGAACAGGGAAATAAGAACCTTGTCCTGGAATGTTAGGGGACTCAATGATCACCGGAAACTCAGGAAAGTTTTGAGCTACCTCAACAGGCAGAAGGTTGATCTGACCCTGCTGCAGGAGACTCATCTCCCTCAATTGAGTCCTATGTTAAAATATAGGGGGCTGGCTGGTAATGCCAACTCGGCCGGTTTTACCATGCATGCTAGGGGTGTCCTGAATTGGGTTAACCCCAGATCTTCGCACACACTGACACACCTCATAGGGGACCCGGAAGGTAGATATGTCATCTCCAAATGTGTGGGCAGGGGGTTAGACTTGCTCATAGTTAGCGTTTATGGCCCGAATTTCGACTGCCCTTAATTCTTTAGTGACATCACTGCGATAGTTACCCAGTTGGGGGATGCTAAGATCCTTTGGGGAGGGAACTTCAACCTGGTCAGAGACCCGGACAGGGATAGATCTGCTGGACCTCTTAGGTGCCCATCGGCGGCTGCTAGGAAGCTTGAGGAGGTTTTGGTACGTTTGGATGTGTGTGACATATGGCGTGAAAGGAACGCAGAGAGGGGGTGCTACACGCACTACTCGACATATTACATTATACATACTCGGATAGATTATTGGTTGGTTACCAATGCGCTGATAAATAAGGTGCAAATTGCAAAAAACACAGTTGATGGACAGAATGTAGAACAATGTCATACATTCACCCCAGTACAAGGATCTGGGCCTAAATCCATCATTTTTTTGCACTCCACACCACCCGGGATTAGACACTGGCTATATGCAAATCAGCTCTGACCCTGTGCCTCATGGAAACAGTCCAGTCCGAACTACCAAGCCATGTCTTTCCCAGACCGGAATCAAGCATCAAAGGACCGGTTTCTGGCTATCAGCCTTCATCAGCCTGGATAGCTTGACTCCAGTGGTGTGGAGAGCCTGGGACTCACGCCCGAGTATACCCAGCACACTCGGGGTGAAAATTGCCTAGAGCGGGTAGGTTTTCCTTACCGCTTGTTGACAGACCGCGCACCCGTTTCTAAAAACTATTGGAATTGGGCGCGCGTTGCTTTACGCGTCTGTATAGAAGAACGTCTCTCATTATGGAATTCCCTTTTTCATGATAGAATACCACCGCGAAAGAAACGCACCCGTTTCTTCACTTGGCGCCATTCAGAAATCCCCTCCCGGCTTTCGAAATCACACCATAGCGAGTAACAGGTAACCCTTCACATTCCTGTTAATAGTTTTACTTTTGCATAGTTTTTGGGCTAACGTTGACTATAACCTATTGAAAATAGCGAACCTGCTTATTGTAAATCAATAGCACTTTGTAAAGTTGACTCATGAGTCCCTTATTTCCTCCCTTTTGTGCATAAATAGTGCTATTCCGTTTTTTGAAAATTACCAGTGGACAAAGACAATTACTTTCCTTAACTTCTACAGAACATTATATTACACAGCACCGGCTGTTGTTTAAGCGCACAGAAAACCCATTGGTAAGGGATAGTCTGTTGTTCTGTCTCCGTTGCCCTGAACTCGACAGCTTTTTGTACCTACAAATCCCTCCTTTAGAAGCCTTCCTTAAATCCCCTTTTCTTTTCCCCTTTTTTATCCTCACTGTACTCTAGCTTGATACTGAGCTTTTAGAGGTCCAGACTTACTCCATCCATTCTTTGGAATTAGAGTGGAAGGTAATAGCTATTATCCATTGTACAATAGATATTGCATGATTTATGCTTTCTGGATCTTTATCACATATAGGCACACGTATCACAAGCATGTTATGAGGCAAAACACATACCTCTTCACGTTATTTTTTAAACTGATTCTTTCTGACATCTCACTTTTTAAACTCACCATCACTATAGATGCCCTCTGAAATTTTAGGACCACTGTGTACGAGTGACACATGACCACACATGGGTCTTCTTAAATTCCTTCACTCACGACGTACACACTAGCACAATAGTTCAATCACTTGCTCGACCAAGCAAGTGTCGTCAACTTCTTTTCACCAACCGTGTGCGACATCCACGCACGTCACAAACTGCATGTTGGCTGCACAAGTGTCACCATATGCAATACATAATTGAACATGTTTAGTCAATAAAGTGCATACACTATTTTATATCACCAGCCCTGAAGAGTCGTGTGACTCAACCGTACACGACGAAACACGTGTCGGCGTTTGTATTATTTTCAAGTCTGGAGAAAATTAAACATCTTGCAGAGACAAGAAGAATAACATCAAAGAACCTGCTTCTGCGTTTCCTTTGAACTTTTGGTCATTGTACCTTGCTTATATGTACTGAAATGTAGTTGCGAGAGCTTGGCTATGTATCATTGTTTTGTCTTTTTGACTCACCTAGACGGTTAAGGGTGTTTTTCCGTCTGCTCTTCACGCACTACATATAACAACTATCTTGCCTCTTACACACTTTGTAACGTTTCAACCCAGGCAGCGCGCCCTTTTAGTCCTATTTTCTAAAAAAACCCTACATCTCACAAAGGCTGCAGGGGGGGAGGTTGAGTCACGGGGGAGGGTATGGTGTAGATGTTTGATAAGGGGTGATGGGGTGCAGCACGGTGCGTCTATGTCCCATAGTTCTCGGTTTGCTTCATACACGCTACACACTACACATGGCAGATACGCTACATGAGGAGCTGGGACGGAACAGGGAAATAAGAACCTTGTCCTGGAATGTTAGGGGACTCAATGATCACCGGAAACTCAGGAAAGTTTTGAGCTACCTCAACAGGCAGAAGGTTGATCTGACCCTGCTGCAGGAGACTCATCTCCCTCAATTGAGTCCTATGTTAAAATATAGGGGGCTGGCTGGTAATGCCAACTCGGCCGGTTTTACCATGCATGCTAGGGGTGTCCTGAATTGGGTTAACCCCAGATCTTCGCACACACTGACACACCTCATAGGGGACCCGGAAGGTAGATATGTCATCTCCAAATGTGTGGGCAGGGGGTTAGACTTGCTCATAGTTAGCGTTTATGGCCCGAATTTCGACTGCCCGTAATTCTTTAGTGACATCACTGCGATAGTTACCCAGTTGGGGGATGCTAAGATCCTTTGGGGAGGGAACTTCAACCTGGTCAGAGACCCGGACAGGGATAGATCTGCTGGACCTCTTAGGTGCCCATCGGCGGCTGCTAGGAAGCTTGAGGAGGTTTTGGTACGTTTGGATGTGTGTGACATATGGCGTGAAAGGAACGCAGAGAGGGGGTGCTACACGCACTACTCGACATATTACATTATACATACTCGGATAGATTATTGGTTGGTTACCAATGCGCTGATAAATAAGGTGCAAATTGCAAAAAACACAGTTGATGGACAGAATGTAGAACAATGTCATACATTCACCCCAGTACAAGGATCTGGGCCTAAATCCATCATTTTTTTGCACTCCACACCACCCGGGATTAGACACTGGCTATATGCAAATCAGCTCTGACCCTGTGCCTCATGGAAACAGTCCAGTCCGAACTACCAAGCCATGTCTTTCCCAGACCGGAATCAAGCATCAAAGGACCGGTTTCTGGCTATCAGCCTTCATCAGCCTGGATAGCTTGACTCCAGTGGTGTGGAGAGCCTGGGACTCACGCCCGAGTATACCCAGCACACTCGGGGTGAAAATTGCCTAGAGCGGGTAGGTTTTCCTTACCGCTTGTTGACAGACCGCGCACCCGTTTCTAAAAACTATTGGAATTGGGCGCGCGTTGCTTTACGCGTCTGTATAGAAGAACGTCTCTCATTATGGAATTCCCTTTTTCATGATAGAATACCACCGCGAAAGAAACGCACCCGTTTCTTCACTTGGCGCCATTCAGAAATCCCCTCCCGGCTTTCGAAATCACACCATAGCGAGTAACAGGTAACCCTTCACATTCCTGTTAATAGTTTTACTTTTGCATAGTTTTTGGGCTAACGTTGACTATAACCTATTGAAAATAGCGAACCTGCTTATTGTAAATCAATAGCACTTTGTAAAGTTGACTCATGAGTCCCTTATTTCCTCCCTTTTGTGCATAAATAGTGCTATTCCGTTTTTTGAAAATTACCAGTGGACAAAGAC
This sequence comes from Lissotriton vulgaris, assembly GCF_964263255.1. Lineage (NCBI taxonomy): Eukaryota > Metazoa > Chordata > Amphibia > Caudata > Salamandridae > Lissotriton > Lissotriton vulgaris. The sequence continues at coordinate 820,557,536 of NC_141696.1, read as the reverse complement.
AATTACTTTCCTTAACTTCTACAGAACATTATATTACACAGCACCGGCTGTTGTTTAAGCGCACAGAAAACCCATTGGTAAGGGATAGTCTGTTGTTCTGTCTCCGTTGCCCTGAACTCGACAGCTTTTTGTACCTACAAATCCCTCCTTTAGAAGCCTTCCTTAAATCCCCTTTTCTTTTCCCCTTTTTTATCCTCACTGTACTCTAGCTTGATACTGAGCTTTTAGAGGTCCAGACTTACTCCATCCATTCTTTGGAATTAGAGTGGAAGGTAATAGCTATTATCCATTGTACAATAGATATTGCATGATTTATGCTTTCTGGATCTTTATCACATATAGGCACACGTATCACAAGCATGTTATGAGGCAAAACACATACCTCTTCACGTTATTTTTTAAACTGATTCTTTCTGACATCTCACTTTTTAAACTCACCATCACTATAGATGCCCTCTGAAATTTTAGGACCACTGTGTACGAGTGACACATGACCACACATGGGTCTTCTTAAATTCCTTCACTCACGACGTACACACTAGCACAATAGTTCAATCACTTGCTCGACCAAGCAAGTGTCGTCAACTTCTTTTCACCAACCGTGTGCGACATCCACGCACGTCACAAACTGCATGTTGGCTGCACAAGTGTCACCATATGCAATACATAATTGAACATGTTTAGTCAATAAAGTGCATACACTATTTTATATCACCAGCCCTGAAGAGTCGTGTGACTCAACCGTACACGACGAAACACGTGTCGGCGTTTGTATTATTTTCAAGTCTGGAGAAAATTAAACATCTTGCAGAGACAAGAAGAATAACATCAAAGAACCTGCTTCTGCGTTTCCTTTGAACTTTTGGTCATTGTACCTTGCTTATATGTACTGAAATGTAGTTGCGAGAGCTTGGCTATGTATCATTGTTTTGTCTTTTTGACTCACCTAGACGGTTAAGGGTGTTTTTCCGTCTGCTCTTCACGCACTACATATAACAACTATCTTGCCTCTTACACACTTTGTAACGTTTCAACCCAGGCAGCGCGCCCTTTTAGTCCTATTTTCTAAAAAAACCCTACATCTCACAAAGGCTGCAGGGGGGGAGGTTGAGTCACGGGGGAGGGTATGGTGTAGATGTTTGATAAGGGGTGATGGGGTGCAGCACGGTGCGTCTATGTCCCATAGTTCTCGGTTTGCTTCATACACGCTACACACTACACATGGCAGATACGCTACATGAGGAGCTGGGACGGAACAGGGAAATAAGAACCTTGTCCTGGAATGTTAGGGGACTCAATGATCACCGGAAACTCAGGAAAGTTTTGAGCTACCTCAACAGGCAGAAGGTTGATCTGACCCTGCTGCAGGAGACTCATCTCCCTCAATTGAGTCCTATGTTAAAATATAGGGGGCTGGCTGGTAATGCCAACTCGGCCGGTTTTACCATGCATGCTAGGGGTGTCCTGAATTGGGTTAACCCCAGATCTTCGCACACACTGACACACCTCATAGGGGACCCGGAAGGTAGATATGTCATCTCCAAATGTGTGGGCAGGGGGTTAGACTTGCTCATAGTTAGCGTTTATGGCCCGAATTTCGACTGCCCGTAATTCTTTAGTGACATCACTGCGATAGTTACCCAGTTGGGGGATGCTAAGATCCTTTGGGGAGGGAACTTCAACCTGGTCAGAGACCCGGACAGGGATAGATCTGCTGGACCTCTTAGGTGCCCATCGGCGGCTGCTAGGAAGCTTGAGGAGGTTTTGGTACGTTTGGATGTGTGTGACATATGGCGTGAAAGGAACGCAGAGAGGGGGTGCTACACGCACTACTCGACATATTACATTATACATACTCGGATAGATTATTGGTTGGTTACCAATGCGCTGATAAATAAGGTGCAAATTGCAAAAAACACAGTTGATGGACAGAATGTAGAACAATGTCATACATTCACCCCAGTACAAGGATCTGGGCCTAAATCCATCATTTTTTTGCACTCCACACCACCCGGGATTAGACACTGGCTATATGCAAATCAGCTCTGACCCTGTGCCTCATGGAAACAGTCCAGTCCGAACTACCAAGCCATGTCTTTCCCAGACCGGAATCAAGCATCAAAGGACCGGTTTCTGGCTATCAGCCTTCATCAGCCTGGATAGCTTGACTCCAGTGGTGTGGAGAGCCTGGGACTCACGCCCGAGTATACCCAGCACACTCGGGGTGAAAATTGCAAAAAACACAGTTGATGGACAGAATGTAGAACAATGTCATACATTCACCCCAGTACAAGGATCTGGACCTAAATCCATCAATTTTTTGCACTCCACACCACCCTGGGTTAGACACTGGCTATATGCAAATCAGCTCTGACCCTGTGCCTCATGGGAACCGTCCAGTCCGAACTACCAAGCCATGTCCTTCCCAGACCGGAATCAAGCATCCAAGGACCGGTTTCTGGCTATAAGCCTTCATCAGCCTGGATAGCTTGACTCCAGTGGTGTGGAGAGCCTGGGACTCACACCTGAGTATACCCAGCACACTTGGGGTGAAAATTGCAAAAAACACAGTTGAAGGACAGAATGTAGAACAATGTCATACATTCACCCCAGTACAAGGATCTGGGCCTAAATCCATCATTGTTTTGCACTCCACACCACCCTGGGTTAGACACTGGCTATATGCAAATCAGCTCTGACCCTGTGCCTCATGGGAACAGTCCAGTCCGAACTACCAAGCCATATCTTTCCCAGACCGGAATCAAGCATCCAAGGACCGGTTTCTGGCTATCAGCCTTCATCAGCCTGGATAGCTTGACTCCAGTGGTGTGGAGAGCCTTGGACTCACGCCTGAGTATACCCAGCACACTCGGGGTGAACATTGCAAAAAACACAGTTGATGGACAGAATGTAGAACAATGTCATACATTCACTACAGTACAAGGATCTGGGCCTAAATCCATCGTTTTTTTGACCTCCACACCACCCTGGGTTAGACACTGGCTGTATTCAAATCAGCTCTGACCCTGTGCCTCATGGGAACCGTCCAGTCCGAACTGCCAAGCCATGTCTTTCCCAGACCGGAATCAAGCACCCAAGGACCGGTTTCTGGCTATCAGCCTTCATCAGTCTGGATAGCTTGACTCCAGTGGTGTGGAGAGCCTGGGACTCAAGCCTGAGTATACCCAGCACACTCGGGGTGAAAATTGCAAAAAACACAGTTGATGGACAGAATGTAGAACAATGTCATACATTCACCCCAGTACAAGGATCTGGGCCTAAATCCATCATTTTTTTGCACTCCACACCACCCTGGGTTAGACACTGGCTATATGCAAATCAGCTCTGACCCTGTGCCTCATGGGAACAGTCCAGTCCGAACTACCAAGCCATATCTTTCCCAGACCGGAATCAAGCATCCAAGGACCGGTTTCTGGCTATCAGCCTTCATCAGCCTGGATAGCTTGACTCCAGTGGTGTGGAGAGCCTTGGACTCACGCCTGAGTATACCCAGCACACTCGGGGTAAAAATTGCAAAAAACACAGTTGATGGACAGAATGTAGAACAATGTCATACATTCACCCCAGTACAAGGACCTGGGCCTAAATCCATCGTTTTTTTGCACGCCACACCACCCTGGGTTAGACACTGGCTATATGCAAATCAGCTCTGACCCTGTGCCTCATGGAAACAGTCCAGTCCGAACTACCAAGCCATGTCTTTCCCAGACCGGAATCAAGCATCCAAGGACCGGTTTCTGGCTATCAGCCTTCATCAGCCTGGATAGCTTGACTCCAGTGGTGTGGAGAGCCTGGGACTCACACCTGAGTATACCTAGCACACTCGGGGTGAAAATTGCAAAAATCACAGTTGATGGACAGAATGTAGAACAATGTCATACATTCACCCCAGTACAAGGATCTGGGCCTAAATCCATCGTTTTTTTGCACTCCACACCACCCTGGGTTAGACACTGGCTATATGCAAATCAGCTCTGACCCTTTGCCTCATGGGAACAGTCCAGTCCGAACTACCAAGCCATGTCTTTCCCAGACCGGAATCAAGCATCCAAGGACCGGTTTCTGGCTATCAGCCTGGATAGCTTGACTCCAGTGGTGTGGAGAGCCTGGGACTCACGCCTGAGTATACCCAGCACACTCGGGGGGAAAATTACAAAAAACACAGTTGATGAACAGAATGTAGAACAATGTCATACATTCACCCCAGTACAAGGATCTGGGCCTAAATCCATCGTTTTTTTGCACTCCACACCACCCTGGGTTAGACACTGGCTATATGCAAATCAGCTCTGACCCTGTGCCTCATGGGAACAGTCCAGTCCGAACTACCAAGCCATGTCTTTCCCAGACCGGAATCAAGCATCCAAGGACCGGTTTCTGGCTATCAGCCTTCATCAGCCTGGATAGCTTGACTCCAGTGGTGTGGAGAGCCTGGGACTCACGCCTGAGTATACCCAGCACACTCGGGGTGAAAATTGCAAAAAACACAGTTGATGGACAGAATGTAGAACAATGTCATACATTCACCCCAGTACAAGGAGCTGGGCCTAATTCCATCGTTTTTTTGCACTCCACACCACCCTGGGTTAGACACTGGCTATATGCAAATCAGCTCTGACCCTGTGCCTCATGGGAACAGTCCAGTCCGAACTACCAAGCCATGTCTTTCCCAGACCGGAATCAAGCATCCTAGGACCGGTTTCTGGCTATCAGCCTTCATCAGCCTGGATAGCTTGACTCCAGTGGTGTGGAGAGCCTGGGACTCACGCCTGAGTATACCCAGCACACTCGGGGGGAAAATTACAAAAAACACAGTTGATGAACAGAATGTAGAACAATGTCATACATTCACTACAGTACAAGGATCTGGGCCTAAATCCATTGTTTTTTTGTACTCCACACCACCCTGGGTTAGACACTGGCTATATGCAAATCAGCTCTGACCCTGTGCCTCATGGGAACAGTCCAGTCCGAACTACCAAGCCATGTCTTTCCCAGACCGGAATCAAGCATCCAAGGACCGGTTTCTGGCTATCAGCCTTCATCAGTCTGGATAGCTTGACTCCAGTGGTGTTGAGAGCCTGGGACTCACGCCTGAGTATACCCAGCACACTCGGGGTGAAAATTGCAAAAAACACAGTTGATGGACAGAATGTAGAACAATGTCATACATTCACCCCAGTACAAGGATCTGGGCCTAAATCCATCGTTTTTTTGCACTCCACACCACCCTGGGTTAGACACTGGCTATATGCAAATCAGCTCTGACCCTGTGCCTCATGGGAACAGTCCAGTCCGAACTACCAAGCCATGTCTTTCCCAGACCGGAATCAAGCATCCAAGGACCGGTTTCTGGCTATCAGCCTTCATCAGCCTGGATAGCTTGACTAAAGTGGTGTGCAGAGCCTGGGACTCACGCCTGAGTATACCCAGCACACTCGGGGTGAAAATTGCAAAAAACACAGTTGATGGACAGAATGTAGAACAATGTCATACATTCAACCCAGTACAAGGGTCTGGGCCTAAATCCATCGTTTTTTTGCACGCCACACCACCCTGGGTTAGACACTGGCTATATGCAAATCAGCTCTGACCCTGTGCCTCATGGGAACAGTCCAGTCCGAACTACCAAGCCATGTCTTTCCCAGACCGGAATCAAGCATCCAAGGACCGGTTTCTGGCTATCAGCCTTCATCAGCCTGGATAGCTTGACTACAGTGGTGTGGAGAGCCTGGGACTCACGCCTGAGTATACCCAGCACCCTCGGGGTGAAAATTGCAAAAAACACAGTTGATGGACAGAATGTAGAACAATGTCATACATTCACCCCAGTACAAGGATCCGGGCCTAAATCTATCGTTTTTTTGCACTCCACACCACCCTGGGTTAGACACTGGCTATATGCAAATCAGCTCTGACCCTGTGCCTCATGGGAACAGTCCAGTCCGATCTACCAAGCCATGTCTTTCCCAGACCGGAATCAAGCATCCTAGGACCGGTTTCTGGCTATCAGCCTTCATCAGCCTGGATAGCTTGACTCCAGTGGTGTGAAGAGCCTGGGACTCACGCCTGAGTATACCCAGCACACTCGGGGGGAAAATTACAAAAAACACAGTTGATGAACAGAATGTAGAACAATGCCATACATTCACTACAGTACAAGGATCTGGGCCTAAATCCATCGTTTTTCTGTACTCCACACCACCCTGAGTTAGACACTGGCTATATGCAAATCAGCTCTGACCCTGTGCCTCATGGGAACAGTCCAGTCCGAACTACCAAGTCATGTCTTTCCCAGACCGGAATCAAGCATCCAAGGACCGGTTTCTGGCTATCAGCCTTCATCAGCCTGGATAGCGTGACTCCAGTGGTGTTGAGAGCCTGGGACTCACGCCTGAGTATACCCAGCACACTCGGGGTGAAAATTGCAAAAAACACAGTTGATGGACAGAATGTAGAACAATGTCATACATTCACCCCAGTACAAGGATCTGGGCCTAAATCCATCGTTTTTTTGCACTCCACACCACCCTGGGTTAGACACTGGCTATATGCAAATCAGCTCTGACCCTGTGCCTCATAGGAACAGTCCAGTCCGAACAACCAAGCCATGTCTTTCCCAGACCGGAATCACGCATCCAAGGACCGGTTTCTGGCTATCAGCCTTCATCAGTCTGGATAGATTGACTCCAGTGGTGTGGAGAGCCTGGGACTCACGCCTGAGTATACCCAGCACACTCGGGGTGAAAATTGCAAAAAACACAGTTGATGGACAGAATGTAGAACAATGTCATACATTCACCCCAGTACAAGGATCTGGGCCTAAATCCATCGTTTTTTTGCACGCCACACCACCCTGGGTTAGACACTGGCTATATGCAAATCAGCTCTGACCCTGTGCCTCATGGGAACAGTCCAGTCCGAACTACCAAGCCATGTCTTTCCCAGGCCGGAATCAAGCATCCAAGGACCGGTTTCTGGCTATCAGCCTTCATCAGCCTGGATAGCTTGACTCCAGTGGTGTGGAGAGCCTGGGACTCACGCCTGAGTATACCCAGCACACTCGGGGTGAAAATTGCAAAAAACACAGTTGATGGACAGAATGTAGAACAATGTCATACATTCACCCCAGTACAAGGATCTGGGCCTAAATCTATCGTTTTTTTGCCCTCCACACCACCCTGGGTTAGACACTGGCTATATGCAAATCAGCTCTGACCCTGTGCCTCATGGGAACAGTCCAGTCCGATCTACAAAGCCATGTCTTTCCCAGACCGGAATCAAGCATCCTAGGACCGGTTTCTAGCTATCAGCCTTCATCAGCCTGGATAGCTTGACTCCAGTGGTGTGGAGAGCCTGGGACTCACGCCTGAGTATACCCAGCACACTCGGGGGGAAAATTACAAAAAACACAGTTGATGAACAGAATGTAGAACAATGTCATACATTCACTACAGTACAAGGATCTGGGCCTAAATCCATCGTTTTTTGGTACTCCACACCACCCTGAGTTAGACACTGGCTATATGCAAATCAGCTCTGACCCTGTGCCTCATGGGAACAGTCCAGTCCGAACTACCAAGCCATGTCTTTCCCAGACCGGAATCAAGCATCCAAGGACCGGTTTCTGGCTATCAGCCTTCATCAGCCTGGATAGCTTGACTCCAGTGGTGTGGAGAGCCTGGGACTCACGCCTGAGTATACCCAGCACACTCGGGGTGAAAATTGCAAAAAACACAGTTGATGGACAGAATGTAGAACAATGTCAAACATTCACCCCAGTACAAGGATCTGGGCCTAAATCCATCGTTTTTTTGCACTCCACACCACCCTGGGTTAGACACTGGCTATATGCAAATCAGCTCTGACCCTGTGCCTCATGGGAACAGTCCAGTCCGAACTACCAAGCCATGTCTTTCCCAGACCGGAATCAAGCATCCAAGGACCGGTTTCTGGCTATCAGCCTTCATCAGCCTGGATAGCTTGACTCCAGTGGTGTGGAGAGCCTGGGACTCACGCCTGAGTATACCCAGCACACTCGGGGTGAAAATTGCAAAAAACACAGTTGATGGACAGAATGTAGAACAATGTCATACATTCACCCCAGTACAAGGATCTGGGCCTAAATCGATCGTTTTTTTGCACTTCACATCACCCTGGGTTAGACACTGGCTATATGCAAATCAGCTCTGACCCTGTGCCTCATGGGAACAGTCCAGTCCGAACTACCAAGCGATGTCTTTCCCAGACCGGAATCAAGCATCCAAGGACCGGTTTCTGGCTATCAGGCTTCATCAGCCTGGATAGCTTGACTCCAGTGGTGTGGAGAGCCTGGGACTCACGCCTGAGTATACCCAGCACACTCGGGGTGAAAATTGCAAAAAACACAGTTGATGGACAGAATGTAGAACAATGTCATACATTCACCCCAGTACAAGGATCTGGGCCTAAATCCATCGTTTTTTTGCACTCCACACCACCCTGGGTTAGACACTGGCTATATGCAAATCAGCTCTGACCCTGTGCCTCATGGGAACAGTCCAGTCCGAACAACCAAGCCATGTCTTTCCCAGACCGGAATCACGCATCCAAGGACCGGTTTCTGGCTATCAGCCTTCATCAGTCTGGATAGATTGACTCCAGTGGTGTGGAGAGCCTGGGACTCACGCCTGAGTATACCCAGCACACTCGGGGTGAAAATTGCAAAAAACACAGTTGATGGACAGAATGGAGAACAATGTCATACATTCACCCCAGTACAAGGATCTGGGCCTAAATCCATCGTTTTTTTGCACTCCAAACCACCCTGGGTTAGACACTGGCTATATGCAAATCAGCTCTGACCCTGTGCCTCATGGGAACAGTCCAGTCCGATCTACCAAGCCATGTCTTTCCCAGACCGGAATCAAGCATCCTAGGACCGGTTTCTGGCTATCAGCCTTCATCAGCCTGGATAGCTTGACTCCAGTGGTGTGGAGAGCCTGGGACTCACGCCTGAGTATACCCAGCACACTCGGGGGGAAAATTACAAAAAACACAGTTGATGAACAGAATGTAGAACAATGCCATACATTCACTACAGTACAAGGATCTGGGCCTAAATCCATCGTTTTTTTGTACTCCACACCACCCTGAGTTAGACACTGGCTATATGCAAATCAGCTCTGACCCTGTGCCTCATGGGAACAGTCCAGTCCGAACTACCAAGTCATGTCTTTCCCAGACCGGAATCAAGCATCCAAGGACCGGTTTCTGGCTATCAGCCTTCATCAGCCTGGATAGCGTGACTCCAGTGGTGTTGAGAGCCTGGGACTCACGCCTGAGTATACCCAGCACACTCGGGGTGAATATTGCAAAAAACACAGTTGATGGACAGAATGTAGAACAATGTCATACATTCACCCCAGTACAAGGATCTGGGCCTAAATCCATCGTTTTTTTGCACTCCACACCACCCTGGGTTAGACACTGGCTATATGCAAATCAGCTCTGACCCTGTGCCTCATGGGAACAGTCCAGTCCGAACTATCAAGCCATGTCTTTCCCAGACCGGAATCAAGCATCCAAGGACCGGTTTCTGGCTATCAGCCTTCATCAGCCTGCATAGCTTGACTCCAGTGGTGTGGAGAGCCTGGGACTCACGCCTGAGTATACCCAGCACACTCGGGGTGAAAATTGCAAAAAACACAGTTGATGGACAGAATGTAGAACAATGTCATACATTCACCCCAGTACAAGGATCTGGGCCTAAATCCATCGTTTTTTTTGCATGCCACACCACCCTGGGTTAGACACTGGCTATATGCAAATCAGCTCTGACCCTGTGCCTCATGGGAACAGTCCAGTCCGAACTACCAAGCCATGTCTTTCCCAGGCCAGAATCAAGCATCCAAGGACCGGTTTCTGGCTATCAGCCTTCATCAGCCTGGATAGCTTGACTCCAGTGGTGTGGAGAGCCTGGGACTCACGCCTGAGTATACCCAGCACACTCGGGGTGAAAATTGCAAAAAACACAGTTGATGGACAGAATGTAGAACAATGTCATACATTCACCCCAGTACAAGGATCTGGGCCTAAATCCATCGTTTTTTTGCACTCCACACCACCCTGGGTTAGACACTGGCTATATGCAAATCAGCTCTGACCCTGTGCCTCATGGGAACAGTCCAGTCCGAACTACCAAGTCATGTCTTTCCCAGACCGGAATCAAGCATCCAAGGACCGGTTTCTGGCTATCAGCCTTCATCAGCCTGGATAGCGTGACTCCAATGGTGTTGAGAGCCTGGGACTCACGCCTGAGTATACCCAGCACACTCGGGTGAATATTGCAAAAAACACAGTTGATGGACAGAATGTAGAACAATGTCATACATTCACCCCAGTACAAGGATCTGGGCCTAAATCCATCGTTTTTTTGCACTCCACACCACCCTGGGTTAGACACTGGCTATATGCAAATCAGCTCTGACCCTGTGCCTCATGGGAACAGTCCAGTCCGAACTACCAAGCCATGTCTTTCCCAGACCGGAATCAAGCATCCAAGGACCGGTTTCTGGCTATCAGCCTTCATCAGCCTGCATAGCTTGACTCCAGTGGTGTGGAGAGCCTGGGACTCACGCCTGAGTATACCCAGCACACTCGGGGTGAAAATTGCAAAAAACACAGTTGATGGACAGAATGTAGAACAATGTCATACATTCACCCCAGTACAAGGATCTGGGCCTAAATCCATCGTTTTTTTTGCATGCCACACCACCCTGGGTTAGACACTGGCTATATGCAAATCAGCTCTGACCCTGTGCCTCATGGGAACAGTCCAGTCCGAACTACCAAGCCATGTCTTTCCCAGGCCAGAATCAAGCATCCAAGGACCGGTTTCTGGCTATCAGCCTTCATCAGCCTGGATAGCTTGACTCCAGTGGTGTGGAGAGCCTGGGACTCACGCCTGAGTATACCCAGCACACTCGGGGTGCAAATTGCAAAAAACACAGTTGATGGACAGAATGTAGAACAATGTCATACATTCACTCCAGTACAAGGATCTGGGCCTAAATCCATCGTTTTTTTGGATTCCACACCACCCTGGGTTAGACACTGGCTATATACAAATCAGCTCTGACCCTGTGCCTCATGGGAACAGTCCAGTCCGAACTACCAAGCCATATCTTTCCCAGACCGGAATCAAGCATCCAAGGACCGGTTTGTGGCTATCAGCCTTCATCAGCCTGGATAGCTTGACTCCAGTGGTGTGGAGAGCCTGGGACTCACGCCTGAGTATACCCAGCACACTGGGGGTGAAAATTGCAAAAAACACAGTTGATGGACAGAATGTAGAACAATGTCATACATTCACCCCAGTACAAGGATCTGGGCCTAAATCCATCCTTTTTTTGCACTCCACACCACCCTGGGTTAGACACTGGCTATATGCAAATCACTGACCCTGTGCCTCATGGGAACAGTCCAGTCCGAACTACCAAGCCATGTCTTTCCCAGACCGGAATCAAGCATCCTAGGACCGGTTTCTGGCTATCAGCCTTCATCAGCCTGGATAGCTTGACTCCAGTGGTGTGGAGACCCTGGGACTCACGCCTGAGTATACCCAGCACACTCGGGGGGAAAATTACAAAAAACACAATTGATGAACAGAATGTAGAACAATGTCATACATTCATTACAGTACAAGGATCTGGGCCTAAATCCATCGTTTTTTTGTACTCCACACCACCCTGGGTTAGACACTGGCTATATACAAATCAGCTCTGACCCTGTGCCTCATGGGAACAGTCCAGTCCGAACTACCAAGCCATGTCTTTCCCAGACCGGAATCAAGCATCCAAGGACCGGTTTCTGGCTATCAGCCTTCATCAGTCTGGATAGCTTGACTCCAGTGGTGTTGAGAGCCTGGGACTCACGCCTGAGTATACCCAGCACACTCGGGGTGAAAATTGCAAAAAACACAGTTGATGGACAGAATGTAGAACAATGTCATACATTCACCCCAGTACAAGGATCTGGGCCTAAATCCATCGTTTTTTTGCACTCCACACCACCCTGGGTTAGACACTGGCTATATGCAAATCAGCTCTGACCCTGTGCCTCATGGGAACAGTCCAGTCCGAACTACCAAGCCATGTCTTTCCCAGACCGGAATCAAGCATCCAAGGACCGGTTTCTGGCTATCAGCCTTCATCAGCCTGGATAGCTTGACTAAAGTGGTGTGGAGAGCCTGGGACTCACGCCTGAGTATACCCAGCACACTCGGGGTGAAAATTGCAAAAAACACAGTTGATGGACAGAATGTAGAACAATGTCATACATTCATTCCAGTACAAGGATCTGGGCCTAAATCCATCGTTTTTTTGCACTCCAAACCACCCTGGGTTAGACACTGGCTATATGCAAATCAGCTCTGACCCTGTGCCTCATGGGAACAGTCCAGTCCGAACTACCAAGCCATGTCTTTCCCAGACCGGAATCAAGCATCCAAGGACCGGTTTCTGGCTATCAGCCTTCATCAGCCTGCATAGCTTGACTCCAGTGGTGTGGAGAGCCTGGGACTCACGCCTGAGTATACCCAGCACACTCGGGGTGAAAATTGCAAAAAACACAGTTGATGGACAGAATGTAGAACAATGTCATACATTCACCCCAGTACAAGGATCTGGGCCTAAATCCATCGTTTTTTTGCATGCCACACCACCCTGGGTTAGACACTGGCTATATGCAAATCAGCTCTGACCCTGTGCCTCATGGGAACAGTCCAGTCCGAACTACCAAGCCATGTCTTTCCCAGGCCAGAATCAAGCATCCAAGGACCGGTTTCTGGCTATCAGCCTTCATCAGCCTGGATTGCTTGACTCCAGTGGTGTGGAGAGCCTGGGACTCACGCCTGAGTATACCCAGCACACTCGGGGTGAAAATTGCAAAAAACACAGTTGATGGACAGAATGTAGAACACTGTCATACATTCACTCCAGTACAAGGATCTGGGCCTAAATCCATCGTTTTTTTGCATTCCACACCACCCTGGGTTAGACACTGGCTATATACAAATCAGCTCTGACCCTGTGCCTCATGGGAACAGTCCAGTCCGAACTACCAAGCCATGTCTTTCCCAGACCGGAATCAAGCATCCAAGGACCGGTTTGTGGCTATCAGCCTTTATCAGCCTGGATAGCTTGACTCCAGTAGTGTGGAGAGCCTGGGACTCACGCCTGAGTATACCCAGCACACTGGGGGTGAAAATTGCAAAAAACACAGTTGATGGACAGAATGTAGAACAATGTCATACATTCACCCCAGTACAAGGATCTGGGCCTAAATCCATTGTTTTTTTGCACTCCACACCACCCTGGGTTAGACACTGGCTATATGCAAATCAGCTCTGACCCTGTGCCTCATGGGAACAGTCCAGTCCGAACTACCAAGCCATGTCTTTCCCAGACCGGAATCAAGCATCCAAGGACCGGTTTCTGGCTATCAGCCTTCATCAGCCTGCATAGCTTGACTCCAGTGGTGTGGAGAGCCTGGGACTCACGCCTGAGTATACCCAGCACACTCGGGGTGAAAATTGCAAAAAACACAGTTGATGGACAGAATGTAGAACAATGTCATACATTCACCCCAGTACAAGGATCTGGGCCTAAATCCATCGTTTTTTTTTCATGCCACACCACCCTGGGTTAGACACTGGCTATATGCAAATCAGCTCTGACCCTGTGCCTCATGGGAACAGTCCAGTCCGAACTACCAAGCCATGTCTTTCCCAGGCCAGAATCAAGCATCCAAGGACCGGTTTCTGGCTATCAGCCTTCATCAGCCTGGATAGCTTGACTCCAGTGGTGTGGAGAGCCTGGGACTCACGCCTGAGTATACCCAGCACACTCGGGGTGCAAATTGCAAAAAACACAGTTGATGGACAGAATGTAGAACAATGTCATACATTCACTCCAGTACAAGGATCTGGGCCTAAATCCATCGTTTTTTTGCATTCCACACCACCCTGGGTTAGACACTGGCTATATACAAATCAGCTCTGACCCTGTGCCTCATGGGAACAGTCCAGTCCGAACTACCAAGCCATATCTTTCCCAGACCGGAATCAAGCATCCAAGGACCGGTTTGTGGCTATCAGCCTGCATCAGCCTGGATAGCTTGACTCCAGTGGTGTGGAGAGCCTGGGACTCACGCCTGAGTATACCCAGCACACTCGGGGGGAAAATTACAAAAAACACAGTTGATGAACAGAATGTAGAACAATGTCATACATTCACTACAGTACAAGGATCTGGGCCTAAATCCATCGTTTTTTTGTACTGCACACCACCCTGGGTTAGACACTGGCTATATGCAAATCAGCTCTGACCCTGTGCCTCATGGGAACAGTCCAGTCCGAACTACCAAGCCATGTCTTTCCCAGACCGGAATCAAGCATCCAAGGACCGGTTTCTGGCTATCAGCCTTCATCAGCCTGGATAGCTTGACTCCAGTGGTGTGGAGAGCCTGGGACTCACGCCTGAGTATACCCAGCACACTCGGGGTGAAAATTGCAAAAAACACAGTTGATGGACAGAATGTAGAACAATGTCATACATTCACCCCAGTACAAGGATCTGGGCCTAAATCTATCGTTTTTTTGCACTCCACACCACCCTGGGTTAGACACTGGCTATATGCAAATCAGCTCTGACCCTGTGCCTCATGGGAACAGTCCAGTCCGATCTACCAAGCCATGTCTTTGCCAGACCGGAATCAAGCATCCTAGGACCGGTTTCTGGCTATCAGCCTTCATCAGCCTGGATAGCTTGACTCCAGTGGTGTGGAGAGCCTGGGACTCACGCCTGAGTATACCCAGCACACTCGGGGGGAAAATTACAAAAAACACAGTTGATGAACAGAATGTAGAACAATGTCATACATTCACTACAGTACAAGGATCTGGGCCTAAATCCATCGTTTTTTTGTACTCCACACCACCCTGAGTTAGACACTGGCTATATGCAAATCAGCTCTGACCCTGTGCCTCATGGGAACAGTCCAGTCCGAACTACCAAGCCATGTCTTTCCCAGACCGGAATCAAGCATCCAAGGACCGGTTTGTGGCTATCAGCATTCATCAGCCTGGATAGCTTGACTCCAGTGGTGTGGAGAGCCTGGGACTCACGCCTGAGTATACCCAGCACACTTGGGGTGAAAATTGCAAAAAACACAGTTGATGGACAGAATGTAGAACAATGTCATACATTCACCCCAGTACAAGGATCTGGGCCTAAATCCATCGTTTTTTTGCACTTCACATCACCCTGGGTTAGACACTGGCTATATGCAAATCAGCTCTGACCCTGTGCCTCATGGGAACAGTCCAGTCCGAACTACCAAGCGATGTCTTTCCCAGACCGGAATCAAGCATCCAAGGACCGGTTTCTGGTTATCAGCCTTCATCAGCCTGGATAGCTTGACTTCAGTGGTGTGGAGAGCCTGGGACTCACGCCTGAGTATACCCAGCACACTCGGGGTGAAAATTGCAAAAAACACAGTTGATGGACAGAATGCAGAACAATGTCATACATTCACCCCAGTACAAGGATCTGGGCCTAAATCCATCGTTTTTTTGCACTCCACACCACCCTGGGTTAGACACTGGCTATATGCAAATCAGCTCTGACCCTGTGCCTCATGGGAACAGTCCAGTCCGAACAACCAAGCCATGTCTTTCCCAGACCGGAATCACGCATCCAAGGACCGGTTTCTGGCTATCAGCCTTCATCAGTCTGGATAGATTGACTCCAGTGGTGTGGAGAGCCTGGGACTCACGCCTGAGTATACCCAGCACACTCGGGGTGAAAATTGCAAAAAACACAGTTGATGGACAGAATGGAGAACAATGTCATACATTCCCCCCAGTACAAGGATCTGGGCCTAAATCCATCGTTTTTTTGCACTCCAAACCACCCTGGGTTAGACACTGGCTATATGCAAATCAGCTCTGACCCTGTGCCTCATGGGAACAGTCCAGTCCGATCTACAAAGCCATGTCTTTCCCAGACCGGAATCAAGCATCCTAGGACCGGTTTCTAGCTATCAGCCTTCATCAGCCTGGATAGCTTGACTCCAGTGGTGTGGAGAGCCTGGGACTCACGCCTGAGTATACCCAGCACACTCGGGGGGAAAATTACAAAAAACACAGTTGATGAACAGAATGTAGAACAATGTCATACATTCACTACAGTACAAGGATCTGGGCCTAAATCCATCGTTTTTTGGTACTCCACACCACCCTGAGTTAGACACTGGCTATATGCAAATCAGCTCTGACCCTGTGCCTCATGGGAACAGTCCAGTCCGAACTACCAAGCCATGTCTTTCCCAGACCGGAATCAAGCATCCAAGGACCGGTTTCTGGCTATCAGCATTCATCAGCCTGGATAGCTTGACTCCAGTGGTGTGGAGAGCCTGGGACTCACGCCTGAGTATACCCAGCACACTCGGGGTGAAAATTGCAAAAAACACAGTTGATGGACAGAATGTAGAACAATGTCATACATTCACCCCAGTACAAGGATCTGGGCCTAAATCCATCGTTTTTTTGCACTCCACACCACCCTGGGTTAGACACTGGCTATATGCAAATCAGCTCTGACCCTGTGCCTCATGGGAACAGTCCAGTCCGAACTACCAAGCCATGTCTTTCCCAGACCGGAATCAAGCATCGAAGGACCGGTTTCTGGCTATCAGCCTTCATCAGCCTGGATAGCTTGACTCCAGTGGTGTGGAGAGCCTGGGACTCACGCCTGAGTATACCCAGCACACTCGGGGTGAAAATTGCAAAAAACACAGTTGATGGACAGAATGTAGAACAATGTCATACATTCACCCCAGTACAAGGATCCGGGCCTAAATCCATCGTTTTTTTGCACTTCACCCTGGGTTAGACACTGGCTATATGCAAATCAGCTCTGACCCTGTGCCTCATGGGAACAGTCCAGTCCGAACTACCAAGCGATGTCTTTCCCAGACCGGAATCAAGCATCCAAGGACCGGTTTCTGGCTATCAGCCTTCATCAGCCTGGATAGCTTGACTCCAGTGGTGTGGAGAGCCTGGGACTCACGCCTGAGTATACCCAGCACACTCGGGGTGAAAATTGCAAAAAACACAGTTGATGGACAGAATGTAGAACAATGTCATACATTCACCCCAGTACAAGGATCTGGGCCTAAATCCATCGTTTTTTTGCACTCCACACCACCCTGGGTTAGACACTGGCTATATGCAAATCAGCTCTGACCCTGTGCCTCATGGGAACAGTCCAGTCCGAACAACCAAGCCATGTCTTTCCCAGACCGGAATCACGCATCCAAGGACCGGTTTCTGGCTATCAGCCTTCATCAGTCTGGATAGATTGACTCCAGTGGTGTGGAGAGCCTGGGACTCACGCCTGAGTATACCCAGCACACTCGGGGTGAAAATAGCAAAAAACACAGTTGATGGACAGAATGGAGAACAATGTCATACATTCACCCCAGTACAAGGATCTGGGCCTAAATCCATCGTTTTTTTGCACTCCAAACCACCCTGGGTTAGACACTGGCTATATGCAAATCAGCTCTGACCCTGTGCCTCATGGGAACAGTCCAGTCCGATCTACCAAGCCATGTCTTTCCCAGACCGGAATCAAGCATCCTAGGACCGGTTTCTGGCTATCAGCCTTCATCAGCCTGGATAGCTTGACTCCAGTGGTGTGGAGAGCCTGGGACTCACGCCTGAGTATACCCAGCACACACGGGGGGAAAATTACAAAAAACACAGTTGATGAACAGAATGTAGAACAATGCCATACATTCACTACAGTACAAGGATCTGGGCCTAAATCCATCGTTTTTTTGTACTCCACACCACCCTGAGTTAGACACTGGCTATATGCAAATCAGCTCTGACCCTGTGCCTCATGGGAACAGTCCAGTCCGAACTACCAAGTCATGTCTTTCCCAGACCGGAATCAAGCATCCAAGGACCGGTTATTGGCTATCAGCCTTCATCAGCCTGGATAGCGTGACTCCAGTGGTGTTGAGAGCCTGGGACTCACGCCTGAGTATACCCAGCACACTCGGGGTGAATATTGCAAAAAACACAGTTGATGGACAGAATGTAGAACAATGTCATACATTCACCCCAGTACAAGGATCTGGGCCTAAATCCATCGTTTCTTTGCACTCCACACCACCCTGGGTTAGACACTGGCTATATGCAAATCAGCTCTGACCCTGTGCCTCATGGGAACAGTCCAGTCCGAACTATCAAGCCATGTCTTTCCCAGACCGGAATCAAGCATCCAAGGACCGGTTTCTGGCTATCAGCCTTCATCAGCCTGCATAGCTTGACTCCAGTGGTGTGGAGAGCCTGGGACTCACGCCTGAGTATACCCAGCACACTCGGGGTGAAAATTGCAAAAAACACAGTTGATGGACAGAATGTAGAACAATGTCATACATTCACCCCAGTACAAGGATCTGGGCCTAAATCCATCGTTTTTTGTGCATGCCACACCACCCTGGGTTAGACACTGGCTATATGCAAATCAGCTCTGACCCTGTGCCTCATGGGAACAGTCCAGTCCGAACTACCAAGCCATGTCTTTCCCAGGCCAGAATCAAGCATCCAAGGACCGGTTTCTGGCTATCAGCCTTCATCAGCCTGGATAGCTTGACTCCAGTGGTGTGGAGAGCCTGGGACTCACGCCTGAGTATACCCAGCACACTCGGGGTGAAAATTGCAAAAAACACAGTTGATGGACAGAATGTAGAACAATGTCATACATTCACCCCAGTACAAGGATCTGGGCCTAAATCCATCGTTTTTTTGCACTCCACACCACCCTGGGTTAGACACTGGCTATATGCAAATCAGCTCTGACCCTGTGCCTCATGGGAACAGTCCAGTCCGAACAACCAAGCCATGTCTTTCCCAGACCGGAATCACGCATCCAAGGACCGGTTTCTGGCTATCAGCCTTCATCAGTCTGGATAGATTGACTCCAGTGGTGTGGAGAGCCTGGGACTCACGCCTGAGTATACCCAGCACACTCGGGGTGAAAATTGCAAAAAACACAGTTGATGGACAGAATGGAGAACAATGTCATACATTCACCCCAGTACAAGGATCCGGGCCTAAATCCATCGTTTTTTTGCACTCCAAACCACCCTGGGTTAGACACTGGCTATATGCAAATCAGCTCTGACCCTGTGCCTCATGGGAACAGTCCAGTCCGATCTACCAAGCCATGTCTTTCCCAGACCGGAATCAAGCATCCTAGGACCGGTTTCTGGCTATCAGCCTTCATCAGCCTGGATAGCTTGACTCCAGTGGTGTGGAGAGCCTGGGACTCACGCCTGAGTATACCCAGCACACTCGGGGGGAAAATTACAAAAAACACAGTTGAGGAACAGAATGTAGAACAATGCCATACATTCACTACAGTACAAGGATCTGGGCCTAAATCCATCATTTTTTTGTACTCCACACCACCCTGAGTTAGACACTGGCTATATGCAAATCAGCTCTGACCCTGTGCCTCATGGGAACAGTCCAGTCCGAACTACCAAGTCATGTCTTTCCCAGACCGGAATCAAGCATCCAAGGACCGGTTTCTGGCTATCAGCCTTCATCAGCCTGGATAGCGTGACTCCAGTGGTGTTGAGAGCCTGGGACTCACGCCTGAGTATACCCAGCACACTCGGGTGAATATTGCAAAAAACACAGTTGATGGACAGAATGTAGAACAATGTCATACATTCACCCCAGTACAAGGATCTGGGCCTAAATCCATCGTTTTTTTGCACTCCACACCACCCTGGGTTAGACACTGGCTATATGCAAATCAGCTCTGACCCTGGGAACAGTCCAGTCCGAACTACCAAGCCATGTCTTTCCCAGACCGGAATCAAGCATCCAAGGACCGGTTTCTGGCTATCAGCCTTCATCAGCCTGCATAGCTTGACTCCAGTGGTGTGGAGAGCCTGGGACTCACGCCTGAGTATACCCAGCACACTCGGGGTGAAAATTGCAAAAAACACAGTTGATGGACAGAATGTAGAACAATGTCATACATTCACCCCAGTACAAGGATCTGGGCCTAAATCCATCGTTTTTTTTGCATGCCACACCACCCTGGGTTAGACACTGGCTATATGCAAATCAGCTCTGACCCTGTGCCTCATGGGAACAGTCCAGTCCGAACTACCAAGCCATGTCTTTCCCAGGCCAGAATCAAGCATCCAAGGACCGGTTTCTGGCTATCAGCCTTCATCAGCCTGGATAGCTTGACTCCAGTGGTGTGGAGAGCCTGGGACTCACGCCTGAGTATACCCAGCACACTCGGGGTGCAAATTGCAAAAAACACAGTTGATGGACAGAATGTAGAACAATGTCATACATTCACTCCAGTACAAGGATCTGGGCCTAAATCCATCGTTTTTTTGGATTCCACACCACCCTGGGTTAGACACTGGCTATATACAAATCAGCTCTGACCCTGTGCCTCATGGGAACAGTCCAGTCCGAACTACCAAGCCATATCTTTCCCAGACCGGAATCAAGCATCCAAGGACCGGTTTGTGGCTATCAGCCTTCATCAGCCTGGATAGCTTGACTCCAGTGGTGTGGAGAGCCTGGGACTCACGCCTGAGTATACCCAGCACACTGGGGGTGAAAATTGCAAAAAACACAGTTGATGGACAGAATGTAGAACAATGTCATACATTCACCCCAGTACAAGGATCTGGGCCTAAATCCATCCTTTTTTTGCACTCCACACCACCCTGGGTTAGACACTGGCTATATGCAAATCACTGACCCTGTGCCTCATGGGAACAGTCCAGTCCGAACTACCAAGCCATGTCTTTCCCAGACCGGAATCAAGCATCCTAGGACCGGTTTCTGGCTATCAGCCTTCATCAGCCTGGATAGCTTGACTCCAGTGGTGTGGAGACCCTGGGACTCACGCCTGAGTATACCCAGCACACTCGGGGGGAAAATTACAAAAAACACAGTTGATGAACAGAATGTAGAACAATGTCATACATTCACTACAGTACAAGGATCTGGGCCTAAATCCATCGTTTTTTTGTACTCCACACCACCCCGGGTTAGACACTGGCTATATACAAATCAGCTCTGACCCTGTGCCTCATGGGAACAGTCCAGTCCGAACTACCAAGCCATATCTTTCCCAGACCGGAATCAAGCATCCAAGGACCGGTTTGTGGCTATCAGCCTTCATCAGCCTGGATAGCTTGACTCCAGTGGTGTGGAGAGCCTGGGACTCACGCCTGAGTATACCCAGCACACTGGGGGTGAAAATTGCAAAAAACACAGTTGATGGACAGAATGTAGAACAATGTCATACATTCACTACAGTACAAGGATCTGGGCCTAAATCCATCGTTTTTTTGTACTCCACACCACCCTGGGTTAGACACTGGCTATATACAAATCAGCTCTGACCCTGTGCCTCATGGGAACAGTCCAGTCCGAACTACCAAGCCATGTCTTTCCCAGACCGGAATCAAGCATCCAAGGACCGGTTTCTGGCTATCAGCCTTCATCAGTCTGGATAGCTTGACTCCAGTGGTGTTGAGAGCCTGGGACTCACGCCTGAGTATACCCAGCACACTCGGGGTGAAAATTGCAAAAAACACAGTTGATGGACAGAATGTAGAACAATGTCATACATTCACCCCAGTACAAGGATCTGGGCCTAAATCCATCGTTTTTTTGCACTCCACACCACCCTGGGTTAGACACTGGCTATATGCAAATCAGCTCTGACCCTGTGCCTCATGGGAACAGTCCAGTCCGAACTACCAAGCCATGTCTTTCCCAGACCGGAATCAAGCATCCAAGGACCGGTTTCTGGCTATCAGCCTTCATCAGCCTGGATAGCTTGACTAAAGTGGTGTGGAGAGCCTGGGACTCACGCCTGAGTATACCCAGCACACTCGGGGTGAAAATTGCAAAAAACACAGTTGATGGACAGAATGTAGAACAATGTCATACATTCATTCCAGTACAAGGATCTGGGCCTAAATCCATCGTTTTTTTGCACTCCAAACCACCCTGGGTTAGACACTGGCTATATGCAAATCAGCTCTGACCCTGTGCCTCATGGGAACAGTCCAGTCCGAACTACCAAGCCATGTCTTTCCCAGACCGGAATCAAGCATCCAAGGACCGGTTTCTGGCTATCAGCCTTCATCAGCCTGCATAGCTTGACTCCAGTGGTGTGGAGAGCCTGGGACTCACGCCTGAGTATACCCAGCACACTCGGGGTGAAAATTGCAAAAAACACAGTTGATGGACAGAATGTAGAACAATGTCATACATTCACCCCAGTACAAGGATCTGGGCCTAAATCCATCGTTTTTTTGCATGCCACACCACCCTGGGTTAGACACTGGCTATATGCAAATCAGCTCTGACCCTGTGCCTCATGGGAACAGTCCAGTCCGAACTATCAAGCCATGTCTTTCCCAGACCGGAATCAAGCATCCAAGGACCGGTTTCTGGCTATCAGCCTTCATCAGCCTGCATAGCTTGACTCCAGTGGTGTGGAGAGCCTGGGACTCACGCCTGAGTATACCCAGCACACTCGGGGTGAAAATTGCAAAAAACACAGTTGATGGACAGAATGTAGAACAATGTCATACATTCACCCCAGTACAAGGATCTGGGCCTAAATCCATCGTTTTTTGTGCATGCCACACCACCCTGGGTTAGACACTGGCTATATGCAAATCAGCTCTGACCCTGTGCCTCATGGGAACAGTCCAGTCCGAACTACCAAGCCATGTCTTTCCCAGGCCAGAATCAAGCATCCAAGGACCGGTTTCTGGCTATCAGCCTTCATCAGCCTGGATAGCTTGACTCCAGTGGTGTGGAGAGCCTGGGACTCACGCCTGAGTATACCCAGCACACTCGGGGTGAAAATTGCAAAAAACACAGTTGATGGACAGAATGTAGAACAATGTCATACATTCACCCCAGTACAAGGATCTGGGCCTAAATCCATCGTTTTTTTGCACTCCACACCACCCTGGGTTAGACACTGGCTATATGCAAATCAGCTCTGACCCTGTGCCTCATGGGAACAGTCCAGTCCGAACAACCAAGCCATGTCTTTCCCAGACCGGAATCACGCATCCAAGGACCGGTTTCTGGCTATCAGCCTTCATCAGTCTGGATAGATTGACTCCAGTGGTGTGGAGAGCCTGGGACTCACGCCTGAGTATACCCAGCACACTCGGGGTGAAAATTGCAAAAAACACAGTTGATGGACAGAATGGAGAACAATGTCATACATTCACCCCAGTACAAGGATCCGGGCCTAAATCCATCGTTTTTTTGCACTCCAAACCACCCTGGGTTAGACACTGGCTATATGCAAATCAGCTCTGACCCTGTGCCTCATGGGAACAGTCCAGTCCGATCTACCAAGCCATGTCTTTCCCAGACCGGAATCAAGCATCCTAGGACCGGTTTCTGGCTATCAGCCTTCATCAGCCTGGATAGCTTGACTCCAGTGGTGTGGAGAGCCTGGGACTCACGCCTGAGTATACCCAGCACACTCGGGGGGAAAATTACAAAAAACACAGTTGAGGAACAGAATGTAGAACAATGCCATACATTCACTACAGTACAAGGATCTGGGCCTAAATCCATCGTTTTTTTGTACTCCACACCACCCTGAGTTAGACACTGGCTATATGCAAATCAGCTCTGACCCTGTGCCTCATGGGAACAGTCCAGTCCGAACTACCAAGTCATGTCTTTCCCAGACCGGAATCAAGCATCCAAGGACCGGTTTCTGGCTATCAGCCTTCATCAGCCTGGATAGCGTGACTCCAGTGGTGTTGAGAGCCTGGGACTCACGCCTGAGTATACCCAGCACACTCGGGTGAATATTGCAAAAAACACAGTTGATGGACAGAATGTAGAACAATGTCATACATTCACCCCAGTACAAGGATCTGGGCCTAAATCCATCGTTTTTTTGCACTCCACACCACCCTGGGTTAGACACTGGCTATATGCAAATCAGCTCTGACCCTGTGCCTCATGGGAACAGTCCAGTCCGAACTACCAAGCCATGTCTTTCCCAGACCGGAATCAAGCATCCAAGGACCGGTTTCTGGCTATCAGCCTTCATCAGCCTGCATAGCTTGACTCCAGTGGTGTGGAGAGCCTGGGACTCACGCCTGAGTATACCCAGCACACTCGGGGTGAAAATTGCAAAAAACACAGTTGATGGACAGAATGTAGAACAATGTCATACATTCACCCCAGTACAAGGATCTGGGCCTAAATCCATCGTTTTTTTTGCATGCCACACCACCCTGGGTTAGACACTGGCTATATGCAAATCAGCTCTGACCCTGTGCCTCATGGGAACAGTCCAGTCCGAACTACCAAGCCATGTCTTTCCCAGGCCAGAATCAAGCATCCAAGGACCGGTTTCTGGCTATCAGCCTTCATCAGCCTGGATAGCTTGACTCCAGTGGTGTGGAGAGCCTGGGACTCACGCCTGAGTATACCCAGCACACTCGGGGTGCAAATTGCAAAAAACACAGTTGATGGACAGAATGTAGAACAATGTCATACATTCACTCCAGTACAAGGATCTGGGCCTAAATCCATCGTTTTTTTGGATTCCACACCACCCTGGGTTAGACACTGGCTATATACAAATCAGCTCTGACCCTGTGCCTCATGGGAACAGTCCAGTCCGAACTACCAAGCCATATCTTTCCCAGACCGGAATCAAGCATCCAAGGACCGGTTTGTGGCTATCAGCCTTCATCAGCCTGGATAGCTTGACTCCAGTGGTGTGGAGAGCCTGGGACTCACGCCTGAGTATACCCAGCACACTGGGGGTGAAAATTGCAAAAAACACAGTTGATGGACAGAATGTAGAACAATGTCATACATTCACCCCAGTACAAGGATCTGGGCCTAAATCCATCCTTTTTTTGCACTCCACACCACCCTGGGTTAGACACTGGCTATATGCAAATCACTGACCCTGTGCCTCATGGGAACAGTCCAGTCCGAACTACCAAGCCATGTCTTTCCCAGACCGGAATCAAGCATCCTAGGACCGGTTTCTGGCTATCAGCCTTCATCAGCCTGGATAGCTTGACTCCAGTGGTGTGGAGACCCTGGGACTCACGCCTGAGTATACCCAGCACACTCCGGGGGAAAATTACAAAAAACACAGTTGATGAACAGAATGTAGAACAATGTCATACATTCACTACAGTACAAGGATCTGGGCCTAAATCCATCGTTTTTTTGTACTCCACACCACCCCGGGTTAGACACTGGCTATATACAAATCAGCTCTGACCCTGTGCCTCATGGGAACAGTCCAGTCCGAACTACCAAGCCATATCTTTCCCAGACCGGAATCAAGCATCCAAGGACCGGTTTGTGGCTATCAGCCTTCATCAGCCTGGATAGCTTGACTCCAGTGGTGTGGAGAGCCTGGGACTCACGCCTGAGTATACCCAGCACACTGGGGGTGAAAATTGCAAAAAACACAGTTGATGGACAGAATGTAGAACAATGTCATACATTCACTACAGTACAAGGATCTGGGCCTAAATCCATCGTTTTTTTGTACTCCACACCACCCTGGGTTAGACACTGGCTATATACAAATCAGCTCTGACCCTGTGCCTCATGGGAACAGTCCAGTCCGAACTACCAAGCCATGTCTTTCCCAGACCGGAATCAAGCATCCAAGGACCGGTTTCTGGCTATCAGCCTTCATCAGTCTGGATAGCTTGACTCCAGTGGTGTTGAGAGCCTGGGACTCACGCCTGAGTATACCCAGCACACTCGGGGTGAAAATTGCAAAAAACACAGTTGATGGACAGAATGTAGAACAATGTCATACATTCACCCCAGTACAAGGATCTGGGCCTAAATCCATCGTTTTTTTGCACTCCACACCACCCTGGGTTAGACACTGGCTATATGCAAATCAGCTCTGACCCTGTGCCTCATGGGAACAGTCCAGTCCGAACTACCAAGCCATGTCTTTCCAAGACCGGAATCAAGCATCCAAGGACCGGTTTCTGGCTATCAGCCTTCATCAGCCTGGATAGCTTGACTAAAGTGGTGTGGAGAGCCTGGGACTCACGCCTGAGTATACCCAGCACACTCGGGGTGAAAATTGCAAAAAACACAGTTGATGGACAGAATGTAGAACAATGTCATACATTCATTCCAGTACAAGGATCTGGGCCTAAATCCATCGTTTTTTTGCACTCCAAACCACCCTGGGTTAGACACTGGCTATATGCAAATCAGCTCTGACCCTGTGCCTCATGGGAACAGTCCAGTCCGAACTACCAAGCCATGTCTTTCCCAGACCGGAATCAAGCATCCAAGGACCGGTTTCTGGCTATCAGCCTTCATCAGCCTGCATAGCTTGACTCCAGTGGTGTGGAGAGCCTGGGACTCACGCCTGAGTATACCCAGCACACTCGGGGTGAAAATTGCAAAAAACACAGTTGATGGACAGAATGTAGAACAATGTCATACATTCACCCCAGTACAAGGATCTGGGCCTAAATCCATCGTTTTTTTGCATGCCACACCACCCTGGGTTAGACACTGGCTATATGCAAATCAGCTCTGACCCTGTGCCTCATGGGAACAGTCCAGTCCGAACTACCAAGCCATGTCTTTCCCAGGCCAGAATCAAGCATCCAAGGACCGGTTTCTGGCTATCAGCCTTCATCAGCCTGGATTGCTTGACTCCAGTGGTGTGGAGAGCCTGGGATTCACGCCTGAGTATACCCAGCACACTCGGGGTGAAAATTGCAAAAAACACAGTTGATGGACAGAATGTAGAACAATGTCATACATTCACTCCAGTACAAGGATCTGGGCCTAAATCCATCGTTTTTTTGCATTCCACACCACCCTGGGTTAGACACTGGCTATATACAAATCAGCTCTGACCCTGTGCCTCATGGGAACAGTCCAGTCCGAACTACCAAGCCATGTCTTTCCCAGACCGGAATCAAGCATCCAAGGACCGGTTTCTGGCTATCAGCCTTCATCAGTCTGGATAGCTTGACTCCAGTGGTGTTGAGAGCCTGGGACTCACGCCTGAGTATACCCAGCACACTCGGGGTGAAAATTGCAAAAAACACAGTTGATGGACAGAATGTAGAACAATGTCATACATTCACCCCAGTACAAGGATCTGGGCCTAAATCCATCGTTTTTTTGCACTCCACACCACCCTGGGTTAGACACTGGCTATATGCAAATCAGCTCTGACCCTGTGCCTCATGGGAACAGTCCAGTCCGAACTACCAAGCCATGTCTTTCCCAGACCGGAATCAAGCATCCAAGGACCGGTTTCTGGCTATCAGCCTTCATCAGCCTGGATAGCTTGACTAAAGTGGTGTGGAGAGCCTGGGACTCACGCCTGAGTATACCCAGCACACTCGGGGTGAAAATTGCAAAAAACACAGTTGATGGACAGAATGTAGAACAATGTCATACATTCATTCCAGTACAAGGATCTGGGCCTAAATCCATCGTTTTTTTGCACTCCAAACCACCCTGGGTTAGACACTGGCTATATGCAAATCAGCTCTGACCCTGTGCCTCATGGGAACAGTCCAGTCCGAACTACCAAGCCATGTCTTTCCCAGACCGGAATCAAGCATCCAAGGACCGGTTTCTGGCTATCAGCCTTCATCAGCCTGCATAGCTTGACTCCAGTGGTGTGGAGAGCCTGGGACTCACGCCTGAGTATACCCAGCACACTCGGGGTGAAAATTGCAAAAAACACAGTTGATGGACAGAATGTAGAACAATGTCATACATTCACCCCAGTACAAGGATCTGGGCCTAAATCCATCGTTTTTTTGCATGCCACACCACCCTGGGTTAGACACTGGCTATATGCAAATCAGCTCTGACCCTGTGCCTCATGGGAACAGTCCAGTCCGAACTATCAAGCCATGTCTTTCCCAGACCGGAATCAAGCATCCAAGGACCGGTTTCTGGCTATCAGCCTTCATCAGCCTGCATAGCTTGACTCCAGTGGTGTGGAGAGCCTGGGACTCACGCCTGAGTATACCCAGCACACTCGGGGTGAAAATTGCAAAAAACACAGTTGATGGACAGAATGTAGAACAATGTCATACATTCACCCCAGTACAAGGATCTGGGCCTAAATCCATCGTTTTTTGTGCATGCCACACCACCCTGGGTTAGACACTGGCTATATGCAAATCAGCTCTGACCCTGTGCCTCATGGGAACAGTCCAGTCCGAACTACCAAGCCATGTCTTTCCCAGGCCAGAATCAAGCATCCAAGGACCGGTTTCTGGCTATCAGCCTTCATCAGCCTGGATAGCTTGACTCCAGTGGTGTGGAGAGCCTGGGACTCACGCCTGAGTATACCCAGCACACTCGGGGTGAAAATTGCAAAAAACACAGTTGATGGACAGAATGTAGAACAATGTCATACATTCACCCCAGTACAAGGATCTGGGCCTAAATCCATCGTTTTTTTGCACTCCACACCACCCTGGGTTAGACACTGGCTATATGCAAATCAGCTCTGACCCTGTGCCTCATGGGAACAGTCCAGTCCGAACAACCAAGCCATGTCTTTCCCAGACCGGAATCACGCATCCAAGGACCGGTTTCTGGCTATCAGCCTTCATCAGTCTGGATAGATTGACTCCAGTGGTGTGGAGAGCCTGGGACTCACGCCTGAGTATACCCAGCACACTCGGGGTGAAAATTGCAAAAAACACAGTTGATGGACAGAATGGAGAACAATGTCATACATTCACCCCAGTACAAGGATCCGGGCCTAAATCCATCGTTTTTTTGCACTCCAAACCACCCTGGGTTAGACACTGGCTATATGCAAATCAGCTCTGACCCTGTGCCTCATGGGAACAGTCCAGTCCGATCTACCAAGCCATGTCTTTCCCAGACCGGAATCAAGCATCCTAGGACCGGTTTCTGGCTATCAGCCTTCATCAGCCTGGATAGCTTGACTCCAGTGGTGTGGAGAGCCTGGGACTCACGCCTGAGTATACCCAGCACACTCGGGGGGAAAATTACAAAAAACACAGTTGAGGAACAGAATGTAGAACAATGCCATACATTCACTACAGTACAAGGATCTGGGCCTAAATCCATCGTTTTTTTGTACTCCACACCACCCTGAGTTAGACACTGGCTATATGCAAATCAGCTCTGACCCTGTGCCTCATGGGAACAGTCCAGTCCGAACTACCAAGTCATGTCTTTCCCAGACCGGAATCAAGCATCCAAGGACCGGTTTCTGGCTATCAGCCTTCATCAGCCTGGATAGCGTGACTCCAGTGGTGTTGAGAGCCTGGGACTCACGCCTGAGTATACCCAGCACACTCGGGTGAATATTGCAAAAAACACAGTTGATGGACAGAATGTAGAACAATGTCATACATTCACCCCAGTACAAGGATCTGGGCCTAAATCCATCGTTTTTTTGCACTCCACACCACCCTGGGTTAGACACTGGCTATATGCAAATCAGCTCTGACCCTGTGCCTCATGGGAACAGTCCAGTCCGAACTACCAAGCCATGTCTTTCCCAGACCGGAATCAAGCATCCAAGGACCGGTTTCTGGCTATCAGCCTTCATCAGCCTGCATAGCTTGACTCCAGTGGTGTGGAGAGCCTGGGACTCACGCCTGAGTATACCCAGCACACTCGGGGTGAAAATTGCAAAAAACACAGTTGATGGACAGAATGTAGAACAATGTCATACATTCACCCCAGTACAAGGATCTGGGCCTAAATCCATCGTTTTTTTTGCATGCCACACCACCCTGGGTTAGACACTGGCTATATGCAAATCAGCTCTGACCCTGTGCCTCATGGGAACAGTCCAGTCCGAACTACCAAGCCATGTCTTTCCCAGGCCAGAATCAAGCATCCAAGGACCGGTTTCTGGCTATCAGCCTTCATCAGCCTGGATAGCTTGACTCCAGTGGTGTGGAGAGCCTGGGACTCACGCCTGAGTATACCCAGCACACTCGGGGTGCAAATTGCAAAAAACACAGTTGATGGACAGAATGTAGAACAATGTCATACATTCACTCCAGTACAAGGATCTGGGCCTAAATCCATCGTTTTTTTGGATTCCACACCACCCTGGGTTAGACACTGGCTATATACAAATCAGCTCTGACCCTGTGCCTCATGGGAACAGTCCAGTCCGAACTACCAAGCCATATCTTTCCCAGACCGGAATCAAGCATCCAAGGACCGGTTTGTGGCTATCAGCCTTCATCAGCCTGGATAGCTTGACTCCAGTGGTGTGGAGAGCCTGGGACTCACGCCTGAGTATACCCAGCACACTGGGGGTGAAAATTGCAAAAAACACAGTTGATGGACAGAATGTAGAACAATGTCATACATTCACCCCAGTACAAGGATCTGGGCCTAAATCCATCCTTTTTTTGCACTCCACACCACCCTGGGTTAGACACTGGCTATATGCAAATCACTGACCCTGTGCCTCATGGGAACAGTCCAGTCCGAACTACCAAGCCATGTCTTTCCCAGACCGGAATCAAGCATCCTAGGACCGGTTTCTGGCTATCAGCCTTCATCAGCCTGGATAGCTTGACTCCAGTGGTGTGGAGACCCTGGGACTCACGCCTGAGTATACCCAGCACACTCCGGGGGAAAATTACAAAAAACACAGTTGATGAACAGAATGTAGAACAATGTCATACATTCACTACAGTACAAGGATCTGGGCCTAAATCCATCGTTTTTTTGTACTCCACACCACCCCGGGTTAGACACTGGCTATATACAAATCAGCTCTGACCCTGTGCCTCATGGGAACAGTCCAGTCCGAACTACCAAGCCATATCTTTCCCAGACCGGAATCAAGCATCCAAGGACCGGTTTGTGGCTATCAGCCTTCATCAGCCTGGATAGCTTGACTCCAGTGGTGTGGAGAGCCTGGGACTCACGCCTGAGTATACCCAGCACACTGGGGGTGAAAATTGCAAAAAACACAGTTGATGGACAGAATGTAGAACAATGTCATACATTCACTACAGTACAAGGATCTGGGCCTAAATCCATCGTTTTTTTGTACTCCACACCACCCTGGGTTAGACACTGGCTATATACAAATCAGCTCTGACCCTGTGCCTCATGGGAACAGTCCAGTCCGAACTACCAAGCCATGTCTTTCCCAGACCGGAATCAAGCATCCAAGGACCGGTTTCTGGCTATCAGCCTTCATCAGTCTGGATAGCTTGACTCCAGTGGTGTTGAGAGCCTGGGACTCACGCCTGAGTATACCCAGCACACTCGGGGTGAAAATTGCAAAAAACACAGTTGATGGACAGAATGTAGAACAATGTCATACATTCACCCCAGTACAAGGATCTGGGCCTAAATCCATCGTTTTTTTGCACTCCACACCACCCTGGGTTAGACACTGGCTATATGCAAATCAGCTCTGACCCTGTGCCTCATGGGAACAGTCCAGTCCGAACTACCAAGCCATGTCTTTCCAAGACCGGAATCAAGCATCCAAGGACCGGTTTCTGGCTATCAGCCTTCATCAGCCTGGATAGCTTGACTAAAGTGGTGTGGAGAGCCTGGGACTCACGCCTGAGTATACCCAGCACACTCGGGGTGAAAATTGCAAAAAACACAGTTGATGGACAGAATGTAGAACAATGTCATACATTCATTCCAGTACAAGGATCTGGGCCTAAATCCATCGTTTTTTTGCACTCCAAACCACCCTGGGTTAGACACTGGCTATATGCAAATCAGCTCTGACCCTGTGCCTCATGGGAACAGTCCAGTCCGAACTACCAAGCCATGTCTTTCCCAGACCGGAATCAAGCATCCAAGGACCGGTTTCTGGCTATCAGCCTTCATCAGCCTGCATAGCTTGACTCCAGTGGTGTGGAGAGCCTGGGACTCACGCCTGAGTATACCCAGCACACTCGGGGTGAAAATTGCAAAAAACACAGTTGATGGACAGAATGTAGAACAATGTCATACATTCACCCCAGTACAAGGATCTGGGCCTAAATCCATCGTTTTTTTGCATGCCACACCACCCTGGGTTAGACACTGGCTATATGCAAATCAGCTCTGACCCTGTGCCTCATGGGAACAGTCCAGTCCGAACTACCAAGCCATGTCTTTCCCAGGCCAGAATCAAGCATCCAAGGACCGGTTTCTGGCTATCAGCCTTCATCAGCCTGGATTGCTTGACTCCAGTGGTGTGGAGAGCCTGGGATTCACGCCTGAGTATACCCAGCACACTCGGGGTGAAAATTGCAAAAAACACAGTTGATGGACAGAATGTAGAACAATGTCATACATTCACTCCAGTACAAGGATCTGGGCCTAAATCCATCGTTTTTTTGCATTCCACACCACCCTGGGTTAGACACTGGCTATATACAAATCAGCTCTGACCCTGTGCCTCATGGGAACAGTCCAGTCCGAACTACCAAGCCATGTCTTTCCCAGACCGGAATCAAGCATCCAAGGACCGGTTTGTGGCTATCAGCCTTTATCAGCCTGGATAGCTTGACTCCAGTAGTGTGGAGAGCCTGGGACTCACGCCTGAGTATACCCAGCACACTGGGGGTGAAAATTGCAAAAAACACAGTTGATGGACAGAATGTAGAACAATGTCATACATTCACCCCAGTACAAGGATCTGGGCCTAAATCCATTGTTTTTTTGCACTCCACACCACCCTGGGTTAGACACTGGCTATATGCAAATCAGCTCTGACCCTGTGCCTCATGGGAACAGTCCTGTCCGAACTACCAAGCCATGTCTTTCCCAGACCGGAATCAAGCATCCAAGGACCGGTTTCTGGCTATCAGCCTTCATCAGCCTGCATAGCTTGACTCCAGTGGTGTGGAGAGCCTGGGACTCACGCCTGAGTATACCCAGCACACTCGGGGTGAAAATTGCAAAAAACACAGTTGATGGACAGAATGTAGAACAATGTCATACATTCACCCCAGTACAAGGATCTGGGCCTAAATCCATCGTTTTTTTTCATGCCACACCACCCTGGGTTAGACACTGGCTATATGCAAATCAGCTCTGACCCTGTGCCTCATGGGAACAGTCCAGTCCGAACTACCAAGCCATGTCTTTCCCAGGCCAGAATCAAGCATCCAAGGACCGGTTTCTGGCTATCAGCCTTCATCAGCCTGGATAGCTTGACTCCAGTGGTGTGGAGAGCCTGGGACTCACGCCTGAGTATACCCAGCACACTCGGGGTGCAAATTGCAAAAAACACAGTTGATGGACAGAATGTAGAACAATGTCATACATTCACTCCAGTACAAGGATCTGGGCCTAAATCCATCGTTTTTTTGCATTCCACACCACCCTGGGTTAGACACTGGCTATATACAAATCAGCTCTGACCCTGTGCCTCATGGGAACAGTCCAGTCCGAACTACCAAGCCATATCTTTCCCAGACCGGAATCAAGCATCCAAGGACCGGTTTGTGGCTATCAGCCTTCATCAGCCTGGATAGCTTGACTCCAGTGGTGTGGAGAGCCTGGGACTCACGCCTGAGTATACCCAGCACACTCGGGGGGAAAATTACAAAAAACACAGTTGATGAACAGAATGTAGAACAATGTCATACATTCACTACAGTACAAGGATCTGGGCCTAAATCCATCGTTTTTTTGTACTGCACACCACCCTGGGTTAGACACTGGCTATATGCAAATCAGCTCTGACCCTGTGCCTCATGGGAACAGTCCAGTCCGAACTACCAAGCCATGTCTTTCCCAGACCGGAATCAAGCATCCAAGGACCGGTTTCTGGCTATCAGCCTTCATCAGCCTGGATAGCTTGACTCCAGTGGTGTGGAGAGCCTGGGACTCACGCCTGAGTATACCCAGCACACTCGGGGTGAAAATTGCAAAAAACACAGTTGATGGACAGAATGTAGAACAATGTCATACATTCACCCCAGTACAAGGATCTGGGCCTAAATCTATCGTTTTTTTGCACTCCACACCACCCTGGGTTAGACACTGGCTATATGCAAATCAGCTCTGACCCTGTGCCTCATGGGAACAGTCCAGTCCGATCTACCAAGCCATGTCTTTCCCAGACCGAAATCAAGCATCCTAGGACCGGTTTCTGGCTATCAGCCTTCATCAGCCTGGATAGCTTGACTCCAGTGGTGTGGAGAGCCTGGGACTCACGCCTGAGTATACCCAGCACACTCGGGGGGAAAATTACAAAAAACACAGTTGATGAACAGAATGTAGAACAATGTCATACATTCACTACAGTACAAGGATCTGGGCCTAAATCCATCGTTTTTTTGTACTCCACACCACCCTGAGTTAGACACTGGCTATATGCAAATCAGCTCTGACCCTGTGCCTCATGGGAACAGTCCAGTCCGAACTACCAAGCCATGTCTTTCCCAGACCGGAATCAAGCATCCAAGGACCGGTTTCTGGCTATCAGCATTCATCAGCCTGGATAGCTTGACTCCAGTGGTGTGGAGAGCCTGGGACTCACGCCTGAGTATACCCAGCACACTCGGGGTGAAAATTGCAAAAAACACAGTTGATGGACAGAATGTAGAACAATGTCATACATTCACCCCAGTACAAGGATCTGGGCCTAAATCCATCGTTTTTTTGCACTTCACATCACCCTGGGTTAGACACTGGCTATATGCAAATCAGCTCTGACCCTGTGCCTCATGGGAACAGTCCAGTCCGAACTACCAAGCGATGTCTTTCCCAGACCGGAATCAAGCATCCAAGGACCGGTTTCTGGCTATCAGCCTTCATCAGCCTGGATAGCTTGACTTCAGTGGTGTGGAGAGCCTGGGACTCACGCCTGAGTATACCCAGCACACTCGGGGTGAAAATTGCAAAAAACACAGTTGATGGACAGAATGCAGAACAATGTCATACATTCACCCCAGTACAAGGATCTGGGCCTAAATCCATCGTTTTTTTGCACTCCACATCACCCTGGGTTAGACACTGGCTATATGCAAATCAGCTCTGACCCTGTGCCTCATGGGAACAGTCCAGTCCGAACAACCAAGCCATGTCTTTCCCAGACCGGAATCACGCATCCAAGGACCGGTTTCTGGCTATCAGCCTTCATCAGTCTGGATAGATTGACTCCAGTGGTGTGGAGAGCCTGGGACTCACGCCTGAGTATACCCAGCACACTCGGGGTGAAAATTGCAAAAAACACAGTTGATGGACAGAATGGAGAACAATGTCATACATTCCCCCCAGTACAAGGATCTGGGCCTAAATCCATCGTTTTTTTGCACTCCAAACCACCCTGGGTTAGACACTGGCTATATGCAAATCAGCTCTGACCCTGTGCCTCATGGGAACAGTCCAGTCCGAACTACCAAGCCATGTCTTTCCCAGACCGGAATCAAGCATCCAAGGACCGGTTTCTGGCTATCAGCCTTCATCAGCCTGCATAGCTTGACTCCAGTGGTGTGGAGAGCCTGGGACTCACGCCTGAGTATACCCAGCACACTCGGGGTGAAAATTGCAAAAAACACAGTTGATGGACAGAATGTAGAACAATGTCATACATTCACCCCAGTACAAGGATCTGGGCCTAAATCCATCGTTTTTTTGCATGCCACACCACCCTGGGTTAGACACTGGCTATATGCAAATCAGCTCTGACCCTGTGCCTCATGGGAACAGTCCAGTCCGAACTACCAAGCCATGTCTTTCCCAGGCCAGAATCAAGCATCCAAGGACCGGTTTCTGGCTATCAGCCTTCATCAGCCTGGATAGCTTGACTCCAGTGGTGTGGAGAGCCTTGGACTCACGCCTGAGTATACCCAGCACACTCGGGGTGAACATTGCAAAAAACACAGTTGATGGACAGAATGTAGAACAATGTCATACATTCACTACAGTACAAGGATCTGGGCCTAAATCCATCGTTTTTTTGACCTCCACACCACCCTGGGTTAGACACTGGCTGTATTCAAATCAGCTCTGACCCTGTGACTCATGGGAACCGTCCAGTCCGAACTGCCAAGCCATGTCTTTCCCAGACCGGAATCAAGCACCCAAGGACCGGTTTCTGGCTATCAGCCTTCATCAGTCTGGATAGCTTGACTCCAGTGGTGTGGAGAGCCTGGGACTCAAGCCTGAGTATACCCAGCACACTCGGGGTGAAAATTGCAAAAAACACAGTTGATGGACAGAATGTAGAACAATGTCATACATTCACCCCAGTACAAGGATCTGGGCCTAAATCCATCATTTTCTTGCACTCCACACCACCCTGGGTTAGACACTGGCTATATGCAAATCAGCTCTGACCCTGTGCCTCATGGGAACAGTCCAGTCCGAACTACCAAGCCATATTTTTCCCAGACCGGAATCAAGCATCCAAGGACCGGTTTCTGGCTATCAGCCTTCATCAGCCTGGATAGCTTGACTCCAGTGGTGTGGAGAGCCTTGGACTCACGCCTGAGTATACCCAGCACACTCGGGGTAAAAATTGCAAAAAACACAGTTGATGGACAGAATGTAGAACAATGTCATACATTCACCCCAGTACAAGGACCTGGGCCTAAATCCATCGTTTTTTTGCACGCCACACCACCCTGGGTTAGACACTGGCTATATGCAAATCAGCTCTGACCCTGTGCCTCATGGAAACAGTCCAGTCCGAACTACCAAGCCATGTCTTTCCCAGACCGGAATCAAGCATCCAAGGACCGGTTTCTGGCTATCAGCCTTCATCAGCCTGGATAGCTTGACTCCAGTGGTGTGGAGAGCCTGGGACTCACACCTGAGTATACCTAGCACACTCGGGGTGAAAATTGCAAAAAACACAGTTGATGGACAGAATGTAGAACAATGTCATACATTCACCCCAGTACAAGGATCTGGGCCTAAATCCATCGTTTTTTTGCACTCCACACCACCCTGGGTTAGACACTGGCTATATGCAAATCAGCTCTGACCCTTTGCCTCATGGGAACAGTCCAGTCCGAACTACCAAGCCATGTCTTTCCCAGACCGGAATCAAGCATCCAAGGACCGGTTTCTGGCTATCAGCCTGGATAGCTTGACTCCAGTGGTGTGGAGAGCCTGGGACTCACGCCTGAGTATACCCAGCACACTCGGGGTGAAAATTGCAAAAAAGACAGTTGATGGAAAGAATGTAGAATGTCATACATTCACCCCAGTACAAGGATCTGGGCCTAAATCCATCGTTTTTTTGCACGCCACACCACCCTGGGTTAGACACTGGCTATATGCAAATCAGCTCTGACCCTGTGCCTCATGGGAACAGTCCAGTCCGAACTACCAAGCCATGTCTTTCCCAGACCGGAATCAAGCATCCAAGGACCGGTTTCTGGCTATCAGCCTTCATCAGCCTGGATAGCTTGACTCCAGTGGTGTGGAGAGCCTGGGACTCACGCCTGAGTATACCCAGCACACTCGGGGTGAAAATTGCAAAAAACACAGTTGATGGACAGAATGTAGAACAATGCCATACATTCACCCCAGTACAAGGATCTGGGCCTAAATCCATCGTTTTTTTGCACTCCACACCACCCTGGGTTAGACACTGGCTATATGCAAATCAGCTCTGACCCTGTGCCTCATGGGAACAGTCCAGTCCGAACTACCAAGCCATGTCTTTCCCAGACCGGAATCAAGCATCCAAGGACCGGTTTCTGGCTATCAGCCTTCATCAGCCTGGATAGCTTGACTCCAGTGGTGTGGAGAGCTTGGGACTCACGCCTGAGTATACCCAGCACACTCGGGGTGAAAATTGCAAAAAACACAGTTGATGGACAGAATGTAGAACAATGTCATACATTCACCCCAGTACAAGGATCTGGGTCTAATTCCATCGTTTTTTTGCACTCCACACCACCCTGGGTTAGACACTGGCTATATGCAAATCAGCTCTGACCCTGTGCCTCATGGGAACAGTCCAGTCCGAACTACCAAGCCATGTCTTTCCCAGACCGGAATCAAGCATCCTAGGACCGGTTTCTGGCTATCAGCCTTCATCAGCCTGGATAGCTTGACTCCAGTGGTGTGGAGAGCCTGGGACTCACGCCTGAGTATACCCAGCACACTCGGGGGGAAAATTACAAAAAACACAGTTGATGAACAGAATGTAGAACAATGTCATACATTCACTACAGTACAAGGATCTGGGCCTAAATCCATCGTTTTTTTGAACTCCACACCACCCTGGGTTAGACACTGGCTATATGCAAATCAGCTCTGACCCTGTGCCTCATGGGAACAGTCCAGTCCGAACTACCAAGCCATGTCTTTCCCAGACCGGAATCAAGCATCCAAGGACCGGTTTCTGGCTATCAGCCTTCATCAGTCTGGATAGCTTGACTCCAGTGGTGTTGAGAGCCTGGGACTCACGCCTGAGTATACCCAGCACACTCGGGGTGAAAATTGCAAAAAACACAGTTGATGGACAGAATGTAGAACAATGTCATACATTCACCCCAGTACAAGGATCTGGGCCTAAATCCATCGTTTTTTTGCACTCCACACCACCCTGGGTTAGACACTGGCTATATGCAAATCAGCTCTGACCCTGTGCCTCATGGGAACAGTCCAGTCCGAACTACCAAGCCATGTCTTTCCCAGACCGGAATCAAGCATCCAAGGACCGGTTTCTGGCTATCAGCCTTCATCAGCCTGGATAGCTTGACTAAAGTGGTGTGGAGAGCCTGGGACTCACGCCTGAGTATACCCAGCACACTCGGGGTGAGAATTGCAAAAAACACAGTTGATGGACAGAATGTAGAACAATGTCATACATTCAACCCAGTACAAGGATCTGGGCCTAAATCCATCGTTTTTTTGCACGCCACACCACCCTGGGTTAGACACTGGCTATATGCAAATCAGCTCTGACCCTGTGCCTCATGGGAACAGTCCAGTCCGAACTACCAAGCCATGTCTTTCCCAGACCGGAATCAAGCATCCAAGGACCGGTTTCTGGCTATCAGCCTTCATCAGCCTGGATAGCTTGACTACAGTGGTGTGGAGAGCCTGGGACTCACGCCTGAGTATACCCAGCACCCTCGGGGTGAAAATTGCAAAAAACACAGTTGATGGACAGAATGTAGAACAATGTCATACATTCACCCCAGTACAAGGATCTGGGCCTAAATCTATCGTTTTTTTGCACTCCACACCACCCTGGGTTAGACACTGGCTATATGCAAATCAGCTCTGACCCTGTGCCTCATGGGAACAGTCCAGTCCGATCTACCAAGCCATGTCTTTCCCAGACCGGAATCAAGCATCCTAGGACCGGTTTCTGGCTATCAGCCTTCATCAGCCTGGATAGCTTGACTCCAGTGGTGTGGAGAGCCTGGGACTCACGCCTGAGTATACCCAGCACACTCGGGGGGAAAATTACAAAAAACACAGTTGATGAACAGAATGTAGAACAATGCCATACATTCACTACAGTACAAGGATCTGGGCCTAAATCCATCGTTTTTTTGTACTCCACACCACCCTGAGTTAGACACTGGCTATATGCAAATCAGCTCTGACCCTGTGCCTCATGGGAACAGTCCAGTCCGAACTACCAAGTCATGTCTTTCCCAGACCGGAATCAAGCATCCAAGGACCGGTTTCTGGCTATCAGCCTTCATCAGCCTGGATAGCGTGACTCCAGTGGTGTTGAGAGCCTGGGACTCACGCCTGAGTATACCCAGCACACTCGGGGTGAAAATTGCAAAAAACACAGTTGATGGACAGAATGTAGAACAATGTCATACATTCACCCCAGTACAAGGATCTGGGCCTAAATCCATCGTTTTTTTGCACTCCACACCACCCTGGGTTAGACACTGGCTATATGCAAATCAGCTCTGACCCTGTGCCTCATGGGAACAGTCCAGTCCGAACTACCAAGCCATGTCTTTCCCAGACCGGAATCAAGCATCCAAGGACCGGTTTCTGGCTATCAGCCTTCATCAGCCTGGATAGCTTGACTCCAGTGGTGTGGAGAGCCTGGGACTCACGCCTGAGTATACCCAGCACACTCGGGGTGAAAATTGCAAAAAACACAGTTGATGGACAGAATGTAGAACAATGTCATACATTCACCCCAGTACAAGGATCTGGGCCTAAATCCATCGTTTTTTTTGCACTCCACACCACCCTGGGTTAGACACTGGCTATATGCAAA
This sequence comes from Lissotriton vulgaris, assembly GCF_964263255.1. Lineage (NCBI taxonomy): Eukaryota > Metazoa > Chordata > Amphibia > Caudata > Salamandridae > Lissotriton > Lissotriton vulgaris. The sequence continues at coordinate 820,517,190 of NC_141696.1, read as the reverse complement.
TCAGCTCTGACCCTGTGCCTCATGGGAACAGTCCAGTCCGAACAACCAAGCCATGTCTTTCCCAGACCGGAATCACGCATCCAAGGACCGGTTTCTGGCTATCAGCCTTCATCAGTCTGGATAGATTGACTCCAGTGGTGTGGAGAGCCTGGGACTCACGCCTGAGTATACCCAGCACACTCGGGGTGAAAATTGCAAAAAACACAGTTGATGGACAGAATGTAGAACAATGTCATACATTCACCCCAGTACAAGGATCTGGGCCTAAATCCATCGTTTTTTTGCACGCCACACCACCCTGGGTTAGACACTGGCTATATGCAAATCAGCTCTGACCCTGTGCCTCATGGGAACAGTCCAGTCCGAACTACCAAGCCATGTCTTTCCCAGGCCGGAATCAAGCATCCAAGGACCGGTTTCTAGCTATCAGCCTTCATCAGCCTGGATAGCTTGACTCCAGTGGTGTGGAGAGCCTGGGACTCACGCCTGAGTATACCCAGCACACTCGGGGTGAAAATTGCAAAAAAAACAGTTGATGGACAGAATGTAGAACAATGTCATACATTCACCCCAGTACAAGGATCTGGGCCTAAATCTATCGTTTTTTTGCACTCCACACCACCCTGGGTTAGACACTGGCTATATGCAAATCAGCTCTGACCCTGTGCCTCATGGGAACAGTCCAGTCTGATCTACAAAGCCATGTCTTTCCCAGACCGGAATCAAGCATCCTAGGACCGGTTTCTAGCTATCAGCCTTCATCAGCCTGGATAGCTTGACTCCAGTGGTGTGGAGAGCCTGGGACTCACGCCTGAGTATACCCAGCACACTCGGGGGGAAAATTACAAAAAACACAGTTGATGAACAGAATGTAGAACAATGTCATACATTCACTACAGTACAAGGATCTGGGCCTAAATCCATCGTTCTTTTGTACTCCACACCACCCTGAGTTAGACACTGGCTATATGCAAATCAGCTCTGACCCTGTGCCTCATGGGAACAGTCCAGTCCGAACTACCAAGCCATGTCTTTCCCAGACCGGAATCAAGCATCCAAGGACCGGTTTCTGGCTATCAGCATTCATCAGCCTGGATAGCTTGACTCCAGTGGTGTGGAGAGCCTGGGACTCACGCCTGAGTATACCCAGCACACTCGGGGTGAAAATTGCAAAAAACACAGTTGATGGACAGAATGTAGAATAATGCCATACATTCACCCCAGTACAAGGATCTGGGCCTAAATCCATCGTTTTTTTGCACTCCACACCACCCTGGGTTAGACACTGGCTATATGCAAATCAGCTCTGACCCTGTGCCTCATGGGAACAGTCCAGTCCGAACTACCAAGCCATGTCTTTCCCAGACCGGAATCAAGCATCCAAGGACCGGTTTCTGGCTATCAGCCTTCATCAGCCTGGATAGCTTGACTCCAGTGGTGTGGAGAGCCTGGGACTCACGCCTGAGTATACCCAGCACACTCGGGGTGAAAATTGCAAAAAACACAGTTGATGGACAGAATGTAGAACAATGTCATACATTCACCCCAGTACAAGGATCTGGGCCTAAATCGATCGTTTTTTTGCACTTCACATCACCCTGGGTTAGACACTGGCTATATGCAAATCAGCTCTGACCCTGTGCCTCATGGGAACAGTCCAGTCCGAACTACCAAGCGATGTCTTTCCCAGACCGGAATCAAGCATCCAAGGACCGGTTTCTGGCTATCAGCCTTCATCAGCCTGGATAGCTTGACTCCAGTGGTGTGGAGAGCCTGGGACTCACGGCTGAGTATACCCAGCACACTCGGGGTGAAAATTGCAAAAAACACAGTTGATGGACAGAATGTAGAACAATGTCATACATTCACCCCAGTACAAGGATCTGGGCCTAAATCCATCGTTTTTTTGCACTCCACACCACCCTGGGTTAGACACTGGCTATATGCAAATCAGCTCTGACCCTGTGCCTCATGGGAACAGTCCAGTCCGAACAACCAAGCCATGTCTTTCCCAGACCGGAATCACGCATCCAAGGACCGGTTTCTGGCTATCAGCCTTCATCAGTCTGGATAGATTGACTCCAGTGGTGTGGAGAGCCTGGGACTCACGCCTGAGTATACCCAGCACACTCGGGGGGAAAATTACAAAAAACACAGTTGATGAACAGAATGTAGAACAATGCCATACATTCACTACTGTACAAGGATCTGGGCCTAAATCCATCGTTTTTTTGTACTCCACACCACCCTGAGTTAGACACTGGCTATATGCAAATCAGCTCTGACCCTGTGCCTCATGGGAACAGTCCAGTCCGAACTACCAAGTCATGTCTTTCCCAGACCGGAATCAAGCATCCAAGGACCGGTTTCTGGCTATCAGCCTTCATCAGCCTGGATAGCGTGACTCCAGTGGTGTTGAGAGCCTGGGACTCACGCCTGAGTATACCCAGCACACTCGGGGTGAAAATTGCAAAAAACACAGTTGATCGACAGAATGTAGAACAATGTCATACATTCACCCCAGTACAAGGATCTGGGCCTAAATCCATCGTTTTTTTGCACTCCACACCACCCTGGGTTAGACACTGGCTATATGCAAATCAGCTCTGACCCTGTGCCTCATGGGAACAGTCCAGTCCGAACTACCAAGCCATGTCTTTCCCAGACCGGAATCAAGCATCCAAGGACCGGTTTCTGGCTATCAGCCTTCATCAGCCTGGATAGCTTGACTCCAGTGGTGTGGAGAGCCTGGGACTCACGCCTGAGTATACCCAGCACACTCGGGGTGAAAATTGCAAAAAACACAGTTGATGGACAGAATGTAGAACAATGTCATACATTCACCCCAGTACAAGGATCTGGGCCTAAATCCATCGTTTTTTTTGCACTCCACACCACCCTGGGTTAGACACTGGCTATATGCAAATCAGCTCTGACCCTGTGCCTCATGGGAACAGTCCAGTCCGAACAACCAAGCCATGTCTTTCCCAGACCGGAATCACGCATCCAAGGACCGGTTTCTGGCTATCAGCCTTCATCAGTCTGGATAGATTGACTCCAGTGGTGTGGAGAGCCTGGGACTCACGCCTGAGTATACCCAGCACACTCGGGGTGAAAATTGCAAAAAAAACAGTTGATGGACAGAATGTAGAACAATGTCATACATTCACCCCAGTACAAGGATCTGGGCCTAAATCTATCGTTTTTTTGCACTCCACACCACCCTGGGTTAGACACTGGCTATATGCAAATCAGCTCTGACCCTGTGCCTCATGGGAACAGTCCAGTCCGATCTACGAAGCCATGTCTTTCCCAGACCGGAATCAAGCATCCTAGGACCGGTTTCTAGCTATCAGCCTTCATCAGCCTGGATAGCTTGACTCCAGTGGTGTGGAGAGCCTGGGACTCACGCCTGAGTATACCCAGCACACTCGGGGGGAAAATTACAAAAAACACAGTTGATGAACAGAATGTAGAACAATGTCATACATTCACTACAGTACAAGGATCTGGGCCTAAATCCATCGTTCTTTTGTACTCCACACCACCCTGAGTTAGACACTGGCTATATGCAAATCAGCTCTGACCCTGTGCCTCATGGGAACAGTCCAGTCCGAACTACCAAGCCATGTCTTTCCCAGACCGGAATCAAGCATCCAAGGACCGGTTTCTGGCTATCAGCATTCATCAGCCTGGATAGCTTGACTCCAGTGGTGTGGAGAGCCTGGGACCCACGCCTGAGTATACCCAGCACACTCGGGGTGAAAATTGCAAAAAACACAGTTGATGGACAGAATGTAGAACAATGTCATACATTCACCCCAGTACAAGGATCTGGGCCTAAATCCATCGTTTTTTTTGCACTCCACACCACCCTGGGTTAGACACTGGCTATATGCAAATCAGCTCTGACCCTGTGCCTCATGGGAACAGTCCAGTCCGAACAACCAAGCCATGTCTTTCCCAGACCGGAATCACGCATCCAAGGACCGGTTTCTGGCTATCAGCCTTCATCAGTCTGGATAGATTGACTCCAGTGGTGTGGAGAGCCTGGGACTCACGCCTGAGTATACCCAGCACACTCGGGGTGAAAATTGCAAAAAACACAGTTGATGGACAGAATGTAGAACAATGTCATACATTCACCCCAGTACAAGGATCTGGGCCTAAATCCATCGTTTTTTTGCACGCCACACCACCCTGGGTTAGACACTGGCTATATGCAAATCAGCTCTGACCCTGTGCCTCATGGGAACAGTCCAGTCCGAACTACCAAGCCATGTCTTTCCCAGGCCGGAATCAAGCATCCAAGGACCGGTTTCTAGCTATCAGCCTTCATCAGCCTGGATAGCTTGACTCCAGTGGTGTGGAGAGCCTGGGACTCACGCCTGAGTATACCCAGCACACTCGGGGTGAAAATTGCAAAAAAAACAGTTGATGGACAGAATGTAGAACAATGTCATACATTCACCCCAGTACAAGGATCTGGGCCTAAATCTATCGTTTTTTTGCACTCCACACCACCCTGGGTTAGACACTGGCTATATGCAAATCAGCTCTGACCCTGTGCCTCATGGGAACAGTCCAGTCTGATCTACAAAGCCATGTCTTTCCCAGACCGGAATCAAGCATCCTAGGACCGATTTCTAGCTATCAGCCTTCATCAGCCTGGATAGCTTGACTCCAGTGGTGTGGAGAGCCTGGGACTCACGCCTGAGTATACCCAGCACACTCGGGGGGAAAATTACAAAAAACACAGTTGATGAACAGAATGTAGAACAATGTCATACATTCACTACAGTACAAGGATCTGGGCCTAAATCCATCGTTCTTTTGTACTCCACACCACCCTGAGTTAGACACTGGCTATATGCAAATCAGCTCTGACCCTGTGCCTCATGGGAACAGTCCAGTCCGAACTACCAAGCCATGTCTTTCCCAGACCGGAATCAAGCATCCAAGGACCGGTTTCTGGCTATCAGCATTCATCAGCCTGGATAGCTTGACTCCAGTGGTGTGGAGAGCCTGGGACTCACGCCTGAGTATACCCAGCACACTCGGGGTGAAAATTGCAAAAAACACAGTTGATGGACAGAATGTAGAATAATGCCATACATTCACCCCAGTACAAGGATCTGGGCCTAAATCCATCGTTTTTTTGCACTCCACACCACCCTGGGTTAGACACTGGCTATATGCAAATCAGCTCTGACCCTGTGCCTCATGGGAACAGTCCAGTCCGAACTACCAAGCCATGTCTTTCCCAGACCGGAATCAAGCATCCAAGGACCGGTTTCTGGCTATCAGCCTTCATCAGCCTGGATAGCTTGACTCCAGTGGTGTGGAGAGCCTGGGACTCACGCCTGAGCATACCCAGCACACTCGGGGTGAAAATTGCAAAAAACACAGTTGATGGACAGAATGTAGAACAATGTCATACATTCACCCCAGTACAAGGATCTGGGCCTAAATCGATCGTTTTTTTGCACTTCACATCACCCTGGGTTAGACACTGGCTATATGCAAATCAGCTCTGACCCTGTGCCTCATGGGAACAGTCCAGTCCGAACTACCAAGCGATGTCTTTCCCAGACCGGAATCAAGCATCCAAGGACCGGTTTCTGGCTATCAGCCTTCATCAGCCTGGATAGCTTGACTCCAGTGGTGTGGAGAGCCTGGGACTCACGGCTGAGTATACCCAGCACACTCGGGGTGAAAATTGCAAAAAACACAGTTGATGGACAGAATGTAGAACAATGTCATACATTCACCCCAGTACAAGGATCTGGGCCTAAATCCATCGTTTTTTTGCACTCCACACCACCCTGGGTTAGACACTGGCTATATGCAAATCAGCTCTGACCCTGTGCCTCATGGGAACAGTCCAGTCCGAACAACCAAGCCATGTCTTTCCCAGACCGGAATCACGCATCCAAGGACCGGTTTCTGGCTATCAGCCTTCATCAGTCTGGATAGATTGACTCCAGTGGTGTGGAGAGCCTGGGACTCACGCCTGAGTATACCCAGCACACTCGGGGGGAAAATTACAAAAAACACAGTTGATGAACAGAATGTAGAACAATGCCATACATTCACTACTGTACAAGGATCTGGGCCTAAATCCATCGTTTTTTTGTACTCCACACCACCCTGAGTTAGACACTGGCTATATGCAAATCAGCTCTGACCCTGTGCCTCATGGGAACAGTCCAGTCCGAACTACCAAGTCATGTCTTTCCCAGACCGGAATCAAGCATCCAAGGACCGGTTTCTGGCTATCAGCCTTCATCAGCCTGGATAGCGTGACTCCAGTGGTGTTGAGAGCCTGGGACTCACGCCTGAGTATACCCAGCACACTCGGGGTGAAAATTGCAAAAAACACAGTTGATCGACAGAATGTAGAACAATGTCATACATTCACCCCAGTACAAGGATCTGGGCCTAAATCCATCGTTTTTTTGCACTCCACACCACCCTGGGTTAGACACTGGCTATATGCAAATCAGCTCTGACCCTGTGCCTCATGGGAACAGTCCAGTCCGAACTACCAAGCCATGTCTTTCCCAGACCGGAATCAAGCATCCAAGGACCGGTTTCTGGCTATCATCCTTCATCAGCCTGGATAGCTTGACTCCAGTGGTGTGGAGAGCCTGGGACTCACGCCTGAGTATACCCAGCACACTCGGGGTGAAAATTGCAAAAAACACAGTTGATGGACAGAATGTAGAACAATGTCATACATTCACCCCAGTACAAGGATCTGGGCCTAAATCCATCGTTTTTTTTGCACTCCACACCACCCTGGGTTAGACACTGGCTATATGCAAATCAGCTCTGACCCTGTGCCTCATGGGAACAGTCCAGTCCGAACAACCAAGCCATGTCTTTCCCAGACCGGAATCACGCATCCAAGGACCGGTTTCTGGCTATCAGCCTTCATCAGTCTGGATAGATTGACTCCAGTGGTGTGGAGAGCCTGGGACTCACGCCTGAGTATACCCAGCACACTCGGGGTGAAAATTGCAAAAAAAACAGTTGATGGACAGAATGTAGAACAATGTCATACATTCACCCCAGTACAAGGATCTGGGCCTAAATCTATCGTTTTTTTGCACTCCACACCACCCTGGGTTAGACACTGGCTATATGCAAATCAGCTCTGACCCTGTGCCTCATGGGAACAGTCCAGTCCGATCTACGAAGCCATGTCTTTCCCAGACCGGAATCAAGCATCCTAGGACCGGTTTCTAGCTATCAGCCTTCATCAGCCTGGATAGCTTGACTCCAGTGGTGTGGAAAGCCTGGGACTCACGCCTGAGTATACCCAGCACACTCGGGGGGAAAATTACAAAAAACACAGTTGATGAACAGAATGTAGAACAATGTCATACATTCACTACAGTACAAGGATCTGGGCCTAAATCCATCGTTCTTTTGTACTCCACACCACCCTGAGTTAGACACTGGCTATATGCAAATCAGCTCTGACCCTGTGCCTCATGGGAACAGTCCAGTCCGAACTACCAAGCCATGTCTTTCCCAGACCGGAATCAAGCATCCAAGGACCGGTTTCTGGCTATCAGCATTCATCAGCCTGGATAGCTTGACTCCAGTGGTGTGGAGAGCCTGGGACCCACGCCTGAGTATACACAGCACACTCGGGGTGAAAATTGCAAAAAACACAGTTGATGGACAGAATGTAGAATAATGTCATACATTCACCCGAGTACAAGGATCTGGGCCTAAATCCATCGTTTTTTTTGCACTCCACACCACCCTGGGTTAGACACTGGCTATATGCAAATCAGCTCTGACCCTGTGCCTCATGGGAACAGTCCAGTCCGAACTACCAAGCCATGTCTTTCCCAGACCGGAATCAAGCATCCAAGGACCGGTTTCTGGCTATCAGCCTTCATCAGCCTGGATAGCTTGACTCCAGTGGTGTGGAGAGCCTGGGACTCACGCCTGAGTATACCCAGCACACTCGGGGTGAAAATTGCAAAAAACACAGTTGATGGACAGAATGTAGAACAATGTCATACATTCACCCCAGTACAAGGATCTGGGCCTAAATCGATCGTTTTTTTGCACTTCACATCACCCTGGGTTAGACACTGGCTATATGCAAATCAGCTCTGACCCTGTGCCTCATGGGAACAGTCCAGTCCGAACTACCAAGCGATGTCTTTCCCAGACCGGAATCAAGCATCCAAGGACCGGTTTCTGGCTATCAGCCTTCATCAGCCTGGATAGCTTGACTCCAGTGGTGTGGAGAGCCTGGGACTCACGCCTGAGTATACCCAGCACACTCGGGGTGAAAATTGCAAAAAACACAGTTGATGGACAGAATGTAGAACAATGTCATACATTCACCCCAGTACAAGGATCTGGGCCTAAATCCATCGTTTTTTTGCACTCCACACCACCCTGGGTTAGACACTGGCTATATGCAAATCAGTTCTGACCCTGTGCCTCATGGGAACAGTCCAGTCCGAACAACCAAGCCATGTCTTTCCCAGACCGGAATCACGCATCCAAGGACCGGTTTCTGGCTATCAGCCTTCATCAGTCTGGATAGATTGACTCCAGTGGTGTGGAGAGCCTGGGACTCACGCCTGAGTATACCCAGCACACTCGGGGTGAAAATTGCAAAAAACACAGTTGATGGACAGAATGGAGAACAATGTCATACATTCACCCCAGTACAAGGATCTGGGCCTAAATCCATCGTTTTTTTGCACTCCAAACCACCCTGGGTTAGACACTGGCTATATGCAAATCAGCTCTGACCCTGTGCCTCATGGGAACAGTCCAGTCTGATCTACCAAGCCATGTCTTTCCCAGACCGGAATCAAGCATCCTAGGACCGGTTACTGGCTATCAGCCTTCATCAGCCTGGATAGCTTGACTCCAGTGGTGTGGAGAGCCTGGGACTCACGCCTGAGTATACCCAGCACACTCGGGGGAAAATTACAAAAAACACAGTTGATGAACAGAATGTAGAACAATGCCATACATTCACTACAGTACAAGGATCCGGGCCTAAATCCATCGTTTTTTTGTACTCCACACCACCCTGAGTTAGACACTGGCTATATGCAAATCAGCTCTGACCCTGTGCCTCATGGGAACAGTCCAGTCCGAACTACCAAGTCATGTCTTTCCCAGACCGGAATCAAGCATCCAAGGACCGGTTTCTGGCTATCAGCCTTCATCAGCCTGGATAGCGTGACTCCAGTGGTGTTGAGAGCCTGGGACTCACGCCTGAGTATACCCAGCACACTCGGGGTGAATATTGCAAAAAACACAGTTGATGGACAGAATGTAGAACAATGTCATACATTCACCCCAGTACAAGGATCTGGGCCTAAATCCATTGTTTTTTTGCACTCCACACCACCCTGGGTTAGACACTGGCTATATGCAAATCAGCTCTGACCCTGTGCCTCATGGGAACAGTCCAGTCCGAACTACCAAGCCATGTCTTTCCCAGACCGGAATCAAGCATCCAAGGACCGTTTTCTGGCTATCAGCCTTCATCAGCCTGCATAGCTTGACTCCAGTGGTGTGGAGAGCCTGGGACTCACGCCTGAGTATACCCAGCACACTCGGGGTGAAAATTGCAAAAAACACAGTTGATGGACAGAATGTAGAACAATGTCATACATTCACCCCAGTACAAGGATCTGGGCCTAAATCCATCGTTTTTTTTGCATGCCACACCACCCTGGGTTAGACACTGGCTATATGCAAATCAGCTCTGACCCTGTGCCTCATGGGAACAGTCCAGTCCGAACTACCAAGCCATGTCTTTCCCAGGCCAGAATCAAGCATCCAAGGACCGGTTTCTGGCTATCAGCCTTCATCAGCCTGGATAGCTTGACTCCAGTGGTGTGGAGAGCCTGGGACTCACGCCTGAGTATACCCAGCACACTCGGGGTGCAAATTGCAAAAAACACAGTTGATGGACAGAATGTAGAACAATGTCATACATTCACTCCAGTACAAGGATCTGGGCCTAAATCCATCGTTTTTTTGCATTCCACACCACCCTGGGTTAGACACTGGCTATATACAAATCAGCTCTGACCCTGTGCCTCATGGGAACAGTCCAGTCCGAACTACCAAGCCATATCTTTCCCAGACCGGAATCAAGCATCCAAGGACCGGTTTGTGGCTATCAGCCTTCATCAGCCTGGATAGCTTGACTCCAGTGGTGTGGAGAGCCTGGGACTCACGCCTGAGTATACCCAGCACACTGGGGGTGAAAATTGCAAAAAACACAGTTGATGGACAGAATGTAGAACAATGTCATACATTCACCCCAGTACAAGGATCTGGGCCTAAATCCATCGTTTTTTTGCACTCCACACCACCCTGGGTTAGACACTGGCTATATGCAAATCACTGACCCTGTGCCTCATGGGAACAGTCCAGTCCGAACTACCAAGCCATGTCTTTCCCAGACCGGAATCAAGCATCCTAGGACCGGTTTCTGGCTATCAGCCTTCATCAGCCTGGATAGCTTGACTCCAGTGGTGTGGAGAGCCTGGGACTCACGCCTGAGTATACCCAGCACACTCGGGGGGAAAATTACAAAAAACACAGTTGATGAACAGAATGTAGAACAATGTCATACATTCACTACAGTACAAGGATCTGGGCCTAAATCCATCGTTTTTTTGTACTCCACACCACCCTGGGTTAGACACTGGCTATATACAAATCAGCTCTGACCCTGTGCCTCATGGGAACAGTCCAGTCCGAACTACCAAGCCATGTCTTTCCCAGACCGGAATCAAGCATCCAAGGACCGGTTTTTGGCTATCAGCCTTCATCAGTCTGGATAGCTTTACTCCAGTGGTGTTGCGAGCCTGGGACTCACGCCTGAGTATACCCAGCACACTCGGGGTGAAAATTGCAAAAAACACAGTTGATGGACAGAATGTAGAACAATGTCATACATTCACCCCAGTACAAGGATCTGGGCCTAAATCCATCGTTTTTTTGCACTCCACACCACCCTGGGTTAGACACTGGCTATATGCAAATCAGCTCTGACCCTGTGCCTCATGGGAACAGTCCAGTCCGAACTACCAAGCCATGTCTTTCCCAGACCGGAATCAAGCATCCAAGGACCGGTTTCTGGCTATCAGCCTTCATCAGCCTGGATAGCTTGACTAAAGTGGTGTGGAGAGCCTGGGACTCACGCCTGAGTATACCCAGCACACTCGGGGTGAAAATTGCAAAAAACACAGTTGATGGACAGAATGTAGAACAATGTCATACATTCAATCCAGTACAAGGATCTGGGCCTAAATCCATCGTTTTTTTGCACGCCACACTACCCTGGGTTAGACACTGGCTATATGCAAATCAGCTCTGACCCTGTGCCTCATGGGAACAGTCCAGTCCGAACTACCAAGTCATGTCTTTCCCAGACCGGAATCAAGCATCCAAGGACCGGTTTCTGGCTATCAGCCTTCATCAGCCTGGATAGCGTGACTCCAGTGGTGTTGAGAGCCTGGGACTCACGCCTGAGTATACCCAGCACACTCGGGGTGAAAATTGCAAAAACACAGTTGATGGACAGAATGTAGAACAATGTCATACATTCACCCCAGTACAAGGATCTGGGCCTAAATCCATCGTTTTTTTGCACTCCAAACCACCCTGGGTTAGACACTGGCTATATGCAAATCAGCTCTGACCCTGTGCCTCATGGGAACAGTCCAGTCCGAACTACCAAGCCATGTCTTTCCCAGACCGGAATCAAGCATCCAAGGACCGGTTTCTGGCTATCAGCCTTCATCAGCCTGGATAGCTTGACTCCAGTGGTGTGGAGAGCCTGGGACTCACGCCTGAGTATACCCAGCACACTCGGGGTGCAAATTGCAAAAAACACAGTTGATGGACAGAATGTAGAACAATGTCATACATTCACCCCAGTACAAGGATCTGGGCCTAAATCCATCGTTTTTTTGCACTCCACACCACCCTGGGTTAGACACTGGCTATATGCAAATCAGCTCTGACCCTGTGCCTCATGGGAACAGTCCAGTCCGAACTACCAAGCCATGTCTTTCCCAGACCGGAATCAAGCATCCAAGGACCGGTTTCTGGCTATCAGCCTTCATCAGCCTGCATAGCTTGACTCCAGTGGTGTGGAGAGCCTGGGACTCACACCTGAGTATACCCAGCACACTCGGGGTGAAAATTGCAAAAAACACAGTTGATGGACAGAATGTAGAACAATGTCATACATTCACCCCAGTACAAGGATCTGGGCCTAAATCCATCGTTTTTTTTGCATGCCACACCACCCTGGGTTAGACACTGGCTATATGCAAATCAGCTCTGACCCTGTGCCTCATGGGAACAGTCCAGTCCGAACTACCAAGCCATGTCTTTCCCAGGCCAGAATCAAGCATCCAAGGACCGGTTTCTGGCTATCAGCCTTCATCAGCCTGGATAGCTTGACTCCAGTGGTGTGGAGAGCCTGGGACTCACGCCTGAGTATACCCAGCACACTCGGGGTGCAAATTGCAAAAAACACAGTTGATGGACAGAATGTAGAACAATGTCATACATTCACTCCAGTACAAGGATCTGGGCCTAAATCCATCGTTTTTTTGCATTCCACACCACCCTGGGTTAGACACTGGCTATATACAAATCAGCTCTGACCCTGTGCCTCATGGGAACAGTCCAGTCCGAACTACCAAGCCATATCTTTCCCAGACCGGAATCAAGCATCCAAGGACCGGTTTGTGGCTATCAGCCTTCATCAGCCTGGATAGCTTGACTCCAGTGGTGTGGAGAGCCTGGGACTCACGCCTGAGTATACCCAGCACACTGGGGGTGAAAATTGCAAAAAACACAGTTGATGGACAGAATGTAGAACAATGTCATACATTCACCCCAGTACAAGGATCTGGGCCTAAATCCATCGTTTTTTTGCACTCCACACCACCCTGGGTTAGACACTGGCTATATGCAAATCACTGACCCTGTGCCTCATGGGAACAGTCCAGTCCGAACTACCAAGCCATGTCTTTCCCAGACCGGAATCAAGCATCCTAGGACCGGTTTCTGGCTATCAGCCTTCATCAGCCTGGATAGCTTGACTCCAGTGGTGTGGAGAGCCTGGGACTCATGCCTGAGTATACCCAGCACACTCGGGGGGAAAATTACAAAAAACACAGTTGATGAACAGAATGTAGAACAATGTCATACATTCACTACAGTACAAGGATCTGGGCCTAAATCCATCGTTTTTTTGTACTGCACACCACCCTGGGTTAGACACTGGCTATATGCAAATCAGCTCTGACCCTGTGCCTCATGGGAACAGTCCAGTCCGAACTACCAAGCCATGTCTTTCCCAGACCGGAATCAAGCATCCAAGGACCGGTTTCTGGCTATCAGCCTTCATCAGTCTGGATAGCTTGACTCCAGTGGTGTTGAGAGCCTGGGACTCACGCCTGAGTATACCCAGCACACTCGGGGTGAAAATTGCAAAAAACACAGTTGATGGACAGAATGTAGAACAATGTCATACATTCACCCCAGTACAAGGATCTGGGCCTAAATCCATCGTTTTTTTGCACTCGACACCACCCTGGTTTAGACACTGGCTATATGCAAATCAGCTCTGACCCTGTGCCTCATGGGAACAGTCCAGTCCGAACTACCAAGCCATGTCTTTCCCAGACCGGAATCAAGCATCCAAGGACCGGTTTCTGGCTATCAGCCTTCATCAGCCTGGATAGCTTGACTAAAGTGGTGTGGAGAGCCTGGGACTCACGCCTGAGTATACCCAGCACACTCGGGGTGAAAATTGCAAAAAACACAGTTGATGGACAGAATGTAGAACAATGTCATACATTCAACCCAGTACAAGGATCTGGGCCTAAATCCATCGTTTTTATGCACGCCACACTACCCTGGGTTAGACACTGGCTATATGCAAATCAGCTCTGACCCTGTGCCTCATGGGAACAGTCCAGTCCGAACTACCAAGCCATGTCTTTCCCAGACCGGAATCAAGCATCCAAGGACCGGTTTCTGGCTACCAGCCTTCATCAGCCTGGATAGCGTGACTCCAGTGGTGTTGAGAGCCTGGGACTCACGCCTGAGTATACCCAGCACACTCGGGGTGAAAGTTGCAAAAAACACAGTTGATGGACAGAATGTAGAACAATGTCATACATTCACCCCAGTACAAGGATCTGGGCCTAAATCCATCGTTTTTTTGCATGCCACACCACCCTGGGTTAGACACTGGCTATATGCAAATCAGCTCTGACCCTGTGCCTCATGGGAACAGTCCAGTCCGAACTACCAAGCCATGTCTTTCCCAGGCCAGAATCAAGCATCCAAGGACCGGTTTGTGGCTATCAGCCTTTATCAGCCTGGATAGCTTGACTCCAGTGGTGTGGAGAGCCTGGGACTCACGCCTGAGTATACCCAGCACACTCGGGGTGAAAATTGCAAAAAACACAGTTGATGGACAGAATGTAGAACAATGTCATACATTCACCCCAGTACAAGGATCTGGGCCTAAATCCATCGTTTTTTTGCATGCCACACCACCCTGGGTTAGACACTGGCTATATGCAAATCAGCTCTGACCCTGTGCCTCATGGGAACAGTCCAGTCCGAACTACCAAGCCATGTCTTTCCCAGGCCAGAATCAAGCATCCAAGGACCGGTTTGTGGCTATCAGCCTTTATCAGCCTGGATAGCTTGACTCCAGTGGTGTGGAGAGCCTGGGACTCACGCCTGAGTATACCCAGCACACTGGGGGTGAAAATTGCAAAAAACACAGTTGATGGACAGAATGTAGAACAATGTCATACATTCACCCCAGTACAAGGATCTGGGCCTAAATCCATCGTTTTTTTGCACTCCACACCACCCTGGGTTAGACACTGGCTATATGCAAATCAGCTCTGACCCTGTGCCTCATGGGAACAGTCCAGTCCGAACTACCAAGCCATGTCTTTCCCAGACCGGAATCAAGCATCCAAGGACCGGTTTCTGGCTATCAGCCTTCATCAGCCTGCATAGCTTGACTCCAGTGGTGTGGAGAGCCTGGGACTCACGCCTGAGTATACCCAGCACACTCGGGTGAAAATTGCAAAAAACACAGTTGATGGACAGAATGTAGAACAATGTCATACATTCACCCCAGTACAAGGATCTGGGCCTAAATCCATCGTTTTTTTGCATGCCACACCACCCTGGGTTAGACACTGGCTATATGCAAATTAGCTCTGACCCTGTGCCTCATGGGAACAGTCCAGTCCGAACTACCAAGCCATGTCTTTCCCAGGCCAGAATCAAGCATCCAAGGACCGGTTTCTGGCTATCAGCCTTCATCAGCCTGGATAGCTTGACTCCAGTGGTGTGGAGAGCCTGGGACTCACGCCTGAGTATACCCAGCACACTCGGGGTGCAAATTGCAAAAAACACAGTTGATGGACAGAATGTAGAACAATGTCATACATTCACTCCAGTACAAGGATCTGGGCCTAAATCCATCGTTTTTTTGCATTCCACACCACCCTGGGTTAGACACTGGCTATATACAAATCAGCTCTGACCCTGTGCCTCATGGGAACAGTCCAGTCCGAACTACCAAGCCATATCTTTCCCAGACCGGAATCAAGCATCCAAGGACCGGTTTGTGGCTATCAGCCTTCATCAGCCTGGATAGCTTGACTCCAGTGGTGTGGAGAGCCTGGGACTCACGCCTGAGTATACCCAGCACACTGGGGGTGAAAATTGCAAAAAACACAGTTGATGGACAGAACGTAGAACAATGTCATACATTCACCCCAGTACAAGGATCTGGGCCTAAATCCATCGTTTTTTTGCACTCCACACCACCCTGGGTTAGACACTGGCTATATGCAAATCACTGACCCTGTGCCTCATGGGAACAGTCCAGTCCGAACTACCAAGCCATGTCTTTCCCAGACCGGAATCAAGCATCCTAGGACCGGTTTCTGGCTATCAGCCTTCATCAGCCTGGATAGCTTGACTCCAGTGGTGTGGAGAGCCTGGGACTCACGCCTGAGTATACCCAGCACACTCGGGGGGGAAAATTACAAAAAACACAGTTGATGAACAGAATGTAGAACAATGTCATACATTCACTACAGTACAAGGATCTGGGCCTAAATCCATCGTTTTTTTGTACTGCACACCACCCTGGGTTAGACACTGGCTATATGCAAATCAGCTCTGACCCTGTGCCTCATGGGAACAGTCCAGTCCGAACTACCAAGCCATGTCTTTCCCAGGCCAGAATCAAGCATCCAAGGACCGGTTTGTGGCTATCAGCCTTTATCAGCCTGGATAGCTTGACTCCAGTGGTGTGGAGAGCCTGGGACTCACGCCTGAGTATACCCAGCACACTCGGGGTGAAAATTGCAAAAAACACAGTTGATGGACAGAATGTAGAACAATGTCATACATTCACCCCAGTACAAGGATCTGGGCCTAAATCCATCGTTTTTTTGCATGCCACACCACCCTGGGTTAGACACTGGCTATATGCAAATCAGCTCTGACCCTGTGCCTCATGGGAACAGTCCAGTCCGAACTACCAAGCCATGTCTTTCCCAGGCCAGAATCAAGCATCCAAGGACCGGTTTGTGGCTATCAGCCTTTATCAGCCTGGATAGCTTGACTCCAGTGGTGTGGAGAGCCTGGGACTCACGCCTGAGTATACCCAGCACACTGGGGGTGAAAATTGCAAAAAACACAGTTGATGGACAGAATGTAGAACAATGTCATACATTCACCCCAGTACAAGGATCTGGGCCTAAATCCATCGTTTTTTTGCACTCCACACCACCCTGGGTTAGACACTGGCTATATGCAAATCAGCTCTGACCCTGTGCCTCATGGGAACAGTCCAGTCCGAACTACCAAGCCATGTCTTTCCCAGACCGGAATCAAGCATCCAAGGACCGGTTTCTGGCTATCAGCCTTCATCAGCCTGCATAGCTTGACTCCAGTGGTGTGGAGAGCCTGGGACTCACGCCTGAGTATACCCAGCACACTCGGGTGAAAATTGCAAAAAACACAGTTGATGGACAGAATGTAGAACAATGTCATACATTCACCCCAGTACAAGGATCTGGGCCTAAATCCATCGTTTTTTTTGCATGCCACACCACCCTGGGTTAGACACTGGCTATATGCAAATTAGCTCTGACCCTGTGCCTCATGGGAACAGTCCAGTCCGAACTACCAAGCCATGTCTTTCCCAGGCCAGAATCAAGCATCCAAGGACCGGTTTCTGGCTATCAGCCTTCATCAGCCTGGATAGCTTGACTCCAGTGGTGTGGAGAGCCTGGGACTCACGCCTGAGTATACCCAGCACACTCGGGGTGCAAATTGCAAAAAACACAGTTGATGGACAGAATGTAGAACAATGTCATACATTCACTCCAGTACAAGGATCTGGGCCTAAATCCATCGTTTTTTTGCATTCCACACCACCCTGGGTTAGACACTGGCTATATACAAATCAGCTCTGACCCTGTGCCTCATGGGAACAGTCCAGTCCGAACTACCAAGCCATATCTTTCCCAGACCGGAATCAAGCATCCAAGGACCGGTTTGTGGCTATCAGCCTTCATCAGCCTGGATAGCTTGACTCCAGTGGTGTGGAGAGCCTGGGACTCACGCCTGAGTATACCCAGCACACTGGGGGTGAAAATTGCAAAAAACACAGTTGATGGACAGAATGTAGAACAATGTCATACATTCACCCCAGTACAAGGATCTGGGCCTAAATCCATCGTTTTTTTGCACTCCACACCACCCTGGGTTAGACACTGGCTATATGCAAATCACTGACCCTGTGCCTCATGGGAACAGTCCAGTCCGAACTACCAAGCCATGTCTTTCCCAGACCGGAATCAAGCATCCTAGGACCGGTTTCTGGCTATCAGCCTTCATCAGCCTGGATAGCTTGACTCCAGTGGTGTGGAGAGCCTGGGACTCACGCCTGAGTATACCCAGCACACTCGGGGGGAAAATTACAAAAAACACAGTTGATGAACAGAATGTAGAACAATGTCATACATTCACTACAGTACAAGGATCTGGGCCTAAATCCATCGTTTTTTTGTACTGCACACCACCCTGGGTTAGACACTGGCTATATGCAAATCAGCTCTGACCCTGTGCCTCATGGGAACAGTCCAGTCCGAACTACCAAGCCATGTCTTTCCCAGATCGGAATCAAGCATCCAAGGACCGGTTTCTGGCTATCAGCCTTCATCAGTCTGGATAGCTTGACTCCAGTGGTGTTGAGAGCCTGGGACTCACGCCTGAGTATACCCAGCACACTCAGGGTGAAAATTGCAAAAAACACAGTTGATGGACAGAATGTAGAACAATGTCATACATTCACCCCAGTACAAGGATCTGGGCCTAAATCCATCGTTTTTTTGCACTCCACACCACCCTGGGTTAGACACTGGCTATATGCAAATCAGCTCTGACCCTGTGCCTCATGGGAACAGTCCAGTCCGAACTACCAAGCCATGTCTTTCCCAGACCGGAATCAAGCATCCAAGGACCGGTTTCTGGCTATCAGCCTTCATCAGCCTGGATAGCTTGACTAAAGTGGTGTGGAGAGCCTGGGACTCACGCCTGAGTATACCCAGCACACTCGGGGTGAAAATTGCAAAAAACACAGTTGATGGACAGAATGTAGAACAATGTCATACATTCAACCCAGTACAAGGATCTGGGCCTAAATCCATCGTTTTTATGCACGCCACACTACCCTGCGTTAGACACTGGCTATATGCAAATCAGCTCTGACCCTGTGCCTCATGGGAACAGTCCAGTCCGAACTACCAAGCCATGTCTTTCCCAGACCGGAATCAAGCATCCAAGGACCGGTTTCTGGCTATCAGCCTTCATCAGCCTGGATAGCGTGACTCCAGTGGGGTTGAGAGCCTGGGACTCACGCCTGAGTATACCCAGCACACTCGGGGTGAAAATTGCAAAAAACACAGTTGATGGACAGAATGTAGAACAATGTCATACATTCAATCCAGTACAAGGATCTGGGCCTAAATCCATCGTTTTTTTGCACGCCACACTACCCTGGGTTAGACACTGGCTATATGCAAATCAGCTCTGACCCTGTGCCTCATGGGAACAGTCCAGTCCGAACTACCAAGCCATGTCTTTCCCAGACCGGAATCAAGCATCCAAGGACCGGTTTCTGACTATCAGCCTTCATCAGCCTGGATAGCTTGACTACAGTGGTGTGGAGAGCCTGGGACTCACGCCTGAGTATACCCAGCACCCTCGGGGTGAAAATTGCAAAAAACACAGTTGATGGACAGAATGTAGAACAATGTCATACATTCACCCCAGTACAAGGATCTGGGCCTAAATCTATCGTTTTTTTGCACTCCACACCACCCTGGGTTAGACACTGGCTATATGCAAATCAGCTCTGACCCTGTGCCTCATGGGAACAGTCCAGTCCGATCTACCAAGCCATGTCTTTCCCAGACCGGAATCAAGCATCCTAGGACCGGTTTCTGGCTATCAGCCTTCATCAGCCTGGATAGCTTGACTCCAGTGGTGTGGGGAGCCTGGGACTCACGCCTGAGTATACCCAGCACACTCGGGGGGGAAATTACAAAAAACACAGTTGATGAACAGAATGTAGAACAATGCCAAACATTCACTACAGTACAATGATCTGGGCCTAAATCCATCGTTTTTTTGTACTCCACACCACCCTGAGTTAGACACTGGCTATATGCAAATCAGCTCTGACCCTGTGCCTCATGGGAACAGTCCAGTCCGAACTACCAAGTCATGTCTTTCCCAGACCGGAATCAAGCATCCAAGGACCGGTTTCTGGCTATCAGCCTTCATCAGCCTGGATAGCGTGACTCCTGTGGTGTTGAGAGCCTGGGACTCACGCCTGAGTATACCCAGCACACTCGGGGTGAAAATTGCAAAAAACACAGTTGATGGACAGAATGTAGAACAATGTCATACATTCACACCAGTACAAGGATCTGGGCCTAAATCCATCGTTTTTTTGCACGCCACACCACCCTGGGTTAGACACTGGCTATATGCAAATCAGCTCTGACCCTGTGCCTCATGGGAACAGTCCAGTCCGAACTACCAAGCCATGTCTTTCCCAGGCCGGAATCAAGCATCCAAGGACCGGTTTCTGGCTATCAGCCTTCATCAGCCTGGATAGCTTGACTCCAGTGGTGTGGAGAGCCTGGGACTCACGCCTGAGTATACCCAGCACACTCGGGGTGAAAATTGCAAAAAACACAGTTGATGGACAGAATGTAGAACAATGTCATACATTCACCCCAGTACAAGGATCTGGGCCTAAATATATCGTTTTTTTGCACTCCACACCACCCTGGGTTAGACACTGGCTATATGCAAATCAGCTCTGACCATGTGCCTCATGGGAACAGTCCAGTCCGATCTACCAAGCCATGTCTTTCCCAGACCGGAATCAAGCATCCTAGGACCGGTTTCTGGCTATCAGCCTTCATCAGCCTGGATAGCTTGACTCCAGTGGTGTGGAGAGCCTGGGACTCACGCCTGAGTATACCCAGCACACTCGGGGGGAAAATTACAAAAAACACAGTTGATGAACAGAATGTAGAACAATGTCATACATTCACTACAGTACAAGGATCTGGGCCTAAATCCATCGTTTTTTTGTACTCCACACCACCCTGAGTTAGACACTGGCTATATGCAAATCAGCTCTGACCCTGTGCCTCATGGGAACAGTCCAGTCCGAACTACCAAGCCATGTCTTTCCCAGACCGGAATCAAGCATCCAAGGACCGGTTTCTGGCTATCAGCATTCATCAGCCTGGATAGCTTGACTCCAGTGGTGTGGAGAGCCTGGGACTCACGCCTGAGTATACCCAGCACACTCAGGGTGAAAATTGCAAAAAACACAGTTGATGGACAGAATGTAGAACAATGTCATACATTCACACCAGTACAAGGATCTGGGCCTAAATCCATCGTTTTTTTGCACTTCACATCACCCAGGGTTAGACACTGGCTATATGCAAATCAGCTCTGACCCTGTGCCTCATGGGAACAGTCCAGTCCGAACTACCAAGCGATGTCTTTCCCAGACCGGAATCAAGCATCCAAGGACCGGTTTCTGGCTATCAGCCTTCATCAGCCTGGATAGCTTGACTTCAGTGGTGTGGAGAGCCTGGGACTCACGCCTGAGTATACCCAGCACACTCGGGGTGAAAATTGCAAAAAACACAATTGATGGACAGAATGTAGAACAATGTCATACATTCACCCCAGTACAAGGATCTGGGCCTAAATCCATCGTTTTTTTGCACTCCACACCACCCTGGGTTAGACACTGGCTATATGCAAATCAGCTCTGACCCTGTGCCTCATGGGAACAGTCCAGTCCGAACAACCAAGCCATGTCTTTCCCAGACCGGAATCACGCATCCAAGGACCGGTTTCTGGCTATCAGCCTTCATCAGTCTGGATAGATTGACTCTAGTGGTGTGGAGAGCCTGGGACTCACGCCTGAGTATACCCAGCACACTCGGGGTGAAAATTGCAAAAAACACAGTTGATGGACAGAATGGAGAACAATGTCATACATTCACCCCAGTACAAGGATCTGGGCCTAAATCCATCGTTTTTTTGCACTCCAAACCACCCTGGGTTAGACACTGGCTATATGCAAATCAGCTCTGACCCTGTGCCTCATGGGAACAGTCCAGTCCGAACTACCAAGCCATGTCTTTCCCAGACCGGAATCAAGCATCCAAGGACCGGTTTCTGGCTATCAGCCTTCATCAGCCTGCATAGCTTGACTCCAGTGGTGTGGAGAGCCTGGTACTCACGCCTGAGTATACCCAGCACACTCGGGGTGAAAATTGCAAAAAACACAGTTGATGGACAGAATGTAGAACAATGTCATACATTCACCCCAGTACAAGGATCTGGGCCTAAATCCATCGTTTTTTTGCATGCCACACCACCCTGGGTTAGACACTGGCTATATGCAAATCAGCTCTGACCCTGTGCCTCATGGGAACAGTCCAGTCCGAACTACCAAGCCATGTCTTTCCCAGGCCAGAATCAAGCATCCAAGGACCGGTTTCTGGCTATCAGCCTTCATCAGCCTGGATAGCTTGACTCCAGTGGTGTGGAGAGCCAGGGACTCACGCCTGAGTATACCCAGCACACTCGGGGTGAAAATTGCAAAAAACACAGTGGATGGACAGAATGTAGAACAATGTCATACATTCACTCCAGTACAAGGATCTGGGCCTAAATCCATCGTTTTTTTGCATTCCACACCACCCTGGGTTAGACACTGGCTATATACAAATCAGCTCTGACCCTGTGCCTCATGGGAACAGTCCAGTCCGAACTACCAAGCCATGTCTTTCCCAGACCGGAATCAAGCATCCAAGGACCGGTTTGTGGCTATCAGCCTTTATCAGCCTGGATAGCTTGACTCCAGTGGTGAGGAGAGCCTGGGACTCACGCCTGAGTATACCCAGCACACTGGGGGTGAAAATTGCAAAAAACACAGTTGATGGACAGAATGTAGAACAATGTCATACATTCACCCCAGTACAAGGATCTGGGCCTAAATCCATCGTTTTTTTGCACTCCACACCACCCTGGGTTAGACACTGGCTATATGCAAATCAGCTCTGACCCTGTGCCTCATGGGAACAGTCCAGTCCGAACTACCAAGCCATGTCTTTCCCAGACCGCAATCAAGCATCCAAGGACCGGTTTCTGGCTATCAGCCTTCATCAGCCTGCATAGCTTGACTCCAGTGGTGTGGAGAGCCTGGGACTCACGCCTGAGTATACCCAGCACACTCGGGGTGAAAATTGCAAAAAACACAGTTGATGGACAGAATGTAGAACAATGTCATACATTCACCCCAGTACAAGGATCTGGGCCTAAATCCATCGTTTTTTTTGCATGCCACACCACCCTGGGTTAGACACTGGCTATATGCAAATCAGCTCTGACCCTGTGCCTCATGGGAACAGTCCAGTCCGAACTACCAAGCCATGTCTTTCCCAGGCCAGAATCAAGCATCCAAGGACCGGTTTCTGGCTATCAGCCTTCATCAGCCTGGATAGCTTGACTCCAGTGGTGTGGAGAGCCTGGGACTCACGCCTGAGTATACCCAGCACACTCGGCGTGCAAATTGCAAAAAACACAGTTGATGGACAGAATGTAGAACAATGTCATACATTCACTCCAGTACAAGGATCTGGGCCTAAATCCATCGTTTTTTTGCATTCCACACCACCCTGGGTTAGACACTGGCTATATACAAATCAGCTCTGACCCTGTGCCTCATGGGAACAGTCCAGTCCGAACTACCAAGCCATATCTTTCCCAGACCGGAATCAAGCATCCAAGGACCGGTTTGTGGCTATCAGCCTTCATCAGCCTGGATAGCTTGACTCCAGTGGTGTGGAGAGCCTGGGACTCACGCCTGAGTATACCCAGCACACTGGGGGTGAAAATTGCAAAAAACACAGTTGATGGACAGAATGTAGAACAATGTCATACATTCACCCCAGTACAAGGATCTGGGCCTAAATCCATCGTTTTTTTGCACTCCACACCACCCTGGGTTAGACACTGGCTATATGCAAATCACTGACCCTGTGCCTCATGGGAACAGTCCAGTCCGAACTACCAAGCCATGTCTTTCCCAGACCGGAATCAAGCATCCTAGGACCGGTTTCTGGCTATCAGCCTTCATCAGCCTGGATAGCTTGACACCAGTGGTGTGGAGAGCCTGGGACTCACGCCTGAGTATACCCAGCACACTCGGGGGGAAAATTACAAAAAACACAGTTGATGAACAGAATGTAGAACAATGTCATACATTCACTACAGTACAAGGATCTGGGCCTAAATCCATTGTTTTTTTGTACTGCACACCACCCTGGGTTAGACACTGGCTATATGCAAATCAGCTCTGACCCTGTGCCTCATGGGAACAGTCCAGTCCGAACTACCAAGCCATGTCTTTCCCAGACCGGAATCAAGCATCCAAGGACCGGTTTCTGGCTATCAGCCTTCATCAGTCTGGATAGCTTGACTCCAGTGGTGTTGAGAGCCTGGGACTCACGCCTGAGTATACCCAGCACACTCGGGGTGAAAATTGCAAAAAACACAGTTGATGGACAGAATGTAGAACAATGTCATACATTCACCCCAGTACAAGGATCTGGGCCTAAATCCATCGTTTTTTTGCACTCCACACCACCCTGGGTTAGACACTGGCTATATGCAAATCAGCTCTGACCCTGTGCCTCATGGGAACAGTCCAGTCCGAACTACCAAGCCATGTCTTTCCCAGACCGGAATCAAGCATCCAAGGACCGGTTTCTGGCTATCAGCCTTCATCTGCCTGGATAGCTTGACTAAAGTGGTGTGGAGAGCCTGGGACTCACGCCTGAGTATACCCAGCACACTCGGGGTGAAAATTGCAAAAAACACAGTTGATGGACAGAATGTAGAACAATGTCATACATTCAACCCAGTACAAGGATCTGGGCCTAAATCCATCGTTTTTTTGCACGCCACACTACCCTGGGTTAGACACTGGCTATATGCAAATCAGCTCTGACCCTGTGCCTCATGGGAACAGTCCAGTCCGAACTACCAAGCCATGTCTTTCCCAGACCGGAATCAAGCATCCAAGGACCGGTTTCTGGCTATCAGCCTTCATCAGCCTGGATAGCTTGACTACAGTGGTGTGGAGAGCCTGGGACTCACGCCTGAGTATACCCAGCACCCTCGGGGTGAAAATTGCAAAAAACACAGTTGATGGACAGAATGTAGAACAATGTCATACATTCACCCCAGTACAAGGATCTGGGCCTAAATCTATCGTTTTTTTGCACTCCACACCACCCTGGGTTAGACACTGGCTATATGCAAATCAGCTCTGACCCTGTGCCTCATGGGAACAGTCCAGTCCGATCTACCAAGCCATGTCTTTCCCAGACCGGAATCAAGCATCCTAGGACCGGTTTCTGGCTATCAGCCTTCATCAGCCTGGATAGCTTGACTCCAGTGGTGTGGAGAGCCTGGGACTCACGCCTGAGTATACCCAGCACACTCGGGGGGAAAATTACAAAAAACACAGTTGATGAACAGAATGTAGAACAATGCCAAACATTCACTACAGTACAAGGATCTGGGCCTAAATCCATCGTTTTTTTGTACTCCACACCACCCTGAGTTAGACACTGGCTATATGCAAATCAGCTCTGACCCTGTGCCTCATGGGAACAGTCCAGTCCGAACTACCAAGTCATGTCTTTCCCAGACCGGAATCAAGCATCCAAGGACCGGTTTCTGGCTATCAGCCTTCATCAGCCTGGATAGCGTGACTCCAGTGGTGTTGAGAGCCTGGGACTCACGCCTGAGTATACCCAGCACACTCGGGGTGAAAATTGCAAAAAACACAGTTGATGGACAGAATGTAGAACAATGTCATACATTCACACCAGTACAAGGATCTGGGCCTAAATCCATCGTTTTTTTGCACGCCACACCACCCTGGGTTAGACACTGGCTATATGCAAATCAGCTCTGACCCTGTGCCTCATGGGAACAGTCCAGTCCGAACTACCAAGCCATGTCTTTCCCAGGCCGGAATCAAGCATCCAAGGACCGGTTTCTGGCTATCAGCCTTCATCAGCCTGGATAGCTTGACTCCAGTGGTGTGGAGAGCCTGGGACTCACGCCTGAGTATACCCAGCACACTAGGGGTGAAAATTGCAAAAAACACAGTTGATGGACAGAATGTAGAACAATGTCATACATTCACCCCAGTACAAGGATCTGGGCCTAAATCTATCGTTTTTTTGCACTCCACACCACCCTGGGTTAGACACTGGCTATATGCAAATCAGCTCTGACCCTGTGCCTCATGGGAACAGTCCAGTCCGATCTACCAAGCCATGTCTTTCCCAGACCGGAATCAAGCATCCTAGGACCGGTTTCTGGCTATCAGCCTTCATCAGCCTGGATAGCTTGACTCCAGTGGTGTGGAGAGCCTGGGACTCACGCCTGAGTATACCCAGCACACTCGGGGGGAAAATTACAAAAAACACAGTTGATGAACAGAATGTAGAACAATGTCATACATTCACTACAGTACAAGGATCTGGGCCTAAATCCATCGTTTTTTTGTACTCCACACCACCCTGAGTTAGACACTGGCTATATGCAAATCAGCTCTGACCCTGTGCCTCATGGGAACAGTCCAGTCCGAACTACCAAGCCATGTCTTTCCCAGACCGGAATCAAGCATCCAAGGACCGGTTTCTGGCTATCAGCATTCATCAGCCTGGATAGCTTGACTCCAGTGGTGTGGAGAGCCTGGGACTCACGCCTGAGTATACCCAGCACACTCGGGGTGAAAATTGCAAAAAACACAGTTGATGGACAGAATGTAGAACAATGTCATACATTCACCCCAGTAAAAGGATCTGGGCCTAAATCCATCGTTTTTTTGCACTTCACATCACCCTGGGTTAGACACTGGCTATATGCACATCAGCTCTGACCCTGTGCCTCATGGGAACAGTCCAGTCCGAACTACCAAGCGATGTCTTTCCCAGACCGGAATCAAGCATCCAAGGACCGGTTTCTGGCTATCAGCCTTCATCAGCCTGGATAGCTTGACTTCAGTGGTGTGGAGAGCCTGGGACTCACGCCTGAGTATACCCAGCACACTCGGGGTGAAAATTGCAAAAAACACAGTTGATGGACAGAATGTAGAACAATGTCATACATTCACCCCAGTACAAGGATCTGGGCCTAAATCCATCGTTTTTTTGCACTCCACACCACCCTGGGTTAGACACTGGCTATATGCAAATCAGCTCTGACCCTGTGCCTCATGGGAACAGTCCAGTCCGAACAACCAAGCCATGTCTTTCCCAGACCGGAATCACGCATCCAAGGACCGGTTTCTGGCTATCAGCCTTCATCAGTCTGGATAGATTGACTCCAGTGGTGTGGAGAGCCTGGGACTCACGACTGAGTATACCCAGCACACTCGGGGTGAAAATTGAAAAAACACAGTTGATGGACAGAATGGAGAACAATGTCATACATTCACCCCAGTACAAGGATCTGGGCCTAAATCCATCGTTTTTTTGCACTCCAAACCACCCTGGGTTAGACACTGGCTATATGCAAATCAGCTCTGACCCTGTGCCTCATGGGAACAGTCCAGTCCGAACTACCAAGCCATGTCTTTCCCAGACCGGAATCAAGCATCCAAGGACCGGTTTCTGGCTATCAGCCTTCATCAGCCTGCATAGCTTGACTCCAGTGGTGTGGAGAGCCTGGGACTCACGCCTGAGTATACCCAGCACACTCGGTGTGAAAATTGCAAAAAACACAGTTGATGGACAGAATGTAGAACAATGTCATACATTCACCCCAGTACAAGGATCTGGGCCTAAATCCATCGTTTTTTTGCATGCCACACCACCCTGGGTTAGACACTGGCTATATGCAAATCAGCTCTGACCCTGTGCCTCATGGGAACAGTCCAGTCCGAACTACCAAGCCATGTCTTTCCCAGGCCAGAATCAAGCATCCAAGGACCGGTTTCTGGCTATCAGCCTTCATCAGCCTGGATAGCTTGACTCCAGTGGTGTGGAGAGCCTGGGACTCACGCCTGAGTATACCCAGCACACTCGGGGTGAAAATTGCAAAAAACACAGTTGATGGACAGAATGTAGAACAATGTCATACATTCACTCCAGTACAAGGATCTGGGCCTAAATCCATCGTTTATTTGCATTCCACACCACCCTGGGTTAGACACTGGCTATATACAAATCAGCTCTGACCCTGTGCCTCATGGGAACAGTCCAGTCCGAACTACCAAGCCATGTCTTTCCCAGACCGGAATCAAGCATCCAAGGACCGGTTTGTGGCTATCAGCCTTTATCAGCCTGGATAGCTTGACTCCAGTGGTGTGGAGAGCCTGGGACTCACGCCTGAGTATACCCAGCACACTGGGGGTGAAAATTGCAAAAAACACAGTTGATGGACAGAATGTAGAACAATGTCATACATTCAACCCAGTACAAGGATCTGGGCCTAAATCCATCGTTTTTTTGCACTCCACACCACCCTGGGTTAGACACTGGCTATATGCAAATCGCTGACCCTGTGCCTCATGGGAACAGCCCAGTCTGAACTACCAAGCCATGTCTTTCACAGACCGGAATCAAGCATCCAAGGACCGGTTTCTGGCTATCAGCCTTCATCAGCCTCGATAGCTTGACTCCAGTGGTGTGGATAGCCTGGGACTCACGCCTGAGTATACCCAGCACACTCGGGGTGAAAATTGCAAAAAACACAGTTGATGGACAGAACGTAGAACAATGTCATACATTCACCCCAGTACAAGGATCTGGGCCTAAATCCATCGTTGTTTTGCACTCCACACCACCCTGGGTTAGACACTGGCTATATGCAAATCAGCTCTGACCCTGTGCCTCATGGGAACAGTCCAGTCCGAACTACCAAGCCATGTCTTTCCCAGGCCGGAATCAAGCATCCAAGGACCGGTTTCTGGCTATCAGCCTTCATCAGCCTGGATAGCTTGACTCCAGTGGTGTGGAGAGCCTGGGACTCACGCCTGAGTATACCCAGCACACTCGGGGTGAAAATTGCAAAAAACACAGTTGATGGACAGAATGTAGAACAATGTCATACATTCACCCCAGTACAAGGATCTGGGCCTAAATCTATCGTTTTTTTGCACTCCACACCACCCTGGGTTAGACACTGGCTATATGCAAATCAGCTCTGACCCTGTGCCTCATGGGAACAGTCCAGTCCGATCTACCAAGCCATGTCTTTCCCAGACCGGAATCAAGCATCCTAGGACCGGTTTCTGGCTATCAGCCTTCATCAGCCTGGATAGCTTGACTCCAGTGGTGTGGAGAGCCTGGGACTCACGCCTGAGTATACCCAGCACACTCGGGGGGAAAATTACAAAAAACACAGTTGATGAACAGAATGTAGAACAATGTCATACATTCACTACAGTACAAGGATCTGGGCCTAAATCCATCGTTTTTTTGTACTCCACACCACCCTGAGTTAGACACTGGCTATATGCAAATCAGCTCTGACCCTGTGCCTCATGGGAACAGTCCAGTCCGAACTACCAAGCCATGTCTTTCCCAGACCGGAATCAAGCATCCAAGGACCGGTTTCTGGCTATCAGCATTCATCAGCCTGGATAGCTTGACTCCAGTGGTGTGGAGAGCCTGGGACTCACGCCTGAGTATACCCAGCACACTCGGGGTGAAAATTGCAAAAAACACAGTTGATGGACAGAATGTAGAACAATGTCATACATTCACCCCAGTACAAGGATCTGGGCCTAAATCCATCGTTTTTTTGCACTTCTCATCACTCTGGGTTAGACACTGGCTATATGCAAATCAGCTCTGACCCTGTGCCTCATGGGAACAGTCGAGTCCGAACTACCAAGCGATGTCTTTCCCAGACCGGAATCAAGCATCCAAGGACCGGTTTCTGGCTATCAGCCTTCATCAGCCTGGATAGCTTGACTTCAGGGGTGTGGAGAGCCTGGGACTCACGCCTGAATATACCCAGCACACTCGGGGTGAAAATTGCAAAAAACACAGTTGATGCACAGAATGTAGAACAATGTCATACATTCACCCCAGTACAAGGATCTGGGCCTAAATCCATCGTTTTTTTGCACTCCACACCACCCTTGGTTAGACACTGGCTATATGCAAATCAGCTCTGACCCTGTGCCTCATGGGAACAGTCCAGTCCGAACAACCAAGCCATGTCTTTCCCAGACCGGAATCACGCATCCAAGGACCGGTTTCTGGCTATCAGCCTTCATCAGTCTGGATAGATTGACTCCAGTGGTGTGGAGAGCCTGGGACTCACGCCTGAGTATACCCAGCACACTCGGGGTGAAAATTGCAAAAAACACAGTTGATGGACAGAATGGAGAACAATGTCATACATTCACCCCAGTACAAGGATCTGGGCCTAAATCCATCGTTTTTTTGCACTCCAAACCACCCTGGGTTAGACACTGGCTATATGCAAATCAGCTCTGACCCTGTGCCTCATGGGAGCAGTCCAGTCCGAACTACCAAGCCATGTCTTTCCCAGACCGGAATCAAGCATCCAAGGACCGGTTTCTGGCTATCAGCCTTCATCAGCCTGCATAGCTTGACTCCAGTGGTGTGGAGAGCCTGGGACTCACGCCTGAGTATACCCAGCACACTCGGGGTGAAAATTGCAAAAAACACAGTTGATGGACAGAATGTAGAACAATGTCATACATTCACCCCAGTACAAGGATATGGGCCTAAATCCATCGTTTTTTTGCATGCCACACCACCCTGGGTTAGACACTGGCTATATGCAAATCAGCTCTGACCCTGTGCCTCATGGGAACAGTCCAGTCCGAACTACCAAGCCATGTCTTTCCCAGGCCAGAATCAAGCATCCAAGGACCGGTTTCTGGCTATCAGCCTTCATCAGCCTGGATAGCTTGACTCCAGTGGTGTGGAGAGCCTGGGACTCACGCCTGAGTATTGAGGAAATATAAATTTTATGGTCAAGATTGTGTTCCCTAGCGTGTACCCCACCGGCTCCATGTACCAGCTTAAAGTGCATGTAACTTCCCTCCTGTGCCAGCTACGAAGACGCAAATACATTTGCGTCCAACGTCAACATGTCCTCTTTCAGACCCACCCTGAATGGGTTGAATAGTCCGTTCCTAAGTATACTATGCCAACGTCTTTTTGTAGTGTACCTTACACGTTTTTCAGCTCTGGCAAAGTAGGCCCTGAATTTCTGCCATCAAGCCATTTTTCTGGCTTCTGACTCTGAAAACCTCAGCCCAGGCTGCCTCTGTACCCGTGAACTCTGACTTACTTCCAGCGCGGCCCACCGTGCTCAGCTCAGCCTGCTGCCTGCCAAGACTGACTATAACCTTCGAGTTATCTGTTCCGCTCCTCGAAAATACATTCCTGCCTACTAGCTTCAGTAAACATCCCCCTCATCTGCAGAGCAAAGGGCCATCCTGTCTCGTGCAAGTAATTCATAGCCTCTGTTACCATGCTCCCATGGAAGGCCCATGCCCCCACGCTTCTCATGCAGACACTCAGGCGCTTATACACGCACTCACAGTCAGTATAGAATAGCTTCTGCCCCAGAGACCTTTCCCTCCAGATAGTATGGTTCCCAAACATCAGATATCAGATATGATAGAAGTACAAGTTGATCTGACATGCCAGACTTCTGTCTCTTTCCGTCAGTGTAAATGTCAAGTTCCCTGCACCCTCCAGTTTCACGTCAATCACACGTCATGCAGCTGCGCGCGCATCCAAGCTTCCGATTTCTGCTGACATTGCAACATTTCTGTTAGTGCCACCCCTTCTGTGACACCTACCTGGTGACGTTTCTAGCACACACCTCTAATTCACGCCTAGTTCACGCCTTCTGATTACGTATTGCTAACACGTGGATGCTGTTATCTTGTCTTCTCTCAGCTGTTACGCCTACCATACGTTTTTTCATGACAATGAATTAAGTATATAAGCTATGTACTGTCAATAAAATGCGGCGCGCACTCTTCTATCCCTTCCTGAACCCTGTGTGGTTGCGGGAACATGATAGCCAAGTCATGACCATTCCTTTTTAAGGAATAAAACCCCTAAGAACTCTAACACCACGGACTCTGCCTCCTTCTTTCCGATTGAGTTATTATTGATTAAGTACTTACCTGTATAGAAATTATGATAGTAAATTAAATATTTACGACATTTTGGCGCCCGAATAGGGACCCCTCCCCCACCTCACGCGCCGGTTGGTGCATTGCAAGCTCTGTCCCCTGCCATCAGTTAGAAGGAACTACGCGTACTGGCAGGATTTCCTGCATCTCCCTCTGGCCCACGGAGGTGACGAAGACTGCGATTAGTACCCAGACGAGGCGGTGAGGAGTGCGGAGGATCCCGAGCAGAGCCTAGCCGAAAGAAGCAAGGTCCGAGGTGTCAAGAGGCCCACCAGTTTTCCGAAGTTTTCCGAAGTTTTCCGAAGTTGAGCCGAGTCCAGTCCAGTCGAGTTTTCCGAGGCCTTCCGATTTCCGTGCTTCCCGGTGAGTACCATTGCTGGGTCGTATCAAGACGGGTTTGGGTACACAAGTCCGGTCTGCACTGTTTTTAGACAGTGTATCTGTGCTGTTTAGCAGTACCTCCGTTATTTCAAGGTCTGCACTGTTTTTAGACAGTGTATCTGTGCTGTTTAGCAGTACATAAGTATAAAGGGGTAGTGATATATGTTTTAAATGTTTTTTCATGTGATTAATGTCGTGGTATGAGTGTGACTGTTTTCTATGTGCATTATTGTGCGTTCTTGTATAAATAGCTGTATTCAGTATTAAGTAGGTAAGATCGAGTTTTCAGTACTAAGTCGAAACAAGATGCCGTTTTTCAACAAGTTAAAGCAGATAGGAACTAGGAAAGGGATACTGGAGGAAGAAATTCCTATTCCCCCTAGGGACACTCCAGGAAACTTCATGTACCACAAGCATGGCTTAGATGCCATATTGTATCTAGATTTATGGGCCGATTATACAAAACATCTAGACGAGAGACACAGATGGCCAGTTACTGGAACATGGGATGCTGAGTGCATCATGAAAGTAGAGGAAGCACTATGGAAAAAGAAAGCCAGACAATCTCAAAAGGACGCCATAGAGTTTTGGCGTAAGGAATCACATAAGCGTGCTGAAAAGGCACTACGTAGAGAAGACAGACTTAGAGAATCAGATAAAGCCCAAGAAAACGAATTAGTTACCGAAGGGATCCGAGTAAAAACAGAGCAAGTAGACCGTGCACGAAATAACCTCGTAAACGGTATGTATTTCGCGGCCGAGGGTTCGCCTGAGGCCATTTCAGAAATACCGAAAAATCTGCCGTCACCATTGGTACCAACTAAAGTAAATCACAGGACCACTAAAGACATATTCCTGAATTCCTATCTAGAGGATGTAGCACCCGCTTACACCAATCTGCCTGTCCGCGCCCTGCCTAACGACAGGGATGGGGGTGGTAACCCGCCCCAAGATCATATTCCGCCAGTACCACAACAGATTCCTCCACCTCCACCACTTCCCGCAGTTAAAATAGATCTACCGAAACCACGTCTACCTGACGCTACCAAAGGACAAATTCAAGTTCAGATACAGACTCCTCAGAGAGATAATGCCCAAGCTTCCGCTTCAGGAGGTGCGACGGGGGGTCTTCACACCCCACCATTGACACACAGAGTAAACCTTAGGGATATGCAGAGTCCTCTCACGTTCAAGTCACCCCGTCTTGACATACTCAAAGAAAAACTTTCAGTTTGCAGATATGATCCAGTACCCGGCAAAAACGACAGAATGATGATGGCCTCACTACGGTTAAGATCTGCTACTGATTTCCTGCTGTTATTTGCAGGGATGAAGGAGCGCCTAGATAGAATATATCAGTTCATTCAGACTGGTAAAGACCCTGACAGTGTTAAGGATGCCATGGAGCATCAGAAAGTTGACATTCAAGCACAGATACTACGTTTTTTCATAAATTGCCTAATAAGAGAAAGAGATAGGCCTGGGACAGATCAGAGCGAGTTAGATGCACTAAACAAGTGGGGTCAAAATATATCTGAAGGAAAACATGATAAGGGGGCTTGCATAGCCAGTATGTACAAGAAAATAAGAAAAGCAGTGATAGAAATGCACGAAAAAGAGAAAGAAAGGGCCTCCTCCGAGGAGGAGGAAGAACTCGAAGAATCAGAAAAGACTACAGATACTATAGCGTATGTAGGTAAGGGAACTTACCTTAGGAAAGGTATCCGTCCGGAAAGCAAGAAAGTTTTTTTCTCTGCCTTAACCAACCCGAATTCTTCTGAACACCAGTTTCAGGAAACTGATAAAAGACTCCGAGACCGAGTGGGGTACCACATACTAAATTCAATGGATGAACAGGAATTAGCCCGGTCAGCCATATTATGGGCTGAAAATCCGGATATGTATAATGATGACACTGTAGCACAGACATTCCTGAACCTCTCCCCAGACGAGCAGAAATTAGCAGGTGTATACATGATGCAGCACCTCCTCACGAAATACAGAAATAAACATTCCGATCCAGGTCCCTTACACGAAACTCTAGAAGCACTACTCATGGATAGATGGAGAGGTCTAAGTACCAAGTTAATACAAATAATTCTAGAACAACGACATAGATATGACACTTTTGTAAGGTCTGAATACGTTCCCGCTCCACCCCCAGAAAGAAAAATGTATCGTATGGAATGCCTGAGTGGCATTGAAAGTCAGAACCCCTTACGAGAAGTACACCCAGTTATGGGTGAGGATCATCTCTTGAAACGCGTGTATGTACACACGCCACTGACTAAGTTAGAACTGTTAGAAATGAAGAAACTAGTCCCGAGCCATGATAAAGACCCTGCAGGTTTCCACAGAGAGCTTAAAGACATGTTACTGATGGGGGATTACACATATGAAGATATCATGAAAATGTTAAAGGTACTGCTGCCTACGGGCATATACGAGAAACTCAAGGAAAAGGAATGGGAGGTGGGAGACAAAAAGATTGTATGGGCAGAAATAGAAGACGAAGAGAGCAAGCGTGTCCCAGGGGTAGGCCTCGGGGACAAAACTAAAGCATTACCAGGTTTAATAGTACAGGTTCTGCCAAGATTACTAGCAACTAGAAAAGAAGACTGGGATGCAATCTCAGCATGTAAACAGAAACCCGACGAAGATACTAGTGACTTTTATTCAAGATTCGAGAAATGTTTTATTATTAATAGTGGTCTTAAACCAAGTAGCGAATCGTACCCGCATCTTTTTGTATCAAAGCTAGTCGAGAATTCCCTGTTAGCAGTTAAAAACCGTGTATACAAGGTCGAGAGTACATGGCAAGCAAATACGCCATCACAGATGTTACAAATGTTACAATACCATCAGAATAGAATTAGAGAAGAACAAGATCAGGAACAGAAACGTATGAAAGACACAAAAATGAAAATGTTAGTAGCCCAGTCGGTACATACCGACGGAAATAGGAAAGGTACGAATCAGACAAATCATTCCGCAGGTCCTGTTAAAGGGACGTGCAATTATTGCAAACAGCCAGGTCACTACGTACATGAATGCCCAGTTCTGAAACACAATATAGCAACAGGTAAAACCAAAGAGAGACCGCATCCACCAAGACAAGATCAGGTCCAGCAACAGACTCCACAGAATGTACAGACCTCACAGAACACACAGCCTATGCATGCTTCATCCCATACAGCACAGACAGTAGCGGTATCTCAGCCACAGCCTCTTGCCGCGACTCAGCAAGTTTCCCAACAAATGTACCAGTATGCCCAATCTGCTTACCCCGATTACCAGCGATACACATGAAACAGCCTAGAGAGGGAATTTGGCTTGCCTCTTATTGAAATTCCTGTAGATCAAGAAGGTCCTTATGTACACAGTCAAGTATTGGGAAAAGATAGAAAGTTTTTAATTGACACAGGGGCAAGCCGCACCACAATCAGTCATGACGAAGTCCCAGGGGCACCCCTCTCAGGCTCACAGAATGTTTCCCTTGGTTTTTCAGGACAGCCCATTATAAATGAAGTATCAGAACCAGTCCCCCTGGCTGTGGGTCCATTATCACGTGTTACAGACTTGTTACTTACGAAATCATGTCCAGAAAATCTGTTAGGAATTAAAACATTGAAGGCTTTAGGAGCTATAATATGCTGTTCCCCGGAGGGAGTTAGACTTTTTCTGCGGGATTTCAAGGGTCATTATGTTTTGCGAGAATTCGATGTCAGATTGAAAAATGTACCAGATCACTTGTGGGCAACAGGCCCAACTGATGTAGGTTGTATGCATATCACACCATACCGTGTTACACTCAAGGCAGGAGTTGTTCTACCACGAATCAGACAATACAAGTTACCACCCGATGCTGTAGTGGCTTTACTGAAAATCATTGAAGAGCTCATTGCCCAAGGAGTGGTCGTAGAGACCGACTCCAATATCTGTAATTCACCCATCATTCCAATTCTTAAACGTACTGATCCCAATGCACCGCCAGTATATCGGCTGGTGATTGATCTTCGAGAGCTGAATAAATGTATTGTACCACAATACCCTGTGGTCCCCGATATCTCTTCCTTATTGACTGCTATTGATTCAGAAGCGACGTTCTTTACTGTAATTGATCTCAAGAACGCCTTCTTTAGTGTAACGATTGATCCAGAGAGCCAATATCTCTTCGGATTCAGTTTAACTGGACGAAGTTTCAAATTTTCCCGCGCACCTCAAGGATTCACAGAAAGCCCCAGCATCTATAGTCAAGCACTGAAAAGACAACTAGATTGTATTCAAATGCCAGTTAACACTGCTTTACTGCAATACGTCGATGATCTGCTGATCACCGCCCGAAGTGAGCCCGAATGTGAACAAGCATCACTGACAGTTTTA
Organism: Lissotriton vulgaris; assembly: GCF_964263255.1. Classification (NCBI taxonomy): domain Eukaryota; kingdom Metazoa; phylum Chordata; class Amphibia; order Caudata; family Salamandridae; genus Lissotriton; species Lissotriton vulgaris. The sequence goes on along the minus strand of NC_141696.1, from coordinate 820,480,520 downwards.
CATTTCCTGGCAGACAAGGGACACAAGGTGTCTCCTTCGAAGCTGCAATTCTGTGTTCAGCAAGTTGTATACTTGGGTCACTTGCTGTCCAAAGTGGGGAGACAGCTCACTCCCGACCGCATTCAGTTAATTGTAAATATGCCACGACCCCAGACACAAAAGGAAGTGCGGGCCTTCATAGGCCTCACCTCGTACTGCAGACAATGGATTCCTCAATATGCATTTCTAGCTAAACCACTCATCCAGTTAACGACACAGGAGGCAGCGACTTCGATTGTCCTCCCTTGGACTCAGGAACATACACAAGCCTTTGAGGAACTGAAGAAAGCATTATGTCAAGCACCAGTTTTAGCAACACCATGTTACAGCAAGCCGTTTACACTTTTTGTTACAGAACGTGATGGTACAGCATCATCTGCCCTCACCCAAGATCAAGCAGGTTCATATAAGCCTTGCGCTTATTTTTCAAGTACATTGGATTCAGTAGCCCAGGCACTCCCTGCGTGCTTAAAGTCTGTAGCAGCAACAGCATTAGCAATCAGACAGAGTGATTCAATTGTCCTAGGGCATCAGTTAACAGTACAAGTTCCACATTCTGTAGAGGTTCTTTTAAACAGAACCCAGACTCAACACTTGACTATAGCACGACTGACAGGTTATGAATTGACGCTATTCCAGCCACACATAGAAATCAGACGTTGCAGCATTCTGAACCCCGCAACACTGTTACCTACAATTATGACAGATCCAGCCCCGCATGATTGTATAGAAATCATTAATGCAGTAACAAAGCCCCGACGAGACTTAACAGATGTTCCACTGACAAATCCAGACCTGACACTTTATGTGGATGGTTCATGTATGAGAACAAGTACAGGAGAATTAGTGGCCGCGTATGCCGTGACCACTGAAACCGAAGTAAAAGAAACACATCGTATTGACACACTGTCCGCTCAAGCAGCAGAGCTTATTGCTCTGACCCGAGCCTGTATTCTAGCCAAAAACAGAAATGTCAACATATATACTGATTCCCGTTATGCGTTCGGAGTTGTACACGACTTCGGCATGTTATGGCAAGAACGAGGTTTTCTGACCTCTCATGGTGCCAAGATCCAACATGGTCCCCTCATTCAAGCACTGTTAGAAGCAATACATCTGCCATCAGGCATATCCGTCATGAAGTGTAAAGCACATACTAAAGTTACAAATTCTGTTTCACAGGGTAACGACCTGGCAGACCAGACAGCAAAACATACAGCATTGACTCACACCCAGACAACTGACATGACAAAGACAATAGGACCGACAAATTGTATGACAGTCAGGGATCCCACACTAGATGTAATCGATATTCAGGCACATGCTACTCCAGATGAAATAAAGAAATGGACTGAACTAGGAGGGATTCAAACAGAACAAGGTTGGATGACGAAGGGAAAATCTACATGGTTTCTCCCTGATTCTATGGTTCAAGTCATGGTTAATACAGCACATAGTCCAGCACACCTAGGAGAAAAAGCAATGCTAGACAGTTTACAAAATCTTTGGAGCAATAAACACTTACGAGCAGCAGCAAAACAGAAAGTGCGTACTTGCATGATCTGTTGTCAGTTCAATCCAGGTAAAAGCGTCCCTGTAGAGCAAGGTGGATTTCATCCTCCCGATCACCCTTTTGAAGTCCTCCAGATGGATTATATCCAGATGGACCGTTGTCGAGGATTCAAATATGTCCTCATAATTGTTTGTGCACTGTCCCGTTGGACCGAAGCATACCCAGTCCCAGATTATACTGCTCCGACCACTGCCAGGCAGCTGGTTCGTGAATTCTTCCCACGGTACGGCTTGCCTCGTGTCGTGTACTCAGATAACGGTCAGCCATTCTCATCTGAATTAATGAAGCAGGTTTCCCTATTGCTAGGATACCAGTGGAGATTCCATTGTGTCCGACATCCCGAAGCCGCAGGCCTTGTAGAAAGGCATAACCAGACATTAAAGACACGCCTTGCAAAAATATGTAAAGAGAAAGGGGTCGACTGGATAGTCGCCCTGCCCGTGGCACTGTTCTACATGAGGATGGTTGCCCACTCGAGATCAGGACTATCCCCGTACGAAGTGGTCTTTGGTAGACCACCGAATATGTGGGGGACGCCCATTCCGAAGAAGATTACTGATGTTGATTGTAATATGTTGACAGATTACCTTGCCTCCTTGATGTCTGCACTCCAATCATGTCGTTCACAGGTTGCCGCAGCTTTCCCCGACAACACTGATGTAAAGCCACATGATGTCCGTCCTGGGGACACAGTTTTAGTACGGAACTTCGACAGGAAGAGTCCGCTGGAGCCCCGCTGGAAGGAGCCAAAGACCGTCCTTCTTACAACGAGGACCGCAGTGAAACTGGAAGGCAGAAAGGGGTGGGTCCACACGAGCCATATCAAAAAATACAATGAACTGAAACCAGATCCAGGCTCGTCCACCCCCACCAAAGACTGTATCGAAACTAGTGACTTTAAAACTTCCGAACGAGAGAAAACTCCCCAAGAGGAATACAGACTTAAGCTCCGATCTAGCAAGTCAGACAGTTTAATTGTTTAAGTCCTCCCCTAGGTGAATCGGTTAAATAGTTTCTGACATGTATCCCCTAGATCGAGATAGAGAGAGAGAATTAAAGAAACGTACATATTGTAAATCACTACGTAGTCACTGTATGGTGACTGTATGGTGACATTATTAATTATGTGTTCTGATAATTATTGCGAGTATACTGCTCCCCATCTATTATCCTATTTTCAAGCGTGAACAATCTGCTTATAATGTTTCTGCTGAACATTCTTTTAGTAAATTACCTCCACATGAACTTTCTTACAGACTTGCGCTGCGCAACAACACATTCATTAGTATGTTACATCATTCCCATCAGACTAACAATGCTACAAACTGCTGGATATGTGGCCGACTCCCTCCCTACCAGAAATACAAGGGAGCTCTGCCCCTCTTTCCGTACCCGTTTACTCACAACGGTTCCTGTGGTGCCTGGTTTAGAATAATAAATTCCGTAGATCCTGATATTGCTGTTTTCAAAGGGAGCTGGGTTTGGGGAAACTTGAACCTAGTTCTGCTTAATGCCTGTTATCCTGACAAGAAGGGACTCCCCATTAGAATAGGAAGTGATCTAGAAAACGAAGTTTATGGATTGGGTAATTACACAATTAACCTTATGATCCTTACAGTTGAATCCGAACCTGCTCCAGTTCTGCCCGCTATGTCAGTACTACCAGTCACTGGTGAATTATGTGTCAGCAAGAAAGGTTCAGTACACTTAGGCCATAGTAAATGTACTATTGTGGTCGAATTCAGTGATCAAGGTAAATCTTCCTTTAGAGCTACTCGTCATTCTTACTTTGTTTGTGGTCATACCGCATACATACGCTTACCTCCAGATTGGGATGGTACCTGTTACATTGCATTCCTTCTGCCACCTGTTTTTCTAGCTCCTCCTGATTATCACAGAAATACAAATCTAGCAAAGAATAGACTCAGAAGAGATATCTCACTTGTCGACTATACAGAAACAGCATGGGAACAATACACCGATTTTAATAAAGGATTCTTTTTCTTTTTAGGTCCCGTCCAAAATAGTAAACTAATACGCAGATTAACTAGAACACTTGAAGCAGTAGTGAATGAAACTGCCTCCGCCTTAGGTAACTTAACAGAAGAGCAGTCCGCCATGCGGGTTGTTGTTCTTCAGAATCGTCTTGTTATTGACGTCATCTTGGCAGATAGAGGTGGAGCCTGTAAGGTCATCGGGTCAAGTTGCTGTATTTTCATTCCACAAAACGCACCATCTGTATATCAAGCTATTACACGTCTTCATAAAATTGCAAATCTGATACATCAGAATCCAGGCACCTGGACTTGGTCCGGTTGGTTCTGGACAACGTTAACCGCTTGGGGATGGAAGATCCTATCCTTCCTAGGCATTGGCCTAGTCCTAGTATTCAGTTGCTGCCTGTGCCTACAGTGTGGGCCAGCGATTTGTGGACTGTGTGCCACATCGTGCATTGAACATTCCAGTTTCCTCTCAAAACGTGAAAGAAAGAAAGAAGAGCAAATGATGTTACAAGAACAAACTGATCGATTCATGAGGATCGATATATCATGAAGGGTCCGTAGGGAACAAGGAGGGAATGAGGAAATATAAATTTTATGGTCAAGATTGTGTTCCCTAGCGTGTACCCCACCGACTCCATGTACCAGCTTAAAGTGCATGTAACTTCCCTCCTGTGCCAGCTACGAAGACGCAAATACATTTGCGTCCAACGTCAACATGTCCTCTTTCAGACCCACCCTGAATGGGTTGAATAGTCCGTTCCTAAGTATACTATGCCAACGTCTTTTTGTAGTGTACCTTACACGTTTTTCAGCTCTGGCAAAGTAGGCCCTGAATTTCTGCCATCGAGCCATTTTTCTGGCTTCTGACTCTGAAAACCTCAGCCCAGGCTGCCTCTGTACCCGTGAACTCTGACTTACTTCCAGCGCGGCCCACCGTGCTCAGCTCAGCCTGCTGCCTGCCAAGACTGACTATAACCTTCGAGTTATCTGTTCCGCTCCTCGAAAATACATTCCTGCCTACTAGCTTCAGTAAACATCCCCCTCATCTGCAGAGCAAAGGGCCATCCTGTCTCGTGCAAGTAATTCATAGCCTCTGTTACCATGCTCCCATGGAAGGCCCATGCCCCCACGCTTCTCATGCAGACACTCAGGCGCTTATACACGCACTCACAGTCAGTATAGAATAGCTTCTGCCCCAGAGACCTTTCCCTCCAGATAGTATGGTTCCCAAACATCAGATATCAGATATGATAGAAGTACAAGTTGATCTGACATGCCAGACTTCTGTCTCTTTCCGTCAGTGTAAATGTCAAGTTCCCTGCACCCTCCAGTTTCACGTCAATCACACGTCATGCAGCTGCGCGCGCATCCAAGCTTCCGATTTCTGCTGACATTGCAACATTTCTGTTAGTGCCACCCCTTCTGTGACACCTACCTGGTGACGTTTCTAGCACACACCTCTAATTCACGCCTAGTTCACGCCTTCTGATTACGTATTGCTAACACGTGGATGCTGTTATCTTGTCTTCTCTCAGCTGTTACGCCTACCATACGTTTTTTCATGACAATGAATTAAGTATATAAGCTATGTACTGTCAATAAAATGCGGCGCGCACTCTTCTATCCCTTCCTGAAACCTGTGTGGTTGCGGGAACATGATAGCCAAGTCATGACCATTCCTTTTTAAGGAATAAAACCCCTAAGAACTCTAACACCACGGACTCTGCCTCCTTCTTTCCGATTGAGTTATTATTGATTAAGTACTTACCTGTATAGAAATTATGATAGTAAATTAAATATTTACGACAGTATACCCAGCACACTCGGGGTGAAAATTGCAAAAAACACAGTTGATGGATAGAATGTAGAACAATGTCATACATTCAATCCAGTACAAGGATCTGGGCCTAAATCCATCGTTTTTTTGCATTCCATACCACCCTGGGTTAGACACTGGCTATATACAAATCAGCTCTGACCCTGTGCCTCATGGGAACAGTCCAGTCCGAACTACCAAGCCATGTCTTTCCCAGACCGGAATCAAGCATCCAAGGACCGGTTTGTGGCTATCAGCCTTCATCAGCCTGGATAGCTTGACTCCAGTGGTGTGGAGAGCCTGGGACTCACGCCTGAGTATACCCAGCACACTGGGGGTGAAAATTGCAAAAAACACAGTTGATGGACAGAATGTAGAACAATGTCATACATTCACCCCAGTACAAGGATCTGGGCCTAAATCCATCGTTTTTTTGCACTCCACACCACCCTGGGTTAGACACTGGCTATATGCAAATCAGCTCTGACCCTGTGCCTCATGGGAACAGTCCAGTCCGAACTACCAAGCCATGTCTTTCCCAGACCGGAATCAAGCATCCAAGGACCGGTTTCTGGCTATCAGCCTTCATCAGCTTGCATAGCTTGACTCCAGTGGTGTGGAGAGCCTGGGACTCACGCCTGAGTATACCCAGCACACTCGGGGTGAAAATTGCAAAAAACACAGTTGATGGACAGAATGTAGAACAATGTCATACATTCACCCCAGTACAAGGATCTGGGCCTAAATCCATCGTTTTTTTTGCATGCCACACCACCCTGGGTTAGACACTGGCTATATGCAAATCAGCTCTGACCCTGTGCCTCATGGGAACAGTCCAGTCCGAACTACCAAGCCATGTCTTTCCCAGGCCAGAATCAAGCATCCAAGGACCGGTTTCTGGCTATCAGCCTTCATCAGCCTGGATAGCTTGACTCCAGTGGTGTGGAGAGCCTGGGACTCACGCCTGAGTATACCCAGCACACTGGGGGTGAAAATTGCAAAAAACACAGTTGATGGACAGAATGTAGAACAATGTCATACATTCACCCCAGTACAAGGATCTGGGCCTAAATCCATCGTTTTTTTGCACTCCACACCACCCTGGGTTAGACACTGGCTATATGCAAATCACTGACCCTGTGCCTCATGGGAACAGTCCAGTCTGAACTACCAAGCCATGTCTTTCCCAGACCGGAATCAAGCATCCTAGGACCGGTTTCTGGCTATCAGCCTTCATCAGCCTGGATAGCTTGACTCCAGTGGTGTGGAGAGCCTGGGACTCACGCCTGAGTATACCCAGCACACTCGGGGGGAAAATTACAAAAAACACAGTTGATGAACAGAATGTAGAACAATGTCATACATTCACTACAGTACAAGGATCTGGGCCTAAATCCATCGTTTTTTTGTACTGCACACCCCCCTGGGTTAGACACTGGCTATATGCAAATCAGCTCTGACCCTGTGCCTCATGGGAACAGTCCAGTCCGAACTACCAAGCCATGTCTTTCCCAGACCGGAATCAAGCATCCAAGGACCGGTTTCTGGCTATCAGCCTTCATCAGTCTGGATAGCTTGACTCCAGTGGTGTTGAGAGCCTGGGACTCACGCCTGAGTATACCCAGCACACTCGGGGTGAAAATTGCAAAAAACACAGTTGATGGACAGAATGTAGAACAATGTCATACATTCACCCCAGTACAAGGATCTGGGCCTAAATCCATCGTTTTTTTGCACTCCACACCACCCTGGGTTAGACACTGGCTATATGCAAATCAGCTCTGACCCTGTGCCTCATGGGAACAGTCCAGTCCGAACTACCAAGCCATGTCTTTCCCAGACCGGAATTAAGCATCCAAGGACCGGTTTCTGGCTATCAGCCTTCATCAGCCTGGATAGCTTGACTAAAGTGGTGTGGAGAGCCTGGGACTCACGCCTGAGTATACCCAGCACACTCGGGGTGAAAATTGCAAAAAACACAGTTGATGGACAGAATGTAGAACAATGTCATACATTCAACCCAGTACAAGGATCTGGGCCTAAATCCATCGTTTTTTTGCACGCCACACTACCCTGGGTTAGACACTGGCTATATGCAAATCAGCTCTGACCCTGTGCCTCATGGGAACAGTCCAGTCCGAACTACCAAGCCATGTCTTTCCCAGACCGGAATCAAGCATCCAAGGACCGGTTTCTGGCTATCAGCCTTCATCAGCCTGGATAGCGTGACTCCAGTGGTGTTGAGAGCCTGGGACTCACGCCTGAGTATACCCAGCACACTCGGGGTGAAAATTGCAAAAAACACAGTTGATGGACAGAATGTAGAACAATGTCATACATTCAATCCAGTACAAGGATCTGGGCCTAAATCCATCGTTTTTTTGCACGCCACACTACCCTGGGTTAGACACTGGCTATATGCAAATCAGCTCTGACCCTGTGCCTCATGGGAACAGTCCAGTCCGAACTACCAAGCCATGTCTTTCCCAGACCGGAATCAAGCATCCAAGGACCGGTTTCTGGCTATCAGCCTTCATCAGCCTGGATAGCTTGACTACAGTGGTGTGGAGAGCCTGGGACTCACGCCTGAGTATACCCAGCACCCTCGGGGTGAAAATTGCAAAAAACACAGTTGATGGACAGAATGTAGAACAATGTCATACATTCACCCCAGTACAAGGATCTGGGCCTAAATCTATCGTTTTTTTGCACTCCACACCACCCTGGGTTAGACACTGGCTATATGCAAATCAGCTCTGACCCTGTGCCTCATGGGAACAGTCCAGTCCGATCTACCAAGCCATGTCTTTCCCAGACCGGAATCAAGCATCCTAGGACCGGTTTCTGGCTATCAGCCTTCATCAGCCTGGATAGCTTGACTCCAGTGGTGTGGGGAGCCTGGGACTCACGCCTGAGTATACCCAGCACACTCGGGGGGAAAATTACAAAAAACACAGTTGATGAACAGAATGTAGAACAATGCCAAACATTCACTACAGTACAATGATCTGGGCCTAAATCCATCGTTTTTTTGTACTCCACACCACCCTGAGTTAGACACTGGCTATATGCAAATCAGCTCTGACCCTGTGCCTCATGGGAACAGTCCAGTCCGAACTACCAAGTCATGTCTTTCCCAGACCGGAATCAAGCATCCAAGGACCGGTTTCTGGCTATCAGCCTTCATCAGCCTGGATAGCTTGACTCCAGTGGTGTGGAGAGCCTGGGACTCACGCCTGAGTATACCCAGCACACTCGGGGTGAAAATTGCAAAAAACACAGTTGATGGACAGAATGTAGAACAATGTCATACATTCACCCCAGTACAAGGATCTGGGCCTAAATCTATCGTTTTTTTGCACTCCACACCACCCTGGGTTAGACACTGGTTATATGCAAATCAGCTCTGACCCTGTGCCTCATGGGAACAGTCCAGTCCGATCTACCAAGCCATGTCTTTCCCAGACCGGAATCAAGCATCCTAGGACCGGTTTCTGGCTATCAGCCTTCATCAGCCTGGATAGCTTGACTCCAGTGGTGTGGAGAGCCTGGGACTCACGCCTGAGTATACCCAGCACACTCGGGGGGAAAATTACAAAAAACACAGTTGATGAACAGAATGTAGAACAATGTCATACATTCACTACAGTACAAGGATCTGGGCATAAATCCATCGTTTTTTTGTACTCCACACCACCCTGAGTTAGACACTGGCTATATGCAAATCAGCTCTGACCCTGTGCCTCATGGGAACAGTCCAGTCCGAACTACCAAGCCATGTCTTTCCCAGACCGGAATCAAGCATCCAAGGACCGGTTTCTGGCTATCAGCATTCATCAGCCTGGATAGCTTGACTCCAGTGGTGTGGAGAGCCTGGGACTCACGCCTGAGTAGACCCAGCACACTCGGGTGAAAATTGCAAAAAACACAGTTGATGGACAGAATGTAGAACAATGTCATACATTCACCCCAGTACAAGGATCTGGGCCTAAATCCATCGTTTTTTTGCACTTCACATCACCCTGGGTTAGACACTGGCTATATGCAAATCAGCTCTGACCCTGTGCCTCATGGGAACAGTCCAGTCCGAACTACCAAGCGATGTCTTTCCCAGACCGGAATCAAGCATCCAAGGACCGGTTTCTGGCTATCAGCCTTCATCAGCCTGGATAGCTTGACTTCAGTGGTGTGGAGAGCCTGGGACTCACGCCTGAGTATACCCAGCACACTCGGGGTGAAAATTGCAAATAACACAGTTGATGGACAGAATGTAGAACAATGTCATACATTCACCCCAGTACAAGGATCTGGGCCTAAATCCATCGTTTTTTTGCACTCCACACCACCCTGGGTTAGACACTGGCTATATGCAAATCAGCTCTGACCCTGTGCCTCATGGGAACAGTCCAGTCCGAACAACCAAGCCATGTCTTTCCCAGACCGGAATCACGCATCCAAGGACCGGTTTCTGGCTATCAGCCTTCATCAGTCTGGATAGATTGACTTCAGTGGTGTGGAGAGCCTGGGACTCACGCCTGAGTATACCCAGCACACTCGGGGTGAAAATTGCAAAAAACACAGTTGATGGACAGAATGGAGAACAATGTCATACATTCACCCCAGTACAAGGATCTGGGCCTAAATCCATCGTTTTTTTGCACTCCAAACCACCCTGGGTTAGACACTGGCTATATGCAAATCAGCTCTGACCCTGTGCCTCATGGGAACAGTCCAGTCCGAACTACCAAGCCATGTCTTTCCCAGACCGGAATCAAGCATCCAAGGACCGGTTTCTGGCTATCAGCCTTCATCAGCCTGCATAGCTTGACTCCAGTGGTGTGGAGAGCCTGGGACTCACGCCTGAGTATACCCAGAACACTTGGGGTGAAAATTGCAAAAAACACAGTTGATGGACAGAATGTAGAACAATGTCATACATTCACCCCAGTACAAGGATCTGGGCCTAAATCCATCGTTTTTTTGCATGCCACACCACCCTGGGTTAGACACTGGCTATATGCAAATCAGCTCTGACCCTGTGCCTCATGGGAACAATCCAGTCCGAACTACCAAGCCATGTCTTTCCCAGGCCAGAATCAAGCATCCAAGGACCGGTTTCTGGCTATCAGCCTTCATCAGCCTGGATAGCTTGACTCCAGTGGTGTGGAGAGCCTGGGACTCACGCCTGAGTATACCCAGCACACTCGGGGTGAAAATTGCAAAAAACACAGTTGATGGACAGAATGTAGAACAATGTCATACATTCACTCCAGTACAAGGATCTGGGCCTAAATCCATCGTTTTTTTGCATTCCACACCACCCTGGGTTAGACACTGGCTATATACAAATCAGCTCTGACCCTGTGCCTCATGCGAACAGTCCAGTCCGAACTACCAAGCCATGTCTTTCCCAGACCGGAATCAAGCATCCAAGGACCGGTTTGTGGCTATCAGCCTTTATCAGCCTGGATAGCTTGACTCCAGTGGTGTGGAGAGCCTGGGACTCACGCCTGAGTATACCCAGCACACTGGGGGTGAAAATTGCAAAAAACACAGTTGATGGACAGAATGTAGAACAATGTCATACATTCACCCCAGTACAAGGATCTGGGCCTAAATCCATCGTTTTTTTGCACTCCAAACCACCCTGGGTTAGACACTGGCTATATGCAACTCAGCTCTGACCCTGTACCTCATGGGAACAGTCCAGTCCGAACTACCAAGCCATGTCTTTCCCAGACCGGAATCAAGCATCCAAGGACCGGTTTCTGGCTATCAGCCTTCATCAGCCTGCATAGCTTGACTCCAGTGGTGTGGAGAGCCTGGGACTCACGCCTGAGTATACCCAGCACACTTGGGGTGAAAATTGCAAAAAACACAGTTGATGGACAGAATGTAGAACAATGTCATACTTTCACCCCAGTACAAGGATCTGGGCCTAAATCCATCGTTTTTTTGCACTCCACACCACCCTGGGTTAGACACTGGCTATATGCAAATCAGCTCTGACCCTGTGCCTCATGGGAACAGTCCAGTCCGAACTACCAAGCCATGTCTTTCCCAGACCGGAATCAAGCATCCAAGGACCGGTTTCTGGCTATCAGCCTTCATCAGCCTGGATAGCTTGACTCCAGTGGTGTGGAGAGCCTGGGACTCACGCCTGAGTATACCCAGCACACTCGGGGTGAAAATTGCAAAAAACACAGTTGATGGACAGAATGTAGAACAATGTCATACATTCACCCCAGTACAAGGAGCTGGGCCTAATTCCATCGTTTTTTTGCACTCCACACCACCCTGGGTTAGACACTGGCTATATGCAAATCAGCTCTGACCCTGTGCCTCATGGGAACAGTCCAGTCCGAACTACCAAGCCATGTCTTTCCCAGACCGGAATCAAGCATCCTAGGACCGGTTTCTGGCTATCAGCCTTCATCAGCCTGGATAGCTTGACTCCAGTGGTGTGGAGAGCCTGGGACTCACGCCTGAGTATACCCAGCACACTCGGGGGGAAAATTACAAAAAACACAGTTGATGAACAGAATGTAGAACAATGTCATACATTCACTACAGTACAAGGATCTGGGCCTAAATCCATTGTTTTTTTGTACTCCACACCACCCTGGGTTAGACACTGGCTATATGCAAATCAGCTCTGACCCTGTGCCTCATGGGAACAGTCCAGTCCGAACTACCAAGCCATGTCTTTCCCAGACCGGAATCAAGCATCCAAGGACCGGTTTCTGGCTATCAGCCTTCATCAGTCTGGATAGCTTGACTCCAGTGGTGTTGAGAGCCTGGGACTCACGCCTGAGTATACCCAGCACACTCGGGGTGAAAATTGCAAAAAACACAGTTGATGGACAGAATGTAGAACAATGTCATACATTCACCCCAGTACAAGGATCTGGGCCTAAATCCATCGTTTTTTTGCACTCCACACCACCCTGGGTTAGACACTGGCTATATGCAAATCAGCTCTGACCCTGTGCCTCATGGGAACAGTCCAGTCCGAACTACCAAGCCATGTCTTTCCCAGACCGGAATCAAGCATCCAAGGACCGGTTTCTGGCTATCAGCCTTCATCAGCCTGGATAGCTTGACTAAAGTGGTGTGCAGAGCCTGGGACTCACGCCTGAGTATACCCAGCACACTCGGGGTGAAAATTGCAAAAAACACAGTTGATGGACAGAATGTAGAACAATGTCATACATTCAACCCAGTACAAGGGTCTGGGCCTAAATCCATCGTTTTTTTGCACGCCACACCACCCTGGGTTAGACACTGGCTATATGCAAATCAGCTCTGACCCTGTGCCTCATGGGAACAGTCCAGTCCGAACTACCAAGCCATGTCTTTCCCAGACCGGAATCAAGCATCCAAGGACCGGTTTCTGGCTATCAGCCTTCATCAGCCTGGATAGCTTGACTACAGTGGTGTGGAGAGCCTGGGACTCACGCCTGAGTATACCCAGCACCCTCGGGGTGAAAATTGCAAAAAACACAGTTGATGGACAGAATGTAGAACAATGTCATACATTCACCCCAGTACAAGGATCCGGGCCTAAATCTATCGTTTTTTTGCACTCCACACCACCCTGGGTTAGACACTGGCTATATGCAAATCAGCTCTGACCCTGTGCCTCATGGGAACAGTCCAGTCCGATCTACCAAGCCATGTCTTTCCCAGACCGGAATCAAGCATCCTAGGACCGGTTTCTGGCTATCAGCCTTCATCAGCCTGGATAGCTTGACTCCAGTGGTGTGGAGAGCCTGGGACTCACGCCTGAGTATACCCAGCACACTCGGGGGGAAAATTACAAAAAACACAGTTGATGAACAGAATGTAGAACAATGCCATACATTCACTACAGTACAAGGATCTGGGCCTAAATCCATCGTTTTTCTGTACTCCACACCACCCTGAGTTAGACACTGGCTATATGCAAATCAGCTCTGACCCTGTGCCTCATGGGAACAGTCCAGTCCGAACTACCAAGTCATGTCTTTCCCAGACCGGAATCAAGCATCCAAGGACCGGTTTCTGGCTATCAGCCTTCATCAGCCTGGATAGCGTGACTCCAGTGGTGTTGAGAGCCTGGGACTCACGCCTGAGTATACCCAGCACACTCGGGGTGAAAATTGCAAAAAACACAGTTGATGGACAGAATGTAGAACAATGTCATACATTCACCCCAGTACAAGGATCTGGGCCTAAATCCATCGTTTTTTTGCACTCCACACCACCCTGGGTTAGACACTGGCTATATGCAAATCAGCTCTGACCCTGTGCCTCATAGGAACAGTCCAGTCCGAACAACCAAGCCATGTCTTTCCCAGACCGGAATCACGCATCCAAGGACCGGTTTCTGGCTATCAGCCTTCATCAGTCTGGATAGATTGACTCCAGTGGTGTGGAGAGCCTGGGACTCACGCCTGAGTATACCCAGCACACTCGGGGTGAAAATTGCAAAAAACACAGTTGATGGACAGAATGTAGAACAATGTCATACATTCACCCCAGTACAAGGATCTGGGCCTAAATCCATCGTTTTTTTGCACGCCACACCACCCTGGGTTAGACACTGGCTATATGCAAATCAGCTCTGACCCTGTGCCTCATGGGAACAGTCCAGTCCGAACTACCAAGCCATGTCTTTCCCAGGCCGGAATCAAGCATCCAAGGACCGGTTTCTGGCTATCAGCCTTCATCAGCCTGGATAGCTTGACTCCAGTGGTGTGGAGAGCCTGGGACTCACGCCTGAGTATACCCAGCACACTCGGGGTGAAAATTGCAAAAAACACAGTTGATGGACAGAATGTAGAACAATGTCATACATTCACCCCAGTACAAGGATCTGGGCCTAAATCTATCGTTTTTTTGCCCTCCACACCACCCTGGGTTAGACACTGGCTATATGCAAATCAGCTCTGACCCTGTGCCTCATGGGAACAGTCCAGTCCGATCTACAAAGCCATGTCTTTCCCAGACCGGAATCAAGCATCCTAGGACCGGTTTCTAGCTATCAGCCTTCATCAGCCTGGATAGCTTGACTCCAGTGGTGTGGAGAGCCTGGGACTCACGCCTGAGTATACCCAGCACACTCGGGGGGAAAATTACAAAAAACACAGTTGATGAACAGAATGTAGAACAATGTCATACATTCACTACAGTACAAGGATCTGGGCCTAAATCCATCGTTTTTTGGTACTCCACACCACCCTGAGTTAGACACTGGCTATATGCAAATCAGCTCTGACCCTGTGCCTCATGGGAACAGTCCAGTCCGAACTACCAAGCCATGTCTTTCCCAGACCGGAATCAAGCATCCAAGGACCGGTTTCTGGCTATCAGCATTCATCAGCCTGGATAGCTTGACTCCAGTGGTGTGGAGAGCCTGGGACTCACGCCTGAGTATACCCAGCACACTCGGGGTGAAAATTGCAAAAAACACAGTTGATGGACAGAATGTAGAACAATGTCATACATTCACCCCAGTACAAGGATCTGGGCCTAAATCCATCGTTTTTTTGCACTCCACACCACCCTGGGTTAGACACTGGCTATATGCAAATCAGCTCTGACCCTGTGCCTCATGGGAACAGTCCAGTCCGAACTACCAAGCCATGTCTTTCCCAGACCGGAATCAAGCATCCAAGGACCGGTTTCTGGCTATCAGCCTTCATCAGCCTGGATAGCTTGACTCCAGTGGTGTGGAGAGCCTGGGACTCACGCCTGAGTATACCCAGCACACTCGGGCTGAAAATTGCAAAAAACACAGTTGATGGACAGAATGTAGAACAATGTCATACATTCACCCCAGTACAAGGATCTGGGCCTAAATCGATTGTTTTTTTGCACTTCACATCACCCTGGGTTAGACACTGGCTATATGCAAATCAGCTCTGACCCTGTGCCTCATGGGAACAGTCCAGTCCGAACTACCAAGCGATGTCTTTCCCAGACCGGAATCAAGCATCCAAGGACCGGTTTCTGGCTATCAGCCTTCATCAGCCTGGATAGCTTGACTCCAGTGGTGTGGAGAGCCTGGGACTCACGCCTGAGTATACCCAGCACACTCGGGGTGAAAATTGCAAAAAACACAGTTGATGGACAGAATGTAGAACAATGTCATACATTCACCCCAGTACAAGGATCTGGGCCTAAATCCATCGTTTTTTTGCACTCCACACCACCCTGGGTTAGACACTGGCTATATGCAAATCAGCTCTGACCCTGTGCCTCATGGGAACAGTCCAGTCCGAACAACCAAGCCATGTCTTTCCCAGACCGGAATCACGCATCCAAGGACCGGTTTCTGGCTATCAGCCTTCATCAGTCTGGATAGATTGACTCCAGTGGTGTGGAGAGCCTGGGACTCACGCCTGAGTATACCCAGCACACTCGGGGTGAAAATTGCAAAAAACACAGTTGATGGACAGAATGGAGAACAATGTCATACATTCACCCCAGTACAAGGATCTGGGCCTAAATCCATCGTTTTTTTGCACTCCAAACCACCCTGGGTTAGACACTGGCTATATGCAAATCAGCTCTGACCCTGTGCCTCATGGGAACAGTCCAGTCCGATCTACCAAGCCATGTCTTTCCCAGACCGGAATCAAGCATCCTAGGACCGGTTTCTGGCTATCAGCCTTCATCAGCCTGGATAGCTTGACTCCAGTGGTGTGGAGAGCCTGGGACTCACGCCTGAGTATACCCAGCACACTCGGGGGGAAAATTACAAAAAACACAGTTGATGAACAGAATGTAGAACAATGCCATACATTCACTACAGTACAAGGATCTGGGCCTAAATCCATCGTTTTTTTGTACTCCACACCACCCTGAGTTAGACACTGGCTATATGCAAATCAGCTCTGACCCTGTGCCTCATGGGAACAGTCCAGTCCGAACTACCAAGTCATGTCTTTCCCAGACCGGAATCAAGCATCCAAGGACCGGTTTCTGGCTATCAGCCTTCATCAGCCTGGATAGCGTGACTCCAGTGGTGTTGAGAGCCTGGGACTCACGCCTGAGTATACCCAGCACACTCGGGGTGAATATTGCAAAAAACACAGTTGATGGACAGAATGTAGAACAATGTCATACATTCACCCCAGTACAAGGATCTGGGCCTAAATCCATCGTTTTTTTGCACTCCACACCACCCTGGGTTAGACACTGGCTATATGCAAATCAGCTCTGACCCTGTGCCTCATGGGAACAGTCCAGTCCGAACTATCAAGCCATGTCTTTCCCAGACCGGAATCAAGCATCCAAGGACCGGTTTCTGGCTATCAGCCTTCATCAGCCTGCATAGCTTGACTCCAGTGGTGTGGAGAGCCTGGGACTCACGCCTGAGTATACCCAGCACACTCGGGGTGAAAATTGCAAAAAACACAGTTGATGGACAGAATGTAGAACAATGTCATACATTCACCCCAGTACAAGGATCTGGGCCTAAATCCATCGTTTTTTTTGCATGCCACACCACCCTGGGTTAGACACTGGCTATATGCAAATCAGCTCTGACCCTGTGCCTCATGGGAACAGTCCAGTCCGAACTACCAAGCCATGTCTTTCCCAGGCCAGAATCAAGCATCCAAGGACCGGTTTCTGGCTATCAGCCTTCATCAGCCTGGATAGCTTGACTCCAGTGGTGTGGAGAGCCTGGGACTCACGCCTGAGTATACCCAGCACACTCGGGGTGAAAATTGCAAAAAACACAGTTGATGGACAGAATGTAGAACAATGTCATACATTCACCCCAGTACAAGGATCTGGGCCTAAATCCATCGTTTTTTTGCACTCCACACCACCCTGGGTTAGACACTGGCTATATGCAAATCAGCTCTGACCCTGTGCCTCATGGGAACAGTCCAGTCCGAACTACCAAGTCATGTCTTTCCCAGACCGGAATCAAGCATCCAAGGACCGGTTTCTGGCTATCAGCCTTCATCAGCCTGGATAGCGTGACTCCAGTGGTGTTGAGAGCCTGGGACTCACGCCTGAGTATACCCAGCACACTCGGGTGAATATTGCAAAAAACACAGTTGATGGACAGAATGTAGAACAATGTCATACATTCACCCCAGTACAAGGATCTGGGCCTAAATCCATCGTTTTTTTGCACTCCACACCACCCTGGGTTAGACACTGGCTATATGCAAATCAGCTCTGACCCTGTGCCTCATGGGAACAGTCCAGTCCGAACTACCAAGCCATGTCTTTCCCAGACCGGAATCAAGCATCCAAGGACCGGTTTCTGGCTATCAGCCTTCATCAGCCTGCATAGCTTGACTCCAGTGGTGTGGAGAGCCTGGGACTCACGCCTGAGTATACCCAGCACACTCGGGGTGAAAATTGCAAAAAACACAGTTGATGGACAGAATGTAGAACAATGTCATACATTCACCCCAGTACAAGGATCTGGGCCTAAATCCATCGTTTTTTTTGCATGCCACACCACCCTGGGTTAGACACTGGCTATATGCAAATCAGCTCTGACCCTGTGCCTCATGGGAACAGTCCAGTCCGAACTACCAAGCCATGTCTTTCCCAGGCCAGAATCAAGCATCCAAGGACCGGTTTCTGGCTATCAGCCTTCATCAGCCTGGATAGCTTGACTCCAGTGGTGTGGAGAGCCTGGGACTCACGCCTGAGTATACCCAGCACACTCGGGGTGCAAATTGCAAAAAACACAGTTGATGGACAGAATGTAGAACAATGTCATACATTCACTCCAGTACAAGGATCTGGGCCTAAATCCATCGTTTTTTTGGATTCCACACCACCCTGGGTTAGACACTGGCTATATACAAATCAGCTCTGACCCTGTGCCTCATGGGAACAGTCCAGTCCGAACTACCAAGCCATATCTTTCCCAGACCGGAATCAAGCATCCAAGGACCGGTTTGTGGCTATCAGCCTTCATCAGCCTGGATAGCTTGACTCCAGTGGTGTGGAGAGCCTGGGACTCACGCCTGAGTATACCCAGCACACTGGGGGTGAAAATTGCAAAAAACACAGTTGATGGACAGAATGTAGAACAATGTCATACATTCACCCCAGTACAAGGATCTGGGCCTAAATCCATCCTTTTTTTGCACTCCACACCACCCTGGGTTAGACACTGGCTATATGCAAATCACTGACCCTGTGCCTCATGGGAACAGTCCAGTCCGAACTACCAAGCCATGTCTTTCCCAGACCGGAATCAAGCATCCTAGGACCGGTTTCTGGCTATCAGCCTTCATCAGCCTGGATAGCTTGACTCCAGTGGTGTGGAGACCCTGGGACTCACGCCTGAGTATACCCAGCACACTCGGGGGGAAAATTACAAAAAACACAATTGATGAACAGAATGTAGAACAATGTCATACATTCATTACAGTACAAGGATCTGGGCCTAAATCCATCGTTTTTTTGTACTCCACACCACCCTGGGTTAGACACTGGCTATATACAAATCAGCTCTGACCCTGTGCCTCATGGGAACAGTCCAGTCCGAACTACCAAGCCATGTCTTTCCCAGACCGGAATCAAGCATCCAAGGACCGGTTTCTGGCTATCAGCCTTCATCAGTCTGGATAGCTTGACTCCAGTGGTGTTGAGAGCCTGGGACTCACGCCTGAGTATACCCAGCACACTCGGGGTGAAAATTGCAAAAAACACAGTTGATGGACAGAATGTAGAACAATGTCATACATTCACCCCAGTACAAGGATCTGGGCCTAAATCCATCGTTTTTTTGCACTCCACACCACCCTGGGTTAGACACTGGCTATATGCAAATCAGCTCTGACCCTGTGCCTCATGGGAACAGTCCAGTCCGAACTACCAAGCCATGTCTTTCCCAGACCGGAATCAAGCATCCAAGGACCGGTTTCTGGCTATCAGCCTTCATCAGCCTGGATAGCTTGACTAAAGTGGTGTGGAGAGCCTGGGACTCACGCCTGAGTATACCCAGCACACTCGGGGTGAAAATTGCAAAAAACACAGTTGATGGACAGAATGTAGAACAATGTCATACATTCATTCCAGTACAAGGATCTGGGCCTAAATCCATCGTTTTTTTGCACTCCAAACCACCCTGGGTTAGACACTGGCTATATGCAAATCAGCTCTGACCCTGTGCCTCATGGGAACAGTCCAGTCCGAACTACCAAGCCATGTCTTTCCCAGACCGGAATCAAGCATCCAAGGACCGGTTTCTGGCTATCAGCCTTCATCAGCCTGCATAGCTTGACTCCAGTGGTGTGGAGAGCCTGGGACTCACGCCTGAGTATACCCAGCACACTCGGGGTGAAAATTGCAAAAAACACAGTTGATGGACAGAATGTAGAACAATGTCATACATTCACCCCAGTACAAGGATCTGGGCCTAAATCCATCGTTTTTTTGCATGCCACACCACCCTGGGTTAGACACTGGCTATATGCAAATCAGCTCTGACCCTGTGCCTCATGGGAACAGTCCAGTCCGAACTACCAAGCCATGTCTTTCCCAGGCCAGAATCAAGCATCCAAGGACCGGTTTCTGGCTATCAGCCTTCATCATCCTGGATTGCTTGACTCCAGTGGTGTGGAGAGCCTGGGACTCACGCCTGAGTATACCCAGCACACTCGGGGTGAAAATTGCAAAAAACAAAGTTGATGGACAGAATGTAGAACAATGTCATACATTCACTCCAGTACAAGGATCTGGGCCTAAATCCATCGTTTTTTTGCATTCCACACCACCCTGGGTTAGACACTGGCTATATACAAATCAGCTCTGACCCTGTGCCTCATGGGAACAGTCCAGTCCGAACTACCAAGCCATGTCTTTCCCAGACCGGAATCAAGCATCCAAGGACCGGTTTGTGGCTATCAGCCTTTATCAGCCTGGATAGCTTGACTCCAGTAGTGTGGAGAGCCTGGGACTCACGCCTGAGTATACCCAGCACACTGGGGGTGAAAATTGCAAAAAACACAGTTGATGGACAGAATGTAGAACAATGTCATACATTCACCCCAGTACAAGGATCTGGGCCTAAATCCATTGTTTTTTTGCACTCCACACCACCCTGGGTTAGACACTGGCTATATGCAAATCAGCTCTGACCCTGTGCCTCATGGGAACAGTCCAGTCCGAACTACCAAGCCATGTCTTTCCCAGACCGGAATCAAGCATCCAAGGACCGGTTTCTGGCTATCAGCCTTCATCAGCCTGCATAGCTTGACTCCAGTGGTGTGGAGAGCCTGGGACTCACGCCTGAGTATACCCAGCACACTCGGGGTGAAAATTGCAAAAAACACAGTTGATGGACAGAATGTAGAACAATGTCATACATTCACCCCAGTACAAGGATCTGGGCCTAAATCCATCGTTTTTTTTTCATGCCACACCACCCTGGGTTAGACACTGGCTATATGCAAATCAGCTCTGACCCTGTGCCTCATGGGAACAGTCCAGTCCGAACTACCAAGCCATGTCTTTCCCAGGCCAGAATCAAGCATCCAAGGACCGGTTTCTGGCTATCAGCCTTCATCAGCCTGGATAGCTTGACTCCAGTGGTGTGGAGAGCCTGGGACTCACGCCTGAGTATACCCAGCACACTCGGGGTGCAAATTGCAAAAAACACAGTTGATGGACAGAATGTAGAACAATGTCATACATTCACTCCAGTACAAGGATCTGGGCCTAAATCCATCGTTTTTTTGCATTCCACACCACCCTGGGTTAGACACTGGCTATATACAAATCAGCTCTGACCCTGTGCCTCATGGGAACAGTCCAGTCCGAACTACCAAGCCATATCTTTCCCAGACCGGAATCAAGCATCCAAGGACCGGTTTGTGGCTATCAGCCTGCATCAGCCTGGATAGCTTGACTCCAGTGGTGTGGAGAGCCTGGGACTCACGCCTGAGTATACCCAGCACACTCGGGGGGAAAATTACAAAAAACACAGTTGATGAACAGAATGTAGAACAATGTCATACATTCACTACAGTACAAGGATCTGGGCCTAAATCCATCGTTTTTTTGTACTGCACACCACCCTGGGTTAGACACTGGCTATATGCAAATCAGCTCTGACCCTGTGCCTCATGGGAACAGTCCAGTCCGAACTACCAAGCCATGTCTTTCCCAGACCGGAATCAAGCATCCAAGGACCGGTTTCTGGCTATCAGCCTTCATCAGCCTGGATAGCTTGACTCCAGTGGTGTGGAGAGCCTGGGACTCACGCCTGAGTATACCCAGCACACTCGGGGTGAAAATTGCAAAAAACACAGTTGATGGACAGAATGTAGAACAATGTCATACATTCACCCCAGTACAAGGATCTGGGCCTAAATCTATCGTTTTTTTGCACTCCACACCACCCTGGGTTAGACACTGGCTATATGCAAATCAGCTCTGACCCTGTGCCTCATGGGAACAGTCCAGTCCGATCTACCAAGCCATGTCTTTGCCAGACCGGAATCAAGCATCCTAGGACCGGTTTCTGGCTATCAGCCTTCATCAGCCTGGATAGCTTGACTCCAGTGGTGTGGAGAGCCTGGGACTCACGCCTGAGTATACCCAGCACACTCGGGGGGAAAATTACAAAAAACACAGTTGATGAACAGAATGTAGAACAATGTCATACATTCACTACAGTACAAGGATCTGGGCCTAAATCCATCGTTTTTTTGTACTCCACACCACCCTGAGTTAGACACTGGCTATATGCAAATCAGCTCTGACCCTGTGCCTCATGGGAACAGTCCAGTCCGAACTACCAAGCCATGTCTTTCCCAGACCGGAATCAAGCATCCAAGGACCGGTTTCTGGCTATCAGCATTCATCAGCCTGGATAGCTTGACTCCAGTGGTGTGGAGAGCCTGGGACTCACGCCTGAGTATACCCAGCACACTTGGGGTGAAAATTGCAAAAAACACAGTTGATGGACAGAATGTAGAACAATGTCATACATTCACCCCAGTACAAGGATCTGGGCCTAAATCCATCGTTTTTTTGCACTTCACATCACCCTGGGTTAGACACTGGCTATATGCAAATCAGCTCTGACCCTGTGCCTCATGGGAACAGTCCAGTCCGAACTACCAAGCGATGTCTTTCCCAGACCGGAATCAAGCATCCAAGGACCGGTTTCTGGTTATCAGCCTTCATCAGCCTGGATAGCTTGACTTCAGTGGTGTGGAGAGCCTGGGACTCACGCCTGAGTATACCCAGCACACTCGGGGTGAAAATTGCAAAAAACACAGTTGATGGACAGAATGCAGAACAATGTCATACATTCACCCCAGTACAAGGATCTGGGCCTAAATCCATCGTTTTTTTGCACTCCACACCACCCTGGGTTAGACACTGGCTATATGCAAATCAGCTCTGACCCTGTGCCTCATGGGAACAGTCCAGTCCGAACAACCAAGCCATGTCTTTCCCAGACCGGAATCACGCATCCAAGGACCGGTTTCTGGCTATCAGCCTTCATCAGTCTGGATAGATTGACTCCAGTGGTGTGGAGAGCCTGGGACTCACGCCTGAGTATACCCAGCACACTCGGGGTGAAAATTGCAAAAAACACAGTTGATGGACAGAATGGAGAACAATGTCATACATTCCCCCCAGTACAAGGATCTGGGCCTAAATCCATCGTTTTTTTGCACTCCAAACCACCCTGGGTTAGACACTGGCTATATGCAAATCAGCTCTGACCCTGTGCCTCATGGGAACAGTCCAGTCCGATCTACAAAGCCATGTCTTTCCCAGACCGGAATCAAGCATCCTAGGACCGGTTTCTAGCTATCAGCCTTCATCAGCCTGGATAGCTTGACTCCAGTGGTGTGGAGAGCCTGGGACTCACGCCTGAGTATACCCAGCACACTCGGGGGGAAAATTACAAAAAACACAGTTGATGAACAGAATGTAGAACAATGTCATACATTCACTACAGTACAAGGATCTGGGCCTAAATCCATCGTTTTTTGGTACTCCACACCACCCTGAGTTAGACACTGGCTATATGCAAATCAGCTCTGACCCTGTGCCTCATGGGAACAGTCCAGTCCGAACTACCAAGCCATGTCTTTCCCAGACCGGAATCAAGCATCGAAGGACCGGTTTCTGGCTATCAGCCTTCATCAGCCTGGATAGCTTGACTCCAGTGGTGTGGAGAGCCTGGGACTCACGCCTGAGTATACCCAGCACACTCGGGGTGAAAATTGCAAAAAACACAGTTGATGGACAGAATGTAGAACAATGTCATACATTCACCCCAGTACAAGGATCTGGGCCTAAATCCATCGTTTTTTTGCACTTCACATCACCCTGGGTTAGACACTGGCTATATGCAAATCAGCTCTGACCCTGTGCCTCATGGGAACAGTCCAGTCCGAACTACCAAGCGATGTCTTTCCCAGACCGGAATCAAGCATCCAAGGACCGGTTTCTGGCTATCAGCCTTCATCAGCCTGGATAGCTTGACTCCAGTGGTGTGGAGAGCCTGGGACTCACGCCTGAGTATACCCAGCACACTCGGGGTGAAAATTGCAAAAAACACAGTTGATGGACAGAATGTAGAACAATGTCATACATTCACCCCAGTACAAGGATCTGGGCCTAAATCCATCGTTTTTTTGCACTCCACACCACCCTGGGTTAGACACTGGCTATATGCAAATCAGCTCTGACCCTGTGCCTCATGGGAACAGTCCAGTCCGAACAACCAAGCCATGTCTTTCCCAGACCGGAATCACGCATCCAAGGACCGGTTTCTGGCTATCAGCCTTCATCAGTCTGGATAGATTGACTCCAGTGGTGTGGAGAGCCTGGGACTCACGCCTGAGTATACCCAGCACACTCGGGGTGAAAATAGCAAAAAACACAGTTGATGGACAGAATGTAGAACAATGTCATACATTCACCCCAGTACAAGGATCTGGGCCTAAATCCATTGTTTTTTGTGCATGCCACACCACCCTGGGTTAGACACTGGCTATATGCAAATCAGCTCTGACCCTGTGCCTCATGGGAACAGTCCAGTCCGAACTACCAAGCCATGTCTTTCCCAGGCCAGAATCAAGCATCCAAGGACCGGTTTCTGGCTATCAGCCTTCATCAGCCTGGATAGCTTGACTCCAGTGGTGTGGAGAGCCTGGGACTCACGCCTGAGTATACCCAGCACACTCGGGGTGAAAATTGCAAAAAACACAGTTGATGGACAGAATGTAGAACAATGTCATACATTCACCCCAGTACAAGGATCTGGGCCTAAATCCATCGTTTTTTTTGCACTCCACACCACCCTGGGTTAGACACTGGCTATATGCAAATCAGCTCTGACCCTGTGCCTCATGGGAACAGTCCAGTCCGAACAACCAAGCCATGTCTTTCCCAGACCGGAATCACGCATCCAAGGACCGGTTTCTGGCTATCAGCCTTCATCAGTCTGGATAGATTGACTCCAGTGGTGTGGAGAGCCTGGGACTCACGCCTGAGTATACCCAGCACACTCGGGGTGAAAATTGCAAAAAACACAGTTGATGGACAGAATGGAGAACAATGTCATACATTCACCCCAGTACAAGGATCCGGGCCTAAATCCATCGTTTTTTTGCACTCCAAACCACCCTGGGTTAGACACTGGCTATATGCAAATCAGCTCTGACCCTGTGCCTCATGGGAACAGTCCAGTCCGAACTACCAAGTCATGTCTTTCCCAGACCGGAATCAAGCATCCAAGGACCGGTTTCTGGCTATCAGCCTTCATCAGCCTGGATAGCGTGACTCCAGTGGTGTTGAGAGCCTGGGACTCACGCCTGAGTATACCCAGCACACTCGGGTGAATATTGCAAAAAACACAGTTGATGGACAGAATGTAGAACAATGTCATACATTCACCCCAGTACAAGGATCTGGGCCTAAATCCATCGTTTTTTTGCACTCCACACCACCCTGGGTTAGACACTGGCTATATGCAAATCAGCTCTGACCCTGTGCCTCATGGGAACAGTCCAGTCCGAACTACCAAGCCATGTCTTTCCCAGACCGGAATCAAGCATCCAAGGACCGGTTTCTGGCTATCAGCCTTCATCAGCCTGCATAGCTTGACTCCAGTGGTGTGGAGAGCCTGGGACTCACGCCTGAGTATACCCAGCACACTCGGGGTGAAAATTGCAAAAAACACAGTTGATGGACAGAATGTAGAACAATGTCATACATTCACCCCAGTACAAGGATCTGGGACTAAATCCATCGTTTTTTTTGCATGCCACACCACCCTGGGTTAGACACTGGCTATATGCAAATCAGCTCTGACCCTGTGCCTCATGGGAACAGTCCAGTCCGAACTACCAAGCCATGTCTTTCCCAGGCCAGAATCAAGCATCCAAGGACCGGTTTCTGGCTATCAGCCTTCATCAGCCTGGATAGCTTGACTCCAGTGGTGTGGAGAGCCTGGGACTCACGCCTGAGTATACCCAGCACACTCGGGGTGCAAATTGCAAAAAACACAGTTGATGGACAGAATGTAGAACAATGTCATACATTCACTCCAGTACAAGGATCTGGGCCTAAATCCATCGTTTTTTTGGATTCCACACCACCCTGGGTTAGACACTGGCTATATACAAATCAGCTCTGACCCTGTGCCTCATGGGAACAGTCCAGTCCGAACTACCAAGCCATATCTTTCCCAGACCGGAATCAAGCATCCAAGGACCGGTTTGTGGCTATCAGCCTTCATCAGCCTGGATAGCTTGACTCCAGTGGTGTGGAGAGCCTGGGACTCACGCCTGAGTATACCCAGCACACTGGGGGTGAAAATTGCAAAAAACACAGTTGATGGACAGACTGTAGAACAATGTCATACATTCACCCCAGTACAAGGATCTGGGCCTAAATCCATCCTTTTTTTGCACTCCACACCACCCTGGGTTAGACACTGGCTATATGCAAATCACTGACCCTGTGCCTCATGGGAACAGTCCAGTCCGAACTACCAAGCCATGTCTTTCCCAGACCGGAATCAAGCATCCTAGGACCGGTTTCTGGCTATCAGCCTTCATCAGCCTGGATAGCTTGACTCCAGTGGTGTGGAGACCCTGGGACTCACGCCTGAGTATACCCAGCACACTCGGGGGGAAAATTACAAAAAACACAGTTGATGAACAGAATGTAGAACAATGTCATACATTCACTACAGTACAAGGATCTGGGCCTAAATCCATCGTTTTTTTGTACTCCACACCACCCCGGGTTAGACACTGGCTATATACAAATCAGCTCTGACCCTGTGCCTCATGGGAACAGTCCAGTCCGAACTACCAAGCCATATCTTTCCCAGACCGGAATCAAGCATCCAAGGACCGGTTTGTGGCTATCAGCCTTCATCAGCCTGGATAGCTTGACTCCAGTGGTGTGGAGAGCCTGGGACTCACGCCTGAGTATACCCAGCACACTGGGGGTGAAAATTGCAAAAAACACAGTTGATGGACAGAATGTAGAACAATGTCATACATTCACTACAGTACAAGGATCTGGGCCTAAATCCATCGTTTTTTTGTACTCCACACCACCCTGGGTTAGACACTGGCTATATACAAATCAGCTCTGACCCTGTGCCTCATGGGAACAGTCCAGTCCGAACTACCAAGCCATGTCTTTCCCAGACCGGAATCAAGCATCCAAGGACCGGTTTCTGGCTATCAGCCTTCATCAGTCTGGATAGCTTGACTCCAGTGGTGTTGAGAGCCTGGGACTCACGCCTGAGTATACCCAGCACACTCGGGGTGAAAATTGCAAAAAACACAGTTGATGGACAGAATGTAGAACAATGTCATACATTCACCCCAGTACAAGGATCTGGGCCTAAATCCATCGTTTTTTTGCACTCCACACCACCCTGGGTTAGACACTGGCTATATGCAAATCAGCTCTGACCCTGTGCCTCATGGGAACAGTCCAGTCCGAACTACCAAGCCATGTCTTTCCCAGACCGGAATCAAGCATCCAAGGACCGGTTTCTGGCTATCAGCCTTCATCAGCCTGGATAGCTTGACTAAAGTGGTGTGGAGAGCCTGGGACTCACGCCTGAGTATACCCAGCACACTCGGGGTGAAAATTGCAAAAAACACAGTTGATGGACAGAATGTAGAACAATGTCATACATTCATTCCAGTACAAGGATCTGGGCCTAAATCCATCGTTTTTTTGCACTCCAAACCACCCTGGGTTAGACACTGGCTATATGCAAATCAGCTCTGACCCTGTGCCTCATGGGAACAGTCCAGTCCGAACTACCAAGCCATGTCTTTCCCAGACCGGAATCAAGCATCCAAGGACCGGTTTCTGGCTATCAGCCTTCATCAGCCTGCATAGCTTGACTCCAGTGGTGTGGAGAGCCTGGGACTCACGCCTGAGTATACCCAGCACACTCGGGGTGAAAATTGCAAAAAACACAGTTGATGGACAGAATGTAGAACAATGTCATACATTCACCCCAGTACAAGGATCTGGGCCTAAATCCATCGTTTTTTTGCATGCCACACCACCCTGGGTTAGACACTGGCTATATGCAAATCAGCTCTGACCCTGTGCCTCATGGGAACAGTCCAGTCCGAACTACCAAGCCATGTCTTTCCCAGGCCAGAATCAAGCATCCAAGGACCGGTTTCTGGCTATCAGCCTTCATCAGCCTGGATTGCTTGACTCCAGTGGTGTGGAGAGCCTGGGATTCACGCCTGAGTATACCCAGCACACTCGGGGTGAAAATTGCAAAAAACACAGTTGATGGACAGAATGTAGAACAATGTCATACATTCACCCCAGTACAAGGATCTGGGCCTAAATCCATTGTTTTTTTGCACTCCACACCACCCTGGGTTAGACACTGGCTATATGCAAATCAGCTCTGACCCTGTGCCTCATGGGAACAGTCCAGTCCGAACTACCAAGCCATGTCTTTCCCAGACCGGAATCAAGCATCCAAGGACCGGTTTCTGGCTATCAGCCTTCATCAGCCTGCATAGCTTGACTCCAGTGGTGTGGAGAGCCTGGGACTCACGCCTGAGTATACCCAGCACACTCGGGGTGAAAATTGCAAAAAACACAGTTGATGGACAGAATGTAGAACAATGTCATACATTCACCCCAGTACAAGGATCTGGGCCTAAATCCATCGTTTTTTTTTCATGCCACACCACCCTGGGTTAGACACTGGCTATATGCAAATCAGCTCTGACCCTGTGCCTCATGGGAACAGTCCAGTCCGAACTACCAAGCCATGTCTTTCCCAGGCCAGAATCAAGCATCCAAGGACCGGTTTCTGGCTATCAGCCTTCATCAGCCTGGATAGCTTGACTCCAGTGGTGTGGAGAGCCTGGGACTCACGCCTGAGTATACCCAGCACACTCGGGGTGCAAATTGCAAAAAACACAGTTGATGGACAGAATGTAGAACAATGTCATACATTCACTCCAGTACAAGGATCTGGGCCTAAATCCATCGTTTTTTTGCATTCCACACCACCCTGGGTTAGACACTGGCTATATACAAATCAGCTCTGACCCTGTGCCTCATGGGAACAGTCCAGTCCGAACTACCAAGCCATATCTTTCCCAGACCGGAATCAAGCATCCAAGGACCGGTTTGTGGCTATCAGCCTTCATCAGCCTGGATAGCTTGACTCCAGTGGTGTGGAGAGCCTGGGACTCACGCCTGAGTATACCCAGCACACTCGGGGGGAAAATTACAAAAAACACAGTTGATGAACAGAATGTAGAACAATGTCATACATTCACTACAGTACAAGGATCTGGGCCTAAATCCATCGTTTTTTTGTACTGCACACCACCCTGGGTTAGACACTGGCTATATGCAAATCAGCTCTGACCCTGTGCCTCATGGGAACAGTCCAGTCCGAACTACCAAGCCATGTCTTTCCCAGACCGGAATCAAGCATCCAAGGACCGGTTTCTGGCTATCAGCCTTCATCAGCCTGGATAGCTTGACTCCAGTGGTGTGGAGAGCCTGGGACTCACGCCTGAGTATACCCAGCACACTCGGGGTGAAAATTGCAAAAAACACAGTTGATGGACAGAATGTAGAACAATGTCATACATTCACCCCAGTACAAGGATCTGGGCCTAAATCTATCGTTTTTTTGCACTCCACACCACCCTGGGTTAGACACTGGCTATATGCAAATCAGCTCTGACCCTGTGCCTCATGGGAACAGTCCAGTCCGATCTACCAAGCCATGTCTTTCCCAGACCGGAATCAAGCATCCTAGGACCGGTTTCTGGCTATCAGCCTTCATCAGCCTGGATAGCTTGACTCCAGTGGTGTGGAGAGCCTGGGACTCACGCCTGAGTATACCCAGCACACTCGGGGGGAAAATTACAAAAAACACAGTTGATGAACAGAATGTAGAACAATGTCATACATTCACTACAGTACAAGGATCTGGGCCTAAATCCATCGTTTTTTTGTACTCCACACCACCCTGAGTTAGACACTGGCTATATGCAAATCAGCTCTGACCCTGTGCCTCATGGGAACAGTCCAGTCCGAACTACCAAGCCATGTCTTTCCCAGACCGGAATCAAGCATCCAAGGACCGGTTTCTGGCTATCAGCATTCATCAGCCTGGATAGCTTGACTCCAGTGGTGTGGAGAGCCTGGGACTCACGCCTGAGTATACCCAGCACACTCGGGGTGAAAATTGCAAAAAACACAGTTGATGGACAGAATGTAGAACAATGTCATACATTCACCCCAGTACAAGGATCTGGGCCTAAATCCATCGTTTTTTTGCACTTCACATCACCCTGGGTTAGACACTGGCTATATGCAAATCAGCTCTGACCCTGTGCCTCATGGGAACAGTCCAGTCCGAACTACCAAGCGATGTCTTTCCCAGACCGGAATCAAGCATCCAAGGACCGGTTTCTGGCTATCAGCCTTCATCAGCCTGGATAGCTTGACTTCAGTGGTGTGGAGAGCCTGGGACTCACGCCTGAGTATACCCAGCACACTCGGGGTGAAAATTGCAAAAAACACAGTTGATGGACAGAATGCAGAACAATGTCATACATTCACCCCAGTACAAGGATCTGGCCCTAAATCCATCGTTTTTTTGCACTCCACATCACCCTGGGTTAGACACTGGCTATATGCAAATCAGCTCTGACCCTGTGCCTCATGGGAACAGTCCAGTCCGAACAACCAAGCCATGTCTTTCCCAGACCGGAATCACGCATCCAAGGACCGGTTTCTGGCTATCAGCCTTCATCAGTCTGGATAGATTGACTCCAGTGGTGTGGAGAGCCTGGGACTCACGCCTGAGTATACCCAGCACACTCGGGGTGAAAATTGCAAAAAACACAGTTGATGGACAGAATGGAGAACAATGTCATACATTCCCCCCAGTACAAGGATCTGGGCCTAAATCCATCGTTTTTTTGCACTCCAAACCACCCTGGGTTAGACACTGGCTATATGCAAATCAGCTCTGACCCTGTGCCTCATGGGAACAGTCCAGTCCGAACTACCAAGCCATGTCTTTCCCAGACCGGAATCAAGCATCCAAGGACCGGTTTCTGGCTATCAGCCTTCATCAGCCTGCATAGCTTGACTCCAGTGGTGTGGAGAGCCTGGGACTCACGCCTGAGTATACCCAGCACACTCGGGGTGAAAATTGCAAAAAACACAGTTGATGGACAGAATGTAGAACAATGTCATACATTCACCCCAGTACAAGGATCTGGGCCTAAATCCATCGTTTTTTTGCATGCCACACCACCCTGGGTTAGACACTGGCTATATGCAAATCAGCTCTGACCCTGTGCCTCATGGGAACAGTCCAGTCCGAACTACCAAGCCATGTCTTTCCCAGGCCAGAATCAAGCATCCAAGGACCGGTTTCTGGCTATCAGCCTTCATCAGCCTGGATAGCTTGACTCCAGTGGTGTGGAGAGCCTTGGACTCACGCCTGAGTATACCCAGCACACTCGGGGTGAACATTGCAAAAAACACAGTTGATGGACAGAATGTAGAACAATGTCATACATTCACTACAGTACAAGGATCTGGGCCTAAATCCATCGTTTTTTTGACCTCCACACCACCCTGGGTTAGACACTGGCTGTATTCAAATCAGCTCTGACCCTGTGACTCATGGGAACCGTCCAGTCCGAACTGCCAAGCCATGTCTTTCCCAGACCGGAATCAAGCACCCAAGGACCGGTTTCTGGCTATCAGCCTTCATCAGTCTGGATAGCTTGACTCCAGTGGTGTGGAGAGCCTGGGACTCAAGCCTGAGTATACCCAGCACACTCGGGGTGAAAATTGCAAAAAACACAGTTGATGGACAGAATGTAGAACAATGTCATACATTCACCCCAGTACAAGGATCTGGGCCTAAATCCATCATTTTCTTGCACTCCACACCACCCTGGGTTAGACACTGGCTATATGCAAATCAGCTCTGACCCTGTGCCTCATGGGAACAGTCCAGTCCGAACTACCAAGCCATATTTTTCCCAGACCGGAATCAAGCATCCAAGGACCGGTTTCTGGCTATCAGCCTTCATCAGCCTGGATAGCTTGACTCCAGTGGTGTGGAGAGCCTTGGACTCACGCCTGAGTATACCCAGCACACTCGGGGTAAAAATTGCAAAAAACACAGTTGATGGACAGAATGTAGAACAATGTCATACATTCACCCCAGTACAAGGACCTGGGCCTAAATCCATCGTTTTTTTGCACGCCACACCACCCTGGGTTAGACACTGGCTATATGCAAATCAGCTCTGACCCTGTGCCTCATGGAAACAGTCCAGTCCGAACTACCAAGCCATGTCTTTCCCAGACCGGAATCAAGCATCCAAGGACCGGTTTCTGGCTATCAGCCTTCATCAGCCTGGATAGCTTGACTCCAGTGGTGTGGAGAGCCTGGGACTCACACCTGAGTATACCTAGCACACTCGGGGTGAAAATTGCAAAAAACACAGTTGATGGACAGAATGTAGAACAATGTCATACATTCACCCCAGTACAAGGATCTGGGCCTAAATCCATCGTTTTTTTGCACTCCACACCACCCTGGGTTAGACACTGGCTATATGCAAATCAGCTCTGACCCTTTGCCTCATGGGAACAGTCCAGTCCGAACTACCAAGCCATGTCTTTCCCAGACCGGAATCAAGCATCCAAGGACCGGTTTCTGGCTATCAGCCTGGATAGCTTGACTCCAGTGGTGTGGAGAGCCTGGGACTCACGCCTGAGTATACCCAGCACACTCGGGGTGAAAATTGCAAAAAAGACAGTTGATGGAAAGAATGTAGAATGTCATACATTCACCCCAGTACAAGGATCTGGGCCTAAATCCATCGTTTTTTTGCACGCCACACCACCCTGGGTTAGACACTGGCTATATGCAAATCAGCTCTGACCCTGTGCCTCATGGGAACAGTCCAGTCCGAACTACCAAGCCATGTCTTTCCCAGACCGGAATCAAGCATCCAAGGACCGGTTTCTGGCTATCAGCCTTCATCAGCCTGGATAGCTTGACTCCAGTGGTGTGGAGAGCCTGGGACTCACGCCTGAGTATACCCAGCACACTCGGGGTGAAAATTGCAAAAAACACAGTTGATGGACAGAATGTAGAACAATGCCATACATTCACCCCAGTACAAGGATCTGGGCCTAAATCCATCGTTTTTTTGCACTCCACACCACCCTGGGTTAGACACTGGCTATATGCAAATCAGCTCTGACCCTGTGCCTCATGGGAACAGTCCAGTCCGAACTACCAAGCCATGTCTTTCCCAGACCGGAATCAAGCATCCAAGGACCGGTTTCTGGCTATCAGCCTTCATCAGCCTGGATAGCTTGACTCCAGTGGTGTGGAGAGCTTGGGACTCACGCCTGAGTATACCCAGCACACTCGGGGTGAAAATTGCAAAAAACACAGTTGATGGACAGAATGTAGAACAATGTCATACATTCACCCCAGTACAAGGATCTGGGTCTAATTCCATCGTTTTTTTGCACTCCACACCACCCTGGGTTAGACACTGGCTATATGCAAATCAGCTCTGACCCTGTGCCTCATGGGAACAGTCCAGTCCGAACTACCAAGCCATGTCTTTCCCAGACCGGAATCAAGCATCCTAGGACCGGTTTCTGGCTATCAGCCTTCATCAGCCTGGATAGCTTGACTCCAGTGGTGTGGAGAGCCTGGGACTCACGCCTGAGTATACCCAGCACACTCGGGGGGAAAATTACAAAAAACACAGTTGATGAACAGAATGTAGAACAATGTCATACATTCACTACAGTACAAGGATCTGGGCCTAAATCCATCGTTTTTTTGAACTCCACACCACCCTGGGTTAGACACTGGCTATATGCAAATCAGCTCTGACCCTGTGCCTCATGGGAACAGTCCAGTCCGAACTACCAAGCCATGTCTTTCCCAGACCGGAATCAAGCATCCAAGGACCGGTTTCTGGCTATCAGCCTTCATCAGTCTGGATAGCTTGACTCCAGTGGTGTTGAGAGCCTGGGACTCACGCCTGAGTATACCCAGCACACTCGGGGTGAAAATTGCAAAAAACACAGTTGATGGACAGAATGTAGAACAATGTCATACATTCACCCCAGTACAAGGATCTGGGCCTAAATCCATCGTTTTTTTGCACTCCACACCACCCTGGGTTAGACACTGGCTATATGCAAATCAGCTCTGACCCTGTGCCTCATGGGAACAGTCCAGTCCGAACTACCAAGCCATGTCTTTCCCAGACCGGAATCAAGCATCCAAGGACCGGTTTCTGGCTATCAGCCTTCATCAGCCTGGATATCTTGACTAAAGTGGTGTGGAGAGCCTGGGACTCACGCCTGAGTATACCCAGCACACTCGGGGTGAGAATTGCAAAAAACACAGTTGATGGACAGAATGTAGAACAATGTCATACATTCAACCCAGTACAAGGATCTGGGCCTAAATCCATCGTTTTTTTGCACGCCACACCACCCTGGGTTAGACACTGGCTATATGCAAATCAGCTCTGACCCTGTGCCTCATGGGAACAGTCCAGTCCGAACTACCAAGCCATGTCTTTCCCAGACCGGAATCAAGCATCCAAGGACCGGTTTCTGGCTATCAGCCTTCATCAGCCTGGATAGCTTGACTACAGTGGTGTGGAGAGCCTGGGACTCACGCCTGAGTATACCCAGCACCCTCGGGGTGAAAATTGCAAAAAACACAGTTGATGGACAGAATGTAGAACAATGTCATACATTCACCCCAGTACAAGGATCTGGGCCTAAATCTATCGTTTTTTTGCACTCCACACCACCCTGGGTTAGACACTGGCTATATGCAAATCAGCTCTGACCCTGTGCCTCATGGGAACAGTCCAGTCCGATCTACCAAGCCATGTCTTTCCCAGACCGGAATCAAGCATCCTAGGACCGGTTTCTGGCTATCAGCCTTCATCAGCCTGGATAGCTTGACTCCAGTGGTGTGGAGAGCCTGGGACTCACGCCTGAGTATACCCAGCACACTCGGGGGGAAAATTACAAAAAACACAGTTGATGAACAGAATGTAGAACAATGCCATACATTCACTACAGTACAAGGATCTGGGCCTAAATCCATCGTTTTTTTGTACTCCACACCACCCTGAGTTAGACACTGGCTATATGCAAATCAGCTCTGACCCTGTGCCTCATGGGAACAGTCCAGTCCGAACTACCAAGTCATGTCTTTCCCAGACCGGAATCAAGCATCCAAGGACCGGTTTCTGGCTATCAGCCTTCATCAGCCTGGATAGCGTGACTCCAGTGGTGTTGAGAGCCTGGGACTCACGCCTGAGTATACCCAGCACACTCGGGGTGAAAATTGCAAAAAACACAGTTGATGGACAGAATGTAGAACAATGTCATACATTCACCCCAGTACAAGGATCTGGGCCTAAATCCATCGTTTTTTTGCACTCCACACCACCCTGGGTTAGACACTGGCTATATGCAAATCAGCTCTGACCCTGTGCCTCATGGGAACAGTCCAGTCCGAACTACCAAGCCATGTCTTTCCCAGACCGGAATCAAGCATCCAAGGACCGGTTTCTGGCTATCAGCCTTCATCAGCCTGGATAGCTTGACTCCAGTGGTGTGGAGAGCCTGGGACTCACGCCTGAGTATACCCAGCACACTCGGGGTGAAAATTGCAAAAAACACAGTTGATGGACAGAATGTAGAACAATGTCATACATTCACCCCAGTACAAGGATCTGGGCCTAAATCCATCGTTTTTTTTGCACTCCACACCACCCTGGGTTAGACACTGGCTATATGCAAATCAGCTCTGACCCTGTGCCTCATGGGAACAGTCCAGTCCGAACAACCAAGCCATGTCTTTCCCAGACCGGAATCACGCATCCAAGGACCGGTTTCTGGCTATCAGCCTTCATCAGTCTGGATAGATTGACTCCAGTGGTGTGGAGAGCCTGGGACTCACGCCTGAGTATACCCAGCACACTCGGGGTGAAAATTGCAAAAAACACAGTTGATGGACAGAATGTAGAACAATGTCATACATTCACCCCAGTACAAGGATCTGGGCCTAAATCCATCGTTTTTTTGCACGCCACACCACCCTGGGTTAGACACTGGCTATATGCAAATCAGCTCTGACCCTGTGCCTCATGGGAACAGTCCAGTCCGAACTACCAAGCCATGTCTTTCCCAGGCCGGAATCAAGCATCCAAGGACCGGTTTCTAGCTATCAGCCTTCATCAGCCTGGATAGCTTGACTCCAGTGGTGTGGAGAGCCTGGGACTCACGCCTGAGTATACCCAGCACACTCGGGGTGAAAATTGCAAAAAAAACAGTTGATGGACAGAATGTAGAACAATGTCATACATTCACCCCAGTAC
This sequence comes from Lissotriton vulgaris, assembly GCF_964263255.1. Taxonomy (NCBI): domain Eukaryota; kingdom Metazoa; phylum Chordata; class Amphibia; order Caudata; family Salamandridae; genus Lissotriton; species Lissotriton vulgaris. The sequence goes on along the minus strand of NC_141696.1, from coordinate 820,444,151 downwards.
AAGGATCTGGGCCTAAATCTATCGTTTTTTTGCACTCCACACCACCCTGGGTTAGACACTGGCTATATGCAAATCAGCTCTGACCCTGTGCCTCATGGGAACAGTCCAGTCTGATCTACAAAGCCATGTCTTTCCCAGACCGGAATCAAGCATCCTAGGACCGGTTTCTAGCTATCAGCCTTCATCAGCCTGGATAGCTTGACTCCAGTGGTGTGGAGAGCCTGGGACTCACGCCTGAGTATACCCAGCACACTCGGGGGGAAAATTACAAAAAACACAGTTGATGAACAGAATGTAGAACAATGTCATACATTCACTACAGTACAAGGATCTGGGCCTAAATCCATCGTTCTTTTGTACTCCACACCACCCTGAGTTAGACACTGGCTATATGCAAATCAGCTCTGACCCTGTGCCTCATGGGAACAGTCCAGTCCGAACTACCAAGCCATGTCTTTCCCAGACCGGAATCAAGCATCCAAGGACCGGTTTCTGGCTATCAGCATTCATCAGCCTGGATAGCTTGACTCCAGTGGTGTGGAGAGCCTGGGACTCACGCCTGAGTATACCCAGCACACTCGGGGTGAAAATTGCAAAAAACACAGTTGATGGACAGAATGTAGAATAATGCCATACATTCACCCCAGTACAAGGATCTGGGCCTAAATCCATCGTTTTTTTGCACTCCACACCACCCTGGGTTAGACACTGGCTATATGCAAATCAGCTCTGACCCTGTGCCTCATGGGAACAGTCCAGTCCGAACTACCAAGCCATGTCTTTCCCAGACCGGAATCAAGCATCCAAGGACCGGTTTCTGGCTATCAGCCTTCATCAGCCTGGATAGCTTGACTCCAGTGGTGTGGAGAGCCTGGGACTCACGCCTGAGTATACCCAGCACACTCGGGGTGAAAATTGCAAAAAACACAGTTGATGGACAGAATGTAGAACAATGTCATACATTCACCCCAGTACAAGGATCTGGGCCTAAATCGATCGTTTTTTTGCACTTCACATCACCCTGGGTTAGACACTGGCTATATGCAAATCAGCTCTGACCCTGTGCCTCATGGGAACAGTCCAGTCCGAACTACCAAGCGATGTCTTTCCCAGACCGGAATCAAGCATCCAAGGACCGGTTTCTGGCTATCAGCCTTCATCAGCCTGGATAGCTTGACTCCAGTGGTGTGGAGAGTCTGGGACTCACGGCTGAGTATACCCAGCACACTCGGGGTGAAAATTGCAAAAAACACAGTTGATGGACAGAATGTAGAACAATGTCATACATTCACCCCAGTACAAGGATCTGGGCCTAAATCCATCGTTTTTTTGCACTCCACACCACCCTGGGTTAGACACTGGCTATATGCAAATCAGCTCTGACCCTGTGCCTCATGGGAACAGTCCAGTCCGAACAACCAAGCCATGTCTTTCCCAGACCGGAATCACGCATCCAAGGACCGGTTTCTGGCTATCAGCCTTCATCAGTCTGGATAGATTGACTCCAGTGGTGTGGAGAGCCTGGGACTCACGCCTGAGTATACCCAGCACACTCGGGGGGAAAATTACAAAAAACACAGTTGATGAACAGAATGTAGAACAATGCCATACATTCACTACTGTACAAGGATGTGGGCCTAAATCCATCGTTTTTTTGTACTCCACACCACCCTGAGTTAGACACTGGCTATATGCAAATCAGCTCTGACCCTGTGCCTCATGGGAACAGTCCAGTCCGAACTACCAAGTCATGTCTTTCCCAGACCGGAATCAAGCATCCAAGGACCGGTTTCTGGCTATCAGCCTTCATCAGCCTGGATAGCGTGACTCCAGTGGTGTTGAGAGCCTGGGACTCACGCCTGAGTATACCCAGCACACTCGGGGTGAAAATTGCAAAAAACACAGTTGATCGACAGAATGTAGAACAATGTCATACATTCACCCCAGTACAAGGATCTGGGCCTAAATCCATCGTTTTTTTGCACTCCACACCACCCTGGGTTAGACACTGGCTATATGCAAATCAGCTCTGACCCTGTGCCTCATGGGAACAGTCCAGTCCGAACTACCAAGCCATGTCTTTCCCAGACCGGAATCAAGCATCCAAGGACCGGTTTCTGGCTATCAGCCTTCATCAGCCTGGATAGCTTGACTCCAGTGGTGTGGAGAGCCTGGGACTCACGCCTGAGTATACCCAGCACACTCGGGGTGAAAATTGCAAAAAACACAGTTGATGGACAGAATGTAGAACAATGTCATACATTCACCCCAGTACAAGGATCTGGGCCTAAATCCATCGTTTTTTTTGCACTCCACACCACTCTGGGTTAGACACTGGCTATATGCAAATCAGCTCTGACCCTGTGCCTCATGGGAACAGTCCAGTCCGAACAACCAAGCCATGTCTTTCCCAGACCGGAATCACGCATCCAAGGACCGGTTTCTGGCTATCAGCCTTCATCAGTCTGGATAGATTGACTCCAGTGGTGTGGAGAGCCTGGGACTCACGCCTGAGTATACCCAGCACACTCGGGGTGAAAATTGCAAAAAAAACAGTTGATGGACAGAATGTAGAACAATGTCATACATTCACCCCAGTACAAGGATCTGGGCCTAAATCTATCGTTTTTTTGCACTCCACACCACCCTGGGTTAGACACTGGCTATATGCAAATCAGCTCTGACCCTGTGCCTCATGGGAACAGTCCAGTCCGATCTACGAAGCCATGTCTTTCCCAGACCGGAATCAAGCATCCTAGGACCGGTTTCTAGCTATCAGCCTTCATCAGCCTGGATAGCTTGACTCCAGTGGTGTGGAGAGCCTGGGACTCACGCCTGAGTATACCCAGCACACTCGGGGGGAAAATTACAAAAAACACAGTTGATGAACAGAATGTAGAACAATGTCATACATTCACTACAGTACAAGGATCTGGGCCTAAATCCATCGTTCTTTTGTACTCCACACCACCCTGAGTTAGACACTGGCTATATGCAAATCAGCTCTGACCCTGTGCCTCATGGGAACAGTCCAGTCCGAACTACCAAGCCATGTCTTTCCCAGACCGGAATCAAGCATCCAAGGACCGGTTTCTGGCTATCAGCATTCATCAGCCTGGATAGCTTGACTCCAGTGGTGTGGAGAGCCTGGGACCCACGCCTGAGTATACCCAGCACACTCGGGGTGAAAATTGCAAAAAACACAGTTGATGGACAGAATGTAGAACAATGTCATACATTCACCCCAGTACAAGGATCTGGGCCTAAATCCATCGTTTTTTTTGCACTCCACACCACCCTGGGTTAGACACTGGCTATATGCAAATCAGCTCTGACCCTGTGCCTCATGGGAACAGTCCAGTCCGAACAACCAAGCCATGTCTTTCCCAGACCGGAATCACGCATCCAAGGACCGGTTTCTGGCTATCAGCCTTCATCAGTCTGGATAGATTGACTCCAGTGGTGTGGAGAGCCTGGGACTCACGCCTGAGTATACCCAGCACACTCGGGGTGAAAATTGCAAAAAACACAGTTGATGGACAGAATGTAGAACAATGTCATACATTCACCCCAGTACAAGGATCTGGGCCTAAATCCATCGTTTTTTTGCACGCCACACCACCCTGGGTTAGACACTGGCTATATGCAAATCAGCTCTGACCCTGTGCCTCATGGGAACAGTCCAGTCCGAACTACCAAGCCATGTCTTTCCCAGGCCGGAATCAAGCATCCAAGGACCGGTTTCTAGCTATCAGCCTTCATCAGCCTGGATAGCTTGACTCCAGTGGTGTGGAGAGCCTGGGACTCACGCCTGAGTATACCCAGCACACTCGGGGTGAAAATTGCAAAAAAAACAGTTGATGGACAGAATGTAGAACAATGTCATACATTCACCCCAGTACAAGGATCTGGGCCTAAATCTATCGTTTTTTTGCACTCCACACCACCCTGGGTTAGACACTGGCTATATGCAAATCAGCTCTGACCCTGTGCCTCATGGGAACAGTCCAGTCTGATCTACAAAGCCATGTCTTTCCCAGACCGGAATCAAGCATCCTAGGACCGGTTTCTAGCTATCAGCCTTCATCAGCCTGGATAGCTTGACTCCAGTGGTGTGGAGAGCCTGGGACTCACGCCTGAGTATACCCAGCACACTCGGGGGGAAAATTACAAAAAACACAGTTGATGAACAGAATGTAGAACAATGTCATACATTCACTACAGTACAAGGATCTGGGCCTAAATCCATCGTTCTTTTGTACTCCACACCACCCTGAGTTAGACACTGGCTATATGCAAATCAGCTCTGACCCTGTGCCTCATGGGAACAGTCCAGTCCGAACTACCAAGCCATGTCTTTCCCAGACCGGAATCAAGCATCCAAGGACCGGTTTCTGGCTATCAGCATTCATCAGCCTGGATAGCTTGACTCCAGTGGTGTGGAGAGCCTGGGACTCACGCCTGAGTATACCCAGCACACTCGGGGTGAAAATTGCAAAAAACACAGTTGATGGACAGAATGTAGAATAATGCCATACATTCACCCCAGTACAAGGATCTGGGCCTAAATCCATCGTTTTTTTGCACTCCACACCACCCTGGGTTAGACACTGGCTATATGCAAATCAGCTCTGACCCTGTGCCTCATGGGAACAGTCCAGTCCGAACTACCAAGCCATGTCTTTCCCAGACCGGAATCAAGCATCCAAGGACCGGTTTCTGGCTATCAGCCTTCATCAGCCTGGATAGCTTGACTCCAGTGGTGTGGAGAGCCTGGGACTCACGCCTGAGTATACCCAGCACACTCGGGGTGAAAATTGCAAAAAACACAGTTGATGGACAGAATGTAGAACAATGTCATACATTCACCCCAGTACAAGGATCTGGGCCTAAATCGATCGTTTTTTTGCACTTCACATCACCCTGGGTTAGACACTGGCTATATGCAAATCAGCTCTGACCCTGTGCCTCATGGGAACAGTCCAGTCCGAACTACCAAGCGATGTCTTTCCCAGACCGGAATCAAGCATCCAAGGACCGGTTTCTGGCTATCAGCCTTCATCAGCCTGGATAGCTTGACTCCAGTGGTGTGGAGAGCCTGGGACTCACGGCTGAGTATACCCAGCACACTTGGGGTGAAAATTGCAAAAAACACAGTTGATGGACAGAATGTAGAACAATGTCATACATTCACCCCAGTACAAGGATCTGGGCCTAAATCCATCGTTTTTTTGCACTCCACACCACCCTGGGTTAGACACTGGCTATATGCAAATCAGCTCTGACCCTGTGCCTCATGGGAACAGTCCAGTCCGAACAACCAAGCCATGTCTTTCCCAGACCGGAATCACGCATCCAAGGACCGGTTTCTGGCTATCAGCCTTCATCAGTCTGGATAGATTGACTCCAGTGGTGTGGAGAGCCTGGGACTCACGCCTGAGTATACCCAGCACACTCGGGGGGAAAATTACAAAAAACACAGTTGATGAACAGAATGTAGAACAATGCCATACATTCACTACTGTACAAGGATCTGGGCCTAAATCCATCGTTTTTTTGTACTCCACACCACCCTGAGTTAGACACTGGCTATATGCAAATCAGCTCTGACCCTGTGCCTCATGGGAACAGTCCAGTCCGAACTACCAAGTCATGTCTTTCCCAGACCGGAATCAAGCATCCAAGGACCGGTTTCTGGCTATCAGCCTTCATCAGCCTGGATAGCGTGACTCCAGTGGTGTTGAGAGCCTGGGACTCACGCCTGAGTATACCCAGCACACTCGGGGTGAAAATTGCAAAAAACACAGTTGATCGACAGAATGTAGAACAATGTCATACATTCACCCCAGTACAAGGATCTGGGCCTAAATCCATCGTTTTTTTGCACTCCACACCACCCTGGGTTAGACACTGGCTATATGCAAATCAGCTCTGACCCTGTGCCTCATGGGAACAGTCCAGTCCGAACTACCAAGCCATGTCTTTCCCAGACCGGAATCAAGCATCCAAGGACCGGTTTCTGGCTATCAGCCTTCATCAGCCTGGATAGCTTGACTCCAGTGGTGTGGAGAGCCTGGGACTCACGCCTGAGTATACCCAGCACACTCGGGGTGAAAATTGCAAAAAACACAGTTGATGGACAGAATGTAGAACAATGTCATACATTCACCCCAGTACAAGGATCTGGGCCTAAATCCATCGTTTTTTTTGCACTCCACACCACCCTGGGTTAGACACTGGCTATATGCAAATCAGCTCTGACCCTGTGCCTCATGGGAACAGTCCAGTCCGAACAACCAAGCCATGTCTTTCCCAGACCGGAATCACGCATCCAAGGACCGGTTTCTGGCTATCAGCCTTCATCAGTCTGGATAGATTGACTCCAGTGGTGTGGAGAGCCTGGGACTCACGCCTGAGTATACCCAGCACACTCGGGGTGAAAATTGCAAAAAAAACAGTTGATGGACAGAATGTAGAACAATGTCATACATTCACCCCAGTACAAGGATCTGGGCCTAAATCTATCGTTTTTTTGCACTCCACACCACCCTGGGTTAGACACTGGCTATATGCAAATCAGCTCTGACCCTGTGCCTCATGGGAACAGTCCAGTCCGATCTACGAAGCCATGTCTTTCCCAGACCGGAATCAAGCATCCTAGGACCGGTTTCTAGCTATCAGCCTTCATCAGCCTGGATAGCTTGACTCCAGTGGTGTGGAGAGCCTGGGACTCACGCCTGAGTATACCCAGCACACTCGGGGGGAAAATTACAAAAAACACAGTTGATGAACAGAATGTAGAACAATGTCATACATTCACTACAGTACAAGGATCTGGGCCTAAATCCATCGTTCTTTTGTACTCCACACCACCCTGAGTTAGACACTGGCTATATGCAAATCAGCTCTGACCCTGTGCCTCATGGGAACAGTCCAGTCCGAACTACCAAGCCATGTCTTTCCCAGACCGGAATCAAGCATCCAAGGACCGGTTTCTGGCTATCAGCATTCATCAGCCTGGATAGCTTGACTCCAGTGGTGTGGAGAGCCTGGGACCCACGCCTGAGTATACCCAGCACACTCGGGGTGAAAATTGCAAAAAACACAGTTGATGGACAGAATGTAGAATAATGTCATACATTCACCCGAGTACAAGGATCTGGGCCTAAATCCATCGTTTTTTTTGCACTCCACACCACCCTGGGTTAGACACTGGCTATATGCAAATCAGCTCTGACCCTGTGCCTCATGGGAACAGTCCAGTCCGAACTACCAAGCCATGTCTTTCCCAGACCGGAATCAAGCATCCAAGGACCGGTTTCTGGCTATCAGCCTTCATCAGCCTGGATAGCTTGACTCCAGTGGTGTGGAGAGCCTGGGACTCACGCCTGAGTATACCCAGCACACTCGGGGTGAAAATTGCAAAAAACACAGTTGATGGACAGAATGTAGAACAATGTCATACATTCACCCCAGTACAAGGATCTGGGCCTAAATCGATCGTTTTTTTGCACTTCACATCACCCTGGGTTAGACACTGGCTATATGCAAATCAGCTCTGACCCTGTGCCTCATGGGAACAGTCCAGTCCGAACTACCAAGCGATGTCTTTCCCAGACCGGAATCAAGCATCCAAGGACCGGTTTCTGGCTATCAGCCTTCATCAGCCTGGATAGCTTGACTCCAGTGGTGTGGAGAGCCTGGGACTCACGCCTGAGTATACCCAGCACACTCGGGGTGAAAATTGCAAAAAACACAGTTGATGGACAGAATGTAGAACAATGTCATACATTCACCCCAGTACAAGGATCTGGGCCTAAATCCATCGTTTTTTTGCACTCCACACCACCCTGGGTTAGACACTGGCTATATGCAAATCAGTTCTGACCCTGTGCCTCATGGGAACAGTCCAGTCCGAACAACCAAGCCATGTCTTTCCCAGACCGGAATCACGCATCCAAGGACCGGTTTCTGGCTATCAGCCTTCATCAGTCTGGATAGATTGACTCCAGTGGTGTGGAGAGCCTGGGACTCACGCCTGAGTATACCCAGCACACTCGGGGTGAAAATTGCAAAAAACACAGTTGATGGACAGAATGGAGAACAATGTCATACATTCACCCCAGTACAAGGATCTGGGCCTAAATCCATCGTTTTTTTGCACTCCAAACCACCCTGGGTTAGACACTGGCTATATGCAAATCAGCTCTGACCCTGTGCCTCATGGGAACAGTCCAGTCTGATCTACCAAGCCATGTCTTTCCCAGACCGGAATCAAGCATCCTAGGACCGGTTACTGGCTATCAGCCTTCATCAGCCTGGATAGCTTGACTCCAGTGGTGTGGAGAGCCTGGGACTCACGCCTGAGTATACCCAGCACACTCGGGGGAAAATTACAAAAAACACAGTTGATGAACAGAATGTAGAACAATGCCATACATTCACTACAGTACAAGGATCCGGGCCTAAATCCATCGTTTTTTTGTACTCCACACCACCCTGAGTTAGACACTGGCTATATGCAAATCAGCTCTGACCCTGTGCCTCATGGGAACAGTCCAGTCCGAACTACCAAGTCATGTCTTTCCCAGACCGGAATCAAGCATCCAAGGACCGGTTTCTGGCTATCAGCCTTCATCAGCCTGGATAGCGTGACTCCAGTGGTGTTGAGAGCCTGGGACTCACGCCTGAGTATACCCAGCACACTCGGGGTGAATATTGCAAAAAACACAGTTGATGGACAGAATGTAGAACAATGTCATACATTCACCCCAGTACAAGGATCTGGGCCTAAATCCATTGTTTTTTTGCACTCCACACCACCCTGGGTTAGACACTGGCTATATGCAAATCAGCTCTGACCCTGTGCCTCATGGGAACAGTCCAGTCCGAACTACCAAGCCATGTCTTTCCCAGACCGGAATCAAGCATCCAAGGACCGTTTTCTGGCTATCAGCCTTCATCAGCCTGCATAGCTTGACTCCAGTGGTGTGGAGAGCCTGGGACTCACGCCTGAGTATACCCAGCACACTCGGGGTGAAAATTGCAAAAAACACAGTTGATGGACAGAATGTAGAACAATGTCATACATTCACCCCAGTACAAGGATCTGGGCCTAAATCCATCGTTTTTTTTGCATGCCACACCACCCTGGGTTAGACACTGGCTATATGCAAATCAGCTCTGACCCTGTGCCTCATGGGAACAGTCCAGTCCGAACTACCAAGCCATGTCTTTCCCAGGCCAGAATCAAGCATCCAAGGACCGGTTTCTGGCTATCAGCCTTCATCAGCCTGGATAGCTTGACTCCAGTGGTGTGGAGAGCCTGGGACTCACGCCTGAGTATACCCAGCACACTCGGGGTGCAAATTGCAAAAAACACAGTTGATGGACAGAATGTAGAACAATGTCATACATTCACTCCAGTACAAGGATCTGGGCCTAAATCCATCGTTTTTTTGCATTCCACACCACCCTGGGTTAGACACTGGCTATATACAAATCAGCTCTGACCCTGTGCCTCATGGGAACAGTCCAGTCCGAACTACCAAGCCATATCTTTCCCAGACCGGAATCAAGCATCCAAGGACCGGTTTGTGGCTATCAGCCTTCATCAGCCTGGATAGCTTGACTCCAGTGGTGTGGAGAGCCTGGGACTCACGCCTGAGTATACCCAGCACACTGGGGGTGAAAATTGCAAAAAACACAGTTGATGGACAGAATGTAGAACAATGTCATACATTCACCCCAGTACAAGGATCTGGGCCTAAATCCATCGTTTTTTTGCACTCCACACCACCCTGGGTTAGACACTGGCTATATGCAAATCACTGACCCTGTGCCTCATGGGAACAGTCCAGTCCGAACTACCAAGCCATGTCTTTCCCAGACCGGAATCAAGCATCCTAGGACCGGTTTCTGGCTATCAGCCTTCATCAGCCTGGATAGCTTGACTCCAGTGGTGTGGAGAGCCTGGGACTCACGCCTGAGTATACCCAGCACACTCGGGGGGAAAATTACAAAAAACACAGTTGATGAACAGAATGTAGAACAATGTCATACATTCACTACAGTACAAGGATCTGGGCCTAAATCCATCGTTTTTTTGTACTCCACACCACCCTGGGTTAGACACTGGCTATATACAAATCAGCTCTGACCCTGTGCCTCATGGGAACAGTCCAGTCCGAACTACCAAGCCATGTCTTTCCCAGACCGGAATCAAGCATCCAAGGACCGGTTTCTGGCTATCAGCCTTCATCAGTCTGGATAGCTTTACTCCAGTGGTGTTGAGAGCCTGGGACTCACGCCTGAGTATACCCAGCACACTCGGGGTGAAAATTGCAAAAAACACAGTTGATGGACAGAATGTAGAACAATGTCATACATTCACCCCAGTACAAGGATCTGGGCCTAAATCCATCGTTTTTTTGCACTCCACACCACCCTGGGTTAGACACTGGCTATATGCAAATCAGCTCTGACCCTGTGCCTCATGGGAACAGTCCAGTCCGAACTACCAAGCCATGTCTTTCCCAGACCGGAATCAAGCATCCAAGGACCGGTTTCTGGCTATCAGCCTTCATCAGCCTGGATAGCTTGACTAAAGTGGTGTGGAGAGCCTGGGACTCACGCCTGAGTATACCCAGCACACTCGGGGTGAAAATTGCAAAAAACACAGTTGATGGACAGAATGTAGAACAATGTCATACATTCAATCCAGTACAAGGATCTGGGCCTAAATCCATCGTTTTTTTGCACGCCACACTACCCTGGGTTAGACACTGGCTATATGCAAATCAGCTCTGACCCTGTGCCTCATGGGAACAGTCCAGTCCGAACTACCAAGTCATGTCTTTCCCAGACCGGAATCAAGCATCCAAGGACCGGTTTCTGGCTATCAGCCTTCATCAGCCTGGATAGCGTGACTCCAGTGGTGTTGAGAGCCTGGGACTCACGCCTGAGTATACCCAGCACACTCGGGGTGAAAATTGCAAAAACACAGTTGATGGACAGAATGTAGAACAATGTCATACATTCACCCCAGTACAAGGATCTGGGCCTAAATCCATCGTTTTTTTGCACTCCAAACCACCCTGGGTTAGACACTGGCTATATGCAAATCAGCTCTGACCCTGTGCCTCATGGGAACAGTCCAGTCCGAACTACCAAGCCATGTCTTTCCCAGACCGGAATCAAGCATCCAAGGACCGGTTTCTGGCTATCAGCCTTCATCAGCCTGGATAGCTTGACTCCAGTGGTGTGGAGAGCCTGGGACTCACGCCTGAGTATACCCAGCACACTCGGGGTGCAAATTGCAAAAAACACAGTTGATGGACAGAATGTAGAACAATGTCATACATTCACCCCAGTACAAGGATCTGGGCCTAAATCCATCGTTTTTTTGCACTCCACACCACCCTGGGTTAGACACTGGCTATATGCAAATCAGCTCTGACCCTGTGCCTCATGGGAACAGTCCAGTCCGAACTACCAAGCCATGTCTTTCCCAGACCGGAATCAAGCATCCAAGGACCGGTTTCTGGCTATCAGCCTTCATCAGCCTGCATAGCTTGACTCCAGTGGTGTGGAGAGCCTGGGACTCACACCTGAGTATACCCAGCACACTCGGGGTGAAAATTGCAAAAAACACAGTTGATGGACAGAATGTAGAACAATGTCATACATTCACCCCAGTACAAGGATCTGGGCCTAAATCCATCGTTTTTTTTGCATGCCACACCACCCTGGGTTAGACACTGGCTATATGCAAATCAGCTCTGACCCTGTGCCTCATGGGAACAGTCCAGTCCGAACTACCAAGCCATGTCTTTCCCAGGCCAGAATCAAGCATCCAAGGACCGGTTTCTGGCTATCAGCCTTCATCAGCCTGGATAGCTTGACTCCAGTGGTGTGGAGAGCCTGGGACTCACGCCTGAGTATACCCAGCACACTCGGGGTGCAAATTGCAAAAAACACAGTTGATGGACAGAATGTAGAACAATGTCATATATTCACTCCAGTACAAGGATCTGGGCCTAAATCCATCGTTTTTTTGTACTCCACACCACCCTGGGTTAGACACTGGCTATATGCAAATCAGCTCTGACCCTGTGCCTCATGGGAACAGTCCAGTCCGATCTACGAAGCCATGTCTTTCCCAGACCGGAATCAAGCATCCTAGGACCGGTTTCTAGCTATCAGCCTTCATCAGCCTGGATAGCTTGACTCCAGTGGTGTGGAGAGCCTGGGACTCACGCCTGAGTATACCCAGCACACTCGGGGGGAAAATTACAAAAAACACAGTTGATGAACAGAATGTAGAACAATGTCATACATTCACTACAGTACAAGGATCTGGGCCTAAATCCATCGTTCTTTTGTACTCCACACCACCCTGAGTTAGACACTGGCTATATGCAAATCAGCTCTGACCCTGTGCCTCATGGGAACAGTCCAGTCCGAACTACCAAGCCATGTCTTTCCCAGACCGGAATCAAGCATCCAAGGACCGGTTTCTGGCTATCAGCATTCATCAGCCTGGATAGCTTGACTCCAGTGGTGTGGAGAGCCTGGGACCCACGCCTGAGTATACCCAGCACACTCGGGGTGAAAATTGCAAAAAACACAGTTGATGGACAGAATGTAGAACAATGTCATACATTCACCCCAGTACAAGGATCTGGGCCTAAATCCATCGTTTTTTTTGCACTCCACACCACCCTGGGTTAGACACTGGCTATATGCAAATCAGCTCTGACCCTGTGCCTCATGGGAACAGTCCAGTCCGAACAACCAAGCCATGTCTTTCCCAGACCGGAATCACGCATCCAAGGACCGGTTTCTGGCTATCAGCCTTCATCAGTCTGGATAGATTGACTCCAGTGGTGTGGAGAGCCTGGGACTCACGCCTGAGTATACCCAGCACACTCGGGGTGAAAATTGCAAAAAACACAGTTGATGGACAGAATGTAGAACAATGTCATACATTCACCCCAGTACAAGGATCTGGGCCTAAATCCATCGTTTTTTTGCACGCCACACCACCCTGGGTTAGACACTGGCTATATGCAAATCAGCTCTGACCCTGTGCCTCATGGGAACAGTCCAGTCCGAACTACCAAGCCATGTCTTTCCCAGGCCGGAATCAAGCATCCAAGGACCGGTTTCTAGCTATCAGCCTTCATCAGCCTGGATAGCTTGACTCCAGTGGTGTGGAGAGCCTGGGACTCACGCCTGAGTATACCCAGCACACTCGGGGTGAAAATTGCAAAAAAAACAGTTGATGGACAGAATGTAGAACAATGTCATACATTCACCCCAGTACAAGGATCTGGGCCTAAATCTATCGTTTTTTTGCACTCCACACCACCCTGGGTTAGACACTGGCTATATGCAAATCAGCTCTGACCCTGTGCCTCATGGGAACAGTCCAGTCTGATCTACAAAGCCATGTCTTTCCCAGACCGGAATCAAGCATCCTAGGACCGGTTTCTAGCTATCAGCCTTCATCAGCCTGGATAGCTTGACTCCAGTGGTGTGGAGAGCCTGGGACTCACGCCTGAGTATACCCAGCACACTCGGGGGGAAAATTACAAAAAACACAGTTGATGAACAGAATGTAGAACAATGTCATACATTCACTACAGTACAAGGATCTGGGCCTAAATCCATCGTTCTTTTGTACTCCACACCACCCTGAGTTAGACACTGGCTATATGCAAATCAGCTCTGACCCTGTGCCTCATGGGAACAGTCCAGTCCGAACTACCAAGCCATGTCTTTCCCAGACCGGAATCAAGCATCCAAGGACCGGTTTCTGGCTATCAGCATTCATCAGCCTGGATAGCTTGACTCCAGTGGTGTGGAGAGCCTGGGACTCACGCCTGAGTATACCCAGCACACTCGGGGTGAAAATTGCAAAAAACACAGTTGATGGACAGAATGTAGAATAATGCCATACATTCACCCCAGTACAAGGATCTGGGCCTAAATCCATCGTTTTTTTGCACTCCACACCACCCTGGGTTAGACACTGGCTATATGCAAATCAGCTCTGACCCTGTGCCTCATGGGAACAGTCCAGTCCGAACTACCAAGCCATGTCTTTCCCAGACCGGAATCAAGCATCCAAGGACCGGTTTCTGGCTATCAGCCTTCATCAGCCTGGATAGCTTGACTCCAGTGGTGTGGAGAGCCTGGGACTCACGCCTGAGTATACCCAGCACACTCGGGGTGAAAATTGCAAAAAACACAGTTGATGGACAGAATGTAGAACAATGTCATACATTCACCCCAGTACAAGGATCTGGGCCTAAATCGATCGTTTTTTTGCACTTCACATCACCCTGGGTTAGACACTGGCTATATGCAAATCAGCTCTGACCCTGTGCCTCATGGGAACAGTCCAGTCCGAACTACCAAGCGATGTCTTTCCCAGACCGGAATCAAGCATCCAAGGACCGGTTTCTGGCTATCAGCCTTCATCAGCCTGGATAGCTTGACTCCAGTGGTGTGGAGAGCCTGGGACTCACGGCTGAGTATACCCAGCACACTTGGGGTGAAAATTGCAAAAAACACAGTTGATGGACAGAATGTAGAACAATGTCATACATTCACCCCAGTACAAGGATCTGGGCCTAAATCCATCGTTTTTTTGCACTCCACACCACCCTGGGTTAGACACTGGCTATATGCAAATCAGCTCTGACCCTGTGCCTCATGGGAACAGTCCAGTCCGAACAACCAAGCCATGTCTTTCCCAGACCGGAATCACGCATCCAAGGACCGGTTTCTGGCTATCAGCCTTCATCAGTCTGGATAGATTGACTCCAGTGGTGTGGAGAGCCTGGGACTCACGCCTGAGTATACCCAGCACACTCGGGGGGAAAATTACAAAAAACACAGTTGATGAACAGAATGTAGAACAATGCCATACATTCACTACTGTACAAGGATCTGGGCCTAAATCCATCGTTTTTTTGTACTCCACACCACCCTGAGTTAGACACTGGCTATATGCAAATCAGCTCTGACCCTGTGCCTCATGGGAACAGTCCAGTCCGAACTACCAAGTCATGTCTTTCCCAGACCGGAATCAAGCATCCAAGGACCGGTTTCTGGCTATCAGCCTTCATCAGCCTGGATAGCGTGACTCCAGTGGTGTTGAGAGCCTGGGACTCACGCCTGAGTATACCCAGCACACTCGGGGTGAAAATTGCAAAAAACACAGTTGATCGACAGAATGTAGAACAATGTCATACATTCACCCCAGTACAAGGATCTGGGCCTAAATCCATCGTTTTTTTGCACTCCACACCACCCTGGGTTAGACACTGGCTATATGCAAATCAGCTCTGACCCTGTGCCTCATGGGAACAGTCCAGTCCGAACTACCAAGCCATGTCTTTCCCAGACCGGAATCAAGCATCCAAGGACCGGTTTCTGGCTATCAGCCTTCATCAGCCTGGATAGCTTGACTCCAGTGGTGTGGAGAGCCTGGGACTCACGCCTGAGTATACCCAGCACACTCGGGGTGAAAATTGCAAAAAACACAGTTGATGGACAGAATGTAGAACAATGTCATACATTCACCCCAGTACAAGGATCTGGGCCTAAATCCATCGTTTTTTTTGCACTCCACACCACCCTGGGTTAGACACTGGCTATATGCAAATCAGCTCTGACCCTGTGCCTCATGGGAACAGTCCAGTCCGAACAACCAAGCCATGTCTTTCCCAGACCGGAATCACGCATCCAAGGACCGGTTTCTGGCTATCAGCCTTCATCAGTCTGGATAGATTGACTCCAGTGGTGTGGAGAGCCTGGGACTCACGCCTGAGTATACCCAGCACACTCGGGGTGAAAATTGCAAAAAAAACAGTTGATGGACAGAATGTAGAACAATGTCATACATTCACCCCAGTACAAGGATCTGGGCCTAAATCTATCGTTTTTTTGCACTCCACACCACCCTGGGTTAGACACTGGCTATATGCAAATCAGCTCTGACCCTGTGCCTCATGGGAACAGTCCAGTCCGATCTACGAAGCCATGTCTTTCCCAGACCGGAATCAAGCATCCTAGGACCGGTTTCTAGCTATCAGCCTTCATCAGCCTGGATAGCTTGACTCCAGTGGTGTGGAGAGCCTGGGACTCACGCCTGAGTATACCCAGCACACTCGGGGGGAAAATTACAAAAAACACAGTTGATGAACAGAATGTAGAACAATGTCATACATTCACTACAGTACAAGGATCTGGGCCTAAATCCATCGTTCTTTTGTACTCCACACCACCCTGAGTTAGACACTGGCTATATGCAAATCAGCTCTGACCCTGTGCCTCATGGGAACAGTCCAGTCCGAACTACCAAGCCATGTCTTTCCCAGACCGGAATCAAGCATCCAAGGACCGGTTTCTGGCTATCAGCATTCATCAGCCTGGATAGCTTGACTCCAGTGGTGTGGAGAGCCTGGGACCCACGCCTGAGTATACCCAGCACACTCGGGGTGAAAATTGCAAAAAACACAGTTGATGGACAGAATGTAGAATAATGTCATACATTCACCCGAGTACAAGGATCTGGGCCTAAATCCATCGTTTTTTTTGCACTCCACACCACCCTGGGTTAGACACTGGCTATATGCAAATCAGCTCTGACCCTGTGCCTCATGGGAACAGTCCAGTCCGAACTACCAAGCCATGTCTTTCCCAGACCGGAATCAAGCATCCAAGGACCGGTTTCTGGCTATCAGCCTTCATCAGCCTGGATAGCTTGACTCCAGTGGTGTGGAGAGCCTGGGACTCACGCCTGAGTATACCCAGCACACTCGGGGTGAAAATTGCAAAAAACACAGTTGATGGACAGAATGTAGAACAATGTCATACATTCACCCCAGTACAAGGATCTGGGCCTAAATCGATCGTTTTTTTGCACTTCACATCACCCTGGGTTAGACACTGGCTATATGCAAATCAGCTCTGACCCTGTGCCTCATGGGAACAGTCCAGTCCGAACTACCAAGCGATGTCTTTCCCAGACCGGAATCAAGCATCCAAGGACCGGTTTCTGGCTATCAGCCTTCATCAGCCTGGATAGCTTGACTCCAGTGGTGTGGAGAGCCTGGGACTCACGCCTGAGTATACCCAGCACACTCGGGGTGAAAATTGCAAAAAACACAGTTGATGGACAGAATGTAGAACAATGTCATACATTCACCCCAGTACAAGGATCTGGGCCTAAATCCATCGTTTTTTTGCACTCCACACCACCCTGGGTTAGACACTGGCTATATGCAAATCAGTTCTGACCCTGTGCCTCATGGGAACAGTCCAGTCCGAACAACCAAGCCATGTCTTTCCCAGACCGGAATCACGCATCCAAGGACCGGTTTCTGGCTATCAGCCTTCATCAGTCTGGATAGATTGACTCCAGTGGTGTGGAGAGCCTGGGACTCACGCCTGAGTATACCCAGCACACTCGGGGTGAAAATTGCAAAAAACACAGTTGATGGACAGAATGGAGAACAATGTCATACATTCACCCCAGTACAAGGATCTGGGCCTAAATCCATCGTTTTTTTGCACTCCAAACCACCCTGGGTTAGACACTGGCTATATGCAAATCAGCTCTGACCCTGTGCCTCATGGGAACAGTCCAGTCTGATCTACCAAGCCATGTCTTTCCCAGACCGGAATCAAGCATCCTAGGACCGGTTACTGGCTATCAGCCTTCATCAGCCTGGATAGCTTGACTCCAGTGGTGTGGAGAGCCTGGGACTCACGCCTGAGTATACCCAGCACACTCGGGGGAAAATTACAAAAAACACAGTTGATGAACAGAATGTAGAACAATGCCATACATTCACTACAGTACAAGGATCCGGGCCTAAATCCATCGTTTTTTTGTACTCCACACCACCCTGAGTTAGACACTGGCTATATGCAAATCAGCTCTGACCCTGTGCCTCATGGGAACAGTCCAGTCCGAACTACCAAGTCATGTCTTTCCCAGACCGGAATCAAGCATCCAAGGACCGGTTTCTGGCTATCAGCCTTCATCAGCCTGGATAGCGTGACTCCAGTGGTGTTGAGAGCCTGGGACTCACGCCTGAGTATACCCAGCACACTCGGGGTGAATATTGCAAAAAACACAGTTGATGGACAGAATGTAGAACAATGTCATACATTCACCCCAGTACAAGGATCTGGGCCTAAATCCATTGTTTTTTTGCACTCCACACCACCCTGGGTTAGACACTGGCTATATGCAAATCAGCTCTGACCCTGTGCCTCATGGGAACAGTCCAGTCCGAACTACCAAGCCATGTCTTTCCCAGACCGGAATCAAGCATCCAAGGACCGTTTTCTGGCTATCAGCCTTCATCAGCCTGCATAGCTTGACTCCAGTGGTGTGGAGAGCCTGGGACTCACGCCTGAGTATACCCAGCACACTCGGGGTGAAAATTGCAAAAAACACAGTTGATGGACAGAATGTAGAACAATGTCATACATTCACCCCAGTACAAGGATCTGGGCCTAAATCCATCGTTTTTTTTGCATGCCACACCACCCTGGGTTAGACACTGGCTATATGCAAATCAGCTCTGACCCTGTGCCTCATGGGAACAGTCCAGTCCGAACTACCAAGCCATGTCTTTCCCAGGCCAGAATCAAGCATCCAAGGACCGGTTTCTGGCTATCAGCCTTCATCAGCCTGGATAGCTTGACTCCAGTGGTGTGGAGAGCCTGGGACTCACGCCTGAGTATACCCAGCACACTCGGGGTGCAAATTGCAAAAAACACAGTTGATGGACAGAATGTAGAACAATGTCATACATTCACTCCAGTACAAGGATCTGGGCCTAAATCCATCGTTTTTTTGCATTCCACACCACCCTGGGTTAGACACTGGCTATATACAAATCAGCTCTGACCCTGTGCCTCATGGGAACAGTCCAGTCCGAACTACCAAGCCATATCTTTCCCAGACCGGAATCAAGCATCCAAGGACCGGTTTGTGGCTATCAGCCTTCATCAGCCTGGATAGCTTGACTCCAGTGGTGTGGAGAGCCTGGGACTCACGCCTGAGTATACCCAGCACACTGGGGGTGAAAATTGCAAAAAACACAGTTGATGGACAGAATGTAGAACAATGTCATACATTCACCCCAGTACAAGGATCTGGGCCTAAATCCATCGTTTTTTTGCACTCCACACCACCCTGGGTTAGACACTGGCTATATGCAAATCACTGACCCTGTGCCTCATGGGAACAGTCCAGTCCGAACTACCAAGCCATGTCTTTCCCAGACCGGAATCAAGCATCCTAGGACCGGTTTCTGGCTATCAGCCTTCATCAGCCTGGATAGCTTGACTCCAGTGGTGTGGAGAGCCTGGGACTCACGCCTGAGTATACCCAGCACACTCGGGGGGAAAATTACAAAAAACACAGTTGATGAACAGAATGTAGAACAATGTCATACATTCACTACAGTACAAGGATCTGGGCCTAAATCCATCGTTTTTTTGTACTCCACACCACCCTGGGTTAGACACTGGCTATATACAAATCAGCTCTGACCCTGTGCCTCATGGGAACAGTCCAGTCCGAACTACCAAGCCATGTCTTTCCCAGACCGGAATCAAGCATCCAAGGACCGGTTTCTGGCTATCAGCCTTCATCAGTCTGGATAGCTTTACTCCAGTGGTGTTGAGAGCCTGGGACTCACGCCTGAGTATACCCAGCACACTCGGGGTGAAAATTGCAAAAAACACAGTTGATGGACAGAATGTAGAACAATGTCATACATTCACCCCAGTACAAGGATCTGGGCCTAAATCCATCGTTTTTTTGCACTCCACACCACCCTGGGTTAGACACTGGCTATATGCAAATCAGCTCTGACCCTGTGCCTCATGGGAACAGTCCAGTCCGAACTACCAAGCCATGTCTTTCCCAGACCGGAATCAAGCATCCAAGGACCGGTTTCTGGCTATCAGCCTTCATCAGCCTGGATAGCTTGACTAAAGTGGTGTGGAGAGCCTGGGACTCACGCCTGAGTATACCCAGCACACTCGGGGTGAAAATTGCAAAAAACACAGTTGATGGACAGAATGTAGAACAATGTCATACATTCAATCCAGTACAAGGATCTGGGCCTAAATCCATCGTTTTTTTGCACGCCACACTACCCTGGGTTAGACACTGGCTATATGCAAATCAGCTCTGACCCTGTGCCTCATGGGAACAGTCCAGTCCGAACTACCAAGTCATGTCTTTCCCAGACCGGAATCAAGCATCCAAGGACCGGTTTCTGGCTATCAGCCTTCATCAGCCTGGATAGCGTGACTCCAGTGGTGTTGAGAGCCTGGGACTCACGCCTGAGTATACCCAGCACACTCGGGGTGAAAATTGCAAAAACACAGTTGATGGACAGAATGTAGAACAATGTCATACATTCACCCCAGTACAAGGATCTGGGCCTAAATCCATCGTTTTTTTGCACTCCAAACCACCCTGGGTTAGACACTGGCTATATGCAAATCAGCTCTGACCCTGTGCCTCATGGGAACAGTCCAGTCCGAACTACCAAGCCATGTCTTTCCCAGACCGGAATCAAGCATCCAAGGACCGGTTTCTGGCTATCAGCCTTCATCAGCCTGGATAGCTTGACTCCAGTGGTGTGGAGAGCCTGGGACTCACGCCTGAGTATACCCAGCACACTCGGGGTGCAAATTGCAAAAAACACAGTTGATGGACAGAATGTAGAACAATGTCATACATTCACCCCAGTACAAGGATCTGGGCCTAAATCCATCGTTTTTTTGCACTCCACACCACCCTGGGTTAGACACTGGCTATATGCAAATCAGCTCTGACCCTGTGCCTCATGGGAACAGTCCAGTCCGAACTACCAAGCCATGTCTTTCCCAGACCGGAATCAAGCATCCAAGGACCGGTTTCTGGCTATCAGCCTTCATCAGCCTGCATAGCTTGACTCCAGTGGTGTGGAGAGCCTGGGACTCACACCTGAGTATACCCAGCACACTCGGGGTGAAAATTGCAAAAAACACAGTTGATGGACAGAATGTAGAACAATGTCATACATTCACCCCAGTACAAGGATCTGGGCCTAAATCCATCGTTTTTTTTGCATGCCACACCACCCTGGGTTAGACACTGGCTATATGCAAATCAGCTCTGACCCTGTGCCTCATGGGAACAGTCCAGTCCGAACTACCAAGCCATGTCTTTCCCAGGCCAGAATCAAGCATCCAAGGACCGGTTTCTGGCTATCAGCCTTCATCAGCCTGGATAGCTTGACTCCAGTGGTGTGGAGAGCCTGGGACTCACGCCTGAGTATACCCAGCACACTCGGGGTGCAAATTGCAAAAAACACAGTTGATGGACAGAATGTAGAACAATGTCATATATTCACTCCAGTACAAGGATCTGGGCCTAAATCCATCGTTTTTTTGCATTCCACACCACCCTGGGTTAGACACTGGCTATATACAAATCAGCTCTGACCCTGTGCCTCATGGGAACAGTCCAGTCCGAACTACCAAGCCATATCTTTCCCAGACCGGAATCAAGCATCCAAGGACCGGTTTGTGGCTATCAGCCTTCATCAGCCTGGATAGCTTGACTCCAGTGGTGTGGAGAGCCTGGGACTCACGCCTGAGTATACCCAGCACACTGGGGGTGAAAATTGCAAAAAACACAGTTGATGGACAGAATGTAGAACAATGTCATACATTCACCCCAGTACAAGGATCTGGGCCTAAATCCATCGTTTTTTTGCACTCCACACCACCCTGGGTTAGACACTGGCTATATGCAAATCACTGACCCTGTGCCTCATGGGAACAGTCCAGTCCGAACTACCAAGCCATGTCTTTCCCAGACCGGAATCAAGCATCCTAAGACCGGTTTCTGGCTATCAGCCTTCATCAGCCTGGATAGCTTGACTCCAGTGGTGTGGAGAGCCTGGGACTCATGCCTGAGTATACCCAGCACACTCGGGGGGAAAATTACAAAAAACACAGTTGATGAACAGAATGTAGAACAATGTCATACATTCACTACAGTACAAGGATCTGGGCCTAAATCCATCGTTTTTTTGTACTGCACACCACCCTGGGTTAGACACTGGCTATATGCAAATCAGCTCTGACCCTGTGCCTCATGGGAACAGTCCAGTCCGAACTACCAAGCCATGTCTTTCCCAGACCGGAATCAAGCATCCAAGGACCGGTTTCTGGCTATCAGCCTTCATCAGTCTGGATAGCTTGACTCCAGTGGTGTTGAGAGCCTGGGACTCACGCCTGAGTATACCCAGCACACTCGGGGTGAAAATTGCAAAAAACACAGTTGATGGACAGAATGTAGAACAATGTCATACATTCACCCCAGTACAAGGATCTGGGCCTAAATCCATCGTTTTTTTGCACTCCACACCACCCTGGTTTAGACACTGGCTATATGCAAATCAGCTCTGACCCTGTGCCTCATGGGAACAGTCCAGTCCGAACTACCAAGCCATGTCTTTCCCAGACCGGAATCAAGCATCCAAGGACCGGTTTCTGGCTATCAGCCTTCATCAGCCTGGATAGCTTGACTAAAGTGGTGTGGAGAGCCTGGGACTCACGCCTGAGTATACCCAGCACACTCGGGGTGAAAATTGCAAAAAACACAGTTGATGGACAGAATGTAGAACAATGTCATACATTCAACCCAGTACAAGGATCTGGGCCTAAATCCATCGTTTTTATGCACGCCACACTACCCTGGGTTAGACACTGGCTATATGCAAATCAGCTCTGACCCTGTGCCTCATGGGAACAGTCCAGTCCGAACTACCAAGCCATGTCTTTCCCAGACCGGAATCAAGCATCCAAGGACCGGTTTCTGGCTACCAGCCTTCATCAGCCTGGATAGCGTGACTCCAGTGGTGTTGAGAGCCTGGGACTCACGCCTGAGTATACCCAGCACACTCGGGGTGAAAGTTGCAAAAAACACAGTTGATGGACAGAATGTAGAACAATGTCATACATTCACCCCAGTACAAGGATCTGGGCCTAAATCCATCGTTTTTTTGCATGCCACACCACCCTGGGTTAGACACTGGCTATATGCAAATCAGCTCTGACCCTGTGCCTCATGGGAACAGTCCAGTCCGAACTACCAAGCCATGTCTTTCCCAGGCCAGAATCAAGCATCCAAGGACCGGTTTGTGGCTATCAGCCTTTATCAGCCTGGATAGCTTGACTCCAGTGGTGTGGAGAGCCTGGGACTCACGCCTGAGTATACCCAGCACACTCGGGGTGAAAATTGCAAAAAACACAGTTGATGGACAGAATGTAGAACAATGTCATACATTCACCCCAGTACAAGGATCTGGGCCTAAATCCATCGTTTTTTTGCATGCCACACCACCCTGGGTTAGACACTGGCTATATGCAAATCAGCTCTGACCCTGTGCCTCATGGGAACAGTCCAGTCCGAACTACCAAGCCATGTCTTTCCCAGGCCAGAATCAAGCATCCAAGGACCGGTTTGTGGCTATCAGCCTTTATCAGCCTGGATAGCTTGACTCCAGTGGTGTGGAGAGCCTGGGACTCACGCCTGAGTATACCCAGCACACTGGGGGTGAAAATTGCAAAAAACACAGTTGATGGACAGAATGTAGAACAATGTCATACATTCACCCCAGTACAAGGATCTGGGCCTAAATCCATCGTTTTTTTGCACTCCACACCACCCTGGGTTAGACACTGGCTATATGCAAATCAGCTCTGACCCTGTGCCTCATGGGAACAGTCCAGTCCGAACTACCAAGCCATGTCTTTCCCAGACCGGAATCAAGCATCCAAGGACCGGTTTCTGGCTATCAGCCTTCATCAGCCTGCATAGCTTGACTCCAGTGGTGTGGAGAGCCTGGGACTCACGCCTGAGTATACCCAGCACACTCGGGTGAAAATTGCAAAAAACACAGTTGATGGACAGAATGTAGAACAATGTCATACATTCACCCCAGTACAAGGATCTGGGCCTAAATCCATCGTTTTTTTGCATGCCACACCACCCTGGGTTAGACACTGGCTATATGCAAATTAGCTCTGACCCTGTGCCTCATGGGAACAGTCCAGTCCGAACTACCAAGCCATGTCTTTCCCAGGCCAGAATCAAGCATCCAAGGACCGGTTTCTGGCTATCAGCCTTCATCAGCCTGGATAGCTTGACTCCAGTGGTGTGGAGAGCCTGGGACTCACGCCTGAGTATACCCAGCACACTCGGGGTGCAAATTGCAAAAAACACAGTTGATGGACAGAATGTAGAACAATGTCATACATTCACTCCAGTACAAGGATCTGGGCCTAAATCCATCGTTTTTTTGCATTCCACACCACCCTGGGTTAGACACTGGCTATATACAAATCAGCTCTGACCCTGTGCCTCATGGGAACAGTCCAGTCCGAACTACCAAGCCATATCTTTCCCAGACCGGAATCAAGCATCCAAGGACCGGTTTGTGGCTATCAGCCTTCATCAGCCTGGATAGCTTGACTCCAGTGGTGTGGAGAGCCTGGGACTCACGCCTGAGTATACCCAGCACACTGGGGGTGAAAATTGCAAAAAACACAGTTGATGGACAGAATGTAGAACAATGTCATACATTCACCCCAGTACAAGGATCTGGGCCTAAATCCATCGTTTTTTTGCACTCCACACCACCCTGGGTTAGACACTGGCTATATGCAAATCACTGACCCTGTGCCTCATGGGAACAGTCCAGTCCGAACTACCAAGCCATGTCTTTCCCAGACCGGAATCAAGCATCCTAGGACCGGTTTCTGGCTATCAGCCTTCATCAGCCTGGATAGCTTGACTCCAGTGGTGTGGAGAGCCTGGGACTCACGCCTGAGTATACCCAGCACACTCGGGGGGAAAATTACAAAAAACACAGTTGATGAACAGAATGTAGAACAATGTCATACATTCACTACAGTACAAGGATCTGGGCCTAAATCCATCGTTTTTTTGTACTGCACACCACCCTGGGTTAGACACTGGCTATATGCAAATCAGCTCTGACCCTGTGCCTCATGGGAACAGTCCAGTCCGAACTACCAAGCCATGTCTTTCCCAGGCCAGAATCAAGCATCCAAGGACCGGTTTGTGGCTATCAGCCTTTATCAGCCTGGATAGCTTGACTCCAGTGGTGTGGAGAGCCTGGGACTCACGCCTGAGTATACCCAGCACACTCGGGGTGAAAATTGCAAAAAACACAGTTGATGGACAGAATGTAGAACAATGTCATACATTCACCCCAGTACAAGGATCTGGGCCTAAATCCATCGTTTTTTTGCATGCCACACCACCCTGGGTTAGACACTGGCTATATGCAAATCAGCTCTGACCCTGTGCCTCATGGGAACAGTCCAGTCCGAACTACCAAGCCATGTCTTTCCCAGGCCAGAATCAAGCATCCAAGGACCGGTTTGTGGCTATCAGCCTTTATCAGCCTGGATAGCTTGACTCCAGTGGTGTGGAGAGCCTGGGACTCACGCCTGAGTATACCCAGCACACTGGGGGTGAAAATTGCAAAAAACACAGTTGATGGACAGAATGTAGAACAATGTCATACATTCACCCCAGTACAAGGATCTGGGCCTAAATCCATCGTTTTTTTGCACTCCACACCACCCTGGGTTAGACACTGGCTATATGCAAATCAGCTCTGACCCTGTGCCTCATGGGAACAGTCCAGTCCGAACTACCAAGCCATGTCTTTCCCAGACCGGAATCAAGCATCCAAGGACCGGTTTCTGGCTATCAGCCTTCATCAGCCTGCATAGCTTGACTCCAGTGGTGTGGAGAGCCTGGGACTCACGCCTGAGTATACCCAGCACACTCGGGTGAAAATTGCAAAAAACACAGTTGATGGACAGAATGTAGAACAATGTCATACATTCACCCCAGTACAAGGATCTGGGCCTAAATCCATCGTTTTTTTTGCATGCCACACCACCCTGGGTTAGACACTGGCTATATGCAAATTAGCTCTGACCCTGTGCCTCATGGGAACAGTCCAGTCCGAACTACCAAGCCATGTCTTTCCCAGGCCAGAATCAAGCATCCAAGGACCGGTTTCTGGCTATCAGCCTTCATCAGCCTGGATAGCTTGACTCCAGTGGTGTGGAAAGCCTGGGACTCACGCCTGAGTATACCCAGCACACTCGGGGTGCAAATTGCAAAAAACACAGTTGATGGACAGAATGTAGAACAATGTCATACATTCACTCCAGTACAAGGATCTGGGCCTAAATCCATCGTTTTTTTGCATTCCACACCACCCTGGGTTAGACACTGGCTATATACAAATCAGCTCTGACCCTGTGCCTCATGGGAACAGTCCAGTCCGAACTACCAAGCCATATCTTTCCCAGACCGGAATCAAGCATCCAAGGACCGGTTTGTGGCTATCAGCCTTCATCAGCCTGGATAGCTTGACTCCAGTGGTGTGGAGAGCCTGGGACTCACGCCTGAGTATACCCAGCACACTGGGGGTGAAAATTGCAAAAAACACAGTTGATGGACAGAATGTAGAACAATGTCATACATTCACCCCAGTACAAGGATCTGGGCCTAAATCCATCGTTTTTTTGCACTCCACACCACCCTGGGTTAGACACTGGCTATATGCAAATCACTGACCCTGTGCCTCATGGGAACAGTCCAGTCCGAACTACCAAGCCATGTCTTTCCCAGACCGGAATCAAGCATCCTAGGACCGGTTTCTGGCTATCAGCCTTCATCAGCCTGGATAGCTTGACTCCAGTGGTGTGGAGAGCCTGGGACTCACGCCTGAGTATACCCAGCACACTCGGGGGGAAAATTACAAAAAACACAGTTGATGAACAGAATGTAGAACAATGTCATACATTCACTACAGTACAAGGATCTGGGCCTAAATCCATCGTTTTTTTGTACTGCACACCACCCTGGGTTAGACACTGGCTATATGCAAATCAGCTCTGACCCTGTGCCTCATGGGAACAGTCCAGTCCGAACTACCAAGCCATGTCTTTCCCAGATCGGAATCAAGCATCCAAGGACCGGTTTCTGGCTATCAGCCTTCATCAGTCTGGATAGCTTGACTCCAGTGGTGTTGAGAGCCTGGGACTCACGCCTGAGTATACCCAGCACACTCAGGGTGAAAATTGCAAAAAACACAGTTGATGGACAGAATGTAGAACAATGTCATACATTCACCCCAGTACAAGGATCTGGGCCTAAATCCATCGTTTTTTTGCACTCCACACCACCCTGGGTTAGACACTGGCTATATGCAAATCAGCTCTGACCCTGTGCCTCATGGGAACAGTCCAGTCCGAACTACCAAGCCATGTCTTTCCCAGACCGGAATCAAGCATCCAAGGACCGGTTTCTGGCTATCAGCCTTCATCAGCCTGGATAGCTTGACTAAAGTGGTGTGGAGAGCCTGGGACTCACGCCTGAGTATACCCAGCACACTCGGGGTGAAAATTGCAAAAAACACAGTTGATGGACAGAATGTAGAACAATGTCATACATTCAACCCAGTACAAGGATCTGGGCCTAAATCCATCGTTTTTATGCACGCCACACTACCCTGCGTTAGACACTGGCTATATGCAAATCAGCTCTGACCCTGTGCCTCATGGGAACAGTCCAGTCCGAACTACCAAGCCATGTCTTTCCCAGACCGGAATCAAGCATCCAAGGACCGGTTTCTGGCTATCAGCCTTCATCAGCCTGGATAGCGTGACTCCAGTGGGGTTGAGAGCCTGGGACTCACGCCTGAGTATACCCAGCACACTCGGGGTGAAAATTGCAAAAAACACAGTTGATGGACAGAATGTAGAACAATGTCATACATTCAATCCAGTACAAGGATCTGGGCCTAAATCCATCGTTTTTTTGCACGCCACACTACCCTGGGTTAGACACTGGCTATATGCAAATCAGCTCTGACCCTGTGCCTCATGGGAACAGTCCAGTCCGAACTACCAAGCCATGTCTTTCCCAGACCGGAATCAAGCATCCAAGGACCGGTTTCTGGCTATCAGCCTTCATCAGCCTGGATAGCTTGACTACAGTGGTGTGGAGAGCCTGGGACTCACGCCTGAGTATACCCAGCACCCTCGGGGTGAAAATTGCAAAAAACACAGTTGATGGACAGAATGTAGAACAATGTCATACATTCACCCCAGTACAAGGATCTGGGCCTAAATCTATCGTTTTTTTGCACTCCACACCACCCTGGGTTAGACACTGGCTATATGCAAATCAGCTCTGACCCTGTGCCTCATGGGAACAGTCCAGTCCGATCTACCAAGCCATGTCTTTCCCAGACCGGAATCAAGCATCCTAGGACCGGTTTCTGGCTATCAGCCTTCATCAGCCTGGATAGCTTGACTCCAGTGGTGTGGGGAGCCTGGGACTCACGCCTGAGTATACCCAGCACACTCGGGGGGGAAATTACAAAAAACACAGTTGATGAACAGAATGTAGAACAATGCCAAACATTCACTACAGTACAATGATCTGGGCCTAAATCCATCGTTTTTTTGTACTCCACACCACCCTGAGTTAGACACTGGCTATATGCAAATCAGCTCTGACCCTGTGCCTCATGGGAACAGTCCAGTCCGAACTACCAAGTCATGTCTTTCCCAGACCGGAATCAAGCATCCAAGGACCGGTTTCTGGCTATCAGCCTTCATCAGCCTGGATAGCGTGACTCCTGTGGTGTTGAGAGCCTGGGACTCACGCCTGAGTATACCCAGCACACTCGGGGTGAAAATTGCAAAAAACACAGTTGATGGACAGAATGTAGAACAATGTCATACATTCACACCAGTACAAGGATCTGGGCCTAAATCCATCGTTTTTTTGCACGCCACACCACCCTGGGTTAGACACTGGCTATATGCAAATCAGCTCTGACCCTGTGCCTCATGGGAACAGTCCAGTCCGAACTACCAAGCCATGTCTTTCCCAGGCCGGAATCAAGCATCCAAGGACCGGTTTCTGGCTATCAGCCTTCATCAGCCTGGATAGCTTGACTCCAGTGGTGTGGAGAGCCTGGGACTCACGCCTGAGTATACCCAGCACACTCGGGGTGAAAATTGCAAAAAACACAGTTGATGGACAGAATGTAGAACAATGTCATACATTCACCCCAGTACAAGGATCTGGGCCTAAATATATCGTTTTTTTGCACTCCACACCACCCTGGGTTAGACACTGGCTATATGCAAATCAGCTCTGACCATGTGCCTCATGGGAACAGTCCAGTCCGATCTACCAAGCCATGTCTTTCCCAGACCGGAATCAAGCATCCTAGGACCGGTTTCTGGCTATCAGCCTTCATCAGCCTGGATAGCTTGACTCCAGTGGTGTGGAGAGCCTGGGACTCACGCCTGAGTATACCCAGCACACTCGGGGGGAAAATTACAAAAAACACAGTTGATGAACAGAATGTAGAACAATGTCATACATTCACTACAGTACAAGGATCTGGGCCTAAATCCATCGTTTTTTTGTACTCCACACCACCCTGAGTTAGACACTGGCTATATGCAAATCAGCTCTGACCCTGTGCCTCATGGGAACAGTCCAGTCCGAACTACCAAGCCATGTCTTTCCCAGACCGGAATCAAGCATCCAAGGACCGGTTTCTGGCTATCAGCATTCATCAGCCTGGATAGCTTGACTCCAGTGGTGTGGAGAGCCTGGGACTCACGCCTGAGTATACCCAGCACACTCGGGGTGAAAATTGCAAAAAACACAGTTGATGGACAGAATGTAGAACAATGTCATACATTCACCCCAGTACAAGGATCTGGGCCTAAATCCATCGTTTTTTTGCACTTCACATCACCCAGGGTTAGACACTGGCTATATGCAAATCAGCTCTGACCCTGTGCCTCATGGGAACAGTCCAGTCCGAACTACCAAGCGATGTCTTTCCCAGACCGGAATCAAGCATCCAAGGACCGGTTTCTGGCTATCAGCCTTCATCAGCCTGGATAGCTTGACTTCAGTGGTGTGGAGAGCCTGGGACTCACGCCTGAGTATACCCAGCACACTCGGGGTGAAAATTGCAAAAAACACAATTGATGGACAGAATGTAGAACAATGTCATACATTCACCCCAGTACAAGGATCTGGGCCTAAATCCATCGTTTTTTTGCACTCCACACCACCCTGGGTTAGACACTGGCTATATGCAAATCAGCTCTGACCCTGTGCCTCATGGGAACAGTCCAGTCCGAACAACCAAGCCATGTCTTTCCCAGACCGGAATCACGCATCCAAGGACCGGTTTCTGGCTATCAGCCTTCATCAGTCTGGATAGATTGACTCTAGTGGTGTGGAGAGCCTGGGACTCACGCCTGAGTATACCCAGCACACTCGGGGTGAAAATTGCAAAAAACACAGTTGATGGACAGAATGGAGAACAATGTCATACATTCACCCCAGTACAAGGATCTGGGCCTAAATCCATCGTTTTTTTGCACTCCAAACCACCCTGGGTTAGACACTGGCTATATGCAAATCAGCTCTGACCCTGTGCCTCATGGGAACAGTCCAGTCCGAACTACCAAGCCATGTCTTTCCCAGACCGGAATCAAGCATCCAAGGACCGGTTTCTGGCTATCAGCCTTCATCAGCCTGCATAGCTTGACTCCAGTGGTGTGGAGAGCCTGGTACTCACGCCTGAGTATACCCAGCACACTCGGGGTGAAAATTGCAAAAAACACAGTTGATGGACAGAATGTAGAACAATGTCATACATTCACCCCAGTACAAGGATCTGGGCCTAAATCCATCGTTTTTTTGCATGCCACACCACCCTGGGTTAGACACTGGCTATATGCAAATCAGCTCTGACCCTGTGCCTCATGGGAACAGTCCAGTCCGAACTACCAAGCCATGTCTTTCCCAGGCCAGAATCAAGCATCCAAGGACCGGTTTCTGGCTATCAGCCTTCATCAGCCTGGATAGCTTGACTCCAGTGGTGTGGAGAGCCAGGGACTCACGCCTGAGTATACCCAGCACACTCGGGGTGAAAATTGCAAAAAACACAGTGGATGGACAGAATGTAGAACAATGTCATACATTCACTCCAGTACAAGGATCTGGGCCTAAATCCATCGTTTTTTTGCATTCCACACCACCCTGGGTTAGACACTGGCTATATACAAATCAGCTCTGACCCTGTGCCTCATGGGAACAGTCCAGTCCGAACTACCAAGCCATGTCTTTCCCAGACCGGAATCAAGCATCCAAGGACCGGTTTGTGGCTATCAGCCTTTATCAGCCTGGATAGCTTGACTCCAGTGGTGAGGAGAGCCTGGGACTCACGCCTGAGTATACCCAGCACACTGGGGGTGAAAATTGCAAAAAACACAGTTGATGGACAGAATGTAGAACAATGTCATACATTCACCCCAGTACAAGGATCTGGGCCTAAATCCATCGTTTTTTTGCACTCCACACCACCCTGGGTTAGACACTGGCTATATGCAAATCAGCTCTGACCCTGTGCCTCATGGGAACAGTCCAGTCCGAACTACCAAGCCATGTCTTTCCCAGACCGCAATCAAGCATCCAAGGACCGGTTTCTGGCTATCAGCCTTCATCAGCCTGCATAGCTTGACTCCAGTGGTGTGGAGAGCCTGGGACTCACGCCTGAGTATACCCAGCACACTCGGGGTGAAAATTGCAAAAAACACAGTTGATGGACAGAATGTAGAACAATGTCATACATTCACCCCAGTACAAGGATCTGGGCCTAAATCCATCGTTTTTTTTGCATGCCACACCACCCTGGGTTAGACACTGGCTATATGCAAATCAGCTCTGACCCTGTGCCTCATGGGAACAGTCCAGTCCGAACTACCAAGCCATGTCTTTCCCAGGCCAGAATCAAGCATCCAAGGACCGGTTTCTGGCTATCAGCCTTCATCAGCCTGGATAGCTTGACTCCAGTGGTGTGGAGAGCCTGGGACTCACGCCTGAGTATACCCAGCACACTCGGCGTGCAAATTGCAAAAAACACAGTTGATGGACAGAATGTAGAACAATGTCATACATTCACTCCAGTACAAGGATCTGGGCCTAAATCCATCGTTTTTTTGCATTCCACACCACCCTGGGTTAGACACTGGCTATATACAAATCAGCTCTGACCCTGTGCCTCATGGGAACAGTCCAGTCCGAACTACCAAGCCATATCTTTCCCAGACCGGAATCAAGCATCCAAGGACCGGTTTGTGGCTATCAGCCTTCATCAGCCTGGATAGCTTGACTCCAGTGGTGTGGAGAGCCTGGGACTCACGCCTGAGTATACCCAGCACACTGGGGGTGAAAATTGCAAAAAACACAGTTGATGGACAGAATGTAGAACAATGTCATACATTCACCCCAGTACAAGGATCTGGGCCTAAATCCATCGTTTTTTTGCACTCCACACCACCCTGGGTTAGACACTGGCTATATGCAAATCACTGACCCTGTGCCTCATGGGAACAGTCCAGTCCGAACTACCAAGCCATGTCTTTCCCAGACCGGAATCAAGCATCCTAGGACCGGTTTCTGGCTATCAGCCTTCATCAGCCTGGATAGCTTGACACCAGTGGTGTGGAGAGCCTGGGACTCACGCCTGAGTATACCCAGCACACTCGGGGGGAAAATTACAAAAAACACAGTTGATGAACAGAATGTAGAACAATGTCATACATTCACTACAGTACAAGGATCTGGGCCTAAATCCATTGTTTTTTTGTACTGCACACCACCCTGGGTTAGACACTGGCTATATGCAAATCAGCTCTGACCCTGTGCCTCATGGGAACAGTCCAGTCCGAACTACCAAGCCATGTCTTTCCCAGACCGGAATCAAGCATCCAAGGACCGGTTTCTGGCTATCAGCCTTCATCAGTCTGGATAGCTTGACTCCAGTGGTGTTGAGAGCCTGGGACTCACGCCTGAGTATACCCAGCACACTCGGGGTGAAAATTGCAAAAAACACAGTTGATGGACAGAATGTAGAACAATGTCATACATTCACCCCAGTACAAGGATCTGGGCCTAAATCCATCGTTTTTTTGCACTCCACACCACCCTGGGTTAGACACTGGCTATATGCAAATCAGCTCTGACCCTGTGCCTCATGGGAACAGTCCAGTCCGAACTACCAAGCCATGTCTTTCCCAGACCGGAATCAAGCATCCAAGGACCGGTTTCTGGCTATCAGCCTTCATCTGCCTGGATAGCTTGACTAAAGTGGTGTGGAGAGCCTGGGACTCACGCCTGAGTATACCCAGCACACTCGGGGTGAAAATTGCAAAAAACACAGTTGATGGACAGAATGTAGAACAATGTCATACATTCAACCCAGTACAAGGATCTGGGCCTAAATCCATCGTTTTTTTGCACGCCACACTACCCTGGGTTAGACACTGGCTATATGCAAATCAGCTCTGACCCTGTGCCTCATGGGAACAGTCCAGTCCGAACTACCAAGCCATGTCTTTCCCAGACCGGAATCAAGCATCCAAGGACCGGTTTCTGGCTATCAGCCTTCATCAGCCTGGATAGCTTGACTACAGTGGTGTGGAGAGCCTGGGACTCACGCCTGAGTATACCCAGCACCCTCGGGGTGAAAATTGCAAAAAACACAGTTGATGGACAGAATGTAGAACAATGTCATACATTCACCCCAGTACAAGGATCTGGGCCTAAATCTATCGTTTTTTTGCACTCCACACCACCCTGGGTTAGACACTGGCTATATGCAAATCAGCTCTGACCCTGTGCCTCATGGGAACAGTCCAGTCCGAACTACCAAGCCATGTATTTCCCAGACCGGAATCAAGCATCCAAGGACCGGTTTGTGGCTATCAGCCTTTATCAGCCTGGATAGCTTGACTCCAGTGGTGAGGAGAGCCTGGGACTCACGCCTGAGTATACCCAGCACACTGGGGGTGAAAATTGCAAAAAACACAGTTGATGGACAGAATGTAGAACAATGTCATACATTCACCCCAGTACAAGGATCTGGGCCTAAATCCATCGTTTTTTTGCACTCCACACCACCCTGGGTTAGACACTGGCTATATGCAAATCAGCTCTGACCCTGTGCCTCATGGGAACAGTCCAGTCCGAACTACCAAGCCATGTCTTTCCCAGACCGCAATCAAGCATCCAAGGACCGGTTTCTGGCTATCAGCCTTCATCAGCCTGCATAGCTTGACTCCAGTGGTGTGGAGAGCCTGGGACTCACGCCTGAGTATACCCAGCACACTCGGGGTGAAAATTGCAAAAAACACAGTTGATGGACAGAATGTAGAACAATGTCATACATTCACCCCAGTACAAGGATCTGGGCCTAAATCCATCGTTTTTTTTGCATGCCACACCACCCTGGGTTAGACACTGGCTATATGCAAATCAGCTCTGACCCTGTGCCTCATGGGAACAGTCCAGTCCGAACTACCAAGCCATGTCTTTCCCAGGCCAGAATCAAGCATCCAAGGACCGGTTTCTGGCTATCAGCCTTCATCAGCCTGGATAGCTTGACTCCAGTGGTGTGGAGAGCCTGGGACTCACGCCTGAGTATACCCAGCACACTCGGCGTGCAAATTGCAAAAAACACAGTTGATGGACAGAATGTAGAACAATGTCATACATTCACTCCAGTACAAGGATCTGGGCCTAAATCCATCGTTTTTTTGCATTCCACACCACCCTGGGTTAGACACTGGCTATATACAAATCAGCTCTGACCCTGTGCCTCATGGGAACAGTCCAGTCCGAACTACCAAGCCATATCTTTCCCAGACCGGAATCAAGCATCCAAGGACCGGTTTGTGGCTATCAGCCTTCATCAGCCTGGATAGCTTGACTCCAGTGGTGTGGAGAGCCTGGGACTCACGCCTGAGTATACCCAGCACACTGGGGGTGAAAATTGCAAAAAACACAGTTGATGGACAGAATGTAGAACAATGTCATACATTCACCCCAGTACAAGGATCTGGGCCTAAATCCATCGTTTTTTTGCACTCCACACCACCCTGGGTTAGACACTGGCTATATGCAAATCACTGACCCTGTGCCTCATGGGAACAGTCCAGTCCGAACTACCAAGCCATGTCTTTCCCAGACCGGAATCAAGCATCCTAGGACCGGTTTCTGGCTATCAGCCTTCATCAGCCTGGATAGCTTGACACCAGTGGTGTGGAGAGCCTGGGACTCACGCCTGAGTATACCCAGCACACTCGGGGGGAAAATTACAAAAAACACAGTTGATGAACAGAATGTAGAACAATGTCATACATTCACTACAGTACAAGGATCTGGGCCTAAATCCATTGTTTTTTTGTACTGCACACCACCCTGGGTTAGACACTGGCTATATGCAAATCAGCTCTGACCCTGTGCCTCATGGGAACAGTCCAGTCCGAACTACCAAGCCATGTCTTTCCCAGACCGGAATCAAGCATCCAAGGACCGGTTTCTGGCTATCAGCCTTCATCAGTCTGGATAGCTTGACTCCAGTGGTGTTGAGAGCCTGGGACTCACGCCTGAGTATACCCAGCACACTCGGGGTGAAAATTGCAAAAAACACAGTTGATGGACAGAATGTAGAACAATGTCATACATTCACCCCAGTACAAGGATCTGGGCCTAAATCCATCGTTTTTTTGCACTCCACACCACCCTGGGTTAGACACTGGCTATATGCAAATCAGCTCTGACCCTGTGCCTCATGGGAACAGTCCAGTCCGAACTACCAAGCCATGTCTTTCCCAGACCGGAATCAAGCATCCAAGGACCGGTTTCTGGCTATCAGCCTTCATCTGCCTGGATAGCTTGACTAAAGTGGTGTGGAGAGCCTGGGACTCACGCCTGAGTATACCCAGCACACTCGGGGTGAAAATTGCAAAAAACACAGTTGATGGACAGAATGTAGAACAATGTCATACATTCAACCCAGTACAAGGATCTGGGCCTAAATCCATCGTTTTTTTGCACGCCACACTACCCTGGGTTAGACACTGGCTATATGCAAATCAGCTCTGACCCTGTGCCTCATGGGAACAGTCCAGTCCGAACTACCAAGCCATGTCTTTCCCAGACCGGAATCAAGCATCCAAGGACCGGTTTCTGGCTATCAGCCTTCATCAGCCTGGATAGCTTGACTACAGTGGTGTGGAGAGCCTGGGACTCACGCCTGAGTATACCCAGCACCCTCGGGGTGAAAATTGCAAAAAACACAGTTGATGGACAGAATGTAGAACAATGTCATACATTCACCCCAGTACAAGGATCTGGGCCTAAATCTATCGTTTTTTTGCACTCCACACCACCCTGGGTTAGACACTGGCTATATGCAAATCAGCTCTGACCCTGTGCCTCATGGGAACAGTCCAGTCCGATCTACCAAGCCATGTCTTTCCCAGACCGGAATCAAGCATCCTAGGACCGGTTTCTGGCTATCAGCCTTCATCAGCCTGGATAGCTTGACTCCAGTGGTGTGGAGAGCCTGGGACTCACGCCTGAGTATACCCAGCACACTCGGGGGGAAAATTACAAAAAACACAGTTGATGAACAGAATGTAGAACAATGCCAAACATTCACTACAGTACAAGGATCTGGGCCTAAATCCATCGTTTTTTTGTACTCCACACCACCCTGAGTTAGACACTGGCTATATGCAAATCAGCTCTGACCCTGTGCCTCATGGGAACAGTCCAGTCCGAACTACCAAGTCATGTCTTTCCCAGACCGGAATCAAGCATCCAAGGACCGGTTTCTGGCTATCAGCCTTCATCAGCCTGGATAGCGTGACTCCAGTGGTGTTGAGAGCCTGGGACTCACGCCTGAGTATACCCAGCACACTCGGGGTGAAAATTGCAAAAAACACAGTTGATGGACAGAATGTAGAACAATGTCATACATTCACACCAGTACAAGGATCTGGGCCTAAATCCATCGTTTTTTTGCACGCCACACCACCCTGGGTTAGACACTGGCTATATGCAAATCAGCTCTGACCCTGTGCCTCATGGGAACAGTCCAGTCCGAACTACCAAGCCATGTCTTTCCCAGGCCGGAATCAAGCATCCAAGGACCGGTTTCTGGCTATCAGCCTTCATCAGCCTGGATAGCTTGACTCCAGTGGTGTGGAGAGCCTGGGACTCACGCCTGAGTATACCCAGCACACTAGGGGTGAAAATTGCAAAAAACACAGTTGATGGACAGAATGTAGAACAATGTCATACATTCACCCCAGTACAAGGATCTGGGCCTAAATCTATCGTTTTTTTGCACTCCACACCACCCTGGGTTAGACACTGGCTATATGCAAATCAGCTCTGACCCTGTGCCTCATGGGAACAGTCCAGTCCGATCTACCAAGCCATGTCTTTCCCAGACCGGAATCAAGCATCCTAGGACCGGTTTCTGGCTATCAGCCTTCATCAGCCTGGATAGCTTGACTCCAGTGGTGTGGAGAGCCTGGGACTCACGCCTGAGTATACCCAGCACACTCGGGGGGAAAATTACAAAAAACACAGTTGATGAACAGAATGTAGAACAATGTCATACATTCACTACAGTACAAGGATCTGGGCCTAAATCCATCGTTTTTTTGTACTCCACACCACCCTGAGTTAGACACTGGCTATATGCAAATCAGCTCTGACCCTGTGCCTCATGGGAACAGTCCAGTCCGAACTACCAAGCCATGTCTTTCCCAGACCGGAATCAAGCATCCAAGGACCGGTTTCTGGCTATCAGCATTCATCAGCCTGGATAGCTTGACTCCAGTGGTGTGGAGAGCCTGGGACTCACGCCTGAGTATACCCAGCACACTCGGGGTGAAAATTGCAAAAAACACAGTTGATGGACAGAATGTAGAACAATGTCATACATTCACCCCAGTAAAAGGATCTGGGCCTAAATCCATCGTTTTTTTGCACTTCACATCACCCTGGGTTAGACACTGGCTATATGCACATCAGCTCTGACCCTGTGCCTCATGGGAACAGTCCAGTCCGAACTACCAAGCGATGTCTTTCCCAGACCGGAATCAAGCATCCAAGGACCGGTTTCTGGCTATCAGCCTTCATCAGCCTGGATAGCTTGACTTCAGTGGTGTGGAGAGCCTGGGACTCACGCCTGAGTATACCCAGCACACTCGGGGTGAAAATTGCAAAAAACACAGTTGATGGACAGAATGTAGAACAATGTCATACATTCACCCCAGTACAAGGATCTGGGCCTAAATCCATCGTTTTTTTGCACTCCACACCACCCTGGGTTAGACACTGGCTATATGCAAATCAGCTCTGACCCTGTGCCTCATGGGAACAGTCCAGTCCGAACAACCAAGCCATGTCTTTCCCAGACCGGAATCACGCATCCAAGGACCGGTTTCTGGCTATCAGCCTTCATCAGTCTGGATAGATTGACTCCAGTGGTGTGGAGAGCCTGGGACTCACGACTGAGTATACCCAGCACACTCGGGGTGAAAATTGCAAAAAACACAGTTGATGGACAGAATGGAGAACAATGTCATACATTCACCCCAGTACAAGGATCTGGGCCTAAATCCATCGTTTTTTTGCACTCCAAACCACCCTGGGTTAGACACTGGCTATATGCAAATCAGCTCTGACCCTGTGCCTCATGGGAACAGTCCAGTCCGAACTACCAAGCCATGTCTTTCCCAGACCGGAATCAAGCATCCAAGGACCGGTTTCTGGCTATCAGCCTTCATCAGCCTGCATAGCTTGACTCCAGTGGTGTGGAGAGCCTGGGACTCACGCCTGAGTATACCCAGCACACTCGGTGTGAAAATTGCAAAAAACACAGTTGATGGACAGAATGTAGAACAATGTCATACATTCACCCCAGTACAAGGATCTGGGCCTAAATCCATCGTTTTTTTGCATGCCACACCACCCTGGGTTAGACACTGGCTATATGCAAATCAGCTCTGACCCTGTGCCTCATGGGAACAGTCCAGTCCGAACTACCAAGCCATGTCTTTCCCAGGCCAGAATCAAGCATCCAAGGACCGGTTTCTGGCTATCAGCCTTCATCAGCCTGGATAGCTTGACTCCAGTGGTGTGGAGAGCCTGGGACTCACGCCTGAGTATACCCAGCACACTCGGGGTGAAAATTGCAAAAAACACAGTTGATGGACAGAATGTAGAACAATGTCATACATTCACTCCAGTACAAGGATCTGGGCCTAAATCCATCGTTTATTTGCATTCCACACCACCCTGGGTTAGACACTGGCTATATACAAATCAGCTCTGACCCTGTGCCTCATGGGAACAGTCCAGTCCGAACTACCAAGCCATGTCTTTCCCAGACCGGAATCAAGCATCCAAGGACCGGTTTGTGGCTATCAGCCTTTATCAGCCTGGATAGCTTGACTCCAGTGGTGTGGAGAGCCTGGGACTCACGCCTGAGTATACCCAGCACACTGGGGGTGAAAATTGCAAAAAACACAGTTGATGGACAGAATGTAGAACAATGTCATACATTCAACCCAGTACAAGGATCTGGGCCTAAATCCATCGTTTTTTTGCACTCCACACCACCCTGGGTTAGACACTGGCTATATGCAAATCGCTGACCCTGTGCCTCATGGGAACAGCCCAGTCTGAACTACCAAGCCATGTCTTTCACAGACCGGAATCAAGCATCCAAGGACCGGTTTCTGGCTATCAGCCTTCATCAGCCTCGATAGCTTGACTCCAGTGGTGTGGATAGCCTGGGACTCACGCCTGAGTATACCCAGCACACTCGGGGTGAAAATTGCAAAAAACACAGTTGATGGACAGAACGTAGAACAATGTCATACATTCACCCCAGTACAAGGATCTGGGCCTAAATCCATCGTTGTTTTGCACTCCACACCACCCTGGGTTAGACACTGGCTATATGCAAATCAGCTCTGACCCTGTGCCTCATGGGAACAGTCCAGTCCGAACTACCAAGCCATGTCTTTCCCAGGCCGGAATCAAGCATCCAAGGACCGGTTTCTGGCTATCAGCCTTCATCAGCCTGGATAGCTTGACTCCAGTGGTGTGGAGAGCCTGGGACTCACGCCTGAGTATACCCAGCACACTCGGGGTGAAAATTGCAAAAAACACAGTTGATGGACAGAATGTAGAACAATGTCATACATTCACCCCAGTACAAGGATCTGGGCCTAAATCTATCGTTTTTTTGCACTCCACACCACCCTGGGTTAGACACTGGCTATATGCAAATCAGCTCTGACCCTGTGCCTCATGGGAACAGTCCAGTCCGATCTACCAAGCCATGTCTTTCCCAGACCGGAATCAAGCATCCTAGGACCGGTTTCTGGCTATCAGCCTTCATCAGCCTGGATAGCTTGACTCCAGTGGTGTGGAGAGCCTGGGACTCACGCCTGAGTATACCCAGCACACTCGGGGGGAAAATTACAAAAAACACAGTTGATGAACAGAATGTAGAACAATGTCATACATTCACTACAGTACAAGGATCTGGGCCTAAATCCATCGTTTTTTTGTACTCCACACCACCCTGAGTTAGACACTGGCTATATGCAAATCAGCTCTGACCCTGTGCCTCATGGGAACAGTCCAGTCCGAACTACCAAGCCATGTCTTTCCCAGACCGGAATCAAGCATCCAAGGACCGGTTTCTGGCTATCAGCATTCATCAGCCTGGATAGCTTGACTCCAGTGGTGTGGAGAGCCTGGGACTCACGCCTGAGTATACCCAGCACACTCGGGGTGAAAATTGCAAAAAACACAGTTGATGGACAGAATGTAGAACAATGTCATACATTCACCCCAGTACAAGGATCTGGGCCTAAATCCATCGTTTTTTTGCACTTCTCATCACTCTGGGTTAGACACTGGCTATATGCAAATCAGCTCTGACCCTGTGCCTCATGGGAACAGTCGAGTCCGAACTACCAAGCGATGTCTTTCCCAGACCGGAATCAAGCATCCAAGGACCGGTTTCTGGCTATCAGCCTTCATCAGCCTGGATAGCTTGACTTCAGGGGTGTGGAGAGCCTGGGACTCACGCCTGAATATACCCAGCACACTCGGGGTGAAAATTGCAAAAAACACAGTTGATGCACAGAATGTAGAACAATGTCATACATTCACCCCAGTACAAGGATCTGGGCCTAAATCCATCGTTTTTTTGCACTCCACACCACCCTTGGTTAGACACTGGCTATATGCAAATCAGCTCTGACCCTGTGCCTCATGGGAACAGTCCAGTCCGAACAACCAAGCCATGTCTTTCCCAGACCGGAATCACGCATCCAAGGACCGGTTTCTGGCTATCAGCCTTCATCAGTCTGGATAGATTGACTCCAGTGGTGTGGAGAGCCTGGGACTCACGCCTGAGTATACCCAGCACACTCGGGGTGAAAATTGCAAAAAACACAGTTGATGGACAGAATGGAGAACAATGTCATACATTCACCCCAGTACAAGGATCTGGGCCTAAATCCATCGTTTTTTTGCACTCCAAACCACCCTGGGTTAGACACTGGCTATATGCAAATCAGCTCTGACCCTGTGCCTCATGGGAGCAGTCCAGTCCGAACTACCAAGCCATGTCTTTCCCAGACCGGAATCAAGCATCCAAGGACCGGTTTCTGGCTATCAGCCTTCATCAGCCTGCATAGCTTGACTCCAGTGGTGTGGAGAGCCTGGGACTCACGCCTGAGTATACCCAGCACACTCGGGGTGAAAATTGCAAAAAACACAGTTGATGGACAGAATGTAGAACAATGTCATACATTCACCCCAGTACAAGGATATGGGCCTAAATCCATCGTTTTTTTGCATGCCACACCACCCTGGGTTAGACACTGGCTATATGCAAATCAGCTCTGACCCTGTGCCTCATGGGAACAGTCCAGTCCGAACTACCAAGCCATGTCTTTC
Organism: Lissotriton vulgaris; assembly: GCF_964263255.1. Taxonomy (NCBI): domain Eukaryota; kingdom Metazoa; phylum Chordata; class Amphibia; order Caudata; family Salamandridae; genus Lissotriton; species Lissotriton vulgaris. The sequence goes on along the minus strand of NC_141696.1, from coordinate 820,402,108 downwards.
CCAGGCCAGAATCAAGCATCCAAGGACCGGTTTCTGGCTATCAGCCTTCATCAGCCTGGATAGCTTGACTCCAGTGGTGTGGAGAGCCTGGGACTCACGCCTGAGTATTGAGGAAATATAAATTTTATGGTCAAGATTGTGTTCCCTAGCGTGTACCCCACCGGCTCCATGTACCAGCTTAAAGTGCATGTAACTTCCCTCCTGTGCCAGCTACGAAGACGCAAATACATTTGCGTCCAACGTCAACATGTCCTCTTTCAGACCCACCCTGAATGGGTTGAATAGTCCGTTCCTAAGTATACTATGCCAACGTCTTTTTGTAGTGTACCTTACACGTTTTTCAGCTCTGGCAAAGTAGGCCCTGAATTTCTGCCATCGAGCCATTTTTCTGGCTTCTGACTCTGAAAACCTCAGCCCAGGCTGCCTCTGTACCCGTGAACTCTGACTTACTTCCAGCGCGGCCCACCGTGCTCAGCTCAGCCTGCTGCCTGCCAAGACTGACTATAACCTTCGAGTTATCTGTTCCGCTCCTCGAAAATACATTCCTGCCTACTAGCTTCAGTAAACATCCCCCTCATCTGCAGAGCAAAGGGCCATCCTGTCTCGTGCAAGTAATTCATAGCCTCTGTTACCATGCTCCCATGGAAGGCCCATGCCCCCACGCTTCTCATGCAGACACTCAGGCGCTTATACACGCACTCACAGTCAGTATAGAATAGCTTCTGCCCCAGAGACCTTTCCCTCCAGATAGTATGGTTCCCAAACATCAGATATCAGATATGATAGAAGTACAAGTTGATCTGACATGCCAGACTTCTGTCTCTTTCCGTCAGTGTAAATGTCAAGTTCCCTGCACCCTCCAGTTTCACGTCAATCACACGTCATGCAGCTGCGCGCGCATCCAAGCTTCCGATTTCTGCTGACATTGCAACATTTCTGTTAGTGCCACCCCTTCTGTGACACCTACCTGGTGACGTTTCTAGCACACACCTCTAATTCACGCCTAGTTCACGCCTTCTGATTACGTATTGCTAACACGTGGATGCTGTTATCTTGTCTTCTCTCAGCTGTTACGCCTACCATACGTTTTTTCATGACAATGAATTAAGTATATAAGCTATGTACTGTCAATAAAATGCGGCGCGCACTCTTCTATCCCTTCCTGAACCCTGTGTGGTTGCGGGAACATGATAGCCAAGTCATGACCATTCCTTTTTAAGGAATAAAACCCCTAAGAACTCTAACACCACGGACTCTGCCTCCTTCTTTCCGATTGAGTTATTATTGATTAAGTACTTACCTGTATAGAAATTATGATAGTAAATTAAATATTTACGACATTTTGGCGCCCGAATAGGGACCCCTCCCCCACCTCACGCGCCGGTTGGTGCATTGCAAGCTCTGTCCCCTGCCATCAGTTAGAAGGAACTACGCGTACTGGCAGGATTTCCTGCATCTCCCTCTGGCCCACGGAGGTGACGAAGACTGCGATTAGTACCCAGAAGAGGCGGTGAGGAGTGCGGAGGATCCCGAGCAGAGCCTAGCCGAAAGAAGCAAGGTCCGAGGTGTCAAGAGGCCCACCAGTTTTCCGAAGTTTTCCGAAGTTTTCCGAAGTTGAGCCGAGTCCAGTCCAGTCGAGTTTTCCGAGGCCTTCCGATTTCCGTGCTTCCCGGTGAGTACCATTGCTGGGTCGTATCAAGACGGGTTTGGGTACACAAGTCCGGTCTGCACTGTTTTTAGACAGTGTATCTGTGCTGTTTAGCAGTACCTCCGTTATTTCAAGGTCTGCACTGTTTTTAGACAGTGTATCTGTGCTGTTTAGCAGTACATAAGTATAAAGGGGTAGTGATATATGTTTTAAATGTTTTTTCATGTGATTAATGTCGTGGTATGAGTGTGACTGTTTTCTATGTGCATTATTGTGCGTTCTTGTATAAATAGCTGTATTCAGTATTAAGTAGGTAAGATCGAGTTTTCAGTACTAAGTCGAAACAAGATGCCGTTTTTCAACAAGTTAAAGCAGATAGGAACTAGGAAAGGGATACTGGAGGAAGAAATTCCTATTCCCCCTAGGGACACTCCAGGAAACTTCATGTACCACAAGCATGGCTTAGATGCCATATTGTATCTAGATTTATGGGCCGATTATACAAAACATCTAGACGAGAGACACAGATGGCCAGTTACTGGAACATGGGATGCTGAGTGCATCATGAAAGTAGAGGAAGCACTATGGAAAAAGAAAGCCAGACAATCTCAAAAGGACGCCATAGAGTTTTGGCGTAAGGAATCACATAAGCGTGCTGAAAAGGCACTACGTAGAGAAGACAGACTTAGAGAATCAGATAAAGCCCAAGAAAACGAATTAGTTACCGAAGGGATCCGAGTAAAAACAGAGCAAGTAGACCGTGCACGAAATAACCTCGTAAACGGTATGTATTTCGCGGCCGAGGGTTCGCCTGAGGCCATTTCAGAAATACCGAAAAATCTGCCGTCACCATTGGTACCAACTAAAGTAAATCACAGGACCACTAAAGACATATTCCTGAATTCCTATCTAGAGGATGTAGCACCCGCTTACACCAATCTGCCTGTCCGCGCCCTGCCTAACGACAGGGATGGGGGTGGTAACCCGCCCCAAGATCATATTCCGCCAGTACCACAACAGATTCCTCCACCTCCACCACTTCCCGCAGTTAAAATAGATCTACCGAAACCACGTCTACCTGACGCTACCAAAGGACAAATTCAAGTTCAGATACAGACTCCTCAGAGAGATAATGCCCAAGCTTCCGCTTCAGGAGGTGCGACGGGGGGTCTTCACACCCCACCATTGACACACAGAGTAAACCTTAGGGATATGCAGAGTCCTCTCACGTTCAAGTCACCCCGTCTTGACATACTCAAAGAAAAACTTTCAGTTTGCAGATATGATCCAGTACCCGGCAAAAACGACAGAATGATGATGGCCTCACTACGGTTAAGATCTGCTACTGATTTCCTGCTGTTATTTGCAGGGATGAAGGAGCGCCTAGATAGAATATATCAGTTCATTCAGACTGGTAAAGACCCTGACAGTGTTAAGGATGCCATGGAGCATCAGAAAGTTGACATTCAAGCACAGATACTACGTTTTTTCATAAATTGCCTAATAAGAGAAAGAGATAGGCCTGGGACAGATCAGAGCGAGTTAGATGCACTAAACAAGTGGGGTCAAAATATATCTGAAGGAAAACATGATAAGGGGGCTTGCATAGCCAGTATGTACAAGAAAATAAGAAAAGCAGTGATAGAAATGCACGAAAAAGAGAAAGAAAGGGCCTCCTCCGAGGAGGAGGAAGAACTCGAAGAATCAGAAAAGACTACAGATACTATAGCGTATGTAGGTAAGGGAACTTACCTTAGGAAAGGTATCCGTCCGGAAAGCAAGAAAGTTTTTCTCTCTGCCTTAACCAACCCGAATTCTTCTGAACACCAGTTTCAGGAAACTGATAAAAGACTCCGAGACCGAGTGGGGTACCACATACTAAATTCAATGGATGAACAGGAATTAGCCCGGTCAGCCATATTATGGGCTGAAAATCCGGATATGTATAATGATGACACTGTAGCACAGACATTCCTGAACCTCTCCCCAGACGAGCAGAAATTAGCAGGTGTATACATGATGCAGCACCTCCTCACGAAATACAGAAATAAACATTCCGATCCAGGTCCCTTACACGAAACTCTAGAAGCACTACTCATGGATAGATGGAGAGGTCTAAGTACCAAGTTAATACAAATAATTCTAGAACAACGACATAGATATGACACTTTTGTAAGGTCTGAATACGTTCCCGCTCCACCCCCAGAAAGAAAAATGTATCGTATGGAATGCCTGAGTGGCATTGAAAGTCAGAACCCCTTACGAGAAGTACACCCAGTTATGGGTGAGGATCATCTCTTGAAACGCGTGTATGTACACACGCCACTGACTAAGTTAGAACTGTTAGAAATGAAGAAACTAGTCCCGAGCCATGATAAAGACCCTGCAGGTTTCCACAGAGAGCTTAAAGACATGTTACTGATGGGGGATTACACATATGAAGATATCATGAAAATGTTAAAGGTACTGCTGCCTACGGGCATATACGAGAAACTCAAGGAAAAGGAATGGGAGGTGGGAGACAAAAAGATTGTATGGGCAGAAATAGAAGACGAAGAGAGCAAGCGTGTCCCAGGGGTAGGCCTCGGGGACAAAACTAAAGCATTACCAGGTTTAATAGTACAGGTTCTGCCAAGATTACTAGCAACTAGAAAAGAAGACTGGGATGCAATCTCAGCATGTAAACAGAAACCCGACGAAGATACTAGTGACTTTTATTCAAGATTCGAGAAATGTTTTATTATTAATAGTGGTCTTAAACCAAGTAGCGAATCGTACCCGCATCTTTTTGTATCAAAGCTAGTCGAGAATTCCCTGTTAGCAGTTAAAAACCGTGTATACAAGGTCGAGAGTACATGGCAAGCAAATACGCCATCACAGATGTTACAAATGTTACAATACCATCAGAATAGAATTAGAGAAGAACAAGATCAGGAACAGAAACGTATGAAAGACACAAAAATGAAAATGTTAGTAGCCCAGTCGGTACATACCGACGGAAATAGGAAAGGTACGAATCAGACAAATCATTCCGCAGGTCCTGTTAAAGGGACGTGCAATTATTGCAAACAGCCAGGTCACTACGTACATGAATGCCCAGTTCTGAAACACAATATAGCAACAGGTAAAACCAAAGAGAGACCGCATCCACCAAGACAAGATCAGGTCCAGCAACAGACTCCACAGAATGTACAGACCTCACAGAACACACAGCCTATGCATGCTTCATCCCATACAGCACAGACAGTAGCGGTATCTCAGCCACAGCCTCTTGCCGCGACTCAGCAAGTTTCCCAACAAATGTACCAGTATGCCCAATCTGCTTACCCCGATTACCAGCGATACACATGAAACAGCCTAGAGAGGGAATTTGGCTTGCCTCTTATTGAAATTCCTGTAGATCAAGAAGGTCCTTATGTACACAGTCAAGTATTGGGAAAAGATAGAAAGTTTTTAATTGACACAGGGGCAAGCCGCACCACAATCAGTCATGACGAAGTCCCAGGGGCACCCCTCTCAGGCTCACAGAATGTTTCCCTTGGTTTTTCAGGACAGCCCATTATAAATGAAGTATCAGAACCAGTCCCCCTGGCTGTGGGTCCATTATCACGTGTTACAGACTTGTTACTTACGAAATCATGTCCAGAAAATCTGTTAGGAATTAAAACATTGAAGGCTTTAGGAGCTATAATATGCTGTTCCCCGGAGGGAGTTAGACTTTTTCTGCGGGATTTCAAGGGTCATTATGTTTTGCGAGAATTCGATGTCAGATTGAAAAATGTACCAGATCACTTGTGGGCAACAGGCCCAACTGATGTAGGTTGTATGCATATCACACCATACCGTGTTACACTCAAGGCAGGAGTTGTTCTACCACGAATCAGACAATACAAGTTACCACCCGATGCTGTAGTGGCTTTACTGAAAATCATTGAAGAGCTCATTGCCCAAGGAGTGGTCGTAGAGACCGACTCCAATATCTGTAATTCACCCATCATTCCAATTCTTAAACGTACTGATCCCAATGCACCGCCAGTATATCGGCTGGTGATTGATCTTCGAGAGCTGAATAAATGTATTGTACCACAATACCCTGTGGTCCCCGATATCTCTTCCTTATTGACTGCTATTGATTCAGAAGCGACGTTCTTTACTGTAATTGATCTCAAGAACGCCTTCTTTAGTGTACCGATTGATCCAGAGAGCCAATATCTCTTCGGATTCAGTTTAACTGGACGAAGTTTCAAATTTTCCCGCGCACCTCAAGGATTCACAGAAAGCCCCAGCATCTATAGTCAAGCACTGAAAAGACAACTAGATTGTATTCAAATGCCAGTTAACACTGCTTTACTGCAATACGTCGATGATCTGCTGATCACCGCCCGAAGTGAGCCCGAATGTGAACAAGCATCACTGACAGTTTTACATTTCCTGGCAGACAAGGGACACAAGGTGTCTCCTTCGAAGCTGCAATTCTGTGTTCAGCAAGTTGTATACTTGGGTCACTTGCTGTCCAAAGTGGGGAGACAGCTCACTCCCGACCGCATTCAGTTAATTGTAAATATGCCACGACCCCAGACACAAAAGGAAGTGCGGGCCTTCATAGGCCTCACCTCGTACTGCAGACAATGGATTCCTCAATATGCATTTCTAGCTAAACCACTCATCCAGTTAACGACACAGGAGGCAGCGACTTTGATTGTCCTCCCTTGGACTCAGGAACATACACAAGCCTTTGAGGAACTGAAGAAAGCATTATGTCAAGCACCAGTTTTAGCAACACCATGTTACAGCAAGCCGTTTACACTTTTTGTTACAGAACGTGATGGTACAGCATTATCTGCCCTCACCCAAGATCAAGCAGGTTCATATAAGCCTTGCGCTTATTTTTCAAGTACATTGGATTCAGTAGCCCAGGCACTCCCTGCGTGCTTAAAGTCTGTAGCAGCAACAGCATTAGCAATCAGACAGAGTGATTCAATTGTCCTAGGGCATCAGTTAACAGTACAAGTTCCACATTCTGTAGAGGTTCTTTTAAACAGAACCCAGACTCAACACTTGACTATAGCACGACTGACAGGTTATGAATTGACGCTATTCCAGCCACACATAGAAATCAGACGTTGCAGCATTCTGAACCCCGCAACACTGTTACCTACAATTATGACAGATCCAGCCCCGCATGATTGTATAGAAATCATTAATGCAGTAACAAAGCCCCGACGAGACTTAACAGATGTTCCACTGACAAATCCAGACCTGACACTTTATGTGGATGGTTCATGTATGAGAACAAGTACAGGAGAATTAGTGGCCGCGTATGCCGTGACCACTGAAACCGAAGTAAAAGAAACACATCGTATTGACACACTGTCCGCTCAAGCAGCAGAGCTTATTGCTCTGACCCGAGCCTGTATTCTAGCCAAAAACAGAAATGTCAACATATATACTGATTCCCGTTATGCGTTCGGAGTTGTACACGACTTCGGCATGTTATGGCAAGAACGAGGTTTTCTGACCTCTCATGGTGCCAAGATCCAACATGGTCCCCTCATTCAAGCACTGTTAGAAGCAATACATCTGCCATCAGGCATATCCGTCATGAAGTGTAAAGCACATACTAAAGTTACAGATTCTGTTTCCCAGGGTAACGACCTGGCAGACCAGACAGCAAAACATACAGCATTGACTCACACCCAGACAACTGACATGACAAAGACAATAGGACCGACAAATTGTATGACAGTCAGGGATCCCACACTAGATGTAATCGATATTCAGGCACATGCTACTCCAGATGAAATAAAGAAATGGACTGAACTAGGAGGGATTCAAACAGAACAAGGTTGGATGACGAAGGGAAAATCTACATGGTTTCTCCCTGATTCTATGGTTCAAGTCATGGTTAATACAGCACATAGTCCAGCACACCTAGGAGAAAAAGCAATGCTAGACAGTTTACAAAATCTTTGGAGCAATAAACACTTACGAGCAGCAGCAAAACAGAAAGTGCGTACTTGCATGATCTGTTGTCAGTTCAATCCAGGTAAAAGCGTCCCTGTAGAGCAAGGTGGATTTCATCCTCCCGATCACCCTTTTGAAGTCCTCCAGATGGATTATATCCAGATGGACCGTTGTCGAGGATTCAAATATGTCCTCGTAATTGTTTGTGCACTGTCCCGTTGGACCGAAGCATACCCAGTCCCAGATTATACTGCTCCGACCACTGCCAGGCAGCTGGTTCGTGAATTCTTCCCACGGTACGGCTTGCCTCGTGTCGTGTACTCAGATAACGGTCAGCCATTCTCATCTGAATTAATGAAGCAGGTTTCCCTATTGCTAGGATACCAGTGGAGATTCCATTGTGTCCGACATCCCGAAGCCGCAGGCCTTGTAGAAAGGCATAACCAGACATTAAAGACACGCCTTGCAAAAATATGTAAAGAGAAAGGGGTCGACTGGATAGTCGCCCTGCCCGTGGCACTGTTCTACATGAGGATGGTTGCCCACTCGAGATCAGGACTATCCCCGTACGAAGTGGTCTTTGGTAGACCACCGAATATGTGGGGGACGCCCATTCCGAAGAAGATTACTGATGTTGATTGTAATATGTTGACAGATTACCTTGCCTCCTTGATGTCTGCACTCCAATCATGTCGTTCACAGGTTGCCGCAGCTTTCCCCGACAACACTGATGTAAAGCCACATGATGTCCGTCCTGGGGACACAGTTTTAGTACGGAACTTCGACAGGAAGAGTCCGCTGGAGCCCCGCTGGAAGGAGCCAAAGACCGTCCTTCTTACAACGAGGACCGCAGTGAAACTGGAAGGCAGAAAGGGGTGGGTCCACACGAGCCATATCAAAAAATACAATGAACTGAAACCAGATCCAGGCTCGTCCACCCCCACCAAAGACTGTATCGAAACTAGTGACTTTAAAACTTCCGAACGAGAGAAAACTCCCCAAGAGGAATACAGACTTAAGCTCCGATCTAGCAAGTCAGACAGTTTAATTGTTTAAGTCCTCCCCTAGGTGAATCGGTTAAATAGTTTCTGACATGTATCCCCTAGATCGAGATAGAGAGAGAGAATTAAAGAAACGTACATATTGTAAATCACTACGTAGTCACTGTATGGTGACTGTATGGTGACATTATTAATTATGTGTTCTGATAATTATTGCGAGTATACTGCTCCCCATCTATTATCCTATTTTCAAGCGTGAACAATCTGCTTATAATGTTTCTGCTGAACATTCTTTTAGTAAATTACCTCCACATGAACTTTCTTACAGACTTGCGCTGCGCAACAACACATTCATTAGTATGTTACATCATTCCCATCAGACTAACAATGCTACAAACTGCTGGATATGTGGCCGACTCCCTCCCTACCAGAAATACAAGGGAGCTCTGCCCCTCTTTCCGTACCCGTTTACTCACAACGGTTCCTGTGGTGCCTGGTTTAGAATAATAAATTCCGTAGATCCTGATATTGCTGTTTTCAAAGGGAGCTGGGTTTGGGGAAACTTGAACCTAGTTCTGCTTAATGCCTGTTATCCTGACAAGAAGGGACTCCCCATTAGAATAGGAAGTGATCTAGAAAACGAAGTTTATGGATTGGGTAATTACACAATTAACCTTATGATCCTTACAGTTGAATCCGAACCTGCTCCAGTTCTGCCCGCTATGTCAGTACTACCAGTCACTGGTGAATTATGTGTCAGCAAGAAAGGTTCAGTACACTTAGGCCATAGTAAATGTACTATTGTGGTCGAATTCAGTGATCAAGGTAAATCTTCCTTTAGAGCTACTCGTCATTCTTACTTTGTTTGTGGTCATACCGCATACATACGCTTACCTCCAGATTGGGATGGTACCTGTTACATTGCATTCCTTCTGCCACCTGTTTTTCTAGCTCCTCCTGATTATCACAGAAATACAAATCTAGCAAAGAATAGACTCAGAAGAGATATCTCACTTGTCGACTATACAGAAACAGCATGGGAACAATACACCGATTTTAATAAAGGATTCTTTTTCTTTTTAGGTCCCGTCCAAAATAGTAAACTAATACGCAGATTAACTAGAACACTTGAAGCAGTAGTGAATGAAACTGCCTCCGCCTTAGGTAACTTAACAGAAGAGCAGTCCGCCATGCGGGTTGTTGTTCTTCAGAATCGTCTTGTTATTGACGTCATCTTGGCAGATAGAGGTGGAGCCTGTAAGGTCATCGGGTCAAGTTGCTGTATTTTCATTCCACAAAACGCACCATCTGTATATCAAGCTATTACACGTCTTCATAAAATTGCAAATCTGATACATCAGAATCCAGGCACCTGGACTTGGTCCGGTTGGTTCTGGACAACGTTAACCGCTTGGGGATGGAAGATCCTATCCTTCCTAGGCATTGGCCTAGTCCTAGTATTCAGTTGCTGCCTGTGCCTACAGTGTGGGCCAGCGATTTGTGGACTGTGTGCCACATCGTGCATTGAACATTCCAGTTTCCTCTCAAAACGTGAAAGAAAGAAAGAAGAGCAAATGATGTTACAAGAACAAACTGATCGATTCATGAGGATCGATATATCATGAAGGGTCCGTAGGGAACAAGGAGGGAATGAGGAAATATAAATTTTATGGTCACGATTGTGTTCCCTAGCGTGTACCCCACCGACTCCATGTACCAGCTTAAAGTGCATGTAACTTCCCTCCTGTGCCAGCTACGAAGACGCAAATACATTTGCGTCCAACGTCAACATGTCCTCTTTCAGACCCACCCTGAATGGGTTGAATAGTCCGTTCCTAAGTATACTATGCCAACGTCTTTTTGTAGTGTACCTTACACGTTTTTCAGCTCTGGCAAAGTAGGCCCTGAATTTCTGCCATCGAGCCATTTTTCTGGCTTCTGACTCTGAAAACCTCAGCCCAGGCTGCCTCTGTACCCGTGAACTCTGACTTACTTCCAGCGCGGCCCACCGTGCTCAGCTCAGCCTGCTGCCTGCCAAGACTGACTATAACCTTCGAGTTATCTGTTCCGCTCCTCGAAAATACATTCCTGCCTACTAGCTTCAGTAAACATCCCCCTCATCTGCAGAGCAAAGGGCCATCCTGTCTCGTGCAAGTAATTCATAGCCTCTGTTACCATGCTCCCATGGAAGGCCCATGCCCCCACGCTTCTCATGCAGACACTCAGGCGCTTATACACGCACTCACAGTCAGTATAGAATAGCTTCTGCCCCAGAGACCTTTCCCTCCAGATAGTATGGTTCCCAAACATCAGATATCAGATATGATAGAAGTACAAGTTGATCTGACATGCCAGACTTCTGTCTCTTTCCGTCAGTGTAAATGTCAAGTTCCCTGCACCCTCCAGTTTCACGTCAATCACACGTCATGCAGCTGCGCGCGCATCCAAGCTTCCGATTTCTGCTGACATTGCAACATTTCTGTTAGTGCCACCCCTTCTGTGACACCTACCTGGTGACGTTTCTAGCACACACCTCTAATTCACGCCTAGTTCACGCCTTCTGATTACGTATTGCTAACACGTGGATGCTGTTATCTTGTCTTCTCTCAGCTGTTACGCCTACCATACGTTTTTTCATGACAATGAATTAAGTATATAAGCTATGTACTGTCAATAAAATGCGGCGCGCACTCTTCTATCCCTTCCTGAACCCTGTGTGGTTGCGGGAACATGATAGCCAAGTCATGACCATTCCTTTTTAAGGAATAAAACCCCTAAGAACTCTAACACCACGGACTCTGCCTCCTTCTTTCCGATTGAGTTATTATTGATTAAGTACTTACCTGTATAGAAATTATGATAGTAAATTAAATATTTACGACAGTATACCCAGCACACTCGGGGTGAAAATTGCAAAAAACACAGTTGATGGATAGAATGTAGAACAATGTCATACATTCAATCCAGTACAAGGATCTGGGCCTAAATCCATCGTTTTTTTGCATTCCATACCACCCTGGGTTAGACACTGGCTATATACAAATCAGCTCTGACCCTGTGCCTCATGGGAACAGTCCAGTCCGAACTACCAAGCCATGTCTTTCCCAGACCGGAATCAAGCATCCAAGGACCGGTTTGTGGCTATCAGCCTTCATCAGCCTGGATAGCTTGACTCCAGTGGTGTGGAGAGCCTGGGACTCACGCCTGAGTATACCCAGCACACTGGGGGTGAAAATTGCAAAAAACACAGTTGATGGACAGAATGTAGAACAATGTCATACATTCACCCCAGTACAAGGATCTGGGCCTAAATCCATCGTTTTTTTGCACTCCACACCACCCTGGGTTAGACACTGGCTATATGCAAATCAGCTCTGACCCTGTGCCTCATGGGAACAGTCCAGTCCGAACTACCAAGCCATGTCTTTCCCAGACCGGAATCAAGCATCCAAGGACCGGTTTCTGGCTATCAGCCTTCATCAGCTTGCATAGCTTGACTCCAGTGGTGTGGAGAGCCTGGGACTCACGCCTGAGTATACCCAGCACACTCGGGGTGAAAATTGCAAAAAACACAGTTGATGGACAGAATGTAGAACAATGTCATACATTCACCCCAGTACAAGGATCTGGGCCTAAATCCATCGTTTTTTTTGCATGCCACACCACCCTGGGTTAGACACTGGCTATATGCAAATCAGCTCTGACCCTGTGCCTCATGGGAACAGTCCAGTCCGAACTACCAAGCCATGTCTTTCCCAGGCCAGAATCAAGCATCCAAGGACCGGTTTCTGGCTATCAGCCTTCATCAGCCTGGATAGCTTGACTCCAGTGGTGTGGAGAGCCTGGGACTCACGCCTGAGTATACCCAGCACACTCGGGGTGCAAATTGCAAAAAACACAGTTGATGGACAGAATGTAGAACAATGTGATACATTCACTCCAGTACAAGGATCTGGGCCTAAATCCATCGTTTTTTTGCATTCCACACCACCCTGGGTTAGACACTGGCTATATACAAATCAGCTCTGACCCTGTGCCTCATGGGAACAGTCCAGTCCGAACTACCAAGCCATATCTTTCCCAGACCGGAATCAAGCATCCAAGGACCGGTTTGTGGCTATCAGCCTTCATCAGCCTGGATAGCTTGACTCCAGTGATGTGGAGAGCCTGGGACTCACGCCTGAGTATACCCAGCACACTGGGGGTGAAAATTGCAAAAAACACAGTTGATGGACAGAATGTAGAACAATGTCATACATTCACCCCAGTACAAGGATCTGGGCCTAAATCCATCGTTTTTTTGCACTCCACACCACCCTGGGTTAGACACTGGCTATATGCAAATCACTGACCCTGTGCCTCATGGGAACAGTCCAGTCTGAACTACCAAGCCATGTCTTTCCCAGACCGGAATCAAGCATCCTAGGACCGGTTTCTGGCTATCAGCCTTCATCAGCCTGGATAGCTTGACTCCAGTGGTGTGGAGAGCCTGGGACTCACGCCTGAGTATACCCAGCACACTCGGGGGGAAAATTACAAAAAACACAGTTGATGAACAGAATGTAGAACAATGTCATACATTCACTACAGTACAAGGATCTGGGCCTAAATCCATCGTTTTTTTGTACTGCACACCCCCCTGGGTTAGACACTGGCTATATGCAAATCAGCTCTGACCCTGTGCCTCATGGGAACAGTCCAGTCCGAACTACCAAGCCATGTCTTTCCCAGACCGGAATCAAGCATCCAAGGACCGGTTTCTGGCTATCAGCCTTCATCAGTCTGGATAGCTTGACTCCAGTGGTGTTGAGAGCCTGGGACTCACGCCTGAGTATACCCAGCACACTCGGGGTGAAAATTGCAAAAAACACAGTTGATGGACAGAATGTAGAACAATGTCATACATTCACCCCAGTACAAGGATCTGGGCCTAAATCCATCGTTTTTTTGCACTCCACACCACCCTGGGTTAGACACTGGCTATATGCAAATCAGCTCTGACCCTGTGCCTCATGGGAACAGTCCAGTCCGAACTACCAAGCCATGTCTTTCCCAGACCGGAATTAAGCATCCAAGGACCGGTTTCTGGCTATCAGCCTTCATCAGCCTGGATAGCTTGACTAAAGTGGTGTGGAGAGCCTGGGACTCACGCCTGAGTATACCCAGCACACTCGGGGTGAAAATTGCAAAAAACACAGTTGATGGACAGAATGTAGAACAATGTCATACATTCAACCCAGTACAAGGATCTGGGCCTAAATCCATCGTTTTTTTGCACGCCACACTACCCTGGGTTAGACACTGGCTATATGCAAATCAGCTCTGACCCTGTGCCTCATGGGAACAGTCCAGTCCGAACTACCAAGCCATGTCTTTCCCAGACCGGAATCAAGCATCCAAGGACCGGTTTCTGGCTATCAGCCTTCATCAGCCTGGATAGCGTGACTCCAGTGGTGTTGAGAGCCTGGGACTCACGCCTGAGTATACCCAGCACACTCGGGGTGAAAATTGCAAAAAACACAGTTGATGGACAGAATGTAGAACAATGTCATACATTCAATCCAGTACAAGGATCTGGGCCTAAATCCATTGTTTTTTTGCACGCCACACTACCCTGGGTTAGACACTGGCTATATGCAAATCAGCTCTGACCCTGTGCCTCATGGGAACAGTCCAGTCCGAACTACCAAGCCATGTCTTTCCCAGACCGGAATCAAGCATCCAAGGACCGGTTTCTGGCTATCAGCCTTCATCAGCCTGGATAGCTTGACTACAGTGGTGTGGAGAGCCTGGGACTCACGCCTGAGTATACCCAGCACCCTCGGGGTGAAAATTGCAAAAAACACAGTTGATGGACAGAATGTAGAACAATGTCATACATTCACCCCAGTACAAGGATCTGGGCCTAAATCTATCGTTTTTTTGCACTCCACACCACCCTGGGTTAGACACTGGCTATATGCAAATCAGCTCTGACCCTGTGCCTCATGGGAACAGTCCAGTCCGATCTACCAAGCCATGTCTTTCCCAGACCGGAATCAAGCATCCTAGGACCGGTTTCTGGCTATCAGCCTTCATCAGCCTGGATAGCTTGACTCCAGTGGTGTGGGGAGCCTGGGACTCACGCCTGAGTATACCCAGCACACTCGGGGGGAAAATTACAAAAAACACAGTTGATGAACAGAATGTAGAACAATGCCAAACATTCACTACAGTACAATGATCTGGGCCTAAATCCATCGTTTTTTTGTACTCCACACCACCCTGAGTTAGACACTGGCTATATGCAAATCAGCTCTGACCCTGTGCCTCATGGGAACAGTCCAGTCCGAACTACCAAGTCATGTCTTTCCCAGACCGGAATCAAGCATCCAAGGACCGGTTTCTGGCTATCAGCCTTCAT